>NC_140993.1:170406549-171110206 GCF_052327205.1 Somniosus microcephalus | reverse complement strand
ATAGACAGACAGATCGACTCGTTTTTCTATATAGATAGATATGGATGGATGGATAGATAGGCTAGCTGGAGTGCCCGGCGGTGCCGAGGATTTTTCGAGGGCATGTTGTTGTTGGAAGAGAGAGAGCGACTGGGGCGAAGAGAGAGAGCGACTGGGGGGAAGAGAGAGAGCGACTGGGGGGAAGAGAGAGAGCGACTGGGGGGAAGGAGAGAGAAAGACTTGGGGGAAGGAGAGAGCGAGAGACTGGGGGGAAGGAGAGAGCGAGAGACTGGGGGGAAGGAGAGAGAGAGGGGGGAAGGAGAGAGAGAGAGGAAAGGAGAGACAGAGAGAGAGAGGGAAGGTGAGAGTGAGGGAAGCGGCTGGACTCAGAGCCCGGTGGGTGAAGGGCGGCCGCCATTTTGTGAGGTCGGCGGGACGGTTGAGACCGCGGGGAAGGGCTTGGATTTAGAGCCCAGCTGCGGTGGCCGTGGCTTATATTGCGATGACTGTGTTATAGGACAATGAAGCCAGCTACCCTCTGACTGGAGGAATCAGGAGCCACGTTCTTAAGGCTTTTAATCTGCGATTTAATAATTTCAAAATACTGTTACTTGTTCCACATTTAAATTTTATGTAGTTTAAAATACTTCTAACATTGAATATAATTCTGGTTAATATTTGGGATCCAGGGTGTAGTTAGTAATGCTTGAAGTCTTACGTTGCAGCTTCTGACCGCCTGTGTGAAGCAGAAACTCAGACATAGTTTGATGCTGAATCTTTGCTGGTTGTTCGAATGATGCCAATAAATCTGTATCCGTTTCTGTGACTTTTTCTTAATTAGGAAATGCCCCTAATTGATGAAACGCCGACTCCCTCCTACCTCTTCCCCCCTCCCCCTCCTACCTCTTCCCCCTCCCCTCCTACCTCTTCCCCCTCCTACCTCTTCCCCCCTCCCCCTCCTACCTCTTCCCCCCTACCTCTTCCCCCTCCCCCTCCTACCTCTTCCCCCCCACCTCTTCCCCCCTCCCCCTCCTACCTCTTCCCCTCTCCCCTCCTACCTCTTCCCCCCTCCCCCTCCTACCTCTTCCACCCCTCCCCTTCTTCCCCCCCTCCCCCTCCTACCTCTTCCCCCCCTCCCCCTCCTACCTCTTCCCCCTCCCCCTCCTACCTCTTCCCCCCCTCCCCCTCCTACCTCTTCCCCCCCTCCCCCTCCTACCTCTTCCCCCTCCCCCTCCGTCCTCTTCCCCCCTCCCCCTCCTACCTCTTCCCCCCTCCTATCTCTTCCCCCCTCCTACCTCTTCCCCCCTCCCCCTCCGACCTCTTCCCCCCTCCTACCTCTTCCCCCCTCCCCCTCCTACCTCTTCCCCTCCTACCTCTTCCCCCTCCCCCTCCTACCTCTTCCCCCCGCCCCCTCCTACCTCTTCCCCCCTCCTCCCTCTTTCCCCTTCTTCCCCCCCTCCTCCCTTTCCCCCCTCCTCCCTCTTTCCCCCTCCTCCGTCTTCCCCCCTCCCCCTCTCCTCCCCCTCCCCTCTCCTCCCTCCCTCTCCCCTCCCCCTCCTCCCTCTCCCCCTCCCTCTCACCTCCTCCCTACCCCCTTCCTCCCTCTCCCCCTCCTCCCCTCCCCCTTCCTCCCTCTCCTCCCCTCCCCCCTCTCCCCTCCTCCTCCCTCTCTCTCCCCCCTCTCTCTCCTCCCTCCCTCTCCCTCTCCCCTGCCCGAGCCCTCATCCCCCGCTCCAAACCCTCTTTCCGCCCCGGGGCCCGGGCCTCGGCACCTGGATGAACGCGTTCCCTTGGACGCTTTTGGTGGCCTCGGCCGTCACCCTGATGCCGTTAGCCGAGGCGAACACCCGCAAAGACATGGCCCAGCCAACTCCAGCGCCCCGGTCAGCTTGAGGTCCGCAGCCGCCGTTCGGCCGCAGGCCACAAAGCACCCGAGCCCAGTGCCAGCGATGGCTCCGCGGAGCTCCGTGCCGCCCCACGCACTGACATGGCCCCGCCCTCCCGAGCTGGCTTCAAGACCACCGATTGCGGCTGTGAGAGACGGCCGGCGGGCCCGGTTGCCGGGGTAACCCTTCCCGCTCTCCAAGCCCCGCCCGAGATCCGCACACCCGAGAGCCCCGCTCTCCGAGCCCCCGCCCCCCCACCCGAGCCGAGCGGGGAACAGAGAGAGACGCCGCGTCTCAGCTGCTCCTGCTGCGCGCGCACCCTGTGTATATCCCGTGACCCTCGTGGCCGACGCCGTTGCCCCGGGTAACGTGACGGGAGGGGGGGAGGAGCTTAGCAGAAGCCGTGGGACAATTACCTAGCTCGGGCGTGGCTGGGCAGGAGAGGCCCAGGCTTTGAGGCCTGGGTTCTGAGGCCTTACAAAAACGGGGAAAGGTAGGAAAAAGAATCATCAGGTTAGAGAAAATATTTACAAATGAATGAAGTTTTTTTTAAAACAATTTAATAAAAGCAATTTTTTTTTGCTGGAAATGTAGGTTTGAAAAGAAAAATGCAGAAAGCGGGAAAAAGAATGGAATCAAGATGGCTGACAGTCACCTCGGTTCAAAACGATTCGGCCCGCCCACACACGCACCGATTGGTCGACCGTCATGTCACCGAAGCGTATGATTGGTCAATCGTCCTGTCACTCAATTCTAGGAGGGCCCGCACGCGCGACGAACCCGCCCCCGCCACACAACGATTGGTCGACCGTCGGGTCGCACGACCGTACGATTGGTCGACCTTAATGTCACTCTATGCTAATGAGCGGAATTTTGAACTTTTTTGGATACCGCGGGCGCAATTTTTGTCTCGCCGAAACGTAAATACGCTTATGACCGTTCCGGAATCGTAAGCTTTCTTTTGATGTAACGCACGTGTAGTTACGCTCTATAACTTTAGTGTATATAGCCGGACAGACACACCGAAGGACAGACAGACAGACAAATAGACAGACAGACAGAACAATCCTTTTATATATATAGAAAGATAGATGGCGTATTTTGCTTTGAATATTTCAATTATATATTCTTTATGTCTTTGCATCTGACCGCTGTTTGTAGTTAGAATGGTTAAATTGTCTAACAAAACACAGGTGGAAATCATATGATAATTAGAGACTTTCTGTCTACTGTGCAAATTCAACATACTTGTTTTTATTTACTGATTCTGTCTCTGTTTTCTGCCTGTGTCACAGGTGACACTAATTAGAATGTCTCTATGTTCTAACTGTTAAAATAACACAGGGGATAATGAGACACTTGGGGATTGATTTTGACTTTTTGGCGGCTGTTCGTACCAGCGGCCATGATTTTGAGGCTCCAGCCTCATTTGAATATGACATGCAAGCTGCAGACACCAAACAGGCATCTCGATGCAGCTCGCATGCCCAGGGCATAAGGAATGTTGGCCAGCTGGGAAGCCGACAGGTAGGTCTTTCGTAGGGGGGACAAGCTCCTGCCAGCTCCACAAAAATAGAATTTAGAAAGAAATTCTGGCCATATCCTGATCAGAATGCCAGTACACATGGGCGTTGCATTCGCATCGTAAGCTTCACCCATGTGTCCCTGAAAATTGCAATCAGGGTCCTAATTGTGTAATTAGGACCCCGATTTGCATGGAAAAGACTACCATCCGTTTCAGGCGGGCGTTCCAGCTGCCCAAAAGTAGACCACTTTCAAAATGACGGAGGTCGGAACGTCATAATATGATCGAATTCTTCATTAAAATGGAAATTGAAGTCGTTGACTCAGAGACTAGGGTCCTGAATTTAAATAAAGGAAACTACGATGGTATGAGGCACGAGTTGGCTAGGATGGATTGGGGAACATTACAAAAAGAGTTGACGGTGGATAGGCAATGGCAAACATTTAAAGATCGCATGGATGAACTACAGAATTTGTTCATCCCTGTTTGGCATAAAAATAAAACAAAAAAGGTGACTCAAACGTGGCTAACAAGGGAAATTAGGGATAGCATAAGATCCAAGGAAAGAACATATAATTTGGTCAGAAAAAGCTGCAAACCTGAGGATTGGGAGCAGTTTAGGATTCAGAAAAGGAGGACAAAGGGATTAATTAAGAGTGGGAAAATAGATTATGAGAGTAAGCTTTCAGGGAACATAAAAACTGACTGTAAAAGCTTCTATAGGTATGTGAAGAGAAAAAGTTTGGTGAAGTCAAGCGTAGGACCCTTGCAGTCAGAATCAGGGGAATTTATAATGGGGAACAAAGAAATGGCCGACCAATTAAATACATACTTTGGTTCTGTCATCACAAAGGAGGACACAAATAACCTCCCAGAGAGGTCGGGGAACATAGGGTCTAATGAGAGGGAGGAATTGAATGAAATCAGTTTTTGTAGGGAAATGGTGTTAGTGAAAATGACAGGATTGAAGGCCGATAAATCCCCAGGGCCTGATAATCTACATCCTAGGGTACTTAAGGAAGTGGCCCTAGAAATAGTAGATGCATTGCTGGTCATCTTCCAAAATTCTATAGATTCTGGAACAGTTCCCATGGATTGGAGGATAGCTAATGTAACCCCACTATTTAAAAAAGGTGGTAGAGAGAAAATGGGGAATTATAGACCGGTAAGCCTGACATCAGTAGTGGGGAAAATGCTACAGTCCATTATAAAAGATGTAATAACAGAGCACTTGGAAAACAGTGACAGGATCGGACAAAGTCAACATCGATTTACAAAAGGTAAATCATGCTTGACTAATCTACTGGAATTTTTTGAGGATTTAACTGGTAGAATAGATAAGGGAGAACCAGTGGATGTGGTGTATTTGGACTTTCAGAAGGCTTTCGATAAGGTCCGGCATAAGACATTAGCATGCAACCAAAGTTAAAGCACATGGGATTTGGGGTAAGGTACTGTCTTGGATAGAGAACTGGTTGGCAGACAGGAAGCAAAGAGTTGGAATAAACGGGTCTTTCTCCGAGTAACAGGCAGTGACTAGTGGGGTACCGCAGGGATCAGTGCTAGGACCCCAGCTATTCACAATATATATAAATGATCTAGACGAGGGAACTAGATGTAATGGGCTGGATTTTCATTCAGGAGTCGGGTAGGAGGCGGGATTACAACTTTCGGGGTTGTAGTCCCGCCTCCATCGAGATACGGCCAATCCACGCAATTTTAACTTGATTGACCTTGTTGAGCCCGCTCAGCAGGCTCAGCAGGTCAATTAAGGGCCACCCAGCAACAGGTGATGTCACAGACTGAAATTTCATCTGTCAAGAGGTTTTGACAGATGAAATATCAGCGTTTCACAGCTGTTTGAAGCTGTCACACACTGACAGTCTTACTTCTAACCTGAGTCCTTCTCCACAGACTCAGTTAGAAATCTCTCCTGCACAGAAAGCTGAAGGCTGGCACGTTTGACAGTTCGCAGCCATTCTGCTTTCTGTGCCGGTGAGATGAGGGACTCCCAAGACCTAAAGGAAGGAAGGCTGAAAAGGTAAGTAAAGGTAATTTAAACTTCTTTAAACACTTTAGACACACCAAACACACTTACCATTGCACTCATGCACACATCACTCACCTGAACACCAACATCTCGACCCCTCCAAGTCCTTCATCCCGACGGTCCGCCTCCTCTAACTTACCGTGCTTTGGAGCCGTCGGGAATCCCACACTTCAGCATTAAAAATAGGGATTAGGCTAAAAACTGCCTGTTAACTACCTGTTAACAGGCAGTTAATTGGCACTAAATAACAGAAAATGCTGGAAAAACTCAGCAGGCCAGGCAACATCCGTGGAGAGAAAATAGAGTCAACGTTTCAGGTCAAACCCTTTGTCAAGACTGGAAAGGCACAGGAAATGAAATAGATTGAAAGGCCAGGCTGGGAGAGAACAAAAGAGAAGTGAAGAGACATTAAGAGGTATTCAAAACTAGACGAGATGGTGATAGGACTAGTGGAGTCAAAAGACGGCTCTAGATTAGGTGTGAAATGTGCTGGCAGAATGAGAGACAGCTGCCATGTGGGAGAGAAAAAAAGGGGGGGGGGGAAGGGCCAAAACAAAGGTGTGGATAAAAAATAAGTAAAAATGTAATGGGGGCCGAGGTTATGATCTGAAATTGTTGAACTCGATATTGAGTCCGGAAGTCTGTAAAGTGCCTAATCGGAAGATGAGGTGCTGTTCCTCAAGTTTACGCTGAGCTTCCGTGGAACAATGCAAGAGCCCGAGTACAGTGAGGTCTGAGTGGGAATGGGGCGGTGAATTAAAATGACAGGCGACCGGAAGCTCGGGGTCACCCTTACAGACTGAACGGAGGTGTTCCGCAAAGCGGTCACCCAATCTGTGTTTGGTCTCCCCAATGTAGAGCAGACCACATCGTGAGCAGCGAATACAGTATACTAGATTGCAAGAAGTACAAGTAAATCGCTGTTTCACCTGGAAGGGGTGTTTGGGGCCCTGGACAGTGGAAAGGCGGGAGGTATAAGGGCAGGTGTTGCATCTCCTGTGCTTGCACGGGAAGGTGCCGGGCGAAGGGGAAGGGGTGCTGGGGGTGATAGAGGAGTGGACTAGGGTGTCTCGGAGGGAGTGGTCCCTACGGAATGCTGAAAGGGGAGGGGAGGGGAAGATGCGTTTGATGGTGGGATCACTTTGGAGGTGGCGGAAATGGCGGCGGATGATTCGTTGAAAATGGAGGCTGGCACTAATCCCTTCCCGCCTTGGGTAGGCGGGTGCCCGTGCAGGGCGGGTACCCGCCTCCTTTGAAACTGGCATGGAGGCGGGTTGGGTGCAGGATGGGGATATCAGGATTTTAACCCCCCACACACCTCTAATCCCGACTCCACGGCCCAATGAAAATCCTGCCCAATATCTCCAAGTTTGCAGACGACACAAAGCTAGGTGGGCGTTTGTGCTGTGAGGAGGATGCAGAGAAACTCCAGTATGATTTGGACAGGTTGGGTGATTATACTGCATTTGCCATGCATCTGCCCAATGTGGATAAATGCAAGGTTATCCACTTCAGTGGCAAAAACAGGAACACAGATTATTATCTGAATGGCAATAGATTGGGAAAAGGGGAAATGCAATGAGACCTGAGTGTCCTTGTGCATCAGTCGCTGAAGGTAAGCATGCAGCTGCAGCAGGCGGTTAAGAAGGCAAATGGTATGTTGGCCTTCAGAGCGAGAGGTTTTGAGTACAGGAGCAAGGATGTCTTGCTGCAGTTGTACAGGGCCTTGGTGAGACCACACCTTGAATAGTGTGTGCAGTTTTGGTCGCCTTATCTGAGGAAGGATGTTCTTGCCATGGAAAGAGTGCAGCGAAGATTCACCAGACTGATACCTGGGATGGCAGGAATGACGTATGAGGAGAGATTGGGACAATTAGGTTTATATTTGCTAGAGTTTAGAAGAATGAGAGGGGATCTCATTGAAACTTATAAAATTCTAACAGGACTAGACAGACTAGATGCGGGAAGGATGTTCCCGATGGCAGGGGAGTCCAGAACCAGGGGTCACAGTCTAAGGATAAGGGGTAAGCCATTTAGGACTGAGGTGAGGAAGAATTTCTTCACCCAGGGAGTGGTGAACCTGTGGAATTCTCTACCACACAAGGCAGTTGAGGCCAATTCATTAAATATATTCAAGAAGGAGTTAGATATATTTCTTAAGGCTAAAGGGATCAAGGGATATGGGAGGAAAGCAGGGACGGGGTACTGAATTTGGATGATCAGCCATGATCTCATTAAATGGCAGAACAGGCTCGAGGGGCTGAGTGGCCTACTCCTGCTCCTGCTCCTATCTTCTATGTTTCTATGTTGGGGTTAACAGAGCAATAAGACCCAATTTTGAGGCCCTCACTGCCCTGTTAACACCAATTTTTCCAAGTGAAGTTCGGCCCCTGTATGTTTGCTTTAAAATTCAATTTTATTTGAAAATGAACACAAATTAGAATGAGGAAAGGCACAGGCCACAAACTTCCTGGAGGTTCTGCCAGACTCCCACCATAACTCTAGTGAGAGTCCGGAGGAACTCACCAGAAAATAGCAAGGCCCCAGTCCAGCTTGTAAGGCGCAGAACCTTAATCCCCTCCCTCACAAATCCAACGTAGTCAGGGAGCGGCCCGAGGTTGTGAATGCCCTATACAGTACTGAGAGTTTCCACTTCCCTGGCTCAGTCAGGATTTGGTGCATTACTGGAAGCTGATATGCCAAGTAAGATGACGCCTATTGAAGTCAGCACCAGAAGGCAAGGCGGCATAATCATACATAACAAGTGGGACGATGGCCCAGGGATCTTCGCGTCTCTCAGCTTAATACACTTTCTGTACTTTATAGAACACAAAACTATAGCTATAACATGTCTGTCTTTTTTTCTAACTAACACAGGCAAACAAACTTTCTGTTAAAAAAATAACAACTTTCTGCAAATAAAGCTTTTGAAGTTTGTCCTCTAGCTTTTCTTCAAATATTTCTGAATAATAGTTGAGCAGAATTTACTAGAATCTAAAGAAAAATATTTCAGCAGGTCAGCTGATTAAATGGTAGATGCATGCTGACAAATTGGGAACACTGCACTTTCTCAGACTATAAAATCGACATTCAGCTAACAGAATCACAGCTCTAGGCAAAATATATCAAGTTCAAGCCCAGATTTTTGGGAGATTATGGCCATAAATAAAGACTTTAATGAGGGCATTAAAAGATACAAAAGAAAGTGTAATGGGTAAATTTCATAATGTTAATGTGAAATATGTAAATTTAAAAAAATTATTGTTTGGCGCCTTACTTTAGACATTAGAAATTCCAATTACTGAGAAAAGGGCACAGAAAATTTTGTTCAGAAAGTGTTTTGACTGATTTGTGGGAAAGCATAATACAGTGCCACTTAGCTTGTAATTACACAGGCGTAGAATTTTCTCGGATCTGGTCCTGTTCTGCCACTGTAACTTTGCCAGAATTGCGACGGAAATACCATTTAGGCGCGTAAATAGGTTTTCCGCCACAGTTCCTGTAAAGTTACAGCAGAGGAGTGGCAGCAGCTCCGAATAAATTCCCGGCCAATGGCCCAGAAATTCGGGTCGGGGACTAGCCGCGTGCAAGCCCCCGACCTGCACTTACCTTGCGCGCCGGCCGTTGAGCTGTGGGCCCCCGTGGAATTCCGATCCGGGGCCTGGTCCAGCTGCCGGCGTGCAGTGCTTGCATATCCCAAGGACGCAGTTAGTTCGATGCGTCCCCTGGGATCATGTGGGCCATGGGGAGCCAATCGGAGCAGGGAATGCCCATTCATAAGTTTGATAGGAAGAGCTGTCAAAACTTAGGAATACTACGGCCCCAAAACAGCACTAAATCTTCAAATAATTTTTTTTAAAACATCACATTTTTTAAATAAACTATAAATTACATGAAATAACTATTTTAAACAATAATTTAAATTTTTGAAAAAAATAATTTTATTTTCTAACGGGGCTAAAAATAAACTTACTTACCTTGCTTTAAAGTATTTAAAAATAATAAACCTGTGGAAAAAATGTTTTAATTTTAATTAATTCACCACTTACCTTGTAAAAAGCAGGCCTTACGCCTGCTTTTTAAATGTGTAACTTCTGCAGACTTACCCTCCCGGAAAAACCTGCAAAAAAAACGAAGTTCGATGCGCACGTGCAGCCTCTCCTGCGCACGCATTCGAACTCTGAACCTTCTTTTAGGGGAACGGAAGTGCCGGTTTCCCGCGCATGCGCAGTGCATGCAGAAAACCGGCACTTCCATTGGGCCTAAGGGTGAGTACCCCGTGCATACTCACCCGTGGAGACCCGAATTTCTGGGCCATTGTAATACAAACATAGTTATTATATATCATCCCACCTTGCATAGCGCTTCTTTCAATTTCTGCTTCAGTGAATCACTTTCTTGCTGTAGTTCATTGATAATCTGTTTCTTATGGGTAATGGTCTTATTGTCCAAGTCTTGCGCTGAATGTAATGAAGATAATTCCATTTGCAAATGTTTAATGATTTCTTCACACTGAGCCACCTGTAAAAAGAAAAATGACAGCCAACTTTCATAAAAATAATTTACAAGCTAACATTGGTCTCAAAGGGATAAAGCTGACGTGAGAAACGGCATAGTTGCATGCAACAAATTATGTTAATGTTCACTTAAATAAAGAGAGAAATATAAAAATATATTGTAATTTTCTACCTATTCGACTAGCACATACCTTATTTCGGCCCTTATTTACTCAGATATAGGTATATACTTTTTAAATAAAAATCAATTTAGTTGAACTTTTTTTTTTGCAGGGGAGGGGTCAAGTTTGGAATGCAGCCTATATGCATATGAATACAGTACGCCAACTGTAAATCCTTCTGAACGTAATCAAGTGTAATGGTTATAGTACTATCACAAATTCAAATCCCACCATAGCAAGTTATGAAATTAAGTTTAATTATACTGGTAATGTGTGGGCTAGCACGAGGAAAATGACCATAAAAGCTGTTGGATTGTTATTAAAAAAAGTCCAATTGGTTCACTTATGTCCTTCGAGAAAGCGATCTGTCCAGTTTGACTTACATGTAAATGGGTTGCCTATTGCCCAAAAATAAAAATAAAGTCCAAAGTGACTGAAAGAACCCTGATTCAGACCAGATGGGAGCTAAACAACCTGCTGTCCACAGGCACAGAAAAACTCCTCCGTTCACTGAGCGAAATACTATGAGCAGGCGATAAGCACAGAGAATTTTAAACAAAAACTTTACACCACACCCACTGCATCTGTAGGAAAGTAGATGGCAATCTACTTGTGACCTCAACAAAATCAACAGGCCATTTGTAGATCTCTACACTTCACTATATACTTCAGATACCGAATCCAAGCACTATCCCACTAACCTCCCCTCACTCTACTCCTACAAAAGGATACAGTCTCTGCAAACCAAGACACAGAGATTCAGACAGCAGTAAAAGGGCAAGAAAGCATATAATTGATTTCTTTTTTTAAAACTCTCTTATATTCTGGATATGTTTTTGGATTTTCATCGACCACAGCCCTTAGGTGATCTGTTGCTCCTTATGTCCCAGTATCCTTTCACTTTGCCATAATATCTAGGTAAATTTGTAGCACACCCTGGGATTGAATAGAGAACCCTCTTAACATTGTTTTGGCTTGCTTCTTATATCACGTATCCTCACATGATCTTCTTTAACTTTGTAAGGTGGGAAAATACTACTACATTAAATTGTGATGTAGGTTTCAACTGGCAAACAAATTTATTAAACAGTAAGAGTGAATGAACAGCAGGAATAACATATATTTAAAATAGTTATTAAACTTAATTATCTCAAGTAAGTAGAAAATAAAAGTCACAACTGTTGCATTCTAATGGAGCAGTTCTTTTACTTTTCTTACTGCTCATAGATGTTATGTGACTATTACTCTCCAAAAGCTTCAGACAAATTGTATACTTTGAACCAGCCAGACTGAGAAATACTGTCCAGAAAAGCAGAAACAAATTTAAATGTCTTTTAAATTTAAAAAGCAGTCAATTAAGCACATATTTGAACAAATTTCACAACATGTTTATGTTTGAATTAAATGTCGCCCCCTCCCCTCCCTCGGATACCTGACTAAGACACTGCTGCATACAAAACAGGGGAAGGAAAGATCAATAAATGAGAGAGGTGTACGTGAGAGATCAGAAACCAGAGAAAGGTGAATAGGAGACCAGGAACCAGGGGAGAAAGCAACAAATCTAGAGTCAGAGAGAGGAGGTTCAGTATTGAAATGCGAGTTTCTGCAGATTTAGAGTTGAAACTTGGATGTACTGTTGCCTGAAGGTAGGGCTACTACTGTTTGAGATTTTTTTGTCTGGAAAGTGGAAGATCATCTTTTTAACATGGGTTACTTTAGAAGCAAATTTACACAATAAGGTCAAATCAGCTGAAACACTTCCAGTCGCACCCTCCCAAATACACTCAAGTCCACTACCATCTCACCAATTCACAAGAAAGGCAAGATCCCTTATCTCATAACAATGAAAATCTAGAGCAAAAAAAGGCAAACATCATTTAGAGTTCATGTATGATATATCTATAGATAGAGATTCAGAAACAGAAGTGCATGCTTGTAATTCCAAGAAACAATATATATTTAGGAGATGCAGTTTTTAACCACTACTTTCTTGAACACAATTACTTTTAAGATAATTTAGTTACGCAAAATGGCAAAGGACTGCACTTATCCATTTATCAATGAATATACCCTCACAGCATTTTCAAAATTCAGTTTAATTCCTGCCTTTAAAAACAATATTGTTGTTTTACCCCAGTAGCCATTTCCTTTTCTGCAATCACAGCGGTTTGAAGATCCTGTTCTAGAGAATTAATCATTTGCTGTTGCTTTTCAACCATATGAACTGCAGCCAAATATTTTTGCTGCAATTCTTCCAGTAGCTTCTCTTGATGCTGCATCTAAAATAAATTTCAAAGAGCTGTTTATTTACAAGTGTTACATTTGGACAATCATGTCAGCTCAAAAACACAAAACAGAAAGATTTAATCTATCTTGGATAACTGAGCCTAACTAACAATCCAGGCCGAATGGCCTGTTTCTGTGCTGTATATTCTATGTAATTCTATGTTGTTTTATGGTGCTCTAAATAATTAAATGCAGTTAGAAAAAGTTCAAACTTTTTATTGCTGACAAAAAAACACCTTAGTAATTCAACTACTCTGATTATTTTGGATGATGTAGCAACATTGAGTCAAACCAATCATTGACAGCAATATTTTAAAATATGGAAAGTAATTAGCACCTTGGTTTTGGTTGTAACGGCAAGAAAGTTAAAAGAAAATCATACTGCTCCTATACCATAATAAGGAACATCGGCCTAGGTTGCGCTGGTTCACCCAAAATCGGCCAAACTAGCGCAAAAGGTCGAGGAATTTCAAGCGCAAATTAAGTCCAGCACAAATCAAGTTTCTGTGATCTTTTGCACTGGTTTAAAAAAAAGCACAGAAAACGGCCCCACCCACAAAACTGGCCACGCCCAAAATCAAATGAATCACCATGATGAGTTTCCTTTAATTGGGCCCGTTTACAGGCCTTTGAGGAGGCTCTTAAAACTAACCTTTTTTTTAGGCACAAAGGCGCTAATAGGCACCCGTTAAAGGTTTTTAAATATTTTTTTTTAATTTACTAAGAAACTGACTCCATACACCAATGCAACTAGTAAATGGTTCTGTATAGTTTTTTAAAGTTATTATCAGTTATTTAAAAGCGGGTTACTCACAGGTGGTGGACTAGGCACTGATTGAAAATGCTTATTTTTTAATGATAAATCCATTTTCAGTTGTATTACTAAAACTGCACCAGGTTACCGCTCTTAAATACAATCAAGGAATATTTTTTAATGCAAATTTTTTTTTAAAATTACGTTCTAAAACATTGCCCAATTGCACTGGTTCATGGAAGATTTTATGTCTGGCAATGTGCAAATGAGTTTGAGCAGAAAATTGAGCCAAAAATTCACTTTGCAAAACTAGCACAATTTTTAGCGCAATTTGCATCCAGATCATTGATTGCACCCAAAGCAGAATCGCTTGGCGATAATGTTTCAGCAGCAACATTCAATTTTCAGAACCACAATACTTATTGAATGAAGTGCATTTTATGTTCAGAGACTAAACAGGGCAGAATGGTATCAAGAAGATTTGAATGGATTGTGTCTGCCCAGATGTTTTCTCCCCAGAAAATAAAAAGATCCTTTGGCATTACAACCAAAGAAGGCTGAGATTTAAAGTAAAGCAAAGTTAATCCAATTTGGTTGGGAAGTACATTACGTTCTTGAGGACACATTCCGTATAAAACCAGGACTTTGCTGGAACACAAACAAGGCAATCCACCATGTTTTAATACATTTGTGGGATCACATGCCATGAAACAAGCTGGATTGAATATTTTTTGACAGTAAATACATAAATGACTAGTATAATTTTTTAGAAAGGTACACTGTGTCATCAACATCATTATTAAATATTCAAAGGTCAGTAATTGAAGTTAGGAGTCAATAAATATCAAAATTATGTTTTCAATTGAGCCATTTCTAATACAAAACCAATTAGGACATAAATACAGGACAATCGATTCATGTTAAGATAAAGAAGGAGATCTTGAGGCCACCCGCCCATTGGAAATGGGATGGTAGCGGCCCGAAAATGGTGGAGAATAACTTACTGTCCCGTACCATCATTGTGGCTGCCGCAATCTTCCCCAGAGTCTACTGCTGGGCGGCCAAACTGCCCATATCAGTCGGCAATAGTCCCTTTTAATATGCAGATTGGTATACTATGACATACATAGGTCCCATTTGCCATTTTTTTGGATAGTATTGCACATGCTCAGCCCTGTAACAGCCGAAGGAGAGCCCACAGGTCAGTTTTACTGTATTTTTGTAAAGCCGGGAGGAGCATACTCCACAAAACCAGCCGGAGCCACCGCTGCTCCAGCTCCCCCATCCAGAGATTGGACCCACGCCTTCTTCTTATCCAAAGGCCAGCTGGGCTGTCCAATACTGAGGTGGCCTGAAGCTGGCAAGTTGTCCCAGGATGCTCGTCTTCTGTCTACAGCCCGTTGGCCGAATGCTAATGGTTTCCTGCTAGGACAATTGCGCAGTACTTCCAGAAGTCCGCACAGGGGCCTCCTGATGCCAGCTTCAGGCAGACGGCACAGCCATTTTGGGCAAAAGTCTAAAATCGCCTCCCATTGTTCCATAGGAAAACAGTGAGGATGTTGGGATTTTAAAGCAAAGTGTGTTCATACAAGTTTTTTTTAGAAAAGAGCAGTGAGCCAAAAGGTGATTAAAATTCTAATGAGCTAGCTTTGAAGTTGTTTCCCTAAAGATTAAAAACAATAAGCAATTTGTTAGCCTATCTTGGTGATCAATAAACTCTTTCATCCCATTCTTTTGGGAGATCCCTGGTCCCAGACACTCAGCAGGGTTGTGCTGGCCTCCTACCCTCTGGGAGTAAAGAAAAGATAAGTAGAAAAAAAGAGACAGGAAATTAGATGCACGTATGTGGAATAAAGCAACTTACAAATTGAACCAAACAAAATATTCTCCTCTAGTACACCTACATTCTCACTGTCATCATTATTTATAAAAACTGATGTAAAATATATATTATATATATTTCCACCATACTTTTAACTTCCAAAACTAGAATCCCTCTTAATCTCTGAGCCGTCCTACACTCTCTCTAATTATTCCTTCCCTTTTAGTATGCTTACACAAGCTCTTACTATTTCCTTTTATACTATCTAGTCTTTTTTTAACTTTTCTTTTAGCCGTTCTACTTTTCACCTTCCCACTACATTTCCTACATTCCTCAAGATTTTCTTCAGCATTGTTAGCACTAGCTTTATTATATGCCTGTCTTTAAGGTTTCTGTTTAGTCTTAAATCTCTCTATTTATTCAAAGAACGCTATCCTTTGATGCACCTTCCCTTTTCACCTTTGCATTTTATCCATCTCACATTTGAAGATTCTCCATCTCTGATCTGGACTTCTGTTTGTTAACCCTTCTGCAAAGTTAATTGAGGCCTGACCCCTCCCTATCTTATTGAACTTGGCTTTTTTCCAGTTCAGCATCCGTATCTCTGACTTCTTATTATCTTTTTTCAAACATTGAATCTAACTGTGTTGTGGTCACTATTTTCCAATTATTCTCCTTCTCTCACATCAGTTATTTGTCCCAATTCATTTCCAAGATCTAAATTGAGCAATATTTCTTTCCTTCGATTAGACACTTTACAGCCTTCCGGACTCAACATTGAGTTCAACAATTTCAGATCATAACCTCGACCGCCATCTTTTCCAGACAGGAGGTGCTGATTCTCTGTTCCCATTTACACCTCTGAGACACATCTTTTGTTTCTTTACTTGTCCCATTACCACCCACTATTGCCTTGTACTGTCATCCCTTTTGTTATTTAATCTCAATAGCAAAATACTGCGGATGCTAGAAATCTGAAGTAAGAAAGACTTGCATTTATACAGCACCTTTCACGACCACCGGATGTCTCAAAGCGTTTTTCAGCCAATGAAGTACTTTTGGAGTGTAGTCACTGTTGTAATGTGGGAAACGTGGCAGCTAATTTGCACACAGCAAGCTCCCACAAACAGCAATGTGATAATGACCAGATAATCTGTTTTTTGTTATGTTGATTGAGGGATAAATATTGGCCAAGACACCGGGGATAACTTCCCTAACGCAGGATGTTGTGACGAAGGGTCATCGACCCGAAACGTTAACTTTGTTTCTCTCCACAATGCTGCCTGACCTGCTGAGTGTTTCCAGCATTTTCTGTTGTTACTTGTTACTTAATCTCTCCTGCTTTCCACCCGATCACAGACCTTTACTATTATTCTTTCCTCCCATCCCCCCTTTCCCTGCCTCTGTACTTGCTTAAAATCTGTTACATCTGTAACATTTTCCAGTTCTGATGAAAGGTCATCGACCTGAAACGTTAAGTTTGTTTCTCTCTCCACAGATGCTGCCTGATCTGCTGAGTATTTCCAGCATTTTCTGTTTATATTTCAGATTTCCAGCATCCGCAGTATTTTGCTTTTGCATTAGTATTTAATCCAACACTGCCACTTCTCTTCCAGGAATGCCCACCTTGAAGAAGTTCTGCTCTTCGCTCCGACGGGATTTCCGTTTGTCTCTTTGACCTTGTTCATCTTCATTGCTTTTTGTTTCCCCGTCTGAGAGACCCATCTTTTGTTTCTTTACTTGTACCATTGCCACCCACTTTTGCCTTGCACCATCATCGCTTTTGTCATTTAATCTTTCCTGCCTTCCATTCTATCACAGACCTTCCCTTCTCTTCCTTCCTCCCAACCCTCCTTTCCCTGCCTCTGTATTTGCTTAAAACCTGTTACATCTTTAACAGTTCTGATGAAAGTTCATCAACTTGAAACATAGGCCGGAATTTTACAGGGGGGGATGGAGTCAACGGGCGAGATCGGTGGTGGATTGGGTGGGAAATTTGATTTTTTTTGAGAGACCCGCTGTCAACACGCCGCAACGCGCCTTTCCCACAGGCGCTTGTGATCTCTGATCCGACCCGACCCACAAAGGCAGGCGACCCAATTAAACCGTATGGCCTACTCCTGCTCCTATTTCTTATGTAAACCAATTATTCGGTTGTTAACAGACCCTTGATAATGCTTTTAACCTTACCTTTTAACTTTAACTGCTTGCCCACGGGGTCCACACTGCTCGGGGACCACGTCTGTGAAGCTGAGGCGGGAGTTGAATGGCCATTGCTCCAGCAGATTACTTGACAGCTTCAAATGTACAGTAAAAGCTCCCACCTGACAGATCATCACTTTCCTCAGCCACGAGCTGTTTCTCAATCCATTTCAAGCACAGATTCTGCAGGCTTTCCACTTTCCACTCTCCATCCACTCTTACCTCATTGGAAGAACTCTGTCACCATTGACAGTGTGCTTCTGTCATCTCTACTTCACCTGCCATCTATTTCATCAGAATCCGACCACGATGAGCCCCAACACCAGCAGCACCAGGCACACCCGCAGCACCAACAACACCAACCTTCTTCGCAATCACCTGATGCTGCACAGGACAGAGGGCATTAGCACATAGAAGATAGGAACAGGAGTAGGTCATTCGGCCCCTCGAGCCTGCTCCGCCATTTAATGAGATCATGGCTGATCATCCAAATTCAGTACCCTGTCCCTGCTTTCTCCCCATATCCCTTTAGCCTTAAGAAATATATCTAACTCCTTCTTGAATATATTTAATGAATTGGCCTCAACTGCCTTGTGTGGTAGAGAATTCCACAGGTTCACCACTCTCTGGGTGAAGAAATTCCTCCTCATCTCAGTCCTAAATGGCTTACCCCTTATCCTTAGACTGTGACCCCTGGTTCTGGACTCCCCGCCATTGGGAACATCCTTCCTGCATCTAATCTGTCTAGTCCTGTTAGAATTTTATAAGTTTCAATGAGATCCCCTCTCATTCTTCTAAACTCCAGCGAATATAAGCCCAATCGACCCAATCTCTCCTCATACGTCATTCCTGCCATCCCAGGTATAAGTCTGGTGAATCTTCGCTGCACTCCCTCCATGGCAAGAACATCCTTCCTCAGATAAGACGACCAAAACTGCACACAATACTCAAGGTGTGGTCTCACCAAGGCCCTGTACAACTGCAGCAAAACATCCTTGCTCCTGTACTCGAATGCTCTCGCTATGAAGGCCAACATACCATTTGCCTTCTTAACCGCCTGCTGCACCTGCATGCGACTGGTGCACAAGGACACCCAGGTCTCATTGCACTTCCCCTTCTCCAAATCTATTGCCGTTCAGATAATAATCTGCCTTCCTGTTTTTGCCACCAAAGTGGATAACCTCGCATTTATCCACATTATACTGTGTCTGCCATGCATCTGCGCAATCACCCAACTTGTCCAACTCATACTGGAGTTTCTCGGCATTCTCCTCACAGCACACTCGCCCACCCAGCTTTGTGTCGTCTGAAAACTTGGAGATATTACATCTAGTTCCCTCGTCTATATCATTAATATATATTGTGAATAGCTGGGGTCCAAGGACCGATCCCTGCGGTACCCCACTAGTCACTGCCTGCCACTCGGAAAAAGACCCATTTATTCCAACTCTTTGCTTCCTGTCTGCCAACCAGTTCTCTATCCAAGTCAGTACCTTACCCCCAATCCCACGAGCACATTGCTGCCCAGGAGGCCGGGGATCACCTCACTATGGCCAGCTTTACTTTATTTGATGCTGTACACCCTGGTTGCCACATGATGCGCCAGGTTGGCACCAACCCACACTAACAATAGAAAGCATCCCTACAGCATCAGCTGTAAGCGGCTGCTTAAGTACACGGTAAAAGGTGTGAGCTAGAAGCTGATTAAGCAGTTGTAGATCGTTTGACTCTCAAAGGGTATATATTAGGCACTAGTTTGAAAAAGCACAGAGCTTGGAGACAGAGCTGGGAGAAGGCAAATGGAGTGAATGGCAAGCAAAGTGGAGGAATTTGGTGAGCGCAGGAATTTGGTGGAGAGAAGGAAGGCGGGCGAGACGTCTGACTGAAAAGGAGGAATGGTGCTGCAGAACCCAAGGTCTCTAAGGTAACAGACACGAGAGCAGACCAGCGGGAGAGCGAGAGGAGTGGCCGCAGATAAAGGAAGGCCCAAGAGCCCAGAGGGAACGCGAGCATCAGGGAGCGAATAAGTGACGTCAGCACAAGGAAAGGAGCCGATTCATGAGTACCTAGTGACTTTTTATTAAGTCTTAAGTTTATTTCTGTTAAGTTACTTAATAGTCTATTAAATACAGGCATGGCAGGGCACCTTGGTCCCGTAGAATGCACATCTTGTGCCATGTGGGAACTCCATGACGCTTCCCGTATCATCAGCAGGAAGTGTCATCAGCATTCGGAGCTTGAGCAGCAGCTGGCGTCACTGCGGTGCAACAGTGAGGCTGAGAGCTATGTGGATAGCATGTTTCAGGAGGTGGTCACCCCACAGCGTAAGAGTGTGCAGGCAGAGAGGGAATGGGTGACCGTCAAACAGACAAGGAGGGCAAGGCAGGTAGTGCAGGAGTCCCGAGTGCATCTCACTCTCTAACCAAGACTGAATACTGGTGAGGGAGATGGTTCCTCTAGGGAATACAGCCAGAGCCAAGTCCACGGCACCACGGGTGGCTCAGCTGTACAGGGGGGAGGAGGAAGTTCTGGAAAGCAATAGTGATAGGAGATTCGATAGTTAGGGGAACAGACAGGCGTTTCTGCAGCCGCAAACGTAATTCGAGCATGGTATGTTGCCTCCCTGGTGCTAGGCTCAAGGACGTCACTGAGCGGCTGCAGAACATTCTGAGGGAGGAGTGTGAACTCTCAGAGGTTGTGGTCCGTAGGTAGAAAGAGGGATGAGGTCCTGCAGGCAGATTTTAGGGAGCTAGGAAAGAGATTAAAAAGCAGGACCTCAAAGGTAGTAATCTCCGGATTACTCCCGGTGCCACGAGCTAGTGAGTATAGAAATAGGAGGATAGAGCAGATGAATGTGCGGCTGGGGAGATGGTGCAGGAGGGAGGGCTTCAGATTCCTGGGACATTGGGACTGGTTCTGGGGGAGGTGGGACCTGAACAGGCCGGACGGATTGCACCTCAACAGAGCTGGGACCAATGTCCTCACGGGGGGGGGGCGGGGGTTGCTAGTGCTGTTGGGGAGGGTTTAAACTAATTTGGCAGGGGGATGGGCACCAGGATGTAGCATTAGAAAGGAGAAACAAGGTGCACGAAGGATTGGGAGAGGCAGACAGCACTAAAGTAAGAAATAGTACGGTATTAGGTGGGGTCAGACTAAGAGAGAATACATGGAGGTCTAAGATAGGTTTACAGTGCATGTGTGTGAATGCACGAAGTGTGGTAAATGAGGTAAATGAGCTGCAGCCGCAAATAGACACGTCGGAATATGATCTCATAGAGTTATACAGTCATAATGGCACAGAAGGAGGCCATTCACCCCATCGAGTCCGCGCCGGCTCTCTGCAGAGCAATCTAGTCAGTCCCATTCCCCCGCTCTATCCCCGTAGCCCTGCAAGTTTATTTCCCTCAAGTGTCTATTCAGTCTCCCCTTGAAAACATTGAGTGGCTCCGCTTCCACCACTTCCGTCGGCAGCGTGTTCCAGGTCCTCACCACTCGCTGCGTAAAAAAGCTTTTCCTCACATCCCTCCTGTATCTCTTGCCCAAAATCTTAAACCTGTGTCCCCTAGTCCTTGTACCATCAACTAGTAGGAACAGGCTTTCTCTCTCTAGCCTATCCAAACCCACCATAATCTTGTACACCTCTATCAAATCACCCCTCAACCTCCTTTGCACTAATGAAAACAAATCCAGCTTCTCCAACCTGTCCTTGTAGCTAAGATCTCCCATCCCCGAAACCATTCTGGTAAATCTCCTCTGCACCCTCTCAAGTGCCTTTACATCCTTCCTAAAGTGTGGTGACCAGAACTGGACGCAATACCCCAGTTGTAGCCTAACCAGCGCATTATAAAGGATCAGCATAACTTCTCTACCTTTGTATTCAATACCTCTATTTATGATGCCCAAGATCCCATATGCTTTGCTAACCACTCTCTCAATATGTCCCGCCACCTTCAGGGACCTATGCAGATTAACTCCCAGGTCCCTCTGTCCCTGCACACTCTTTAAAACCGTGCCAGTGTTGTGGCGATAACAGAGACCTGGCTCAAACAAGGGCAGAATTGGGTACTAAATATTCCTGGATATAAGGGCCTAGAAATTCAGTGCCCTTAGCACCGATTTTGCGGCGCTAGAGAGCCTAGCGCTGCAATTGGCGCCGGTTCCTAAATTGCCTGGGGCCCTTCCGCGGCGGTAGACCGGTAGCGCTGCGCCGGCACCGATGACGTCATCGGTGTGCGCAGCGTCCCGGTTGCCGTGGTAACCCGGCCCCAAGCCGAAATTCAGTTGCGGCCGCCTCGCCAGTGGCAGCCGCAACTAAGACTCCGGCAAACGAGTGTTGCTGGAGTCTGCGCCGGCGCTTTAAGGAGGCGCGGCGGCCGGACGCTTTCCCGCCGGCCGCCTGCCCGCAGCTCCCTCCCCAGACTTCTCCCCCCCCCCCCCCCCGGAACAGATGCAAGCCCGGCACTTGTCCGAGGTGCCGGGCTCATTTTTGCAGAGATTTGCGCGGGCCGCGGCCGGGTGCAGGCAGCTCCTCCTTAACGGAAGGAGGAGGCCTGCACTTCCCGAGCCTGCCGCACCGCAGCGGGCGCCGCAGCGCCGGAATAGCGCCGCAATGCGGCGCGTTGCGCCAGTTTTCAGGCGCTAAAACCCTTCAGTAGCGCCGGCAGCCGTTTGGGCGCGGCGCTACTGAATTTTTGGCGCGCGCAAAGGGACTTAGCGCCGGCGCTAACTTCCGGCGCTAAAGCCCTGGCGCAGCGCAAACTCAATTTCTAGGCCAAGGTGTTCAGGAAAGATAGGGAAGGAAAGAAAGGAGGTGGGTGGAAGTATTGATTAAGGAGAATATTAGTGCTGGAGAGAGAGGATGTCCTGGAGGGGTCAAGGACAGAATCTATTTGGTTAGAGTTGAGAAATAATAGAGGTGCCATTACACTACTAGGTGTATTCTATAGGCCACCAACTAGTAGGAAGAATATACAGGAGCAAATTACAGAGAGGTGCAAGAACTATAGAGTAGTGATAATGGGGGACTTCAACTATCCTAATATAGACTGGGATAGTAATTGTGTAAAGGGCAGAGAGGGGGAAGAATTTCTGAAGTGTGTTCAGGAGAACTTTCTTGGTCAGTATGTTTCCGGCCCAACGAGAAAGGAGGCATTGCTGGATCAGATTCTGGGGAATGAGGTGGGTCAAGTAGAGTACGTGTCAGTTGGGGAACATTTTGGGAACAGTGATCATAGTATCATAAGGTTTAAATTAGCTTTGGAAAAGGACAGGGAGCAATCTAGAGAAAAAATACTTAATTGGAGGTAGGCCGATTTCAGTGGGTTGAGAATGGATCTGGCCCGGGTAAATTGGAATCAAAGATTGGCAGGCAAAACTGTAATCGAACAATGAGCTGCCTTTAAAGAGGAGATGATTTGGGTACAGTCGAGGTACATTCCCACGAGGAGGAAAGGTAGAGCAACCAAAGCCAGAGCTCCCTGGATGACAAAAGAGAAAGAGGATGTCAGGTTGAGAATACAAGTGAGAACCAAGCTGAATATAGAAAGTTCAGAAGGGAAGTGAAAAAGGAAATAAGAGGGTCAAAGAGAGAGTATGAGCATAGATTAGCAGCTAACATAACAGGGAATCCAAAAGTCTTCTATAGGCATATAAATAGTAAACGGGTAGTAAGAAGAGGGGTGGGTCCGATTAGGGACCAAATTGGAGACCTACGCATGGAGGCAGAGGGCATGGCTGAAGTACTAAATGAGTACTTTGCACCTGTCTTTACCAAGGAAGAAGTTGCTGCCAAAGTCATGGTAAAAGAGGAGGTAGTTGAGATTCTGGATGGGATAAAAATTGATAAAAAGGAGGTACTAGAAAGGCTGGCTGTACTTAAAGTAGATAAGTCACCAGGATCGGATGGGATACATCCAAGGATGCCGAGGGAAGTAAAGGTGGAAATTGCGGAGGTACTAGCCATAATCTTCAAATCCTCCTTAGATACGGGGGTGGTGCCAGAAGACTGGAGAATTGCAAATGTTACACCCGTGTTCAACAAAAGGTGCAAGGATAATCCCAGCAACTACACGCCAGGCAGTTTAATCTTGGTAGTGGGGAAGCTTTTAGACACGATAATCCGGGGCAAAATAAACAGTCACTTGGACAAGTGTGGATTAATTAAAGAAAGCCAGCACAGATTTGTTAAAAGCAAATCGTGTTTAACTACAGTAAACTCTCGTTTAAACGGCACCTAATTATTTGTAATTCCCTAATAACCGGCAAAATTCAGGAGTAGGTTCAGGAACCCAAATGTAAGTTTTACTGTATATTTGTGACTGTGTAACCGGGGTTCTTGTACCTTTTGCCATGTAACCATGGCTCCTGCACCTCTGGTTGTGTAACCGGGTCCCCTGTACCTATGGCCGTGTAACCGCGGCTCCAGCGCTTGTGGCCGTGTAACCGGGGCTCCAGCACTTGTGGCCGTGTAACCGGGACTCCTGCACAAGTGGCCTTGTAACCGGGGTTCCTGCACCTGTGGCCGTGTAACAGGGACTCCTGGATCTGTGGCCTTGTAACCGGGGTTCCTGCACCTGTGGCCGTGTAACCGGGGCTCCTGTACCTGTGGCCGTGTAACCGGGGCTCCTGCACCTGTGGCCGTGTAACAGGAACTCCTGGATCTGTGGCCGTGTAACCGGGGTTCCTGCACCTGTGGCCGTGTAACAGGGACTCCTGGACCTGTGGCCGCGTAACCGGGGCTCCTGTACCTGTGGCCGTGTAACCGGGACTCCTGCACAAGTGGCCGTGTAACCGGGGTTCCTGCACCTGTGGCCATGTAACAGGGACTCCTGGATCTGTGGCTGTGTAACCGGGGCTCCTGTACCTGTGGCTGTTTAACCGGGACTCCTGCACTTGTGGCCGTGTAACCGGGGCTCCAGTACCTGTGGCTGTGTAACGGGGCTCTCGTACCTTGGTAGGTATACTTTTCTGTTATCCGGAATTTTTAATCAACCGGCACCATCCCGGTCCCGTAGGTACCGGATAACAAAGAGTTTCCTGTAACTTGATTGAGTTTTTTGATGAGGTAACAGGGTTGATGAGGACAATGTGGTTGATGTGGTGTACTTGGACTTCCAATAGGTATTTGATAAAGTGCCACATAATAGGCTTGCCAGCAAAGCTGAAGCCCATGGAATAAAGTGGACAGTGGCAGCATGGATACGGAATTGGTTAAGTGACAGGAAACAGAGTAGTGGTGAACGGTTGTTTTTCGGACTGGAGGAAGGTATACAGTGCTGTTCCCCAAGGGTTGGTATTAGGACCACTGCATTTCTTGATATATAATGGGCCAGTAATTCCGGTCCCAACGCGTGAGTACGGACGGGGTACTCACGCGTGGGCCTGTTGGAAGTGCCGGATTTCAGCATGCACAGCGCATGCGCGGGAAACTGGCATTTCTTCCAAGGGGTTCAGAGGTCCAACGCGTGCGCGCAGGACTCTGCGCGCACGCGTTGAACTTCCTTCTTTTTGACAGGTTTGCCCGTGTGTATGGGCCTGAACTTTTTAGACATATAAAAAGGAGGCGTAAGGACTTGATTCTTTAAGGTAAGTGGTCTATTATTTAAAATTATAACATTTTTCCACAGCTTTATTGTTTTTAAGGACTTTACAGTAAGGTAAGTTTATTTTTAGACCCGATTTCTTAAAAAATTATTTTTTTCAAAAATTTGATTAATTGTTTAAAATAGTTTTTTAAAGTTATTTATAGTTTATTTAATTATTGGGATGTTTTATAAAATTTTATTTAAAGTTAAACTATGTGAAGATATGTGAAGAGAAAAAGATTGGTGAAGTCAAGCGTAGGTCCCTTACAGTCAGAATCAGGGGAATTTATAATGGGAAACAAAGAAATGGCAGACCAACTAAATTCATACTTTGGTTCTGTCTTCACAAAGGAGGACACAAATAACCTCCCAGAGATGCCGGGGAACATAGGGCCTGATGAAAGGGTGGAACTGAAAGAAATCAGTATTTGTAGGGAAATGGTGTTAGGAAAATTGATGGGACTGAAGGCCGATAAATCCCCAGGGCCTGATAATCTACATCCCAGGGTACTTAAGGAAGTGGCCCTAGAAATAGTAGATGCATTGCTGGTCATCTTCCAGAACTCGATAGACTCTGGAACAGTACCCATGGATTGGAGGGTGTGGTAAACCACTGTTATACCTGTCTGTGCCTGTATGTGTATTCCACTAGGTACAGGTCTGGACATGCCTCGGCTGACTCCTCCCACTATTCCAGGTATATAAGTGACTACCTCCCAGTCCCTTAGTATTCTGGACGGGTCAACCACTCGAGACAAGACCTTCATTCTTTAGTTAATAAAAGCCTGATTGTTACTCGCTCAACCTCAGTCTTTTGAGTAATTGATGGCGCATCAATTTTATTAACTAAATTTTTTATAATGGAGAAGATCCTCACACCAGCATGCCTGGACCTGGACAGTCGGGAAGCGGACGCTTCCACCAAGTTTGCTCACTGGCTCACGTGCTTCGAGACATTCCTGACTGCCTCCACTGCGGTCGAAACGGATGCGGACAAACTGTCTGTCCTGATCTCCAAGGTGAACCACCGAGTGTACTCAGTCATCCGGGACGCGACCTCGTACACAGCCGCCCTCCAGCTCCTCAAGACCCAGTACACGCGCCCTGTGAACGAAGTATACACTAGGCACCTTCTGGGGAGTCGCAAGCAACAACCTGAGGAATCGACTGAGAAATACCTCCAAGCACTGTCCGTGCTTGGCCGGGCCTGTGGGTGTAAGGCGGTAACGCCCACTAAGTACACGGGGGAACTGATCCGGGATGCCTTCGTAGCGGGCCACAGGTCCAACTACACCCGACAGCGACTGCTGGAGCAGAGTGACCTCACCCTCGACAAAGCCTCCGACATCGCACTAACGCTGGACGCAGCCTTCCGGGGCATGGATGCCTACTCCTCTGCACCGTGGACGCCGCGGGGAACGACAACCTGGGACACGGTAGGACAGCCCCATAGCACCGTGCCACCCCAGCCACAGCCCAACAACGGCCCAACTACCGCAGCAGTGTCCCAAAGCCAGACAGCAGTATCCCAAGGCCAGAAATGCTACTTCTGTGGCCAGGCCAAACACCCCAGAGCGTGCTGCCCGGCGAAGAATGCGAGAAAAAGGGACACTACGCCAGTGTCTGCAAGGCCAAAGCCACCCCGAACGCCAGCAGCGCCGCGTGTGGGCCGCCATCTTGGGCCACCAACAGCGCCGCGTGTGGGCCGTGCGGGCCGCCATCTTGGGCCTCCCCAGCCATGTGCGAACCACCGCAGCAGCAGCCATCTTGGACGACTCCAGCCACATGGGAATCATGGACGCCGCCATCTTGGACACCAGCCGGGACGCAGCAGACCGCCAACCCCCCCCCCCCCATCTGATACCCGCAGCGACACACTGACCCCTACGCTGGCCTCTGTGGCGCTGGACCAAACGAGACCGCACCAACTAGCTCGGTCGAAAATGGACGTTAAGGTAAACGGCCATGCAATAAACTGCCTTTTTGACTCCGGGAGCACAGAGAGCTTCATCCACCCCGACATGGTGCGGCGTTGCTCTCTCCCAGTCCTGCCTGCGCACCAGCGGATTTCTATGGCCTCCGAGTCCCAGTCAGCGGACATTGGCGGCTACTGCGTGGTGACACTAGTAGTAGACGGGACTGTGTTCAATAATTTTAAACTCCTGGTCCTGCCCGACCTCTGCGCTGCCGTTCTACTGGGGTTGGATTTCCAGTGCCACCTCAAAAGCGTTACGATGGCGTACGGTGGCCCCCTCCCCCCACTCACAGTCCGCAGCCAGCAGCCTCCAAATTGCCCGCCGCGCACCAGATACAACCTCTCCACACTCAGAGTCCCACCCCCCCCACTGTTTGCTAACCTCACCCCCGACTGTAAGCCCATCGCCACAAAGAGCAGGCGATACAGTGCCGGGGACAGGGTTTTCATCAAAACCGAAGTGGAACGGCTCCTGAAGGAGGGGATTATTGAGGGCAGCTCCAGCCCCTGGCGAGCCCAGGTTGTGGTCGTTAAGACCGGCGAGAAACAACGCCTAGTCATCGACTACAGCCAAACAATAAACCGCTACACCCTGCTGGACGCCTACCCACTCCCCCGCATAGCTGACATGGTCAACCAGATCGCGCAGTACCGCGACTTTTCGACCATTGACCTGAAATCAGCGTACCACCAGCTGCCCATCAGCCCTGAAGACCGCCAGTATACTGCTTTTGAGGCAAACGGCCGCCTCTATCACTTCCTTAGGGTTCCCTTCGGCGTTACCAACGGGGTCTCCGTCTTCCAAAGGGAGATGGACCGGATGGTCGATCAAAACGAGCTGCAGGCCACTTTCCCTTACCTAGATAATGTGACCATCTGCGGCCATGACTTGCAGGACCATGACGCAAACCTCGAGAAATTCCTCCGCACCGCCCAACTCCTGAACCTGACATATAACAAGGAGAAGTGCATATTCCGCACAGACCGCCTCGCCATCCTTGGCTGTGTTGTGGAACACGGGGTCATCGGTCCCAACCCGGACCGAATGCGTCCCCTTATGGAACTCCCACTGCCCCACTGCCTAAAAGCTCTGAAGAGGTGCCTAGGGTTTTTTTCCTACTACGCTCAGTGGGTCCCCTACTATGCAGACAAAGCCCGTCCGCTGATCAAGTCCACCTCTTTTCCCGTGACGGCAGAGGCCCGCTTAGCCTTCCACCGTATCAAGGAAGACATTGCCAAAGCCACCATGCACGCAGTGGACGAATCCATCCCCTTCCAGGTGGAAAGCGATGCGTCCGACTTCGCTCTGGCTGCCACCCTTAATCAGGCGGGGAGACCTGTGGCATTCTTCTCACGAACCCTCCAGGGCCCGGAGACCAGACACTCCGCGGTCGAGAAGGAGGCCCAGGCTATTGTGGAGGCTGTGCGTCATTGGAGGCACTACCTGGCCGGAAAACGATTTACCCTGCTCACTGACCAGCGTTCAGTTGCTTTTATGTTCAACAACAAGCAGAGGGGCAAAATCAAAAATGACAAGATCTTGAGGTGGAGAATCGAACTTTCCACCTACAATTACGAGATCTTGTACCGGCCTGGGAAGCTCAATGAACCCCCAGATGCCCTATCGCGTGGCACCTGCGCCAGCGCGCAGATCGATAGGCTGAGGGCCCTCCACAATGACCTCTGCCACCCGGGGGTCACCAGGTTCTTCCACTTCATCAAGGCCCGCAACCTGCCTTACTCCATCGAGGAGGTCAGGACCATGACCAAGAACTGCCAAGTCTGCGCTGAGTGCAAACCGCACTTTTATAGACCAGACAGAGCCCACCTGATAAAAGCCACTCGCCCTTTCGAACGCCTGAGCGTCGATTTCAAAGGGCCTCTCCCCTCCTCCGACCGCAATGTGTACTTCCTCAACATCATTGACAAGTACTGCCGGTTCCCGTTCGCTATCCCCTGCCCGGACATGACCAGTGCCACGGTCATTAAATCTCTGAACAGCCTCTTCACCCTGTTCGGTTTCCCCAGCTATATCCATAGCGACCGGGGCTCATCGTTTATGAGCGACGAACTCCGCCAGTACCTGCTCGCTAGGGGTATAGCCAGAAGCAGGACCACCAGTTACAACCCCCGGGGGAACGGACAGGTGGAAAGAGAGAATGCAACAGTTTGGAAGGCCGCCCTACTAGCCTTAAAGTCTAGGGGCCTTCCGACCTCCCGCTGGCAGGAGGTGCTCCCCGATGCGCTCCACTCGATTCGGTCACTGCTCTGCACTGCCACCAATGCCACCCCTCACGAGAAAATGTTTGTCTTCCCAAGGAAGTCCACATCGGGGACATCGTTACCGCCATGGCTGACGTCCCCAGGGCCGGTACTACTGAGAAGACACGTGAGGGCCAATAAAACGGACCCCCTGGTCGAGAGGGTCGACCTCCTCCACGCCAACCCCCAGTACGCTTACATTGCGTACCGGACGGGCGGGAGGACACAGTCTCCATACGAGACCTCGCACCCTCGGGGACCGCTGTAACCCACTACGACACAGTCTCCATACGAGACCTCGCACCCTCGGGGACCGCTGTAACCCACTACCTATTACCACCCCCCCCCACGACCCGATATCCAACCCCAGCAGCCGGCTCGCCTTGGACCGTCACCCACGAGGACTACACTCCAGGGCCCCAGCCTACACGGGACGCGACGCCGGAAGCTCCACCACCCCTGCCGTCGCCACGTCGATCACAGCGGCAGACAAGACCCCCGGAGAGACTCCAATACACGAACTTTTAAATACACTTCACCCCGCCGGACTCATTTTTAAACAAGGGGTGAATGTGGTAAACCACTGTTATACCTGTCTGTGCCTGTATGTGTATTCCACTAGGTACAGGTCTGGACATGGCTCGGCTGACTCCTCCCACTATTCCAGGTATATAAGTGACTACCTCCCAGTCCCTTAGTATTCTGGACGGGTCGACCACTCGAGACAAGACCTTCATTCTTTAGTTAATAAAAGCCTGATTGTTACTCGCTCAACCTCAGTCTTTTGAGTAACTGATGGCACATCAGAGGGTAGCGAATGTTACCCCACTATTCAAAAAAGGTGGTCGAGAAAAAGCGGGGAATTATAGACCGGTAAGCCTGACATCGGTAGTGGGGAAAATGCTAGAATCTATTATAAAAGATGTAATAGCAGAGCACTTGGTAAGCAGTGACAGGATCGGACAAAGTCAACATGGATTTACAAAAGGTAAATCATGCTTGACTAATCTACTGGAATTTTTTGAGGATGTAACTGGTAAAATAGATAAGGGAGAACCAGTGGATGTGGTGTATTTGGACTTTCAGAAGGCTTTCGATAAGGTCCCACATAAGAGATTAGCGTGCAAAATTAAGGCACATGGGATTGGGGGCAAGGTATTGACTTGGATAGAGAACTGGTTGGCGGACAGAAAGCAAAAGAGTTGGAATAAACGGGTCGTTTTCCGAGTGGCAGGCAGTGACTAGTGGGGTACCGCAAGGATCGGTCCTAGGACCCCAGCAGTTCACAATATATATTAATGATCTGGACGAGGGAATTGGATGTAATATTTCCAAATTTGCAGACGACACAAAGCTGGGTGGAAGGGTAAGCTGTGAGGAGGATGTCATGAAACTCCAGTACGATTTGGACAGATTGGGCGATTGGGCAGAAACATGGCAAATGCACTATAATGTGGATAAATGTGAGGTTATCCACTTTGGTGGCAAAAACAGGAAGGCAGATTATTATTTGAATGGCAATAGATTGGGAGAAGGGGAAGTGCAGAGACCTGGGTGTACCTGTGCACCAGTCGCTGAAGGTAAGCATGCAGGTGCAGCAGGCGGTTAAGAAGGCAAATGGTATGTTGGCCTTCGTAGCAAGAGGGTTCGAGTACAGGAACAAGGATGTCTTGCTACAGTTGTACAGGGCCTTGGTGAGACTGCACCTTGAGTATTGTGTGCAGTTTTGGTCGCCTTACCTGAGGAAGGACGTTCTTGCCATGGAAGGAGTGCAGCGAAGATTCACCAGGCTGATACCTGGGATGGCAGGAATGACGTATGAGGAGAGATTGTGTCGATTGGGCTTATACTCACTGGAGTTTAGAAGATTGAGAGGGGATCTCATCGAAACCTATAAAATTCTGTCAGGCCTGGACAGACTAGATGCAGGAAGGACGTTTATGATGGCCGGGGAGTCCAGAACCAGGGGTCATAGTCCAAGGACAAGGGGTAAGCCATTTAGGACTGAAATGAGGAGGAATTTCTTCACCCAGAGAGTGGTGAACCTGTGGAATTCTCTGCCACAGAGGGCGGTGGAGGCCAGTTCATTAAATATATTCAAAAAAGAGTTGGATATATTTCTTAAGGCTAAAGGGATCAAGGGATATGGGGAGAAGGCAGGGACAGGGTACTGAATTTGGATGATCAGCCATGATCTCATTGAATGGCGGAGCAGGCTCGAAGGGCCGAATGGCCTACTCCTGCTCCTATCTTCTATGTAACTAGTCTTTTGGGCGCCCGTACTTTTCATGAGTTTGACAGTTCTTACTATCAAACTCATGAATGAAGTTTCCCCTCCCCTGATTGGTTGCACAGTGCTCACCTGATCCCAGCCGGCACATCGCACTGACTACGCCGCTGGATCAGGCAAGCACAGCGCGCCAACATCTGAACCGGGCCAGTGACAGGAATTCCAAGCAGGCCCAGGCTTCAGATGTCGGCGCGCCGGGTGAGTGCACATCAGGGGCTTGAACGCGCGGCAAGCCCCCGAACCTAATTTCTGGGCCATTAATGACTTGGACTTGGGTGTACAGGGCACAATTTCAAAATTTACAGATGACACAAAACTTGGAAGTATAGTGAACAGTGAGGAGGATAGTGATAGACTTTAAGCGGACATAGACAGGCTGGTGGAATGGGTGGACACGTGGCAGATGAAATTTAACGCAGAAAAGTGCAAAGTGATACATTTTGGTAGGAAGAACGAGGAGAGGCAATATAAAATAAAGGGTACAATTCTAAAGCAGGTGTATGAACAGAGAGACCTGGGGGTATATGTGCACAAATCGTTGAAGGTGGCAGGGCAGGTTGAGAAAGTGCCCTGTGCACTGTGCAACCTGTGCAGGTTGAGAAAGAGAGAGTTGGGATAAATGGCTCATTCTCAGACTGGCAATCAGTAACTAGTGGTGTTCCGCAGGGGTCAGTGCTGGGTCCCCAACTCTTTACAATCTATATTAACGATTTGGAGGAGGGGACCGAGTATAACATATCAAAGTTTGCAGATGATACTAAGATGGGAGGGAAAGTAGTGAGTGAGGAGGACATAAAAAACCTGCAAGGGGACATAGACAGGCTAAGTAAGTGGACAGAGATTTGGCAGATGGAATACAATACTGGAAAGTGTGAGGTTATGCACTTTGGCAGGAAAAATCGTAGAGCAAGTTATTATCTTAATGGCAAGAAACTGGAAAGTACTGTAGTACAAAGGGATCTGGGGGTCCTGGTGCACGAAACTCAAAAGGTTAGTATGCAGGTGCAGCAAGTGATTAAGAAGGCCAATGGAATGTTGGCTTTCATTGCTAGGGGGATAGAATATAAAAATAGGGAGGTATTGCTTCAGTTGTACAAGGTATTGGTGAGACCGCACCTGGAATACTGCATACATTTTTGGTGTCCATACTTAAGAAAAGACATACTTGCTCTCGAGTCAGTACAAAGAAGGTTCACTCGGTTAATCCCAGGGATGAGCATATGAGGAGAGGTTGAGTAGATTGGGACTCTACTCATTGGAGTTCAGAAGAATGAGAGGCGATCTTATTGAAACATATAAGATTGTGAAGGGGTTGGATCGGGTGGATGCGGGGAGGATGTTCCCGATGATGGGTGAAACTAGAACTAGGGGGCATAGTCTTAGAATAAGGGGCTGCTCTTTCAAAACTGAGATGAGGAGGAACTACTTCACTCAGAGGGTGGTAGGTCCATGGAATATGCTGCCCCAAAAAGCTGTAGAAGCTACATCATTACATAAATTTAAAACAGAAATAGACAGTTTCCTAGAAGTAAAGGGAATAAAGGGTTATGGGGAGCGGGCAGGAATTTGGACATGAGTCTTGGTTCGGATCAGTCATGGCCCTGTGGGTAGTGGAGCGGGCCCAGGGGCCACGTAGCCTGATCCTGCTCCTATTTCGTGTGTCTAATTCTGTTAGATTCAAGAGATGGTTCAGTGATAGTAGGTTGGCGGTTAGGATCAGATCAGCCATGATCTTATTGAATGGCGGAGCAGGCTCGAGGGGCCGATTGGCCTACTCCTGCTCCTATTTCTTATGTTCTTATGTTCTTATGCTTAAAAAAGCATAGGGGTCCTGGGCTTCATATATAGAGGCATAGGGTACAAAAGCAAGGAAGTTATGATGAACCTTTATAAAACACTGGTTCGGCCTAACCGGAGTATTGTCTCCAATTTTGGGCACTGCACTTTAGGAAGGATGTGAAGGCAGAAAAAAATTTACAAGAATGATTCCAGGGATGAGGGACTTCAGTTACGTGGCTAGTCTGGAGAAGCTGGGGTTGTTCTCCTTAGAGCAGAGAAGATTGAGAAGAGATTTGATAGAGGTGTTCAAAATCATGAGGGGTCTAGACAGAATAGATAGAGAGAAACTGTTCCCATTGGCAGAAGAGTCGAGAACCAGAGGACACAGATTTAAGGTGCTGGCAGAAGAACCAAAGGCGACATCAGGAAAACGTTTTTATGCAGCGAGTGGTTAGGATCTGGAATGCACTGCTGAAAGGGTGGTGGAGGCCGACTCAATCATGGCTTTCAAAAGGGAATTGGATAAGTACCTGAAGGAAAAAGATTTGCAAGGCTCTGGGGAAAGGGCGGGGGAGTTGAACTAGCTGAAGTGCTCTTGTAGAGAGCCGGCAAGGGCTTGATGGGCCAAATGGCCTCCTTCTGTGCTGTAACCATTCTATGATTCTATACAATGTCCAAGCCATTCCTTTCACACTCACCACCATTGCGGGGGGTACCGTTATGTCTCACCATTCACTGCAACTCACTAAGCCACTTCCAAAGGTACACACAAATCTGTCCAAGAACGCAAAGTGTTGAAAATAAAGGTTTCAATGTTTGACAGCACATTAATAGAAACTTTATATGAACATTGGATAAAACACCCAAGTGGCTACCCTGTGTTGTTAGTTGGTATGATTGCACTAGGATGAGGGTGAGTGTGAGGGGTGGCTCGTGAGATGGGGAAGTGATAATGTAGTTAGAGAGGGATGGGTAGAGGTGCAAGGTAAGTTGGTGTGAGTAAGGATGTGCAGGAGTAGGGTAGGGAAGGCAGAGTGATGGGGACGTGATGAGAGGCACAGCAGGATGAGGTTGAGTGTGGCTTTGTACTAATGTTTCCTGATCTAATGAGATAATTGAAAGGTTTGCGCCACTGCAGCCAGGTCCTCCTGACCACCTCCTTGCTTGTGCCCTCCTGTGCAATGTGCAACCAGGCTGTTTTGTTCTCCTGGAGAGGTCTCTTCTGCCCATCAGAAAGGAAGAAGACCTCCCTGCATGCTGTGACTCCCTCCATAAGCATATGGAGGGAGTCATGGGAGAATCTGGCTGCAGCCCTCTGCCTCTGTGCAGTCACTTCAATGCTGTAGAACACTGACAGCACAACTGTCAAAAAAAAGTTGGCCATGATCTCTTTAAGGAAACTGGCTGATGCCGCGTCATAAATGACGTCACCAGACCCACTTCCTCTAATTGGGCTGGGAAACGCGCTGGGCAGGCTTAACAAGCCTCATCAACGTAAATTCATTTTCCAGAGCGGGATGGAGCAAGCAGCAGGGCCGCGACCCGCCACTGACATCACCTGCCCCGGACCCGCCGAGGTGAGGAAAATTCCGGCCATTAACTGTTTCTCCACAGATGCTGCCTGGCCTGCTGAGTATTTCCAGCATTTTCTGCTTTTATTTTTAATAATTCTTTCCTTGTTGGACTAGAAACACACTGGGGTAGAAATTGTTGTGTGTGCCCATTTTTCGGATATAAAACAGGCGCAAAGCATGCCAATTTAGCAATCTGCGCAGGTGTTGATCGCACTGCTAAAAATGCAGGGCCCATTTTTTGGCATCCAAGGTGGACACCTAAAACAGGCGAAAAGTCCCTTGAATATTTTGATTAAGGACCTAACACCTGCTGAAGAACACCTATGTAAAAAAAATTCTCAACACCTGCCCTGCTTGGATTCTACAACTGCCAACTAAAGGTAAGTTTTAATTTTAAAAATGTTTAAAACCTTTCTATGGACAGGATGAGCAGGAGTGCTCCTGCTGATTCTATAGTCATGTCGATCACTACCCACCGCCCGCCCATCGCTTTGTCCACTCCAACATGTCTCTCGGAATTTACCTGAGGGCCACTGTCAGCGAAGCAGGCGGCCAAAAATTGATTTTTCTCGAGGGACAAGTTGCCTGGGGAGGCGCGACAGACACTGGCAGCTTGCCCTGTATATCTAATTGAGGTCCGAGGACCAATTCCTGAGATCATCGGAACTCTTGATTCGGGCGCGTGCTGCCTCCGCAGCACAGTCTGGTCCCAAAAGCGAGCCCAGACAAAAATCTACCCCATTGATCCTCAGTATGACCACATGCATTCCTTTATTCTAGTCTATCTTGGAATAGTTCAAAACAAATCCAATGTTACTTCCCTGTTGTTCTTATTGTCTACAAAGCTCCTCCAACCTGCTGTGTTTCATCTTCGCTGTTTGCTGTACCAGTTTCCTTCCTATTCTTAACCCTATCCATGTAGACACTGTCCCAACACAACCAACAGAATTACTACTGCCATCCACTTTTTCCACTATCTCTTCTGAAAATGTCATTACCAGGAATATTAAGTTACCAGTTATTAAGTTATATCTCCTGCCTTCCATCCTATCACAGACCTTGCCTTTTGTTCTTTCCTTCCCCTCCCCCCTTTCCTTGCCTTTGCACTTGCTTAAAATCTGTTACATCTCTAACTTTTTCCAGTTCTGACGAAAGGTCATTGACCTGAAACATTAACGCTGTTTCTCTCTCCACAGATGCTGACTGACCTGCTGAGTGTTTCCAGCATTTTCTGTTTCTATATTAAGTTACCAGTCCTGCTCTAACATCAACCACGACTGTGTTATAGCTGCTATGTCAAACCCGTCCATGGTAATTAATGCTTCTAACCAACTTTCCCTTAAAGTGCGCAGGTGCACGGCTGCGCATCAATCCAGAGGTCCTGCACAGGCTGCTCACAAGCTGTTGCTGCTGGAAAGGGACCACGCACGAAAAAAACAATTAGAGGGAACATTGCTTTCATCTAAAAAAAGAGTTTTTAAATATTTTGTGCATTCACATACATGCCTGTCAATCCCGACTCAAATTTTCTGTCAATTTAATTCTTTCTACTTCATCCTCCTTTTGATCTTTTTCCCTTTTTTGCACTCCTGACAATGGAGAAAAGAACTGATGCATCACATCATGGGAGGCATTTAATAGATTATGGGATGGGAAAACAATACGGTGCCATCTTAGGGTTAGTGTCAAAAAGAATTGGGCCGGATTTTCTGACCCCCACAGGTTTGTACAAGGTGTGTAGACACCCGTAGGGGCCGCACAAGTGCCAGTTTCAGGCATGCGAAGCGCATGCGCCGAAACCCGGCACTTGCGATCTGTCAAAAATCTCTTGACAGATCATCCGTCTGCCCGGGAGAAGGGCCTCCGCGGCTGGAGAGTTCTGCTTTCTGCACAACTTCCGCCCACTGAAAACCTTTAAAAATCTTACACCTGGTAAAAGCAGATGTAAGGCCAGCTTTTTCCAGCATAAAATTAAAAAAAAAAAAAAAAATTCCACTCATTTATTATTTAAAAAATACTTTAAAAAAGGTAAGTTTATTTTTAGCCCCATAAAAAACTAATTTTTTTTTCAAAAAATTAAATTTTTGTTTAAAATATGTAATTTAATGTAATTTTAACTAATTTTAAATACGTGAATTAAAAAAATGTATTTAATGTTTAACTGTGTTTTTAAGTGATCCCCATTCATACTTTTGACAGATCCATGCGTAGAGAGACCTGTCAAAAGTGTGAAGGGGGATTCCCTTCTTTGATTAGTTCCCCATGGCCCACGTGATCCCAGGGGTGATTGCGAACCGCATGCACCTCTGGGATACCTGGGCCTTTCTTATTTCATAGTGGAGAGGCCCAGGAGCGGAAGTCTCGGGACCTACAGGGCCAGCAGGTAAGTGCGTAGATTTTTTCCGATCGGAGGCATCCGCACGCAGAAAGCCTCCGATCGGAAATTCAGGGTCATTAAAACTATTGTGACCATAATGGTTCTCTCCATTGAAAGCCAATACTTTCTCTTGAATAAGTGAAGGCTGCTAGATGAGGAAAAATATTGGGGGAGTATATATTGGTACAACACAAACATAAGCTGGCATTTGTTTGGGATGTATAAGTTTGTATTTATATAGCATAAAAGCAGTTTAGAATTTAATAAAGTCTATTGAATTTGATGTATTTATTTTAAGATTGAAAATAATTTCAATTATTAAAATTGTTTGCATGACAAGCTATATCAACACCAAACAAAATTTAAGAAACTTGCCTGGTCTTCTGCTATATTACATTTTTCATCTTGACCTAGTTGCTTCATTCGTAGTTTATAGATTATGTCCTCCTTACAAAAGACCTGTAGATTTATTGTATAAATATATAAAATGATAAAAATTAACTTCAGATACATTTGTCTGAATATTTATTAAAAATTCAAGAAATTACCTCATTTGAAAGGATATCTTGTTCACTTTGCGCAGTGATCATCCAAGCTTCAAGTCGGGCTTGTAAGCGTCCATTGTCCTCCACCTTTTCATTGTATTGCTGTTGAAGTTGTTTCATTTGATCTTTCAGTTCGGTAATGGTAACTTTCTTCTTTTGAACCTTTAATTAGGAAACAAATGTTTTAGTGTGTAATGATCTTATGAAGAAGACATGCAAATTTGCATTTGGTAAGCTATACGTTTATTGCAACTATAGCCAATTAATGAACTATTTTAAACATATGAAAGAAGTCAATTACAAGCTGTCTCTGTATTAATGTTTAAATCACAAATAATACCTCACCTACAATAATTAACATGACTAAAATATTGTATTGCTAGAACTAAAACTTGAGTTCAGATTTAAGCTAATTATGAAAGTAGAAACAGGTAAAATTGACCATCATAATTTGGTGAATAATAATGATTAATTAAGTCATTGTTTGTCAACAAATATCATAGTAAAACATTAACATAATAAAAGTGAATTACTTATTGTCGATTAATAATTCAAGTATTTTAACATATGCACATATTTGGCTCATTAAAGATACTCCAGTAAAATCGGCTAATGATAGCAACATTCCTGTCACCAAGTAAAAACTTAATACACCATGCAACATTTTAATCTGGCAATAGATATGCAGTATCTAGTCATCCAACTACACCACAGATAATTCTCATTTCACAATCCCATCAGTATTCATAACACAGCTCACAGCATCTTACAAACTACCTCACCCACTCTTGACCTGCTCCTCCATGTGTTTCTCTCTGTATTCCCACTCTGTTTGGTTGTTGCTGATGATGAGTTTTCACTGCTACTCCCTTTCCTTTTTGCTCTTCAACGAGAGACAGTGCTGCTATTCCAGCAGCCTTAGTACAAGTGAAAGGAATCCATTAAAATATAAAACACCTATTTACAGGATAGCTCTACTTCGCAACAGTATTCCTTTGTTTTCTCTCGTTGGGAGAGTAAGGAAAGGAGAAAGAAAAATACTGAATTTGGGCATGGACAACACACCGCAGCTAAGGAGCTGAACATGTACATGAGCAATAAAAGATAAAGGGACAGATTTTGCTCTCAAAAGAACAGTGAGGCTAACGGCATTACTTATACGCAAATGGTTCAACAACTTCAGGGCAGATGTGTGGTTAATGGCGAATATCCAAAAGTTGCTGTCCAAGTTGCTTTGTTAGCTTCGCGAAAACACATCTCGCTGTCTGGCTCCCCATTCAAATGCATTGAGCGGCGTGAAAATCCTATACTTGCACAGTAGACATGAACTAAACTCACTACAGAAAGTTTAGTCTTGTCATTTCAAGTGTAAGTACCCTTTTAATGATGTGATAAGTGTTAATTACTGCCAATCAACCTCTCTGGCACTGATAATTAACTATTACATGAGTGGAGTCTCAATCCTTCAGGTTTTAATTGTTGGGAGATTTTTAAAATGTAAAATTTTAAATGTTAATTTGTTTTACTTTTCCTTTCTGTCTCTTTTTCTTTCTTAATCCAATATTTCTTTCCCTATTTCTATACCTGATTTGACATTGATTTCACCCACTCTAATTTACAATTCCTTCTCAGACCTTGCGCTGTTTATTTCAGAATCCTGCAATCTGATTGGCTAAAGAGACACTCAGTTGCTTTCCCTGTTCATACAGTTCCCAGATGCCCACTTTCCCTTGCTGCGACATTATTAGCTTGCACTTCCAGAAACTTGCCACGCAAAAAATATTAAAACCTAAACGTACAAGAGCAAGTCTCACTAATGGCAGATGCCATTAGGTGCCCTGCCACAGCAAAATCTAGGCCTAAGAAAAATGAAGAGATGCTACTTAAGAGATTTCTTATGAAAATTAAGGCACAATGCTACCAAAGGGAATGTAATTGTATGGTTCATCAGATTGGTAGAATGAGTGCAGTAATATAATAAGGATTTATAGGGCTTTTTATTTTCCGCTTATAGGCATGATTTGGAGATAAGTATATAGGCATGATATCAGTTTGCTGATACAGGACAAATTGTGAAGAAGAATGCAAATGATTGAAGGAGGTCATAGACAGGTTAGCAGAGTGGTCAGACAGTTCAATGCAGAGAAAAGTGAAGTAGTATCTTTACCATCCAAATGGATGACCTGAAGACCTACTTCCTGGTTTCAACCAATACCACTAGGAGATACGAACAAGTGCCCCAGAGTGACCGCACTTAATTATTTCTTCTTCTCTCTGCATGTATGTTCCCACACTCTGCTTAACAATTTCACACAGCTATACAAATGGGGGCAGTGTTAATCAATGATTCCATTACAGCACTTGAACATAGGAATGATACAGGCTAAATTTATTCATTTACAGTTCAAAAATATGATGGGTGCGGTTACTTTATTGGAAGTATATTATAGACCATGGAATAGTGGAAAGGAGATTGAAGACCAGATATGTGGAGAAATTATAGAAAAATGCAGGAACAGCATATAGGAGTCACTTTTAATTGTTCTCGCTGGGCAGGAAACTTGCAGCAAAGGGTTTGCCACCCATTTTACATTCCTTTCCACCATGGAAAATGAGACAGTGAACACACAATGGGAAATATTCTAAAAGGAAATGAGTAGGGCACCAGTTAGATGCATTGCTGGTCATCTTCCAAAATTCTATAAACTCTGGAACAGTTCCCATGGATTGGAGGGTAGCTAATGTAACCCCACTATTCAAAAAAGGTGGGAGAGAGAAAACGGTGAATTATAGACCGGTAAGACTGACATCGGCAGTGCGGAAAATTCTAGAGTCCATTATAAAAGATGTAATAGCAGAGCACTTGGAAAACAGTGACAGGATCAGACAAAGTCAACATGGATTTACAAAAGGTAAATTGTGCTTGACTAATCTAGTATTTGGACTTTCAGAAGGCTTTTGATAAGGTCCCGCATAAGAGATTAGCGTGTAAAGTTAAAGCACATGGGATTGGGGGTAAGGTACTGACTTGGATAGAGAACTGGTTGGCAGGCAGGAAGCAAAGAGTTGGAATAAACGGGTCTTTCTCCGAGTGGCAGGCTGTGACTAGTGGGGTACCGCAGGGATCGGTGCTAGGACCCCAGCTGTTCACAATATATATTAATGATCTAGACGAGGGAACTAGATGTAATATCTCCAAGTATGCAGATGACACAAAGCTGGGTGGGCGAGTGTGCTGTGAGGAGGATGCCGAGAAACTCCAGTATGATTTGGACAGGTTGGGTGATTGGGCAGATGTATGGCAGATGCAGTATAATGTGGATAAATGCGAGGTTATCCACTTTGGTGGCAAAAACAGGAAGGCAGATTATTATCTGAACGGCAATAGATTAGGAGAAGGGGAAGTGCAACGAGACCTGGGTGTCCTTGTGCACCAGTCGCTGAAGGTAAGCATGCAGCTGCAGCAGGCGGTTAAGAAGGCAAATGGTATGTTGGCCTTCGTAGCGAGAGGATTCGAGTACAGGTGCAAGGATGTCTTGCTGCAGTTGTACAGGGCCTTGGTGAGACCACACCTTGAGTATTGTGTGCAGTTTTGGTCGCCTTATCCGAGGAAGGATGTTCTTGCCATGGAGGGAGTGCAGCGAAGATTCACCAGACTGAAACCTGGGATGGCAGGAATGACGTATTAGGGGAGATTGGGTCGATTGGGCTTATATTCGCTGGAGTTTAGAAGAATAAGAGGGGATCTCATTGAAATTTATAAAATTCTGACAGGACTAGACAGACTAGATGCTAGAAGGATGTTCCTGATGGCGGGGGAGTCCAGAACCAGGGGTCACAGTCTAAAGATAAGGGGTAAGCCATTTAGGACAGAGATGAGGAGGACTTTCTTCACCCAGAGAGTGGTGAGCCTGTGGAATTCTCTACCACACAAGGCAGTTGAGGCCAATTCATTAAATATATTCAAGAAGGAGTTAGATATATTTCTTAAGGCTAAAGGGATCAAGGGATATGGGGAGAAAGCAGGGACAGGGTACTGAATTTGGATGATCAGCCATGACCTCATTAAATGGCGGAGCAGGCTCGAGGGGCCGAATGGCCTGCTCCTGCTCCTATCTTCTATGTTTCTATGTTTCTATTCCAACATGAACAAACAGTAGTACAACAAAAGCTAAATATAGAAAATATAGAGGTAAAGTATAAAATGAGATGAGAAAGACTAACAGGAAGCATAAATAAAGACTGGCAGGTAACAAAGGGAAATAGTACAGGATTCTATAAACACATAATAAAGTAAATGAATAATTAAATAATATGTAGCGCCTATTAGCAATGAAAATAGACATCATAAGGAGGATGAAAAAATGGCAAAATACTGGAGAACTTTGTCTCAGTTTCACAAAAGAGTGTGATAATGAAAATAAAAAATAAAGAGGGAGTCGAACAATTAGAGAACATAACTATAGGGAATGAAGTACAGGAAACTCTCTTTTAACCGGCACCTAATATCCGGAAACCTCTCTTAACCGGCAAAATTCAGGAGTAGGTTCAGGTAAGTTTTACGATATATTAGTGGCCGTGTAACCGGGGTTCCTGGATCTGTGGCCGTGTAACCAGGGTTCCTGCACCTGTGGCCGTGCAACAGGGACTCCTGGATCTGTGGCCGTGTAACCGGGACTCCTGCACAAGTGCCGTGTAACCGGGGCTCCTGCACCTGTGGCCATGTACGGGGCTCTCGTACCTTGGTAAGTATACCTCTCTGTAATCTGGACTTTTTGATCAACCCGTCAGTGCCGGATAAAAAAGAGTTTCCTGTACTCCTATTTAAAAAAAATGTGGAACTCAAAATGGAAAAGGCACTGGGTTCTGATGCCATACATCCTAGAATGCTGAGTGAAGTCTGAGTAGAAATAACAGATCCTCAGAACACAACCTCTCATTTGTACTATGTGGTATCCTTTCCTGTTGAATGACTTTACAGGAATGTCAACCTACAGCCACATGGGTATCACCTATGACTCCTTGGGGGAGAAATTCGGTATTGCCCCGTTTGGGGCGCAATTATCGGCCGGGCGCAAAGTTTAGCGCCTGATGCTAATTATCGCCTCCGACTGCAAACTTGGCTTCTATCGCCCCTGGAGGTGATTGGAGTGCTAAATCAGGCGCTGCACACCTGTCTTAAGGCACAAAGGCCGAGGAGCGAGGCGCTAACTCAGAGCACGGGCGCAGCGCAGGTGATGTCAGTTCGCAATGGAACACAGACACACTAGCACCGGCCAGTTCTTAAAGGGGAGGGTCGATCTTGCTCTCCAGCCATACCCTGCTCATTGGAGCCTTGAATCTCGGCCTGGAGAGACCTGTAGCTAAATTTTGCAGCCAAGGACTATGGAGAAGGTGAGAGAACGAGCTCAGCGCTTCAGCAAGCGGGCTTTGGAGGCTCTGGGTGGCGCACAGATCATCTATACTCTTCCCTGAGTGTGGCAGGAGGCCTTTGCCACGCGACTACAGAAGAGTGTGGAGGGAGGTGGCTCAACACCTCTCCTCCAGGAGCATGGTGCCCAGGACCCATACTCAATGTCGCAAAAAGTTCAACGACCTCACGCAGGTCGTCAGGGTGAGTGGCTTTTTTTCCAATACCTCTCCATCCCTCCATTTCAACCTCACTCTATGGCCAGCGGGTCTTAAAACCCCCAATGCCCAACACTCATCCAACACCTATGGCCCTCTCATGAAACACACGCACATTCCACACCTTGCATACAGTAAGGGCTATTCAACTATGGGAGGCACATCAGGCAAGACCATGGCTGTATATTTACTCAGACGCCATCCTTCTTCTTGCAGGACAAGCTATCTCACAATAGGAGACAGCAGCAACGGACAGGTGGAGGGTGGCCTCAGCTGCAACCCCTCAGCGATCTTGAGACGCGCGTCCACAGGATTGTGGCAAGCCAAGTGATCGGTCCCGTCGCCCCTGGAGAGGCCGACCGCGTTCGGGACAGCAATGGTAAGGTCATTAGCTTTCTCTCCTCTCTCATTCCACTTGTCGCTTACAACACCAGCCTTTGACACTTTCAATCCAACTTACTAAATCGCTGCACTCCTTCCTCCCTTACTGCCCCCCTGTCCTCATGCTAAAGCCACTCTTGTACCTCCTGTTATGTTCATTAATAACTAGTCATTTTCATTATGAACAGCTAGCTTCTAGCTAGTCACTTTATTCAACCATGTGGACTTCTACAGCATCCATCTTGACTACTGCCTTCTGGGTAGCCTAGTGCATCGTGGGTAGCCCACTCTTAAATATACATACAGCTAGACATACAGCAACATACAGCTCCACCTAGTGTACCATTCTAGAATGACATGTTACTGATTATTACATCCCCCTTTCTTTGAGGTTAAACAAAATCAGTATCAATCAACTTTCAAGAAAAACGATAAAGATGACATCAGTAGCACTTTTGTTAGTGCTCTATAAACATAAACATTTTCACAACAGTCAACACATTTTCAAAGCTTTACTTTATACTCAAAGATTAAGTCTATCAGGCTTTTTTACTTCACATGTTTTTAATATCACCCATACTGATTAAGTTTGCTTTTGCCCCAGTGTCTAGTTTCAATGTAACTAATGCTCCATTTACCTGCAGTGACATTATCCATTTGTCCTCTTTTACTGCATTAAATTTATGTTCAGCATTGTCCATTCCTGAGGGCTGCACATTTTCTGTATCCTTTTTGATATTGTCACCTGACACCATTCCTACAGAAAATGTCTCACTTAAATCAGTGTCCTCAATCACATTGACTTGTTGCCCTTTCTTTGTTTTTACTTTTGAAAAGCATTGTTTGGCAAAGTAATTCTTTCCATGACATTTTGTGCACATTTTCCCAAACGCAGGGCATTGTCGTGACTGGTGTTTGTAACCACAGCATGTACAATTAAAAATTCCTTCCTCCGATTGCTTTTCATTTCTGTTCTGCCCACATTTCTTTCCTTTGTAGGGCACAGCACCGACAGCAGCACTATCACTTACTACAATCGCATTATTATTAATTTCACTGAAAGTCTTCACGTGCTTTTGAGCTAGCTCACTGGCTTGGCATATTTTCACAGCATTTTCCAATGTTAGTTCAGTTTCTCTCAACAGACGTTCCCTGACCTTTTTATCATGAATACCAAACACAATCTGGTCACGAATCATGGATAATTTCAGATCAGAGAAATTACATGTCTGTGCTTTCAGTTTTAGATCGGTCACAAAGCTATCAAAAGTCTCATTTTGCTGCTGTGTCCTTGAACGGAACACATACCTCTCATAGGTTTCGTTCTTTTTGGGAGAACAATGTGTATCAAATTTCTTTAGCACATCGTCCAATTTTTTTCTGTCCTGCTCTTGATCAAATACAAATGTATTAAATACCTCTATCGCCTGTGGGCCTGCAACCGTGAGCAGCAACGCTATTTTCCTTGCATCTGGCTTCGTACCGAATCCAATGGCAGCAATGTAGAGTTCGAATTTTTGTTTGAAAGTCCGCCAATTGCAGTCGACATTCCCCGTGAGTTTCAAACCCTCCGGTGGCTTCAAATGCTCCATGTTGTGTTTCACAACATTCAGCAGATTTTACCACTTCTGGTGTTAAGCTAGGTGTTAATCCAATATTGCTGTACCAATGATTTGCAAGGCATGATGGACTACTTGACATGCAGTGAATAGTTTAAATGTAAAAACTGATGCAGGACTGTGGGAATGCAGTACAAATAGATAAGAACGAACAGAAACAGAATGTTTATAGAACAGAGTAGAGACAGTCTCAGGGCTGAATTTTGTTGAAAGCTAAAGTGAATTTTAAACAGAACTCTGTAAAAAGAAACAAATGACTTGTATAGCGTGTGATCGCCTAGTTTTCTGTATTCTCATGACGACTTGCAAGTTTATGAAAATGTATAAATATTGTAGCCCCGTGAGTCAAGGGGCACACTCTAGAGGAGACTTTCTTGTGTGCAAACACAAGGGGCTTCTCAGAGTGAAGTCCAGTACCGGTTTCCGGAATAAAACTTTACTTATTTTACAGTTTCTGACTTTGTGTATTACTGAGAAAGTGACAATAGACTGACCGGCGTGTTGAGTCTCCTAAAGCAGCGAACCCTGATTCCCCAAGTTAGGGGTAGATCCTCCTCACAGAAGCGAGGGGTTAACACTGGTACCGTGTTATGTTCATTAATAACTAGTCATTTTCATTATGAACAGCTAGCTTCTAGCTAGTCACTTTATTCAACCATGTGGACTTCTACAGCATCCATCTTGACTACTGCCTTCTGGGTAGCCTAGTGCATCGTGGGTAGCGCTTAAATATACATACAGCTAGACATACAGCAACATACAGCTCCACCTAGTGTACCATTCTAGAAAGACATGTTACTGATCATTACACCTCCCTGCTTTCAGATGGTGATTCACCAGCTGAGGAGACGGGCCCTGAAGCTGCCAGTGGGAGTGAAGCCGCAGGCGAGGAGGAAGAGGAAGCCGAAGCATCAGCGCCACCCTCCCCCAAGGAAGCCCATGCCCACACTGGGACCACGTCTTCCCTTGAGGGGAGCAGGGTCTGATGAGGGTGAAGCTCCGGGACCCAGCGGGCTGCAGCAACACGATGTGGCTAGGGAAGCTCGGGGGCCCTCTCCCCGGAGGGAGAGTAGGCCAGTGAGTCCTGCTGCACTGGACACAGAGGAGGAGTGGCTCATCGCTGAAATGAACACCCAGGCGGTGGACATGCACATTCAGCTCATGGGTGCAGTGGGAAGGGTGCCCGATTGCATTGATGCACTGGCAAGGAGAGTGGAGCACTACGTGTAGCACAGGCGGATGCCACGCTAATGCTTAGTGCTGCAATTCAGTGTCTGGCTGCCATGATCCAATCTAAGACTGGTCTCATGCAGATTCAGATTGAGGCCATGCAAGCACTGACTGCTGCCATTGTCGCTGGTTCGGACACATTTCCCCGGGGCTCTCACGGCGCCGCAGCAGGCCAGCAATCTGTGCTCCAGAAGATTGCTCCGGATGCTGAGCTGCTGCCCCATGGGAGTGCCAGTGTGTCGGTCGAGCAGGGAGTTGCTGTCCTCTCTCAAGATAACAGCATTCCTGCTGCCACCACTGTCACTTCCCCATTGCACTTGCCACCGCCTGTAGCCCAGACTGCTGCCGCCCATGCAGAGTTGGTGCAGTCTGCAGCCGGGCCCGCCAGGCCCAGAGCTGGTCGAGGCCATCCTTCAAAGGCATCTGTAGTCTCAGGTTCTGACAACCAGCAGCCTTCCACCAGCCTTACTGCAGCCACTGGGGCCCCATTACGGAGGAGCAGTAGGGTGGGAAGGGGGGAAGTGCGCAAGGGAAGATCACCCTCGAAGGGCAAAAAGTAGGAGGTGAGGTGAAATGTTGGTAAATTTTTTATTAAAGGCCGAGGTTCGTGTTCAAACTTTTGTTTAGTGTTTTGGACATTATCTCCAGGTTGTGAGAACCAGTAATGTTAATGAAGGATTTTTTGTGTTTGTTTCTATTAGTTTGTCATGAAGAAATGACACACACAGAGTTTGTAAATTAAAAAAGTTTTTGTATTCAAAATGTACAGGTTTGGCATTTGGAATCATTGCTGCCTTGGCCGGCTTTGGGGCTGCAGGTTGCTTTCATTCATGTTGTTCTCCATACCAGAAGCCATTTCCTCAGTAGCGGCCTAGAAGCGGCTTGTTATTAGCCGTTGACGGACGGCCCTTGCAGTTTCAACAAGGGTCGAGAGGTGGGATAAAAGCGCAAGAGTCCAGGTGAGGCCCCACAGCAGCGGCGGCGGCAGTGCACACCTGTGAGGAACAAGGGTCGAGAGGCGGGATAAAAGCGCCAGAGTCCAGGTGAGGCCCCACAGCAGCAGCAGAGGCGGCGGCAGTGCGGACCTGTGAGGAACAAGGGTCGAGAGGCGGGATAAAAGCGCCAGAGTCCAGGGGAGGCTTACTAATCTGCAGTCTCCGAGCGAGGGAGAGAAGTAAAAAGAAATCGAATTGTGACGTCACCAGAAAGCAGGTAAGTGCTTGGTTGGTAAGTATTTCTCTCTTTTCAAACTTTAACTCTGTGGTTTATAGTGACTAAGGTCCCTCTGGTGTGGCGGGGACTGTTGGTAAACCATTTAACTGTAGTGTAATTGGTGGGATTGATTGATTTAATTTAATTTCAATTAATTAAATTAAATTTCAATTAATTAACAGGTAAGTCATGGCAGGACAGCCCGGCCACATGGTATGCTCCTCCTGTGCTATGTGGGAACTCAGGGACACTTCCTGTGTCCCTGACAGCTATGTGTGCAGGAAGTGTATCCAGCTGCAGCTACTGGCAGACTGCATTACGGCGCTGGAGCTGCGATTGGATGCATACTGGAGCATTCACGATGCTGAGGACGTCCTGAATAGCATGTTTAGGGAGTTGGACACACCGCAGGTAGAGGTTGGACAGGCAGAAAGGGAAGGGGTGACCAACAGGCAGAGTACTAGGTGCAGGCAGGTAGTGCAGGGGTCCCCTGTGGACATCCCCCTCTCAAACAGATACACCATTTTGAGTACTGTTGGGGGGGATGGCTTATCAGAGGAAGGCAGCAGCAGCCAACTTCCTGGCACCAGGGGTGGCTCTGCTGCACAGGACGGGAGGAAAAAGAGGGGTAGAGCTATAGTAATAGGGGATTCTATTGTAAGGGGAATAGATAGGCGTTTCTGCGGCCGCAAATGAGACTCCAGGATGGTGTGTTGCCTCCCTGGTGCAAGGGTCAAGGATGTCTCAGAGTGGCTGCAGAACATTTTGGAAGGGGAGGGTGAACAGCCGGTTGTCGTGGTGCACATAGGTACCAACGATATAGGTAAAAACCAGGATGAGGTCCTAAAAGCTGAATATAGGGAGTTAGGAGGTAAATTAAAAAATAGGACCTCAAAAGGTAGTAATCTCAGGATTGTTACCAGTTCCACGTGCTAGTCAGAGTAGAAATAGAAGGATATTTCAGATGAATACGTGGCTAGAGGAATGGTGCCAGAGGGAGGGATTCAAGTTCCTGGGACATTGGAACCGGTTCGGGGGGAGGTGGGACCAGTTCAAACCGGACGGTTTGCACCTGGACAGGGCTGGAACCGATGTCCTAGGGGGAGTGTTTGCTAGTGCTCTGGGGAGGGTTTAAACTAAGATGGCAGGGGGTTGGGAACCTGAGCAAGGGGACAGAGGAAAGGGAAACAAGGATAACAGCAAAAGAAAGGAAGGAGAAAAACAAAAGTGGCAGTCAGAGAAATCAACGGTTTAAATCAAACATGGCCACAGTAAATAATAATTCTAATAGGTCTAAGAGCGTTAAAAAAACAAGTCTGAAGGCTTTGTGTCTTAATGCGAGGAGCATTCGTAATAAGGTGGATGAATTGGCTGCGCAAATAGAGGTAAACGAATATGATTTGGTTGGGATTACGGAAACGTGGCTCAAGGGTGGCCAAGACTGGGAACTCAACATCCAGGGGTATTCGATATTCAGGAAAGATAGGCAAAAAGGAAAGGGAGGTGGGGTAGCATTACTGGTTAAAGAAGGGATTAACATAATTGTAAGGAAGGATATTAGCTCTGATGATGTGGAATCTGTATGGGTAGAATTGAGAAATACCAAGGGGCAGAAAACGTTAGTGGGAGTGGTCTATAGACCTCCAAACAGTAAGGCGGAGGGTGGGGATGGCATTAAAAGGGCAATTAAAGTAGCGTGCAATAAGGGCACAGCAGTCATCATGGGTGACTTTAATCTACATATAGATTTGGCTAACCAAATTAGTAACAATACTGTGGAGGAGGAATTCCTGGAGTGTTTACGGGATGGTTTCCTGGACCAATATGTCGAGGAACCAACCAGAGATCAGGCCATCTTAGACTGGGTATTATGTAACGAGAAAGGATTAATTGGCAATCTTGTGGTACGAGGCCCCTTGGGTCGGAGCGATCATAATATGATCGAATTCTTCATTAAGATGGAGAATGAAGTAGTTGACTCAGAGACTAGGGTCCTAAATTTAAATAAAGGAAACTACGATGGTCTGAGGAGCTAGTTGGGTAGGATTGATTGGGGAATGTCACTCAAAGGGTTGACGGTGGATAGACAATGGCAAACATTCAAAGACCGCAAGGATGAACTACAGAATTTGTTCATCCCAGTTTGGCATAAAAATAAAACAAAAAAGGTGGCTCAACCGTGGCTAACAAGGGAAATTAGGGATAGCATAAGATCCAAGGAGAGGACATATAAATTGGCCAGAAAAAGCAATAATCCTGAGGATTGGGAGCAATTTAGGATTCAACAAAGGAGGACAAAGGGATTAATTAAGAAGGGGAAAATAGAATATGAGAGTAAGCTTGCAGGGAACATAAAAACTGACTGTAAAAACTTCTATAGATATGTGAAGAGAAAAAGATTGGTGAAGTCCAGCGTAGGTCCCTTGCAGTCAGAATCAAGGGAATTTAATATGGGGAGCAAAGAAATGGCAGACCAACTAAATACATATTTTGGTTCCGTCTTCACACAGGAGGACACAAATAACCTCCCAGAGATGCCGGGGAACATGGGGTCTGATGAAAGGGAGGAAATGAAAGAAATCAGTATTTGTAGGGAAATGGGGTTAGGGAAATTGATGGGATTGAAGGCCGATAAATCCCCAGGGCCTGATAATCTACATCCTAGGGTACTTAAGGAAGTGGCCCTAGAAATAGTAGATGCATTGCTGATCATCTTCCAACATTCGATGGAATCTGGAACAGTACCCATGGATTGGAGGGTAGCTAATGTTACCCCACTATTCAAAAAAGGTGGTAGAGAGAAAACGGGGAATTACAGTCCGCTAAGCCTGACATCGGTAGTGGGGAAAATGCTAGAGTCCATTATAAAAGATGTAATAGCAGAGCACTTGGAAAACAGTGACAGGATCGGACAAAGTCAACATGGGTTCACAAAAGGTAAATCGTACTTGACAAATCTACTGGAATTTTTTGAGGATGTAACTGGTAAAATAGATAAGGGAGAACCAGTGGATGTGGTGTATCTAGACTTTCAGAAGGCCTTCGATAAGGTCCCACATAAGAGATTAGCGTGTAAAGTTAAGGCACATGGGATTGGGGGCAAGGTATTGACTTGGATAGAGAACTGGTTGGCAGACAGAAAGCAAAGAGTTAGAATAAACGGGTCTTCTTCCGAGTGGCAGGCAGTGACTAGTGGGGTACCGCAGGGATCGGTCCTTGAACCCCAGCTATTCACAATATATATTAATGATCTAGACAAGGGAACTAGATGTAACATCTCCAAATTTGCAGACTACACAAAGCTGGGTGGGCGTGTGTGCTGTGAGGAGGATGTCGAGAAACTCTAGTATGATTTGGACATGTTGGGTGATTGGGCAGAAACATGGCAGATGCAATATAACGTGGATAAATGTGAGGTTGTCCACTTTGGTGGCAAAAACAGGAAGGCAGATTATTATCTAAATGGCAATAGATTGGGAGAAGGGGAAGTGCAATGAGACCTGGGTGTCCTTGTACACCAGTCGCTGAAGGTAAGCATGCAGGTACAGCAGGCGGTTAAGAAGGCAAATGGTGTGTTGGCCTTCGTTGCGAGAGGGTTTGAGTACAGGAACAAGGATGTCTTGCTGCAGTTATACAGGGCCTTGGTGAGACCACATCTTCAGTATTGTGTGCAGTTTTGGTCGCCTTATCTGAGGAAGGATGTTCTTGCCATGAAAGGAGTTCAGCGAAGATTCACCAGGCTGATACCTGGGATGGCAGAACATAAGAAATAGGAGCAGGAGTAGGACAATCGGCCCCTCGAGCCTGCTCCGCCATTCAATAAGATCATGGGTGATCTGATCCTAACCGCCAATCTACTATCACAGAACCATCTCCTGAATCTAACAGAATTAGACACACGGCACCCGGCTACCGACCACAGAGCACATATACCAGAAACGCTGTTTACGGAGGTCACGGTCCATCATCAAAGACCCTACCCACCCCAGCCACAGTCTGTTCGCCCTCCTGCCATCTGGGAGATGCTACAGATGCATTCGCACCCGTACGACCAGATTTAGGAACAGCTTCTTTCCCAGGGCTATCATCCTACTGAACTCCACAAATAAACTCTAAAGCCTGCACATCTGCCAATGCACTTTATTATGGTTATGTTTATGTTAATGTATTACAAGCCAAATGTATGTTGAATGTTTAAATGTCTTAATCTAAATGTACACTCTCAGGAGCCGCAAGCCTACATTTCGTTGTACTGCACTTGTGCACTAACAATGACAATAAAAGTTGATTTGATTTTGAAATAGGAGCAGGATCAGGCTACACGGCCCCTGGGCCCGCTCCGCTACCCACAGGGCCATGACCGATCCAAACCTAGACTCATGTCCAAATTCCTGCCCGCTCCCCGTAACCCTTTATTCCCTTTACTTCTACGAAACTGTCTATTTCTGTTTTAAATTATGTAATGATGTAGCTTCTACAGCTTTTTGGGGCAGCATATTCCATGGACCTACCACCCTCTGAGTGAAGTAGTTCCTCCTCATCTCAGTTTTGAAAGAGCAGCCCCTTATTCTAAGACTATGCCCCCTAGTTCTAGTTTCACCCATCATCGGGAACATCCTCCCCGCATCCACCCGATCCAACCCCTTCACAATCTTATATGTTTCAATAAGATCGCCTCTCATTCTTCTGAACTCCAATGAGTAGAGTCCCAATCTACTCAACCTCTCCTCATATGTCCATCCCTTCATCCCCGGGATTAACCGAGTGAACCTTCTTTGTACTGACTCGAGAGCAAGTATGTCTTTTCTTAAGTATGGACACCAAAAATGTATGCAGTATTCCAGGTGCGGTCTCACCAATACCTTGTACAACTGAAGCAATACCTCCCTATTTTTATATTCTATCCCCCTAGCAATGAAAGCCAACATTCCATTGGCCTTCTTAATCACTTGCTGCACCTGCATACTAACCTTTTGAGTTTCGTGCACCAGGACCCCCAGATCCCTTTGTACTTCAGTACTTTCCAGTTTCTTGCCATTAAGATAATAACTTGCTCTACGATTTTTCCTGCCAAAGTGCATAACCTCACACTTTCCAGTATTGTATTCCATCTGCCAAATCGCTGCCCACTTACTTAGCCTGTCTATGTCCCCTTGCAGGTTTTTTATGTCCTCCTCACTCACTACTTTCCCTCCCATCTTAGTATCATCTGCAAACTTTGATATGTTATACTCGGTCCCCTCCTCCAAATCGTTAATATACATTGTAAAGAGTTGGGGACCCAGCACTGACCCCTGTGAAACACCACTAGTTACTGATTGCCAGTCCAAGAATGAACCATTTATCCCCACTCTCTGTCTTCTTTTAGATAGCCAATCCTCTATCCATGCCAGAATATTACCCCCAATCCCGTGATTTTTTATCTTAAGCAATAATCTTTTGTGTGGCACCTTGTCAAATGCCTTTTGGAAGTCTAAATACACTACGTCCACTGGTTCCCCTTTATCCACCCTATATGTTACTTCCTCAAAGAACTCCAGCAAATTTGTCAAACATGACTTCCCCTTCATAAAACCATGCTGACTTTGTCCTATTAAATTATGATTATCCAAATGTCCTGTTACTGTCTCCTTAATAATGGACTCCAATATTTTACCTACCACAGATGTTAGGCTAACCGGTCTATAGTTTCCAGCCTTCTGTCTACTGCCCTTTTTAAATAAGGGCGTTACATTAGCAGTTTTCCAGTCTGCCGGGACCTTTGCTGAGTCCAGGGAGTTTTGGAAAATTATTACCAATGCATCCACAATCACTACCGCCGCTTCCCTCAAGACCCTCGGATGTAAGCCATCAGGTCCAGGTAATTTATCCGCCTTGAGTCCCATTATTTTACCGAGTACCACTTCCTTAGTGATTTTGATCGTGTTAAGCTCCTCCCCCCCTATAGCCCCCTGTTTGTCCAGTGTTGGGATATTCTTAGTGTCTTCTACTGTAAAGACTGATACAAAATATTCATTCAGTGTTTTTGCCATCTCCATATTTCCCACCATTAATTTCCCGGTCTCATCCTCTAAGGGACCAACATTTACTTTAGCCACCCTTTTTCTTTTTAAATAACTATAAAAACTCTTACTATCTGTTTTTATATTTTTTGCTAATTTACTTTCATAATCTATCTTCCCTTTCTTAATCAATCTTTTTGTTATTTTTTGCTGTCTTTTAAAGTTTTCCCAATCCTCTATCCTCCCACTAGATTTGGCTACCTTATATGCCCTTGTTTTTAGTCGAATACTATCCTTAATTTCTTTACTTAGCCACGGATGGCTGTCTTTTCTTTTACACCCTTTTCTTCTCAGTGGAATATATATTTTTTTGGAAGTTGTAAAATAACTCCTTAAATGTACACCACTGATCATGTATCGTCTTACCCTTTAATCTATTTTCCCAATCCACTCTACTCAATTCCGCTCTCATACCTTCATAGTCTCCTTTATTCAAGCTTAGCACGCTTGTTTGAGATCCAACCTTCTCACCCTCTAATTGAATATGGAATTCAACCATGTTATGGTCACTCATTCCAAGGGGATCCTTTACTTGGAAATTTTTAATTAATCCTGTCTCGTTACACAGGACCAGATCTAAGGTTGCTTGCCCCCTGGTCGGTTCAGTTACATACTGCTCAAGAAACCCATCCCTAATACACTCAATGAACTCATCCTCAAGGCAGCCCTGCCCAATTTGATTTGTCCAATTAATACGATAGTTAAAATCCCCCATAATTATAGATGCTCCCTTATTACAAGCCTCAACTATTTCCTGATTGATACTCCGTCCAACAGAGTTGCAACTGTTCGGAGGCCTATAGACTATGCCCACTCGTGTTTTTTTCCCCTTATTATTCCTTACCTCCACCCAAACTGCAGGAATGATGTATGAGGAGAGATTGGGTGGATTGGGCTTGTACTCGCTGGAATTTAGAAGAATGAGAGGTGATCTCATTGAAACTTATAAAATTCTGACAGGACTGGACAGACTAGATGCAGGAAGGATGTTCCTGATGGTCGGGGAGTCCAGAACCAGGGGACACAGTCTAAGGATAAAGGGTAGGCCATTTAGGACAGAAATGAGGAGGAATTTCTTCACCCAGAGAGTGGTGAACCTGTGGAACTCTCTACCACAGAAGGCAGTGGAGGCCAGTTCATTAAATATATTCAAGAAGGAGTTGGCTATATTTCTTAAGGCTAAAGGGATCAAGGGATATGGGGAGAAAGCAGGGACCGGGTACTGAATTTGGATGATCAGCCATGATCGCATTGAATGGTGGAGCAGGCTCGAGGGGCCAAATGGCCTACTCCTGCTCCTATCTTCTATGTTTCTATGTGTGCCTCCCCCCTGCTTTGGTGCTGCTGATAATCATCCTCCTCCTCTTCCTCCGGTGGTGCTCCAAGGCCTGGTGGCATTGGCTGGGTCCTGAGGATTGCCCGGTTATGAAGCATGCAGCACACAACTATGAAGAGACTCGCTCAGGCGAGTACTGCAGGGCTCCTCCTGAGTGGTCCAGACAGCGGAACCGTTTCTTGAGCACGCCGATCATTTGCTCAACGATGTTCCTGGTGGCGAGATGGCTCTCATTGTACCGCAGCTCAGCAGGGGGTGTTGGGGTTACAGAGCGGTGTCATCAGCCAGGTTCACAGTGAATAACCCTTGTCCCCGAGGAGCCAACCAATTGGCTGATGCGGTGCCTGGAAAAGTTCTGGCACAGCAGTCTGGCGCAGGATGAAAGCATCGTGGCTGCTGCCAGGATAGCGGGCATTGACAGTGAGTATCAGCTGTCTGTGGTCACACAGACTAACTGTACATTTAAGGAGTGAACCCCTTGCGGTTTTGGAAAACCTCTGCATTCTCATGCGGTGCCCACAATGCCACATGCGTGCAGTCAATGGCGCCCTGCACCATGGTGAAGCCCGTTATCCTCGCAAAGCCCAATGCGCGTTCATGCTGTTTGGCCCGGGTCATCGGGAAAGAGATGTACTGGCGTCTCCTTTTATAGAGGGCATTTGTGACCTGACAGATACAGCAACGGATCGCAAACTGGGAGATATTGGCGATGTCCCCAGTAGCTGCTTGAAAGGAGCCGGTGGCATAAAAGTTCAGCGCCACTGTGATCTTCACTGCCATCGACAGAGACGTCCTGGTCCTCAGTAGAGGCTGCAGATCTGGCTGCAGCAGGTGGCAGAGCTCAGTGACCACCTCCTTGATGAAGCACAGCCTGCGCAAACACTGCTCCTCAGACAAATTAATGTAGGAGAATTGTTCCCGGAATACCCTGGGAGGGCAAGGTCTCCTGTGCAGAGGCCTGTTGGCCCTCCTCCGTCTGGCCATGATTGCCATTCTCTCTCTGCGTCTCTGTTGCCTCCGATTCTGCAGGCGCAGGATGACGCCCCGAATCAGTGCAGCCCCCATAGTCTCTTGGCAATCGAAGTAATGAAGGTCAAATCCAAAAGTACCTGCAAAGTGATGCTCAGTAGCCAAAACTACTTCACACAGTGTTGACTCTATGCAGAAGTCTCTCTATCTCTCTCTCAGAATCTCTCTCTCTGTCAGAATGAGTGCTGCAAAAATGTCTACCACAGAAAAAGCCAGGAAGAGGCCGCCTTTAAATAGCACCCCACTCCCAGCCCCTCACCGACTGGGAAACGTTCCAGCCTCCCTGTCATTGCTTGCGCCAGGTGGAAAGGAGGCGGGCACCACTCAATATCCGGTCCGGGGCGCCACTAGTGCGTTGCACGCTCGACTGACGTCACGGTCTGCGGGCGCAGGAGATCGGGGCGGTAAACTTTTGCGCCACTGCAAAAACTCGTCAATTTCGCGAGCAGCGCAAACATCGCCACCTCGGGCACTAGTTGCTTTGCGCCCCAATAGCGCCCTCTTAGGGCACTAACGGAAGGTGCAAGCCAACCGAATTTCTCCCCTCCTTGTACCTTAGAAAATCCTGCCACTCAGTAATATTCCATCTGCCATATTGGTACAATAGTTAATAAAAGAACAATGCACTCATGTCTTGCTTAATGCATCTGATTGGGTTCTGCGACAGATGTACTCAGTGACAGTCTGGAATGACTCCGTGGCACGGACATACAGGACAGTAGTGATCTTAACAGCCACTGGCAGAATGGTGCCTATAGGGGAGAACAGCTGTATCTGCCATAAGTCAGTGACAGCTTCCTTTTGTAAAGTAAATTGCAGGTAGGAGTGCCTCTGCTGTATATTGCGTAATATGGGGTACAAACAAGTGGGTACCGATCCAACCTGAACTCCCTCGGTTGTATCTCTTCTTCCAGAAAGCAAAGGTAGAGAACAATCCTCAGTGGAAAACCTACGTACTTTGCTTGAAAGGGGGCAAAAATCACAGCCTCCCTACAAATGGCAGAAAGGAGTTGGAAAAGTAGTTGGCAAGAGCCAAAAACAAAACAAAAAATCTGATAGTGGCACAAAAATAAAAAGCTGAATTTTAACCCCAAAATGGGGTGGGTTGCGGTCGCGTGAGATGTAAAAATTAATTAAATCTCAAACCCGACCCCAAACCACCTACTTCTGGGTTTAACGGGGGTGGGACAAAGGGCGGGCAGCCAACCCACTCCCAGGAGGCGGGTTAACCATTTAAATATTCTGAGGCTGGGAGCTTCACATTTAACCTATCATACAGGTTTAACCTTGGTCGGCCGAGTTTCCCAATCCAGGAGGAGCAAGAGTGCTTCCTCCCAGCCCACCAAGCTTACCTGCTTCCCTGGGATCAGACCCCCCGCCGCCCCCCCCCCAGATTGGACCTCCCCCTGGATCGGACACCCATGGGGTTGGGGATCAGATAATGCCCCCACACCCCCGCTTCCACTAGCAGCTGCAGGCTCCTTACCTGCATATGCAACTCCGCAATACCCCCCACCGCCCCCCCCCAACACACCTGCTCGGAAAGCCCGTCACTGTCAATATCAGTGCCAAAGATTCTGCAAGGCTTTTTATAAAGCTCTTTGCTTCCATCTTTTCCCCTGTGGCTGCTTCATGCCGTTGTGATTACCACTAAGCAAAAATTGAGTTAGAAAAGGGATGGATGACATCTCCACATTATTACCCGCTCATTTGAATGATGGCAGAAGACTGGGCCGGTACAAAAGCAGGCACTGCTTTGGCATAACAGATCCTCAATCCATTTCCTGCTCTTGTCTGTTTGATCACCATCCCAAAATTAGGCAGAACATAGTGGGAAATGTAGGCCTCTCTCTGCCACTCTACTTTCTCAGCCAGCCTGTTCCTCTCAGCCTCTCTGAAAGTAAACACTTGAACAAGGTTTTCCTATTAATTTTTAACTGTTAATGAAGACACAAAAATGGCAGCTGAGAGGATTTTCAAAATATTTTCAGAGCAATTTGATTGGCTCCTGGCTCCCCTTCACCTTTCTCCTCAGTTTTGATTTCTTGCTGTTTTATAACCACAAAACTTGAGCCAAATCAGGTGCAAATGTGGCATGGACTTCCCTAACAAGAGTGTGGTGCCTGAGGTGTGACATTCAGGAAGTGCATGCGTTCATATTTTCATTATATACACCATCAAAATCCTGGGGGGTCACCATTGACCAGAAACTTAACTGGACCAGCCACAAGAGTAGGTCAGAGACTCAGTATTCTGTGATGAGTGTCTCACCTCCTGACTCCTGATGCCTTTCCACCATCTATAAGGTACAAGTCAGGAGTGTGATGGAATACTCTCCACTTGCCTGGATGAGTGCAGCTCCAACAACACTCAAGAAACTCAACACCATCCAGGACAAATCAGCCCGCTTGATTGGCACCTCATCCACCACCTTAAACATTCACTCCCTCCACCACCGGCGTACCATGGCTGCAGTGTGTACCATCTACAGGAAACTTTCTGATATCCGGCACTGACGGGACCGAGCTGGTGCCGTAACATCAAAAGTGCCGGACATACCAGAGTTAATGTTTAAACATACGGAACTGAGAAGCTCCGTGTGAATCAACAAACCCTGTTCTTCAAAACAGTCGGCTGCAGCTGCAAGCGTCTGTAGCTGAAGCTGTTGCTATAGCTACAGACCTTGCAGTGCTTGACTGGGAAAAAAAAAGCAACGAGAACTAAAAAAACATAGAAAACAGCTCCTGATTTTTGCCGTTAGATCAAGTATTCCGGACATATAACCTCCGGATAAACCAAAGTTTCCTGTATAAGATGCATTGCATCAACTCGTCAAGGCTTCTTCGGCAGCATCTCCCAAACCCGCGACCTCTTCCACCTGGAAGGACAAGGGCAGCAGGCACATGGGAACATCACCACCTCCAAGTTCCCTCCAAGTCACAAACCATCCTGACTTAGAAGTATATCGTTGCTGGGTCAAAATCCTGGAACTCCCTCCCCAACAGCACTGTGGGAGCACCTTCACCACACGGACTGCAGCAGTTCAAGCAGGGGGCACACCACCACCTTCTCAAGGGCAATTAGGGATGGGCAATAAATGCTGGCCTTGCCAGCGACGCCCACATCCCATGAAATAATTTTTAAAAAGGCAGCTCACTGGCAAAGAGGAATGGATGCCAGAAGTGGCCATCAGGTAATTGTTTAAAGGGGGGCAACGGGGAGGGTAGGCGAATGGGTCAGGAGGGTAGCAGTGGTCAGATGGCAAAGGCCCAACTAAGGGCAGGTGAGCCATAGAAGTTGGAGGCCTGGAGATGAAGCAAGGGAGGGGCCATTGGGAGCTGGAAGAGGCTAGAAAGTCCACAGGCTGGAGACACAGTATGGCGGTCTCAGTGGTAAGTAGGCAACAGCAACATCTACTTAGAGATCAAGAAGAAAGGACTCAACCAGGTATAAGTAAAATTAATACGAAAATACAGCTGTTACAAAAAGCTAGACAGAAATAGCTTAACAGAAAAAGTGTTATGGAAAGTGTTAAAAAAGTGCTACATGTGCACACACATGGAAGACTTATTTTACATTTATTTATTTACATGCAGAGATATATATATATTATATTTATTGCTAATTCTTCTATGGCATTGCTCATAGTAGGCTGGATCTGTAAGTACAGAAATGTTATACCATGCAATATTACAATATATAATTTGTTGCTCAGGTGAAGCTGTGTACTTCTAGGCTACAAAGTTGAAAAATGTAATTAGTTTTAAAATAATATTTTGAGGCACCACAGAGGCCGTAGGCTATGGCATGCTGTGGCCCAGGATTTCTCAGCTCTCTGTAGCAGACTCCAGTATCTTATTGTTTTTAAATAAATAGCCTCAGGCCAGAGTTTAATTGTTGGTGAGGGAACTGTGGAGGATGAGGTCAATGAGAGTTTAATTGTTCTCCAGAACCCAGGAATAAATGTCTCTTTTTAAAAGAAACATGATTGCTAAGGTTATTGTTCAAGTCACTGGCTATGGAAATTTTGACTTCTGTCTTACTAAGATATTTTCTGTTTGATAAAATTCGGCTGGTTAGCGCCTCCCGTTAGCACCTCCGGGGGGCGCTAATGGGGCGCTAACCACTTACGGCCCAGGTGTGGCGAGAATATTGCCTCCCGTTAAATTTGACGAGAGGTTTGCCGCAGTGGTATGGCGTTGTGCCCCAATCTCATTCGCCCGGAGATCGTGACGTCATCGCTGTGCGCATCGCCCCGGTCCCGAACTCCGGTTTCGCCCCCTGCAGCATCGCCAGGTGAAAACAGGAGGCATTCATCGGGAAGCCAGGCGCTTTGGCGACAATACTTAAAGGCGAGGTGGCTGAGGTAGGAAAAAAAATACTGAAATGCTCATTCTCTGGTTTTTTTGCTTATTTCCCCAGCGCTCGATCAGCCTGGCACTCTGCTGCAGTTCATCGGGCTGATTGGGCTGGATCGCGGCTGCCGTCATGGACCAGGTAAGTTTTCCCCTTGCAGAGCCTGCAAGGTGGCCCTTCGCTTTAAAGGAGGGTAGGAGCCTTCCCACGTGGCAGCGCTGCATGGCCCAGTGTGCAGCGCTGCTTACTTACCACCCCGCCTGCTGCCTGTTGCGCTCCAGGAAGGAAGTGGAGCGCTTGATTTTGGCGTGCCACTTCCTTCCTGGAGCGCAAACTGAATTTTTTTAAATTTAAAAGACATTAGTGCCTGCTGCTAATTTTTTCAACTTTTAAAAGTTAGCGCCCTAAACGGGGCTATAATGAATTTCTCCCCCATTGTCTGTTAGAAGGAAAGTTTCTCTGTAAATTCTAAATGGCTGGATTTCTTTCTCCTTTGCGTTGAAAGATCGTTGGAAGAAATTTATACATGAGTCAATTAGCTGTAATTTGCCTAGAATAAATTTGGCTATAATTAAGCATGGCAGTCTAATATGGAAGCGTCTAATATGGAGATAAATATACACACACACAGTCTCATACTGATCTCCCATGACTCACAGTGAGTTGCAGTATATGCTGTTTTCTAACAATAGGATTTTTAAGCCATGCAGAAGATAACATTAGGGCCACTGATTTACAGCGACTGAGTAACTCAAATTCAATTTGTATTAAAGGGATTTTTGCTGGTGCTCAGGGGATCAAATTTCAAAAGTATGCATTATTCTGTGAACACTGTAAAAGAATAGCATTGATTTTATATATACTCCTTTACCCATGTATTTAATTTTTAACCTTTACCAGTTTTAAAGCTGAAGACATTGGCCCTGAAATTGCCACCTACCTCCGAAAGAAATCCGCACTCACGTGGTACAAGGCCCCCTTCAATCAGGAAATAGAAATCTCCGACGCCCATTCATAATTTTTTAGTCTCACTCACCCCAGTTATATTAATAAATAAATCAGTCTCTCACTCACCCCAGTTATATTAATAAATAGTCTCTCATTCACCCCAGTTATAGTAATAAATAAATAAGTCTCTCATTCACCCTAGATTAATGCTTAATTTTAGCGGCTGCGATATAAATATCCAGCTTGTGCATCTAGGTTTCTTGTGTGTAAAAGTTTCACTGCAGGGAAATTGCATTTCATTAATAGTTTGTTAAATTGGTTCAAATCATGAATAGTCAGCTATGTCATCAACATTTCAAACAGTTAACCGAAAACTTTAAGACACTTGCGCTGGAATCTATAGCTGAGCATCGGGGCGGGTGTGCGCGGGCCGCGTAGTGGGTCACCATCCCGAACTTTTTAACAGCGCGCTCTACACTGTGTGATTAACTCAGTTACACCAATTGAAACAGTCATGCGGGTTTCCCAGCCCAATTTAATGGAGCAGGTCCGCTGATGTCACCGATAACTTGTTTTCAGCTTGGATATTTAAAGCAGCCTTGCACACATCACAGTTGAAGGTTGTTGGAGGAGAGATAAAGGTGGTTGGGAGAGGTGGCAATTACTGGATATCACAGAGATTTGTGTGGGTCATGGAGTCACACAGACAGAAGGCTGCACCCAGATTCACTGATACCTCCCTGGAAGTCCTGGCCCAGGAGTCAGAGCACGCCGGGAGGTACTGTTCCCTGCGAATGGGCGCAAAAGAGCAGCCAGAGGCACCAAGAGAGCATGGCTGGAGATCGCGGAGGACATCAGCAGCAGGGATGTTGTAAGGCGGTCCTGGATCCAGTGCCAGAAAAGATTTAATGATCTTATGAGGTCAGGAAAGCTGAGTGCAATGTCATATTCAACTACATCTTGACGTGCGTGTCACCCCAACCCCATCACTCTGCCTTCCCACACCTACTCCTTAATGCGCTATCAATTACTCATAAAAGACTGAGAGTTAAGAGAGTAACTAAAGGCTTTTATTAGCAAAGAACAGAGCATGCCTCTCGTGGTTGACTGGGTTCCAAGAAGGCAGGGGGCTGCAGGTCAATCACCTTTATACCTGGGCCTGTGGGTGGAGCCAGCCGAGACATGTTGAGGCATGCATAGGTACAACAGTGTGTAACAACAACAACAACAACAATAACAGTGGTTTACCACATTCACTCCTTGTTTAAAATTGAGTCCGGCGGGGTGAAGTGTACTAAAGGTTCGTGTAAGTAAGTCTATCAGGTGGCCTTGTATGCCATCCTGATCGTCGTGGTGGCGGCAGTGATGGTGCAGCATCCGACGTTGAATCTGGCGTCTCATTGAGTGGTTGGGTGGTCAATGACGAGTCCTGGGGCTGCGGCATGCCGTCTAGCGGGGTTGGGTTGTGGGTAGTGGTGGATGGCAATGGTAGTGTTTCAGGGGCACCCAAAGGTGCTAGATCTCGTGTGGGGGCTGTGTCCTCCCGCCCGTCCGGGTACGCTACGTAAGCGTACTGGGGGTAGGCGTGGGTAGTGGTGGGTGGCGAGGGAGGTGTTTCGGGAGCACCCGAAGGTGCGAGGTCTCGTATGGAGACTGTGTCCTCCCGCCCGTCCGGGTACACCACGTAAGCATACTGAGGGTTGGCATGGAGGAGGCTCACCCTCTCGACCAGGGGGTCCGTCTTATGGGACCTCACGTGCTTCCGCAGTAGGACGGGTCCTGGAGAAGTCAGCCATGTCGGTAACGAGATCCCCGATGTGGACTTCCTGGGGAAGGAGAACATTCTCTCGTGAGGGGTAGCATTGGTGGCTGTACAGAGCAGTGACCGAATGGAATGGAGCGCCGCAGGGAGGACTTCCTGCCAGCGAGAGGTCGGAAGGCCCTTAGATTTCAAGTTTAAAAGGACTGCCTTCCAGACCGTCGCATTCTCCCTTTCCACCTGGCCATTCCCCCGGGGGTTGTAGCTGGTGGTCCTGCTTGTAGCGATACCTCTCGAGAGCAGGTACTGCCGGAGTTCGTCGCTCATAAAGGATGAGCCCCTGTCGCTATGAATATAGCTAGGGAAACCGAACAAGGCGAAGAGGTCATTCAGACATTTAATGACCGTGGTACTGGTCATGTCTGAGCAAGGGATGGCAAACAGGAAACGGGAGTACTCATCAATTATGTTGAGGAAGTACACATTGCGGTCGGAGGAGGGGAGGGGCCCTTTAAAATCGACGCTCAGCCGTTCAAAGGGGCGCGTGGCTTTGATCAGGCTTGCCCTGTCTGGCCTATAAAAATGCGGTTTGCACTCGGCACAGATTTGGCAGTTCCTGGTCATGGTCCTGACCTCCTCGATGGAGTAGGGCAGGTTACGGGATTTGATGAAGTGAAAAAACCTGGTGACCCCCGGGTGGCAGAGGTCATTGTGGAGGGTCTTCAGTCTATCGACCTGCGCGTTGGCGCATGTACCACGTGATAGGGCATCTGGGGGCTCATTGACTTTCCCGGGCCGGTACAAGGTATCGTAATTGTAGGTGGAGAGTTCGATTCTCCACCTCAAGATCTTGTCGTTCTTGATTTTGCCCCTCTGCTTATTATTAAACATAAAAGCTACTGAACGCTGGTCAGTGAGCAGGGTAAATCGTTTTCCGGCCAGGTAATGCCTCCAATGTCGCACAGCTTCCACAATGGCCTGGGCCTCCTTTTCGACAGAGGAGTGTCGAATCTCGGGGCCCTGGAGGGTCCTTGAGAAAAAGGCCACGGGTCTCCCCGCCTGGTTAAGGGTTGCAGCTAGGGCAAAGTCGGATGCGTCGCTCTCCACTTGGAAAGGGATGGACTCATCCACTGCGTGCATTGTGGCCTTCGCAATATCTCCTTTTATGAGAGTGAAGGCTGCACAGGCCTCTGCTGTCAGGGGGAAGGAGGTGGACTTGATGAGGGGTCTGGCTTTGTCCGCATAGTTGGGCACCCACTGAGCATAGTACGAGAAAAACCCTAGGCATCTCTTCAGTGCTTTTTGGCAGTGGGGGAGGGGGAGCTCCATAAGGGGGCGCATCCTATCGGGGTCGGGGCCGATGACTCCGTTCTCCACTACACAGCCAAGAATGGCAAGGCGCTTGGTACGAAACATACATTTGTCCTTGTTGTATGTTAGGTTCAGCCACTGGGCCGTACGGAGGAATTTCTCTCGATTAACATCATGGTCCTGCTGGTCGCGGCCGCAGATGGTGATGTTGTCTAGATAGGGGAAAGTGGCCTGGAGCGCGTTCTGGTCGACCATCCGATCCATCTCCCGTTGGAAGACTGAAACCCCGTTGGTGACACCGAAGGGAACTCTGAGGAAGTGGTAGAGACGACCGTCAGCTTCAAAAGCTGTGTACTGGCGGTCCTCAGCCCTGATGGGGAGCTAGTGGTATGCCGACTTCAGATCAATCGTCGAGAACACCCGGTATTGTGCTATCTGATTGACCATGTCAGATATGCGGGGGAGTGGGTATGCATCTAGCTGGGTGTAGCGATTGATTGTCTGGCTGTAGTCAATAACTAGGCGCTGTTTTTCGCCAGTCTTCACTACCACCACTTGTGCTCGCCATGGGCAGGTGCTACTTTCAATAATCCCTTCCTTCAGGAGTCTTGCTACCTCGGATTTAATGAAGCTCCTATCCCCGGCACTGTAACGCCTGCTTTTGGTAGCGATGGGCTTACAGTCGCGGGTGAGGTTAGCGAACAAGGGGGGGGGGGGACTTTAAGGGTGGAGAGGCTGCAAATGGTGCGCGGCGGGCGGTTTAAAAGCTGCTGGCTGCAGACTGTGAGTGGGGGGAGGGGTCCGTCGTACGCTAATGTGACATTCTTAAGGTTGCACTGAAAATCCAACCCCAGTAGAACGGCAGCGCAAAGATGGGGCAGGACCAGGAGTTTAAAATTTTTGTATTCTGTGCCCCTTACTGAAAGGGTCACTACACAGTAGCCACCGACGTCCGCTGACTGGGCTTTGGAAGCCAAAGAGATCCGATGTCGCGTCGGCAGTACCGGGAGAGAGTAACTGCGCACCGTGTCGGGGTGGATAAAGCTTTCCGTGCTCCCGCTGTCAAAAAGGCAGGTAGTGGCGCGGCTGTTTACCTTAATGTCCATCATGGACCTGGACAGCTGATGAGGGAGAGATTGGTCCAGCGTCACGGAGGCCAGCGTATGGTCGAGCGAGTCGATGTGGTCGTCAGATGAGGCGGTGGTTGAGTCCGGGTCCCCCGTGGTTGAAGTTGGAGACGTCGAGATGGCGGACAAAATGGCGGCGCCCATGATCCCGATCCCCACGCGGCTGGGGGAGCCCAAGATGGCGGACAAGATGGCTGCCCCCACGGTTCGCACGCGGCGCTGCTGGCGTTAGCGGTTTTACCTTTGCAGGCGCTGACATAGTGTCCTTTCTTCCCGCAGCCGGAGCAGGTAGCGTTTCTCGCCGGGCAGCGTGCTCTGGGGTGTTTTGCCTGGCCACAAAAATAACATTTCTGTGCCTTGGACGTCGCAGCAGCAGTTGAAGGTGGCGGTCCCATGACCCAAGGTTGTGGCATCCACGTTGCGGAGCGGTTAGGGGAGAAGGCGTCCACTTCACTACCACCACTTTTTTACCGGGCGTGCGTATTGCCCTTTTAGCAGACCGATAGCCGCCGCGTAGGTCGTCGCGTCCTGGATTATTGTATAAACTTGGTGGCTCACCTTTGAGGCCAGGATTTCCAACTTATTTTCGTCCAGGGTCACAGTTGAGGCTTGCAGGTAGGCCTCGAAGCAACGCAGCCAATGCGCGAATTTGGTAGCCGAACCCGCTTCTTGGGGGTCTAGGTCCAGGCATGTTGGTCTGAGGGCTCGCAGCAGCTCCTGTTGCTCAGCGTTTGGTGCAGCAGCCTGCTGTTCAGCGTTTGGTGCAGCAGCCTGCTGTTCAGCAAATGTCGACATTTTGTTTTTGCTAATAAAATTGATGCGCTATCAATTACTCATAAAAGACTGAGAGTTAAGAGAGTAACGAAAGGCTTTTATTAGCAAAGAACAGAGCATGCCTCTTGTGGTTGACGGGGTTCCAAGAAGGCAGGGGGCTGCAGGTCAATCACCTTTATACCTGGGCCTGTGGGTGGAGCCAGCCGAGACATGTTGAGGCACGCATAGGTACAACAGTGTGTAACAACAACAACAACAACAGTGGTTTACCACACTCCTGCACGTCAATCCTCACACCGACCTACCTTGCAAGGTGCACTCATCCCTCACTCACTATGCACCAACACCACATCCCCATCTAACTAAAAACCACTGACACTCGCTCTCATCCTAATGCAATCATAGGAAGTAATGCCGCAGGAGGCCGCCATTTGGCAACGCCACTCTCTCATAGTCACCCTCTACAGAAGTAGCCCATCTTTTCCTTACACTCATTCTATCACTTACTCAAAGTTCTCTTCTTTCCCTCCTCGCAGGAGAAGAGAGCCCAGAACAACAGGGAGAGGCAACGAACCGGAGGTGGCCCTCCAATGTTCACCTACTTGACTCCAGCAGAGGAGGAGGCGCTTGAAATCACTGGAGTTGCAGAGCTGCTGACGGTGGGAGACAGAGAGAGGGGGATCTCCCAGCAACCTGGTGACAGAATTAAATTTCATACAGCCACATGGCATACAACAGTCACTCATGGTGACGTGATGTCAGCAGCCAGTGAAATGTTATCATGTGCATAACAGTAACATTACACAAAAGACTTCTAATTCATCTCTTTAATCTCCCACAGGTCCATGAAGTGCCCCACCCTCGTCACTGTACAGCTGGAGGAGGAAGACTCCTCAGAGGAAACTCCACTCTCTGAGGGTGCACCATCACCAGACCCATGCGCACCTAGAACCAGCGCAGATACGCGCACCTCGGTGGGTACAGCGAGACTTTGAGTAGTATTGTTACCTGGTGTCTCACAGATCACAAGTCAACAAGAGCAGATGGTGGAGACAGGGACAGCAGTGGAGAGTCCTCGCTAGAGGATGTAGGACGCTCCCAACTCTGCTGAGCTGCATGCAGATGCTGAACCTCGGGGGCCATAGAGAAATCTCAAATCTCAAATCACAAATCAACTTTTATTGTCATTGTTAGTGCACAAGTGCAGTACAACGAAATGTACGCTTGCGGCTCCCGAGAGTGTACATTTAGATTAAGACATTTAAACATTCAACATACATTTGGCTTGTAATACATTAACATAAACATAACCATAATAAAGTGCATTGGCAGATGTGCAGGCTTTAGAGTTTATTTGTGGAGTTCAGTAGGATGACAGCCCTGGGAAAGAAGCTGTTCCTAAATCTGGTCGTACGGGTGCGAATGCATCTGTAGCGTCTCCCAGATGGCAGGAGGGCGAACAGACTGTGGCTGGGGTGGGTAGGCTCTTTGATGATGGACCGTGACCTCCGTAAACAGCGTTTCTGGTATATGTGCTCTATGGTCGGTAGCCGGGTGCCGGTAATGCGTTGGGCAGTTTTGACTACCCGCTGCAGGGCTTTCCGGTCATAGTAGCTACAGCTGCCATACCATACTGTGATACAGTTCGTCAGGATGCTCTCTATTGTGCAGCGGTAAAAGTTAGAGAGGATCAGGGGTGACAGGTTACATCCCTTCAGCCTCCTTAGGAAATATAGGCGCTGCTGGGCCTTCTTCACCAGAGAGGAGGTATTGAGGGACCAGGAGAGGTCTTCCGTGATGTGGACTCCGAGGAACTTAAAGCTGTCCACCCTTTCCACCACAGCCCCATTGATGTGGATGGGGGTGTGACTTCCGCCTTTAGACTTCCTGAAGTCCACAATGATTTCTTTGGTTTTCTTGATGTTGAGGGCCAGGTTGTTATCGGCGCACCACTTCACGAGACGCTGGACCTCCTCCCTGTAGGCTGACTCATTGTTGTTGGTGATCTGGCCTACTACCGTGGTGTCATCCGCAAACTTGATGATGGTGTTGGAACCATGAACAGCCACACAGTCGTGGGTGAAGAGGGAGTAGAGGAGGGGGCTCAGCACACATCCTTGTGGGGCCCCCGTGTTCAGGGTCAGGGGCGGGGGGAGGTGTGGTTACCTAATTTGACAGACTGGGGTCTGTTTGTTAGGAAGTCCAGGGTCCAGTTGCAGAGGGAAGTGTTCAGGCCAAGAGTTTGGAGTTTGGTGGCCAGCTTGTTGGGGACGATAGTGTTGAATGCTGAGCTGTAGTCTATGAACAGCATTCTGATGTAGGTCTCTTTACCATCTAAGTGATTCAGTGCCGAGTGTAGAGCAGTTGTGATTGCATCCTCCGTTGATCTGTTTGCACGATAGGCAAACTGGTGTTGGTCAAGAGAGGCGGGAACACTGGCTTTGATGTGAGCCAGGACCAGTCTCTCGAAACACTTCATTATGATGGGTGTGAGTGCGACAGGTCGATAGTCGTTCAGGCACGTCACAGCCGTTTGTTTTGGCACAGGAATAATGGTAGCGGTCTTGAAGCATGTAGGGACTACTGCCTGGGCCAATGACAGATTGAAAATGGCGGTGAAGACATCAGCCAGCTGATCAGCACATTCCTTGAGTACCCGTCCAGGGATGCTATCCGGTCCAGCAGCCTTTCGTGTGTTCACTCCGCGTAGAACACCCCTTACGTCGGAGGTCGACAGAGTGAGCACCTGGTCTTCCGGGGGTGGCAAGGCTTTGGTAACCGGCTCCCTGTTGTCCCTGTCGAAGCGAGTGTAGAAGTTGTTAAGCTCCTCCGGAAGGGAGGCATCGCTAACCGGGGGGCTGGTGTTTTTGCCCTTGTAGTCAGTGATGGACTGGATGCCTTGCCACATGCGCCGGGGGTCCGAGTTGTTGTGGAAATGATCCTCTATCCGCAGTGTCTGTTTCCTTTTGGCAGTCCTGATACCCTTTTTTAGGTTGGTCCTAGCTGCACTGTAAGCCGCCGCGTCGCCAGATTTAAATGCTGCGTCGCGTGCTTTCAACAGTGAGCGGACCTCTCCGTTCATCCAGGGTTTCTGGTTGGGGTATGTCCTGATATTTTTATGGGTCGTGACGACCTCGACGCAACTGTTAATGTAGAATAGCACTATGGATGCGTATTCCTCGATGTCATTATGGGCAAACATGCCCCAATCAATGCGTTCGAAGCAATCCTGAAGCTCCGAGACTGCCCCCTCTGGCCATACTTTCACTGATCTCACTGATGTTCTCACTCTTTTGATGAGCAGTTTGTATGCCGGGGCTAGAAACAGGGAGAGGTGGTCAGACTTCCCAAGGTGGGGGCAGGGAATGGCCTTATAAGCGTCTACAATGCTCGTGTAGACTTGATCCAGTGTGTTCTCCCCTCTTGTGGGGCAGGAAACATTCTGGTGGAATTTCGATAGTACAGTTTTTAGGTTTATGTGATTGAAGTCCCCCGCGACGATAAAAGCTCCCTCTGGGTGCGCAGTTTGTTGTTCGCTGATGGCCCTGTAGAGGTCCTTCAGTGCTAGTTTGGCATTAGCGTGTGGTGGGATGTAGACCGCAGTGATGATAACAGCCGTGAATTCCCGAGGCAGGTAGAAGGGTCTGCACCTTACCATGAGGAATTCCAAATCAGCCGAGCAGGATCTATCGATTATGTCCGTGTTAGTGCACCAGGCATTGTTAGTGTAAATGCACAAACCGCCTCCCTTGCTCTTACCGGAGTCTGCAGTTCTGTCGGCGCGGAAGACCGTGCGTCCTTCTAGTTGGATGGTGGTGTCAGGGATGCCGTTGTTCAACCAGGTCTCTGTGAAGATCATGGCGCAGCATTCCTTTGTCCTTTTCTGTGAGGAGAGATCAAGTTTGATCTCATCCATTTTGTTTTCTAGTGACCTGACGTTGGCCAGGAAAATACTTGGGAGGGAGGGTTTGTGTGGGGCCCTCTTCAGCCTATTTTGGATACCGGCCCTCTTACCCCGCTTCTGCTTGCGTTCCCTGCGTGGTCTGCGCCGACTTCCAGCTGGGGAAGGACACCACGCTGGTCCCCGGGGTCGGGCGATGTCGGGAGGCAGATCGATGTCGCCGAGTGTGAGCCGCACACAGTCGGCCCCGATGTCGAGGAGCGTCTGCCGGCTGTACAGTAGGTCTGCCCTCAATTCCCGTATCAGCAGAGTCCAGAAGAAGATGATCTTGGAGGAGCAGCAACAAATGCGCAAGGCTCTGGCAGCTTTTGCAGCCACGATGTATACGACTGTACAGAGAATGGAGGCATCCATCTCCAACATGAGCACCACCATCTTGCAGACGGTGATGATGATGTGCTGTTCGAGGGAAAGGATGGTTACCTGCATGGAGCAGCAAATGCACCAGTCGAATGAGAACATGCTTGCTGTGAACAACAGATGGCAGGCGGTCATTGACCTCATCTCAAGGAGGGATAGCAACATAGACTTCGACATTCATCATCCCACTGATGTGCCGGAAGGTGCTCTGCAGCTCCTTGCGAGCAGGGAAGTGCGGGTGGCCCATGAGAGGGATGATGGTGAGAGGGGACATGGATGTAGGGGCTCTTCTCAAAGCGCTCACACTTCTCCCCCATTGCCTCCCCCTCAGTCAGAGCCCCACATGCTGCCTCAAATACCGATGGCTGAGTCTGCCCCTGCACAGTTGCAGGAGGAGCAGTCTCTGGCGAGGCCCTCACAGGCTCCAAAACCCAGAGGACGTCTGCCAAAAGCGTCAAAGCAGTTGTAGCAAGGAAATGAGCAGCCTGCCTCGACCTCTGCTGAAGCCACAGGGATTGCACTTCGTAGAACATAAGAAATAGGAGCAGAAGTAGGCCATTTGGCCCCTCAAACCTGCCCCGCCATTTAATAAGATCATGGCTGATCTGATCTTGGCCTCAACGCCACTTTCCCGCCCATTCCCCATAACCCTCGACTCCCTTGTAGCTCAAATATATGTCTATCTCCGCCTTGAATATATTCAATGACTCCGCCTCCACAGCTCTTTGGGGTAGAGAATTCCAAAGATTTACAACCCTCAAAGAAGAAATTCCTCCTCATCTCCGTTTTAAATGGGCGACCCCTTATCCTGAAACTGTGCCCCCTAGTTCTAGATTCCCCCACGAGGGGAAACATCCTCCCTGCACCTACCCTGTCAAGCCCCCTCAGAATCTTATGTTTCAATAAGATTTAGAAGCACGCGGAAATGAAAAAAGACACAATCGTAGATGCACATGGGTATGCACATGGGTGTTGACAAAATGTTAATGTTAAGTTTCAGTTCTATTTATGATGCACATAAATTTATTTCTTTGCACTACTTTCCCATCTTGACCATTTTCGCCTGCTACCTGGGAAGTGGCTTTGGAGTGAATGATGAGACATGACTTAACCTCGAGCAATGGGTGTTCGGGTGACAGGAATGGCTTAGTCATTGTAGGACTGCTTTTTGGTGTTGTTGGGAGGTGGGGTGCGGAGTTGGTACAGCATGTGGGAGCCATATGGGTGCACTGGTACAAGTTAAGTAAATCAGGCCATTCTGAGGCCATCCCGGGCAGCAATGTGCACCACTGCTGGTGCTATCTCCACCTCAGGGTCCTCCTCCTCCTCGTGTTCCACCTGTTCCTCCTCCGAAGTGGGTGTCTGCTCTGCGCCTTGCTCCTCTGAGAGTACGCCATCATACCGACCGCAAATTCTGCCCCATTGTATAAATGTGCAATTACCAGCTTGTCCACAGGCACTGAGAAAACATTTGCTGGATTTTGCAACTGCTATAAAAACTGGCAAGCAAGTCAAAAGACACAAAATGTTAGTTCTGGTTTCAGTAATGTAGAAAAATATCCCAAGCTTCACAGAGGCATATTCAGACAAAAATGGACACCAAGAAAAAGAATGAGATATTAGGAAGGGTAACCAAAAGCTTGGTTAAAGAGGTGGGTTTTAAAGGATGAGAGGGAGGTGGAGGGGCGGATGGGAGGGAATTCCAGAGCGTTGGGCCTAGGCGGCTGAAGGCACATGGGGCGAACAGAGGAAGATATGGCGAGACCAGGCTCGGACGGGAGTGTTGAGTGTGCAGGACCTGGTGCTGGATTGGGTATGGGCAGCAAAGATTTGGATAAGCTGGGGTTTACAGAGCATGGAGGGTGGGAGGCCGGCCAGGAGAACATTGGAATAAAGTCTGGAGGTGACAAAGGCATGAATGACAGTTTTAGCAGCAGATGGGCTGAGGCAGCACCAGAGGAAGGTAATGTGACAGAGGTGAAAGTAGGCAGTCTTTGTAATGGAGAAGATATGGGGTTGGAAATTCAGCTCCGGATTGAACAGAATCCAGAGATTGTGAACAGTCTGGTTCAACCTGAGACTGTGATTGGAGAAGGGATGGAATCGATGGCAAGGATATGGGGTCTGTAGCAGGGACCAAAAAGGATGGCATTGGTTTTCCCGATGCCTAGCTGAAGGTAATTGTGGCTAATCCAAGACCGGGTATTGGACAAGCAGTCTGACAGCACAGACGTAATGGAGAAATCAAGAGAAGTGTTGGAGTGGGAAAACTGAGTGTTGTCGCCCATGTCAAAGGCTGTAGAGAGGCCAAGGAAGGAAAATGCACCCTGGTCACGATCACAGGAAATGTCTTTGGTGACTTTTATTAGGGCCATTTCATTGCTGTGGCAGGGGTGGAAACCTGATTGGAGAGCTGTGGTAAAGAGGGGCGCAGATTTGAAGGCAACAACACGTAAAAATTAAGTTTCTTCCATAACAATACTTAATTCCAGAGCCCTTCCTTTTTAATACATTTGGCTTTATTGAAACAATGAGAGCGAATTTCCTCAGAGCTTCTCTGCTCCACCGCTATAACTTCAGCGGAAGTTAGGCAGAGGCTCCATTGACGTGCATAAACGGGGTATCCACCAAAGTTACAGTTGCAGAGTAGGAGAAGCTCTCTTAGTTTACTAAAAGAAAATATTTAAAATAGAAGGCTTTATTAATAGTAATAGCTATAAAGACCAGCATTTCATAACACTGGCCTCAGTTTGGTGCATTAAATTGGACTTCATTAAAATCTGTTAACATCAAGTGACAGAGCCCTTAGGTGTTTTCAGTAAAAAGCAGGGAATGGAAATATTTCACCAGCTACTGGTTATATTTTCTGGTAACGGTGTCACAATTTCTCCTCCTCTCCCCCCCCCCCCCCCAATCCCCATTCCCAAGTACATACTCACAATTCCTTCCCTCCCCCATTCCTTGGGCACATTCTCTTAAATCAGTTAAGCAACCATATCTTAATTCCTATTTTAAAAAATTCACAAAGCTGTAAGTCAAATCAAACCAGTTATGAATATAAAACAAAAATAATTTTTAAAACATTTCAAATACACATGGTACTGAAAATGCTATGAAATCTCCTATCTAACGCATATCACAGCCACAATGGTTGTTGATAGTCATATTAAGGCACAGCTGTGCAGACAGTGATCTGGTATCACATGCTGCTATCATGAATGCCACAGATTTATAAATATGGAGAATGAAGGTAATATTATTCACTGTCCCTGAAGAAAATGAAAGCCTGCAGTTTTAGAATATCCATTCCCTTTGTTAGATTACTTATTTAGATTCTGGTTAGCCATTAATTTTCCATTGCAAAATATTTATAATCATACATCATGTATATCCATTCTACCATACATTTATAATTTCATAACATTTAAAAAAGTTAAATCCTTTTAGAAAATTCAGACACACCAACTCACCCCTTCAGCTTCATCATTTTTTGCCTTAATGCATACATACATATACGTAAATCCTAGACCCTGACATTAATAGGTTAAAAATGTATTACAGAAATGTCCTTAGATGTAGGATAATGGCACAGCACATCAAATATAAATAAAATTATTAAGCTGGCTACTGACCTAATTATGCTACAAGACTGAAATGAAAGTATGGTGAGAGCAGCTTTTAAGTCTGCGTATAATACAAACCATATGTAGAATCTACTTTATCAGAAGTCAGAAGGGCATTATTTTCCTGAAAATTACATATTCTCATGCAAAAACCGGATGGTCTTTATTGATGGACAATGTCGTAAAGCCATCACCGTGTTTATAGACATTTAATTGAAGACAGCATAAAACGATAAACTAAGAAACATGCATGGTTGACTCCTCCAATTCAAACCATAAATCATACTGATGTTCAGACAAGTCTCCCAGACACAAATTCTGATGATAGATGAACCATTTAACTTTGATTTTTGAAAGCAATGAGCTTGCTAGCAATACCTCACACTGACTAATACCACATATGGTCATGCAAGAACTCATCAGAAATCCATTTTTTTGTTTTGTAATGCCAAAAAAGCTTGCAATAATATATGAATGCAGTTGGGCGAGTCCAATTTTTATGAATTTAAAATCTTTTTTTACTCATAGAATACCAAATATCATTTGATGCGAGACAAAACACAGTTGAAGATTTTTATTGCAATTCTTATGCTAAAGGCATGTATTGTTTTTGTTCTTAAGTTAGGCAAACTAGAGCTATCACATTAATCTGAATGAATGTTTTGGTGTTTTCTGTGAGCTGTAGAGCATCCATATAGAAATTTGTGTTTCAGTAATACAGCTCGGATAATCAGACATTTCCTATAAATATCATGACTAAATGACTTAAAATTCCATCTAGTACATAACAGACTCCAGGTGGTGGCTCCCTCTGACTACCCCACACCTAAAACCAATAGGGGATTCAATAATAAAGCATTATAATGCAGGCCAAAAGCAGCTGCTTACCCTCTCTGGGGACTTATTTAGCTGTGCAATGTAATGCCTGACTTTGGGCCTTGTTAGTAAGCAGTTTGTGTGGCTGCACTTGCAGAGCAAACATACACATTGCTGGAATCATTAATACAACCTGATTTAATAGGATTTTTAGAAATCCCTTTCTACTCCATCTCTGCAAACCTGTTTCCTTCCTCTGCCTCTGACAGCAGAAAACATCAAGTTTTTCATCAGATGCATTTTCAGAGCTTTTTGGTTCCCTTTGCTTTAATTATTTCTGCACTTTGCGTTTCCAGGGACTACTAAGACCAGATCTAGTTTTCAAATACGGCTAATATGAAATGAGCAGCTGTGAAAGAATAAGAACATATAGATGTGAAAAACTGGGACAGCACTAAAAATGATGTGGCTAATACAAGGAAAGCAAACTAATCTGTTTGATGGCAAAAAATTATGCACTGAGCATTTCTTAAAAGAACTGATTATTCAGATGAATTATATATTATAATAATATCTCAGCATGTGCTAAATCACGTTTATGCTTAACAGTGGACAGATCAGCCTGAATCCCCTCCAGTTCATGTTTGGTATCATCCAGCTTGTAATAAATGAAAGAGCAGTGATATTTAGATGGATGAGCTGTGCACCTGGAAGAGAAAACTACCAAACAAGGACCTTAAGCGATCCCCTGTCTTCACATGCTTGATTTCATTCCTTAATTAGAGCCATTAATCAATGAGTATGAGATATAAGACTTTAGAAGGGCCTGGTGACATGACACCTTGCCACCTGTCAAAATTACAGCTTTCAGTTCATGCACCATCCCTCAAATAGTTATTTTCTACAAGCCTGGCTGCATTCCACAATTCATTATTTACTGTACAGCCCTCTACCAGCCCAAACCTTTTCTGATGAACCTTTATGCAACAAGCATTTCACTTATTATGCATTAAATATCTGTGCCTTGCACTAAATTCCAAGATCTGAAAACTTAGGTTTTGTATCTCTTCATGGAACATGATTTTGTTCCAGTGCCAAACATAACTCGAAATGCCAGTGATGTTTATGTGAAGTCCTGCTCCCTAAGCTTAATGCCTGTACAACCAATGTGGTCAAAGTTTGTTAAATATAAAATATTTTTTCCAAAAATATTTGAGCATTTGCTGTTCTACCATTTTAACAGTTAAGGTGATTTGAGCATGATTGTTTTCAGATAGCAAAAGAAGAAAATATTCCATTAAGATGGCAGTCTTTTAGTTAAAAGAAATTCAGTGAATAAAAATAATTGAATCACAAGGATATTTTCAGCTGACATTTAGAATATTACTATGCACTTTTCATTTATACACAGAGATGAAATTTCTCCCGTCAATAACATTAGCAAAACGGCAGCACATTCATAAATTGAGATTTCCAATATTGTACACTCACACTAACTTTTCGGTAAAAGTATTGACAGGCGGAATTTCACTCCCTTGGTTATTTGAATGTTATAAAATTAATTTTATCAACTTCAATATGTACAATTTTTTAACTACTAGCAACTTAGACAACTAGATTATATTACTAATATAATTCTTTCCAGTGTCTTGGCCAATGTTTATCCCTCAACCAGCATCACTAAAACAGATTGGTCCAGAAATTCGAAGTGTTTGCGCTGGCCTTTAAGGCCTGTTTTGAGGAAAAAAATGGCAGGCACTTGATTTTCTCTTGCCACCCTCTCCAAAGCACGCCCGTACGTGCAGCCGCAAAAGGGCTTCAGCAGCGTCAACAGCCTTGAGGATGCTTCAAGTGACAAATGTAAGACAGCCAGAACTATTATCTCCACGTAGCAGTATTTACATTAATCCCAAGCCTAGGTCTTGATAACTAAGCCTTGAGATTTGTAGGTAAAGTTTTTTTTTCCAGTGGCTTGCTTATTTGAAATTGTCCTGCCTGAGATTATAATACTGAATGTGTAACAAATGGGAAGATGCAGAATATTGCAGGTGATTACTTCTGAGTGACGAGAAGAGTATGCTTGAAGTTTGGATTAGGAACCACCTCTGGATGTTCAGTATTTCAATCACTGAAATCTGAAGTGTGAATTCAAATTCTTTAACTTATCAGCTATGAGTACTCTCTTCTCACCATGGAATAGTAAAAAGCTCTCAGTTCTCAGACCCTCCTAAGCCAGTGACTAAAGTGACCTCAGCATATCAATGAAATTATGATTACAGTGTAACAGTTTCAAAAACTACAAAGCGCTGGATTTGATTGTTCCTGTCTTATATCTTTTTCTTCCTGCTTCATGAAAATTTAAAATAAAGAGCTTAGCTTAGTCTCTATTCCTTTAGAATGGGATGTGTGTGTAAAGTGATAGGGGAGAGTCCTTGAAAGCATTAAATGGGCCATCTTGGCTCAATGTCAAAAAAAATGAACTGCGGTCCCTTTCAACAACACTGAATGCTGCATGCCTTCTTCAGTGCTATGGGAAGTACAGTCTTCCGATAATTAATGTGCCCTGCTGTACACCCATACCCTCCCCCATTCTCCTCCAATGCCTTAAAACCCGAAGTCCGATCAAACCACAGACTTCCCCGCCACAGTCGACAGGCTCCCCATAAATGCATAAACAATTTGCTGAACCCTTTTTCCATCTGTAGAAATTTTGCGAGCCGGAGCCTGAGCTGATTTAAAAGATGACTTCCATAGATAGGGTTCCGGAGGTTTGCTTGTGTCACTTTGATGCGCGTTAAATGACAAGAGCTTGCTCCACAAAAGCTGAATGAAATGCTGTAACATTGATTGGTGAGCGGGTGGCAGGTAAATTGTTGTAACAAATACAGCAACTGTTCCGTACATGGACTACAGGTTCATTCGTTTCTTCCTCGTTCTCTAACTGTAAGCGGGACACAGATGCTACCTTTGGCCTCCTGCTGAGCTTAGTGCCGGAAAGAGTGCGTTACACCACAAATTCTCCGCACCGCTAAAGTTAATTAGCAGGCAGCACCAAAATACCGGTGCTGCCTGCGCTCTCTCTCTGGGCGGCCGTTAGCCTTGGCCGGCATTGTTACCAGCAGGTTTCCAGCCTACTCGAATTTCTAGACATTTATCTGGTCATTATTTCATTGTTGTTTGTGGAACCTTGCTGTGTGCAAATTGGCTGCTGCGTTTCCTACATTACAATAGTGACTACACTTAAAATTAAAAGTATTTAATTGGCTGTAAAGCACTTTGGGACGCCCTGAGGTCGTGAAAGGCACTATATAGATGCAAGTCTTTTTTTTCCCTTTTTACCATAGCTGAAATCTTTCTCATTCTTTTGAGTACTCAACTTTCAGATACAGTAAGAATCTCAGAAGAAAATAACTAAGGGATGCTGTCTATTTAAATTTTCACACAAGGGGTAATTTTAACTTTAGGCAATAGTGTAAAACGAGTGATAGCGAATCAGAAGCTCATTTTACATCTCACAATTTTCATTTACACGGACTTCAGTGGAAATGAAAATCAGGAGCGCTGTAAAACAGGCTGCCAATTCACTATCGCCCATTTTACACTATTGGCCAAAGTCAAAATTAACCTCTTACATCTTCTGACTCATTCTCATTTAGTTTTTTTTGTCTATAGTTAGCGACAGTTAGTGATCTTTGGAACCAGCAAGGGCACAGAAACAGGCCACCCTAATTTGGATGCACCAGATTATCAACAAGGTCTAAAATCACCAACCTACCTATCGCAGACACATCTGACTACAATAGTATTGTTAGGGCATGACCATTCCATAGTCCCATGTGAAAATAAAATCTCAGCTCCACATTGAGGACATCCTCTATCATGTAGTGTGGCACTATTGCTGTGCTATGTGCGGCAGACTAAGGGCAGATCTAGAAACCCAAAGCTGGGCATGCATGAGGCTCTGTGGGGTATCAGCAGAATTATATACTATTATAATCTGTAACCTTATGGCTCAACACATCCCTCACAATCAGGCCAGGAGACTAACCCTGGTTCTATGCAGAGAGTGTAGAAGGGCATGCCAGGAGCAGCAGCTGGCATAACTTAGAATAGGGAGGAACCTAATAAAGTGACAACACATGGCTACTTGCATGCTAAATACCAAACGCAGCAAGCCGTGAGGTCCTACAATCAATGGGTCAGAGCAAAGCTCTGTAGCCCTACCAAATCCAGCTGAGAATGGTGATGGAAAACCAGACAACTAACAGGAGCAGAAGACTCCATGAAATCCCCGCCCTCAACCATGGAGGAACAAGGTAGATGAATGCAAAAGACAAGGCTGAAGTATTTGCAAGTGTCTGCTAAAGTTGCTAAGTGGATGACCCTATTTGGCTTCCTCTTGAGATTGCCAGCAACATAATTACAGTGTACAACCAATTTGGTTCACTCCATGTAATATTAAGCAGTTGAATGCAATGGATACAGCAAAGGCTATAGGCTTTGATAACATCACGGTTGTTGTTCCAGTGCAGCTATGACACAGGCATCGACCCAGAACATGGATGATTAGAATGTTCTATCCACAAGAAACAGAACAAATCTAATTCAGCCAATTACTGCTTTATCAGCCTCTACCCAATCATCATAAGGTAACTGAAGGAGTTATCAATAGCACCATCAAGTGACACCTACTCATCAATAACCTAATCACCGGCACTCAGTTCAGGTTCTGCCAGAACCTCTCAGCTCCAGATCCCATCACAGCATTAACAGTCCATGCCAGCCTACAGCAATTCCTGGCAAATATCCAGGCTTGGGCTGACAAGTGGCAGGTAACATTCACATGACATAAGTGCCAGGTAATAAGCACCTCGAACAAGAGAAAGCCAAGCCATCTTCTCCTGACCTTCAACCACCATCGCCAAGTGCCCCATCATCAATATCTTGGGGGTCACTATTGACCAGAGGTTGAATTGGACCAGCTATATCAACACCATAGCTGCAAGAACAAGACAGACGCTAAGTACTCTGCAACGAGAGGCTCACATCCTGACCCCTCAAAGCCTTTACACTATTTACATGGTACGTCAGGGGTGTGATGGAATACTCACCACTCACCTGGCTCAGTACAGCCACACTACTCAAGAAACTCGACACCATCCTGGAGAGAGCAGTTCAGCCAAATAGCATCACTCCCCCTGGACTCAATATTCACCTCATCATCATTGGTGCATTGTGATTGCAGTATGTATAATCTATATTACTTCAACAGCACCTCCTTCCCCCGGGACCTCCACCACTGTGAAGAACAGAAGCAGCAATATCATAGGTACACCTATCCCAAAGTTCCTCTGCAAGTCACATCATTCTGACTTGGACACATATCATCGTTATTTCATTGTCGCTAGGTCAATATTCTGAAATTCCCTACCTAACAACGTGTGGGAGCACCATCACTATAAGAACTGCAACGGTTCAAAGAGAAGACACATCAACACCTTCATCAACACAAGAGATGGGCAATACATGCAGCCAGCCAACATTACCCACAAGGACAAAAGAAATTAAGCAAACATATAACCAACAAAGACATAAATGGTGAAAGGGATAAATCATCATGGCCTAGAAAGTCGATCGCACAGTGCCCATTTTTCAGCCTGCTAAATATCCAATATGGCAGGCAGGAAGCGCATGCACATTTTCAGCTGGAAGTGTGCCACCTGCTATATTGCATTGAGCTTCTCCGGTGATGTCAAGAGCACAGACCAGAAGAATTTAAAAGAATTAATAAATTATTTAAATGAGTTTCCTACACCTCTTGCAGACCCTTTTCCAATTTTGGTATGCCCCAGTGCCTGACTCACCCAGCAACACGTGCGCTAATCGGCAGGAAGGACCCCTCAACAGCCCTATTTAAAGAGATCATGCAGAACTTACAGATTAGTTGCTGGATGGTCATTTCAGGCTGCTGGTTAACTACTGGGTCTGTTTTACCACTCTGGAAAGTTCACTTTTTCTGCAAAGAACAAGATTTTGCTGGTGTGGCACTGTTGTTGTCTGCCTCACAGATAGCTTGACTGCAGTCATGGGTTGTTTGGTAGGGTTACCTTTGGGACTGGAGGCTGAGGGGGAGCAGCAAGGAGCAGCTGCCATAAGATGCAGGAATAGGAGGGCACTGCTCAGGAGGCCATATCCACAGTGGGTGGTCAGGGATCACTTCTCCTACATTAACTTTACCGAGCAGCAATGTCGGAGGTGCCTTTGCATTACAAAGGAGGTTGTCACTGAGCGAAGTCACCTGCGGCAACCACAACTCGAACCTCACCAGGGCATGGACAGCACAGCCTGTGGCTGACAAGGTCATCGTGACCATTAACTTTTATGCCACAGGCTCCTTTAATGCTGCAGCAGGTGACATCAGCGACATATCCCAGTTCGTAGTGCACCGCTGTATCTGGCAGGTCAGCAAGGCTCGCTTCAGCAGCAGGAACACCTACATCTCCTACCCCATGGACAGAGCAAAGCCGGGCAAGAAGGCACTAGGCGTTGCCCACGTGGCAAGCTTCCCCAGGGTGCAAGGTGCCATAGACTGCACCCACACTGCATTGCATGCTCTAGCCTGGCATCTTTATCAATAGCAATGGATGCAACTCCCTCAATGTACAGCTAGTTTGCGACCACGCAATGCATCATGCAGGTCTGTGCTCGCTATCCTGGCAGCACTCATGAGTCAACCTGCGCCAGTTCTCTGTGCCACCTTTATTCCAACCGGCTTTCAAATTGTAGGCTGGCTACTTGGCAACAATCGACATCCCCTCCAGACATGGTTCATGACTTCTGTCAGGAGCCCAGGCACAGCTGCAGAGATGGCTAGAACAAGAGCCATGCAAACAATTACAGTACCGTGTTCAAGCAAAGCTTCCACTGCCTGGACTGTTCTGGAGCAGCTTTGCAGTACATCTCTGAGTGGGTATCCAGATTTGTGATCATCAGCTGCATGCTCCACAACTTTGACAACATGAGGGGGCCAGCCCTTATCAGCACTTCAGCAACAAGAAGTGCATCAGAAGCACAAGGTGCAGGAAGAGGAGCATGAAGACGAGGAGGAGAGGCATCAACCACCAGTGCCCCTAGCTGCCAGAGCTCAGAGACCAGCTTATCGAAGAGCGCTTCACTTAAACCATTCCTCCCTCCCATCCCACAATCCTTACCACGTCCTTACTACCACCATCCAGTTGCCTTCCTTTAGTCCAGCCAAATAGGACATGCCCCCACTTCACTACAAAGATAAACATCAAAACCAAATCCAGAACAAAGAACAAATTTACGAAACAGCATAATTCCATCTCTACCTAACAGTTAACAGAAATAATTAAGAATCACCCTTGTACCAGCGTTTAATTCCTATCCTGTGTGATCCTTTCCATATCCTAGTGCTCCTACCAAGTATTTCCCCAGTAGCTACAGCTCTGGAGGTGGAAGGCTGCTGAGCTTCCGTAGAAGACACTTCAGATGGCTAGCGGGGGAGCAGGCAAGCTGTCATCCTGAGAAAGGACAGCAGGTGCCTTTCCCATAGAACCAAGGCCACTGTCCTGGGACTACACCTCAGTACACCTACAGCTCTGCATGAGAACAGAGTGCAGGACTGCTGTGTCGCTTTGGAGGCCCCGATCACTATTGGCTCTCAGAGCCAAAATGTCAGCCATCTGAGCTTCCATGGCAGCTGTGTGAGTTGCCACAGTAGTTGTCTGAGCTTGCATGAGAGCAGTGTGCGCTGCCATGGAAGCAGTCAGTAGAGGTTCCATCATGATGGGCGCCACTGTCTTGTTGATGGAGCTGACCACTTGTCCATATTGGACAGAATGGTCTCCGTGCTCTGCGTGAATCTTTGACACAAGTTGGAGTTGGACTCCTCCATGGTCTGAGCCTTTGTGCACAAGCTTGCTGGCAGGTTACCCAGTGCAACTAGCATTTCCTTGTATATGCCCATCAACCTTCTTCGGTAAGCTGGGCCCTCAAAGTCAGCATGCAAGTCCTTTGCAACAGAACTAGTATGCGATCTCGCCCTCCAACGAGCTGGCACCTGTGGCATCCAATCCCCCTGGCCTAGCAAATGCACACTTCTGCCCAGTGGTTCACCACATGAAGACCCCTCCTCTAGCCTAGCCTCTAAAGTATGCGTGGTGCTGGTATCTGAGCTGGTGCTTGCGATGGTGAGATTGAATGATGCTGCATCATCAGGAAGGCTGGCCTCCTCTGGCAGAGGTATCTCCACATTTTAAGCACCTGAAATGAAAGGGTAAAGGGTCCCAGGTCTTAATGTAATCTCCGCCATGCAGATGCAATCTATAATTCCCTTTGTGTCCATGTGCGCATTTTAGCTGCCACTCCAGACCTAAGCCCATTACTCCTATGCCGCAAACTTCTATGATTCTATGACTTCTATTTCCCTTTTTACGGCGCATTTTGGGTCCTGCTCTCCCTCTCACCCAGTCATGCCACCATTCATCTCCCCTCTCTCAGGTAGTCACCCCAACAATCCCTATTTCAACCATCACTACTGTATAGCATATCTTCTCTTCTGTCACCAGGCTTGAATGACCTTTGCACAAGACATGGCTACCCTCTATGCAACTCAGCATTCTCCAACAGGCCCATCCTGGCACAGATCTCTGCTAGTTTAAGCAACCCCACATGCCAAATATGCCGATTGAATGGCTAAACCAGTAGCCATGCTCCACTCTTGCTGAACTTCCCGCCTAATGTGCGCATTGGGGGCTAAAATAGCCTCCTTCCCATTCCGCTCATCAAGCACTACCACCTCTCTGGCTTCTGTCAGCAGATCAACAATCTTCTCACTCTCTGCATTTCCCTCCAGAGTATCCGCTCGCTCATGAATAAAGGCTTGCCATGCATAACTTTATTCTAGGCGATTATATTGACATATTGGTATTAATCGAAACTTCACTCACCAGTGGAAATTCCTTCCTCCTGATTGAAGGCTTCCCACCTGATCATACCAGCGCACTGGCATCATAGCATATATTACTGGCATCATAGCATATATTACTGTCACATGTCGTTCTCTCCCTAGTCCACCAGCACTTTCTGCTCCTTTGAACACCTTTCCTTTAAAATTCTCAATTTACTGCAGCCCAAATCCCACCCAGAGTTCCTCACTGGAAATCCTCTCTTCTCCCTTCCTCAGCCCCAAATGATAACTCCTCCATGGCAATTTCAATCTTCACCTCAACTGCCCTTACCCTCTCTCCTTCAAATTCACTGCTCTCCTACCCTCTTTAAACCTCTCTCTGCATATAAACGATGCTAACCATATTCACGGCCACCTCCTTAATCGTGCCATCTCTCATGATCTTTTTACTCCCATGGCCTTGATCCCCGACAAGGCTGTCTCTGACCATTTCCTTGTACCGCTCACCATCCACATACCCTACCTTCTTTCAACCCTACTAATTCCAAACTGCCTAGACAACTCACCATGATATATCTGCAGCTGCTGATTTGCTCAATCACTCCCTCAGCTCTATACTTTAGATGCTTTCATCCCCAGCATAACCCTCACTGTCACCCATTCCCATTGTTTTCCCTTGTCACCCATCTTCATGACCTCAAATCTGACGGGTATTTCCTGCACACTACTGGCTTAGCCATTCATTGCTATATTTGGTTGACTACATCAAGCTCTCCTCTGCCAAAAACACCCACAACAAAAATAACTCCAAACTTCTGTTCTATACTACTGGCTGCCTCCTAAAACCCCTCCCTCCTACTTTCTTTGCCCTAAAAAGAAATGTGAGGAGCTCAGGGACTGTACTGCTCCCTTTCTAAACTGCCATTCTTACTTCCTTCCTCAAAATCTCCACGCTCAACCACATTTGTAACCTTTCAAGCTATCATCTTCAGCCTCCATTGTAGTGTATGTACCTTTAAGAGGAACTATGTTTTTGAAGCCCCTGTATACTGTAGTACCAGTAGTGACCACTCGGGTATATAAGCCTGTGTAGCGTCTTGTGTTGTTAGTTCACCTCCAGACTTTGTTCAGTAAACACTTGTTAAATCAACTCCTGCATTCCGTGTCTCCATTAACACACGGATCTAACAGTGGCGACGAGTTAGAAACGAACTTACCTGCAATTCGGCAGCACCTCAAGGGGATCGATTCCTCAGACGAAGGTCGAAGCCAGAAGCAAGAAAAAAAAAACTGTGGTTTCACCAGCTAAACGGGCTGGTGGCAGGTAGTGCACTGATCCTTCCTGGGCTGCGGCGGGCTAGAGCTCGATCGGGTGGCTCTGCAACGGGGCCGGGCAGCGAGTCGGGAAGCAGAAGCAAAGAGAGAGGGTGGAGCACTCAGGGCGCGGCCGGTGCTGCAAAGCAGGTCGGCGTTCGGACCGAGCAGAGGGAGGGGAAAGTCCCAGAGGGTCCGCTCCACGACGGGAATGGTTCTCCAAGTAACGGAGAAACTATTGAAGCGATATATAAAAAAAAATATATATAGAAATACCGCGAAAAGCTGCAGGTCGCAACGGGAACCGCGGAGAACAGCATTGGCAGAAGCGGCGGGAAAGCGCGGGAGGCGCCATCTAACTCGGCGGGGAAGAAAGAAAAGTGCGGGAGGCACTATTTTGATCCATCGGGGATGGAGGAAAAGCGCGGGAAGCGCCATTTTAGATTTTCAAGATGCCGAAGACTGGCAATATTACTGCTTTCGATAGTGATATAGAAGATTGGACTACATATGTGGAAAGAGTGGAGGTATATTGCAAGGCGAATGAAGTAGCGGATGATAAAAAGGCATCGGTACTTCTAAATCTGATGGGCGCAAGGACATACGGGCTGTTACGAAACTTGATCACTCCAGCCAAACCGATGGACAAGAATTTTAAGGAGATTGTTGATACCTTACAGGAGCACTTAAACCCAACACCGCTGCTGATAGCGGAACGATTCAAATTCTTCAGGAGGAATCAGCACAAGAATGAAAGTAACGCTGATTACCTCACCGAATTACGAAAGCTGTCAAAGCACTGCCAATTCGGGGCAGGACTGGCAGATTCTCTACGAGACAAATTCGTCTGCGGTCTCCTAAGCGAAGGAACACAGAAAAGACTACTTTCTGAGAAAGATTTAACACTGGACAAGGCTTTCAGTGTGGCTGTATCATACGAAGCATCAGCAAGAGGAGCTGCAGAGATACAGCAAAAGACACAGGACTTCGGCACCCATGAAATGACACGGGGTTTCGAGAGATGTTATCGCTGCGGCAGATCCACCCATGACCAGAAGGACTGCTGGTTCAAGGACAAAGCATGCAGGCAATGCGGAAAGATGGGACACATTGCACATGTATGCAGATCTGGAAAGAAATCCGCTGACAGTAAAAAGGTCAATAAGGAAAAGTACAGAAAGGTACAAATGATGACGGACAGTAGCTCCGAAGACCAGAAGAGCGATAGCGTCTCCGGAAACAAGAGACTAAGCTGTCTCAAATTACATAATGTAATTGCCAAAGAAGATTACCAGACCATTTGGGTTACCCTCACGATAGCGGGGTCCCCAGTCAAAATGGAGCTAGATACAGGATCAGCTCTGACCGTCATGAGTCGGCGGGATTACGAGCAGCTATTTCCACATATACCTTTGAAAGACACATCCATTGTCTTGAAGACATATACGGGGCAGAAAGTATACCCCAGAGGGAAAATAAGGGTGCCTGTTGTATACAACGGCAAGGAAATACAGAAGTTGTATTTATACGTTCTGCAAGATGGTGGTCCACCGTTGTTGGGACATGAATGGATCAGAAAGATACGTTTAGACTGGCACTCCATTCAGGCACTGACGGTGACCAGTAAGAAAAAAAACGATGATGACGTCATACCTGGACGATTAAAAGAAATCTTGGCTAACACCAAAGAAGTGTTTCAACAGGAACTAGGAACCCTGAAAGGCGCCACCGCCTCAATAAAAGTGGAAGATGCGGCAACTCCCAAGTTTTTTTAAGGCAAGCTGGAGAATTTGGAAAAAGCAGGCGTGTTATCCAAGGTAGATTGGAGCGAGTGGGCAACACCCATCGTCCCGGTCATGAAGAAAACGTTGAATAATGATAAATCTGAAGAACAGAGAAAAATTCGCATCTGTGCGGACTTCAAGGTGACTGTAAACCCGGTTCTTCACACGGTACAGTATCCTCTTCCGAGGATAAAAGATATTTTTGCCTCACTATCCGGAGGGAAACGTTTCACCAAAATTGACTTAGCACAGGCATATCTACAGATGGAGGTTGAGGAGGCCTCTAAAAAGTATCTCACGATAAACACACACAAAGGCCTGTACCAGTACAATCGACTGGTTTTCGGAGTGGCATCAGCTCCGGCTATCTGGCAAAGAGCTATGGAGCAAGTCCTGCAAGGGATTCCGGGGACTCAATGCTACCTAGACGACATCCTTGTAACAGGAGAAAACGATAACGAGCACCTTGCCAACTTGGAGCAGGTGCTCACGAGGCTGAGGGAACGGGGCTAACGAGCAAATCGCCCCAAGTGAGAATTTTTCCAGAAACAAATATCATATTGTGGCCATGTCATTAACGAAGAAGGGTTGCATAAGTCACCTGAAAAAATTGAAGCGGTCGTAAAGGCCCCAGCGCCTGAAAATGTCTCACAATTAAGGTCGTTCCTGGAATTAGTAAATTACTATCATAAATTTTTACCAAACTTGTCGATGGTTCTGCACCCGCTTAACACACTGCTACAAACGGGAGTAGTTTGGAAATGGAGCGAAGACTGTAAACGTGTCTTCCATAAATGCAAAGGCTTGATCGCGTCCAGGGAAATGTTGGCTCATTACAACCCATCACTGCTAATCAGACTGGCGTGTGATGCTTCCCCTTACGGCGTGGGAGCGGTATTATCGCATAGATTCCCTGATGGCTCGGAGCGGCCGATAGCTTTTGCGTCACGCTCATTGAACTCAGCTGAGCGTAACTATGCCCAGATCGACAGGGAGGCACTCAGCCTGGTATGGGGGGTGAAGAAATTCAACCATTACCTACACGGACAAAAATTTACCTTGTTGACTGACCATCAACCCCTCGTCTCCATATTCAACCCTAAAAAGGGCGTTCCCATTATGACAGCACAAAGGCTACAGAGGTGGTCCCTTTTCCTAGGGGCACACCAATATGACATAGAATACAAAGGAACAAAACAGCATGGGAATGCTGACGGGTTATCGCGCCTACCGTTGCCAACGGTGGAAGAGGCGCCTACAATGGACCCAGTGGAGATGTTCCACTCGACCATAGTGGAATGTCTACCGGTGACAAATTCTACCATTGAAAAGGAAACGCGAAATGACCCGACTCTCACGAGTCTACAATTTAACGGTGAAGGGATGGCCAGCACATGGCGAACCACTGTTGCCAACATTCTCGCAAAGAGGAGAACAGCTGTCAGTGTGCCGAGGAACCTTGATGTGTGGATCCAGAGTGGTGATCCCACCCAAACTCAAGGATAGAGTGCTAAAGGAGCTTCACGAGGGGCATCTGGGTGGAGTAAAAATGAAGAACTTAGCCAGAGCGTTTGTGTGGTGGCCAGGTATCGATGGAGACATCGAAGAAATGACCAAGAGCTGTCTAGGATGCCAGAAGGTCCAAAACGCCCCACCACAAGCCCCTCTACATCCATGGGAGTGGCCCTCATCTCCATGGCAAAGGGTACATATCGACTTTGCTGGTCCATTTATGGACTCAATGTTCTTAATCGCGGTGGATGCACACTCCAAGTGGCCGGAGGTAATAAAGATGTCCTCCACCACCACAGAAAAAACCATCACAGTATTAAGGACCATATTCGCCAGGAATGGGCTGCCTGAACAGATCTGTTCTGATAATGGACCGCAATTTGTATCCGAAGAATTCAGGAAGTTCTTAAAAAACAATGGGGTTAAGCACTACACGTCCGCCCCATACCATCCCGCCACCAATGGATTGGCTGAAAGGTTTGTCCAGACCTTCAAGAAGGCCATAAAGGCCATGGGTAATGAAGACATAAATCTACAACATAAGGTAGATAACTTCTTGTTTGCGTACAGGAATGCAACACATGTGGTTACAAACCAAACCCCCGCCATGATGTTTTTCAATAGAAGCCTAAGATGCCGGCTGGATTTGGTCAAGCCAAACGTCAGAAGGGACGTAGAGAACCGGCAATTTCAAAGCATGAATGAAAGGCCAACTAGAACCTTCCAGATAGGTCAACCAGTTTTGGCCCGGGACTACCGTACCGAGAAATGGCAGCCTGGAACTATTTGCACACGACTAGGACCGCTGATGTATACCGTGGACATTGGAGAAAGCATAATAAGGCGCCATGCTGACCAGATCATAGAGTCATCCGAAAAAGGACAACCTACACCACAACTCTATACGCCTAGTGATGAAGCAGAGATACCCATAGTATCTACCTCCGATCCGGTGATACTGGAACCAGATGAACCCGACACTGGCATTGAAGCCGAATCGACCTTGCCAAAAGAACCTACTACACCACCGAGGCGTTATCCGGACCGAGTCAGGAAGCCACCAGAGAGACTGAATTTGTAATTGATTAACTTCAGCAAATGTGTATATTATTGTTCTTGTAAAAATGTTATTTAATGATTACTTAAAATGTTATGTACTATTTATCTAAAAGGGGAAGAATAGTGTATGTACCTTTAAGAGGAACTATGTTTTTGAAGCCCCTGTATACTGTAGTACCAGTAGTGACCACTCAGGTATATAAGCCTGTGTAGCGTCTTGTGTTGTTAGTTCACCTCCAGACTTTGTTCAGTGAACACTTGTTAAATCAACTCCTGCATTCCGTGTCTCCATTAACACACGGATCAAACACCCATGGAAACGCAAACACTGCTTTCTCGATTCTAACCTCCCGGCCATCATCTCAGGCTGAACCAGAAAGCCAGCAAGTACTATTTTAAATGTAACAAGAGGAGATTTATCACAATGGTACCAGGGATGAGAGAGTTCAGTTATGTGGAGAAACTTGAGAAGCTGGGATTGTTCTCCTTAGAGCAGAGAAGATTAAGGAAGGAATTTGATAGAGGTGTTCAAAATTATGGGGGCTTTTGATGGGAATATGATGCTGTGGCAATAACTGAGACATGACTCAAAAAGGGCAGGATTGGCTATTAAATATTCCTGGTTATAAAGTGTTCAGGAAAGCTAGGGAAGGAGAGATAGGAGGTGGTGGGCAGTATTGGTCAAAGAATGTTATAGTGCTGGAGAGGGAGGATGTCCTGGAGGGGTCAAGGACAGGTTCTATATGGCTAGAGTGAAGAAATAATAGAGGTGCCATTATATTACTAGGTGTATTCTATAGACCACCAAATAGTTGGAAAGATATGGAGGAGAAAATATGCAGAGAAATTACAGAGAGGTGCAAGAACTATATAGAGTAGTAATAATGGGGGACTTCAACTATCCTAATATAGACTGGGATCGTAATAGTGTTAAGGGCAGAGAGGGGGAAGAATTTCTGAAGTGTGTTCAGGAGAACTTTCTTAATCAGTATGTTTCTGGCCTGACGAGGGAGGAGGCATTGCTGGATCTGGTTCTGGGGAATGAGGTAGGTCAAGTGGAGAAAGTGTCAGTAGGTGAACGTTTAAGGAACAGTGCTCATAGTATCATAAGGTTTAGATTAGCTATGGAAAAGGAAAGGGAGCAATCTAGCGTAAAAATGTTTAACTGGGGTAAGACCAATTTCAGTGGGATGAGAATGGATCTGGCCTGGGTAAACTGGAATCAAAGATTGGCAGGCAAAACTGTGATGGAACAATGGGCTGCCTTTAAAGAGGAAATAGTTCGGGTACAGTTGAGGTACATTCCCACTAGGGGTAAAGGCAGGACAACTAAAGTCAGGGCGCCCTGGATGACAAAAGAGAGAGAGAGAATATGATGAAGCAGAAAAAGTGTGTGTATGATGTCAGGTTATAAATACATCTAAGAATTAGGCTATATATAGAAAGGTCAGAGGAGAAGTGAAAAAGAGAATAAGAGGGGCAAGGAGAGGGAATGAGAATAGAATGGCAGCCAACATAAAAGGTAATCCAAAAGTCTTCTATAAGCATATAAATAGTAAAAGGGTAATAAGGTGGGGCCGATTAGGGGCCAAAAAGGAGACCTATGCACGGAGGCAGAGGGGATGGCTGAGGTACTAAACGAATACTTTGCATCTGTCTTCACCAAGAAAGAGGATGGAGGTAGTGAAGATATTTGATAGGATAAAAATTGATAAAGAGGAGTTATTAGAAAGGCTGGCTGTACTTAAAGTAGATAAGTCACCAGGAGCAGATGGGATGCGTCCTAGGATGCTGAGGGAATTAAGGAAGGAAAATGCAGAGGTACGATTTCAAAATTTGCAGATGGCACAAAACTTGGAAGTATAGTGAATGGTGAGGAGGAGAGTGATAGATTTCAGGAAGACATAGACTGGCTGGTGGAATGGGCGGACACGTGGCAGATGAAATTTAACACAGAAAATTGTGAAGTACTACATTTGGATAGAAAGAATGAGGAGAGGACATATAAACTAAAGGGTGCAATCCTGAAGGATGTGCACGAACAGAGACCCCTGTGCACAAATTGTTGAAGGTGGCAGGGCAGGTTGAGAAAGCAGCTAAAAAGGCTTACGGGATCCTGGGCTTCATAAATAGAGGTATAGAGTACAAAAGTGTGGAAATTATGATGAACCTGTACAAAACACTGGTTCGGCCCCAACTGGAGTATTGGGTCCAATTCTGGGCACCACACTTTAAGGAAGGATGTGAAGGCCTTAGAAAGGGTGCAGAAAAGATTTACGACAATGGTTCCAGTTACGTTGATAGACTGGAGAAGCTGGGGTTGTTCTCCTTGGAGCAGAGAAGATTGAGAGGAGATTTGATAGAGGTGTTCAAAATCATGGGGAGTCTGGACAGAGTAGATAGATGGAAACTGTTCCCATTGGCAGAAGGGTCGAGAACCAGAGGACACAGATTTAAGGTGATTGGCAAAAGAACCAAAGGCGACGTAAGAAAAATCTTTTTTACGCAGCGAGTGGTTAGGATCTGGAATGCACTGCCTGAAAGGGCGGTGGAGGCAGATTCAATCACGGCATTCAAAAGGGAGTTGGATAAGTATCTAAAGGAAAGAAATTTGCAGGGCTACGGGGAAAGGGAAGGAGAGTGGGACTAGCTGAAGTACTTTGCAGAGAGCTGGCACGGGCTCAATGGGCTGAATGGCCTTCTTCCGTGCTGTAACCATTCTATGATAGAGTAGATGGGGTGAAACTGTTTCCAACAGCATGAGGGCCGGTAACCTGAAGACACAGATTTAAGATAACTGGCAAAAAATCTAGGGGGGAAATGAGAATTCTTTTTACGCAATGAGCTATTATGATCTGGAATGTACTACCTGAAAAGGTGGTGGAAGCAAATTCAAGAGTAACTTTCAAAAGGGAATTGTATACTTGAAAAGGAAAAATTTGCAGGGCTATGGGAAAAGACCAGAAGAGTGGGACTAATTGGATAGCTCTTTCAAAGAGCCAGCACAGTCACGGTGGGCCGAATGGTCTTCTGTGCTTCTATAATCCTTCTATGATTCTATAACTTTAGGATGAGGACAGAAAGGAAGATTCACAAAAATTAGCTGAGACAAATTTGGCATGGGACAAGGAGCAGTAGTAACATAGCAGTTGCATTTTGTTAACAAATTTATGCTTAACGCTCCAATATTATGGCCTGGAATTTGCAGTCAGCGGCGAAGCAAAGGCATTCACCAATGGCCCCGAAAAAAGTTGCCCACAGGAAGTTTGCCATTTTCGACATTCAAGTGATTTCAGCACAGTGTAGTGGGAATTCTCTAGTGCGATCTACTGTGACATCAACAAGCTGTCTAAGTAGCCAATCACATTAGCGGGTACGGTAGCATAGTGGTTATGTTACTGGACTAGTAATCCAGAGGCCTGGACTAATGATCCAGGGACACGGATTCAAATCCCACCATAAGCATCTGGGGGAATTTAAATTCAGTTAATTAAACAAATCTGGAATAAAAAGCTACCATGAATCTACTGAATTGTTGTAAAAACCCATCTGGTTCACTTATGTCTTTTAGGGAAGGAAATCTGCTGTCCTTACCTGGCCTATGTGACTCATAACTGCCCTCTGAAATGGCCTAGCAAGCCACTCGGTTGTACGAAACCGCTACGAAAAGCAATACACGGACTGCAGCGATTCAAGAAGGCGTCTCACCACCACTTTCTCAAGGGCAATTAGGGAATGGGCTTGCCAGCGACACTCACTACCCAAGAACAAATATAGCAAAATTCACAGACACGGAACCAGGAAAAGAGAAGCTTCTTTTATCCGGACTTTTTAAAAAAATGTTAGAGAGCAAAACAAAGATTGGGGATAAGGTAAAACTTGAAATATCACAAACAAACTTTTAAAAAAATTTCAAAGTTTCTTAAAAATTGTAATTATCATAATGGAGAAATTTGACACTCCACAAAACTAAAATTAGTTTTTCATAATGTTTTTAGCAATCAATAAGCTGGTAAAACCCCAGTTACACCTAATCCAACATTTAATGGGTATTTAATAGTGATATAAGTGTGCAAAAGCCCAAGTTTTTGCCAATTTCACTGATTTCCAGCTGTGGTGGGGGCCACAGCGCAGCCAGTGTCGGAGCAGTGAATGACCGACCACAACTTCAGGATTTCTGCGTTTAGATGCGCATACGTTACATGCTGAAGTTGCGGTCAGTTTCAGAGGGGTAATAACGGCAAACGCTGTTAGTTTGCCATTATTACCCACCGCAAATTCCAGCCCAATGTTTATAAAAGTTACAACAGGAGATAAATTTGGCTGGGAATACTTCAGACTGATCAAAATGCTGGGGGGCATAGAGAGTCATTTTACAAGAGGCAACAGAATGGCAGGCATGATTAAAGCAAGATGCTAGAGTATTATTAGTTATCTCCTTGGCACTGATAGAAAGTTTAGAATAATGAAAGCAGCAATTAAGCCAGGAAAATACAGCAAAGAAATCTCAAAAATAATGCTAGTTTGATCATTTATAAAATCAATCTTACAAAATTGTGTTCTTCATTCATTTTAATGGCTGAAAAATAGTTGTGAACATGCATGAGAGTTCCTGATGTATGTTTCAGTGGGCAAGGCTCCCTGCCAGGAAAGCACATTCGCAAAATCAGCCCTATCGTGCCTTAAAAACAGGATTGGGTTATAGTGTATAATCTGTTGCAGGATATCATGCATGAGGCAAATATCAGAAATGGTCAGAAGAGACCATTGGTAAGGAGACAGATTCAGTCTAAGATTTAGGATTGAAGCTAAGGGAAAGCTCTAGGAGATTAGCTGAATTAAGGACAATCAACAATAAGTATAGGTTGACTGACAAGTTGTTAAATGTCATTTAGGATAGCAAAAGAATAGTATCAGCCTGCTCAGTGGAAGAAGAGAACACTGCTGGTGTGATGGTGAACAATGAAGTCACCAACAATGGTTATTTCAGCAGGGGCGAGGGGAGGAGTTCATGTTGTGGTTTTTATTTTGCTGGACAAAAAGTTAAAATGTTCTAGAGAAGTTGATCCGGGGTAAAATGGACAGAACTGAGATTCAAATATCTGCCAAAGTTATTGCAGAGTGCACGTCAAACAAATAAGGAGAGAAAACACGAGATATCATGAGTATTGTTTTGGTACCTCATAGATAAAGGTATATTCTGAAACTTTAGATTGTTCTTTCCTATTGTTATTCTAGAAAGAAGAAAAAGCAAGAAGGTAGGGCTGCTACCTCTTGCAGATCCCATAGTCCGTGTTTTGTGGTCTATTGTGGCCCCCAGGAATGTTGGCCAAGATATTCCGATCGCAGGCCTCCCGCGGGCAGAGGGCAGCGATCTGGAAAAATCTGCGCCAAGACCAGAGGGCTCCCGGGAGGCGCAGAGTTCCGCTGCTGGCCCTCTCCAAACTGCCGGTGTGCAGGGCCCACATATCCCAGAGGCGCAGGTGGTTCGCAGCGTCCCTGGGATCACGTGGACCATGGGGAGCCAATCAGAGAAGGGAATCTCCCTTCATACAGATCACCCCCAAAACATAGTAAAACTTTAAATAATTTTTTTTTTAAATCACATTTTTAAAATGACTTTAAATTACAATAAATTAAGTATCTTAAACAAAAATTATATTTTTTGAAAAAAATAATTTAAGTTTTTAATGGGGCTAAAAATAAACTTACCTTTCTTTAAAGTATTTTTAAATGATAAATCAGTGGAAACATTTTTTTTTCAACTCTTATCCTGGTAAAAGCAGGCCTTATGCCTGCTTTTACCAGGCGCAAGAATTGTAAGTGTTTTCTGCGGGCGGAGGGTCTCCAAAAAGCGGAACTCTCCGCCCGCAAAGGCCCTTCTCCCGGGCAGCCGGAGGATCTGTCAAGAGCGGAAATGCCGGTTTCCAGCGCATGCCTGAAACCGGCATTTCCGATGTCCCCACGGGTGAGTACACAGCGCGTACTCACCCGTAGGGATCGGAATTTCTGCACCGTTAAAACACATTTATCAAGTTACAAAAAGGCAGTGTAACTAAACTTACTAATAGGGCAGCTTGTCAAAGATCTATGGGTTCAGGCCTCTAATGATAAGGAGGCTATACTGCAAAACTCCATTTGACCATACTGCTCATCAGTAGGAGCAACCTTCCCAACATCTCAAGCAGCAGTGGAGCAGAGAGGAAAGAAAAGCAAGGGCTAAAACTGGATGAAGGGCTGCCATAGTGGGATTTGAACTCATGTCTCTGGATCATTAGTCCAGGCCTCTGCATTGCTAGTCCAGTAACATAACCATTTCGCTACCATTCCCATTAGCGCGGGGCTTGGCAGCCGCCATTTTGATTAGGGCGTTAGCGCTGCCATCAGTAGCGCTGGCTCTGAAAATGTAAATGGAGAGGGGCTGACGTCAGTCGGAGTACAATGCCGACTTACCGTCGCCTGAGCAAACTTCAACCTTACTGCTGAGTTCAGCGCTGGGTCTTAAGCTCGCTCTGAAAATTGAGCGGTAAGCAGACAGGCAGAGACGCGGTCAGCAACTCTTAAAGGGACACACATATCTTGCAGGTAAGTTTGCATTTAAGCTTTTGGACTGGATTTTTTTATTTTTTATTGAAGTAGTGGCTTGGTGCAATACATGTTAAATGTTGTTAAAGTGTGCAGGAAGTGCAGGTGGACGCTTGCAAGGCCTCGGATGGTAAAGGAAGGCCTCTGCGAAGACAAAAAATGCTGGAAAGACTTAACAGGTCAGGCAGCATCTGTGGAGAGAGAAACAGAGTTCACGTGTCAGGTCGAGATGCTTCCTGACTTGAGTATTTCCAGCATTTTATGCTTTTATTTCAGATTTACAGCATCCGCTCGTAGATGGAAGAGGAAGACGCAGAAGAGGAGGAAGCAGAAAGAAGGATGCAACTCAGACAGCCCCTTTCTGGCCGGGATATCCAGGATGGAATCATCTGCCTGCGGTGCCAGTGACCACAACCCAATTCCTCTTTCAACATTTGTCCTACACCTTACCTTCCCTCTGTTATTGACCATCACAGCATCCTCTTGGCCACAATGCGGAAATAAAAGCCACCACAAAGCAAACTTTCCAATCCAACTTTATACATCTATCCATCCAAAATGACATCAAGAAATAAACTCATCATCCTTATGCATTCCCTTAGTGACTGTCTTGTGTGTGCCTTTGCCTATCCTACTGATGTCACACAGTGCTACCCCAGTGGCTGCAGCATGGCTGATGGAATGTTGCTGACTTTCAGTGGGGGGCACTGCAAATGGCCTTGCTAGTCGACCTTGAGGAGCTGGTGGCTAGGCGTGTGAAATCGAGTGATGGTGTTTCCTTTTCACTCTCCTCTCCCTCTTCTTGGTCATCCACTGGTTGGGCAGGCTGCATTTCTTGGGTGTATGAAATGAGGAAGTGGAGTTGTGGGGAGGGAAGTGCGGGAAAGCAAGAGGTGCATGCGAGAAGGAGAATAACGCATGAGGATACCAGCATATTGTATCCTTTCAGCCCTGGTGCTGGCCAAAGGCTCAGCCATGCCCCTGCCAAGAATGGCCAGCACCGTCTCCTCCAAGGGGGTGAGGTAAAGCTAGGAATGGGAGGTGTTCCTCGTGTTTGGTACAGATTGTTGGTAGGTGAGTGATTGGAGTGGCGGGGGGAGGAGTCGTGGATTAAGAAGTGTGGGAGGCTAGTGGTGCAGTTGGTAGGAGACGGCTTTTGAGGATGCATTCACTGACCTTGGACCATTCATGAAGCTTCTTTGGGCACTGGAGCCAGGTCGTGGGAGCAACATTGCTGGCAGTGACGACTTTGGTGATCTGGTCCCACATGCTTCTTTCTGGAGAGCCTCCTGGCCCCTATAGGTAGGGGACCTCTCTTGCAGCTTTGACCCCCTGCACAAAGCTGGCGTGCTGCGTGCCCCTGCCATAGCTTGATGAGCCATTTCTGTTAGTGCTGAAGCAATTTTCCTTTTTTTTTAAAGGTGCGGAAGGTAATTTAGCTTTACGAGCTTAAGATTCCCATTTGGGAATTCTTTTTAATGTTAATTTTTTCTTCAGAAGGCAGTTGAGCTGGGTAGTTGAGCTGTAAGGGCTAAAAACGGCATATTTTTACATCATTTTAATTTTTTTCATTTCAAAAGGCTTTGCCCCTTTAAGAAACCGACAATGCTTTCTGAAATGGCGGCCTCGCTTTCAGAGAGGCCGTCCTAGCTACAACTACGCTTCGGCCACGCTACACTGGGGCTTGCTGCCGAAACGAACGTCACCAGGACGGCATTGCACTGCGAATTAAGCACTGGACTAATGTTAATTAGACCCCAGCACCAATTTTTCTGTCCTGCCAGCACCACCATTTTCAGCGGCCGTTAACATCCAGCCACAGTGGCACCAGCAGCTTTTGTGGTGGTCACAAATTTCTATGCCCTGGAGTCCAGGATAGACATCGGATCTACTTGGGCTAAGCCATAGAGTGGCTCCAAATCCCCCAAATTTATGATTTTAATGACACTGGTTTAAATGAGGTGGATGCCCCATAAAAGAGGGTCTTCAAGGTAAGCAAAAAACTTTCCATGGTGGGGCCAGCACGAATGCGCCTCCAGACACAACAAGGAAAGTCATGGCCTCCCCTACATCAGACATTTCTTACACCAACCACCCCATCTTCGAGACGCTTGCAAAACCCATCCCTACAACTTAGCAGCTTGCCAGCGATCCTTCCTCTGGTGCCAGCCGCCCAAACTTCCACTCCCACCTGCTGGCCAGCTGGCTTATTTCTTCCATTTTGTGCAGGCAATTGACCGGCAGCTTGCAGGTGAGGCCCAGAAATTAAAATACCTAAGGCCTCAAATTTAGGCCTGCAAGTGCAATTTGCATTTGCCTCACACCCCTCGCCTCACACCCTCCACCTACCCAAAATCCACTGGGGGTTAAAATCTACCATAAGGTTTTATATAGATTCACCATTACATCTCAACTTTTATATTCCATACCTCTTGCCATAACACCATTAACTTTTTTATGCCTAATCCATTTGAGATGCTGCTTTTAATGTCTTATGAACGTTACTCCACAAATCCCTCTGCTCTTCCACATCACCTAGATTTCCCCAAGTATAATTATTAAATTTTTCATCCAAAATGTACCACCTCACATAAACTGACACTGAATTACATCTGCCACTTTTTTTGCCCATTCCACTATCTTATCAATATCCCACTGCAGCTTCCTTTGGTCCTCCGAATCATTTACTATACCGTCTATTTTAGTATCATCTGCAAATTTGGACACAACTCCCTCTAGCCTTATATTCAAATCATTGAGATGTACAGTGAATGGAAGTGGTCTCAGTACAGAATCCTGTGGGACACTGCTAACCATTCTGAAACACTGCCCCTAACTCCCACGCTGTTTCCTCCCTTGTAACTAGTTTTTAATTCAGTTTGCTACCCACCCCAAATTCCATACCCCTTAATCGTCTCCAATAGTCTCCTGTGCGGTACCTTGGTCAAAGGTTTTCTGAAATTTCATGTACACTGCATCCACTGCATTTCCTCTATCCACAACCTATGTCACCAACTCAAAGAACAGATATTAAACTAATTGGCCTGGAATTAACTGGGTTAGCTGTGTCTCCCTTCTTGAAAATAGGTATTACATTGGCCACTCATCAGACTTCAGTAGAACCTTAAAATATACTTTCTAGGGCATCTGCTCTTTCTTCTCCATTTCCTTCAGGATCCCTGGAAGTATTCCATCAGGTCCTTGTCCTCCGATAACTTTACTGATGCCTCTAATGCTTTCCTTATTATTTATTTGAATAACTCATCTTCCTTTTAACCATTTCAGGATTTACCTCCTCTTTTGTAAATACTGAAGTGAAGTACTGACTAAGTATCCCTGCCAATTTCTGTTTATTCTCTACCAACTCATGATCCTCTTCTCTCAGGAGTCTCACCTCACCTTTTGACAATTCTCTGTTTACTAATATAAAGAATACTTTCATGGTTCTTTTTAATATTTTATGAGTTTCCTCCTCATATTCCCTCCTTGCTTTCCTTATCTATTCCTTAACCTCTTATTTTTTCCTCATACTGTCCCTCCTCACTTTCCCTGACCTGTGGATAGTCACTCCTCCTCTGCCTACCAATGCCAGCTTCCTATCTCTCAGTCGGGTGACCATCCTCTGAAACTCTTTCGACAGAAACCTGATGTGTCAGATCCTGATGTGCCAGATTGTCTCCAACCCTATCTCAAGTTCTGAGATCTTGAGCTCAAGTAATCTCAGTTGGAGACGCTTTTTGTCCGAATTAATATTTGTGACTCTAAACTCCCGCATCCTGTAGGAACCATATGTCACTGCCATTTCCTGCACTACCGTTCTTAGTATAAATATTAGATAAGTTTATATTCTTAGCTACTTAAATTAAAATTAAACTACTTTTTAAAAAATGCATTCTTCGGATAGGGACATCGCTAGCCAAACCAGTATTTACATTCCATCCTTAGTTGCCCTTGAGAAGGTGGTGGTGAGCCTTCCTGAACTGTTGCAGTCCATGAGGTCCAAGAATATTACACTATTCCTTCTGCTATAAATTCCCAATCTTAGACAAATACTTGTTATGGAATTATTGTTTTTCACTTGATTCCTACCTCACTATTACCAACTCACTATGTGGTGTGCTCTCAATTCAAACATTTTCAGCAAGGATTAATGTATCAGCCGAAATATTGGAAATGTTTCAGCTGATGGCATCAAGGTCTATCATGCGGGAACATTTACATTGTCATTGGAGTCAATAACTGATTAAAAACACCTGTTTTGGCCAGTACTGAGGTTGTGTTGACCATTTGCTACATAAGAAGATCTGCAATATTGTTATGGCAAAAAGATAAGTACACTGCAATGGGTCGAACGTGAAAAGGGACCAGAAAGAAGGTCAAAATTGAGACAGTGATACAATATGGAAAGACTCAAAAGGAAAAACAATGATGAAGAGAGAGCATCATGACAATAACTTGTGGCATCTATCACCAGCCTGGCTATGCTGACTGTGACTTTAAAACTGACATACAAAGTAATGCAGTTATCTTCACTACAAACTGAAATATTAAATGTAAAGGAATAAATATCAATTGAAAAAATATATAGTCAGTCTGTGCAATATCTGCAATGTTACATTAGCACATTGAAACAAGTAATACTGTTGCACCAATGTATATATTTTAATAACTTGTGTGTTAAAATGATCTCTCTGCTTTGTTCATCTAACAAACAAAGTAACGGTCAAATTTCAGAAGAGTACAGCACGAGAAGAATCCTTTAGAGGATGCACACCAGAAGGTGGTGCTATTGTAATCACTGGGGAGCTTGTCCCAGAACTCCTTTGCCCGCATGAAAGAAACATCAAAGGACTTGAGAACGATCTGAATTGCAATGAGGTAGAGTGGAGGTAAGTTGCTGGTTTTACACCACTGCGTTCAGCAGAAGGACTTGTAAACCAATCCAATTACATATTATAAATGTTACTATGCATCTAGATGTTTCAAGAGTGCAGTGACACAGAACTATTCAACAGCTTAATTAAATATCTGCATTCCTTTCTTCAGCAGACTGTAGATTAGTGGTGAGTGTAGGACTAACATCATTGTTATATGGCTCACATACCTTGGTTTGCTGTTGCGAACGTTCAGCTTCCATTGTGTAAACTGGTGAAGCCCTCAGGAGGATCCAGCAACAAGCAAAGCTCTTCCCATCATTCAATAGTATATTATGGACTCAGTTCCCTGGTGGGCACTGGTTTTTCCTAGCTCAAGAATTTAACATCCTCGAATGTTGGTGGTCACTGTCCTCCTCTGAGATACTGACAGATCAAGGAGCAGATTCAGCAGAGCTGCATGATGACAGCTCATCTGTGGAGACCTGAATAGCATTGTTCCATTAAATACTTTGAACTACACATGCACTGTAAATTCAGGAGGATTACTGCAGACAAGAGAGTGAGAATAAGTTATGTATTTCAAATGCATCTAAGGAATATAGAAACAGAGCTTTATTAATGTAAATCAATGACTTTACAAATTATCAAACTGATTGGCCTAGAAATTCAGTATAGCCACGTTTGGGGCGCTACAGCCGGGCGGCCGCTAAAGTTTGCGCCCGGCGCAACTTCGCGCCACCTTCGCCGATATTCAGTGGCATCGCCCCAAGAGGTTGCTGCTGCGCTAAAACAGGCGATGCACGACTAGCATTAGGCGCTAAGCCGGCGGCCCGGGGCGAAACCCCCGAGGGCGGGCACAGCGCAGGTGCGGCGAGTTGCTGATTGACGGCAGACACTCTGGCGCCGGTGAGTTCTTAAAAGGGGGAGGGTGGATTTGTTTTTTTGAAAGGCCGAGACTGGTGTATTTGTGTTTTTTGAAAGGCTGAGACTGCTCGATTTGTGTTTTTGGAGGGGGGGGGGCTTCTCTCCATTAGTTTGTTATGTGGGAAGGGCACAGAGGTATCAAAGTAATAAATGTTCTTAAAGCGCACTGTCCATGCTTTCTTTTGGAAGTCCTGGTTGCCCTGCTCGGCTGAGGGCTTGTGGAGCGGCTACATTCATCTTGTGCCACAAGCCATTCCCTGAGAGGGGGCCTAGAACCGACATTCAATAAGCCGCCGACGGGCGGCCCTTGCACTTTCTGCCTCCCTCCTGTGCTGGTCCTCCTCCTCCTCCTCCTCTGGTGGTCCTCCAATGTCTGGTGGCAGTGGCTGAGTCCTGCGGATAGCCAGGTTGTGCAGCAGGTAGCACACGACCACGAAATGGGAGACTCGCTCAGGCGAGTACTGTAGGGCTCCTCCGGAACGATCCAGACAGCGGAACCATTGCTTCGGGACGCCGATCGTTTGCTCAATGAGGTTCCTGGTTGCTTGATGGCTGTCATTATATCCCTCTTCAGCACGGGTGCTGGGCGCACGGAGCGGGGTCATCAGCCAGGTGCACAAAGGATAGCCTTTGTCCCCGAGAAGCCATCCTCGTGGGTGAGGCTGGGCCTGGAACATGTCTGCCACAGAAGTCTGGCGCAGGATGAAGGCATCGTGGCTGCTGCCTGGAAAGCGGGCATTGACAGCTAGGATGATCTGCCTGTGGTCACACACCAACTGCACGTCGAGCGAATGGTAGCCCTTCCGGTTGCGGTAATCCTCGGCATGCTCTAGAGGTGCCCGCAAAGCCACATGCGTGCAGTCAATGGCGCCCTGCACCATGGGGAAGCCCGCTAATGCTGCAAAGCCCATTGCACGCTGTTGCTGCTTGACAAGGGCCATGGAGAAGGAGATGAACTGACGTCTCCTTCTGAAAAGGGCATTGGTCACCTGGCGGATGCAGCAATGTACGGCAAACTGGGAGATGTTGGAAATGTCCCCAGCAGCGGATTGGAAGGAGCCGGTGGCATAGAAGTTGAGAGACACCGTCACCTTCACTGCCACCGACAGAGACGTCCTGCTCCTCAGCTGTGGCTGCAGATCTCCGCGAAGCAGGTGGCAGATCTCAGTGACCAACGCCCTTCGGAATCGCAGCCTCCGAACACACTGCTCGTCAGATATGTTCAGATATGAGAACTGCTGGCGGTATACCCTGGGTGGGTAAGGCCTCCTTAGCCGACGCCTGTTGCCCCTTCTCCCTCTGGCCATGACTGCCACTCTCTCACGGCATCTCTGAGCCCTTTGAATGCAATGGAGAAGGCCAACGTTTGCACCCATTGCAGCCCCCATTATATGTTTCCAATCAATGCTATGGCTCTGAAGTTAAAGACAAGTGCAAAGCTGTGGCCTGAAGCCACAAGTACCTGTGCGAGTGTTGAGCCAAACCAGAAAGCTCTCTACCTTTGTCTCTCTGCAAAGATCCGTCTCTCACAAAGAAGGAGTGTTGCAAAATGGCTGCCATTTCTACTGCAGGAGGAGTGCTCTTTAATTAGCGCCCCCCACGCCCCGCAGCGACTGGGAACCGTTCCCCTCTACCAGTCGCTAGGGGCGCCAGGCGCGCAATAGGCCAGCGCCACTGAATTTCCGGTTTGGGGCGCACAAAGGGCGTTGCACGATGGAATGACGTCAGGACCTGCGCGCGCTAAAGGCTTTGCGCCGCCGCCGCTAAATCTTTACTGAAGTTGGGGAGAGGCGCAGATCACGCAGCGCCCGGCCGCTAGCCGCCTAGCGCCCCACATCTCCTCCTCCTGAGGCGCTAGCGGAAACAACTGAATTTCTAGGCCATTAAGTGTTATAAATAGTGTTTTCAAGATACTTTTACTGTACAGGGAGATTATCTTGAAAAAAGTTGTATTTCACACTCACCAGAATGTTGAAAACCTGATGTAATAGACAGAACTGCTCTGTGATCATATACTCGATGTCAGGGTTGGGGAGCCACGGGGCCGTATAGATAAGGGGCCGTGCTCTCCGAGCAAGGTAGGTTCTGGACCCAAGTGCAGAAACCAGACAAGAGACAAATATACCGTACTTTGTTTGAACTTTACTAGATTCACACATAACTAGATTAACACAAGGAACACAGCAATATACATAAGAACTAGAGACAAGAGAACTCGAGACAGGAAACACAACAAGCATACATAAGAACTAGAGACCAGTTACAAGACGGCTAGTCAAGATAGGAACTCTGGACAGCTTCCATGAGAAAGCCCACTTGTCTATACTGAGCTTGCGACAAGCTACCACAAGGGGCAAGCGGCTTGCCGAGGCGAAACTCCAGACAAGCTACCCCAAGGGTAATCGGCTTATCAATGCAAAGCTCAAGACAAGCTCCCAACGGCTCCCACATAGCAACACGCTTGTCCAAACAGCACCTTACCAAGGCAAGCAACTTAACAGAACAACAGACTTAAATACATCTTAAAACACAAGCAAGAACCATAGCAACCAGCTTGTGAAGGCAAGCTGCCATAGAGAAAAGGCTAGTCACACAGAGCACCTAGTCAAGACAAGGAACATTGTCAAGAACTAACTCCCTGGTTCACCCTAGTGAGGACTGAGCAAAGAGTGCAGCAACAACAGAACTTATATACCAAGAAACCAGGTGAAACCCATAAACAGCTAACAGGCCGTTAAGAATTAACACAGGAAACTAGGAACAATTAACACAGGAACAAACAAGTGAAGGTGCTCAGTCTGTTCCTTGCTGTCAGAGGAGAAGGTTGTGCTACTGAGCTGCTGCTAGTGGTGTAGGAGGCCTACCTACAACCAACCAACCACCATCATCTACAGAGGTGCCTGGAGAGGGAGGAGTAGAGGACAGAGGAGGAGGCCAGCATTATATCGGGAGAGGCCTTTTCCATCACTGCCTCCCAATTTGGCCTCCAGCCCAGGAGAGGGAGAGAGGGAGAGAGGATACCACACAGCTCCACTTGGAGGGAGGGGAGGAGCTGCAACTTTACCATCTGCAGGTGGATGTCTCTGTGCATTCCCCCTAAAGACTTTACATTCTAGGCGGGGGGAGGAAAGAAGACGGGCCGAAAGCCTGGCCTGGGTTGGCTGGAGCCTGCCCAGGTGAAGCTTGTTTCTCCTGCGTTAAGAAGACCTGGTGTGGGGCTGAGCCTGGGCTGTCTCCAGCCTACCCAGGCGAAGACATCTTCTCCCCCTGCCCAAAGACCATCTTAAGACTTTGTTTACCATCGGGGGAGTGCACCCTGCCGACACCCACCCACCGAACAACATCGTGAGTGGGGACCCTGCCTTTGCGGCTCCCCCCCTCCTTCTCACCCCCCCCTCTCTCTCTCTCCTTGTCCTCTCTCTGCCTCTCCAAAAGGCACCTCTTTTTTTAATTTACTAATTACCCATTGAGCAGAGGGAAGAAAGGGCCCCCCTCCCAATTAACACCATCAAGGGGAGAGGCGGGCCAGTTAATTTACACTCTCTCTGCTCAGGGAAAGACTCTTATTACCTAGGCCATTAACACCTTCAGGCCTGTGACTTTTGGGGTGTGTGTAGCTCTTTGAAATCCACCCCACTATGGCGTCTACATCTGCGGCGGCGGCGGGGCCGGCGAGAACATACGCGGCAGTGGCGAGTAAAGCCGCGGCCACTCCCGCTTCCGCTGCTGCCCCGTCGCCGTTCCGCCTATTGACCAAGAAGCTTGGGGCGGGGAGCTACACCCACCCCAACATGACCATCGAGGCGTGTGTTAAGGCTATGGCTGGGGTTGTCGGCCCTCCGGCCATAGTCGCCGCCTCGAAGATGTATGGGAAGGCTGTGTTCTTCCTGGAGTCCGAGCGGGCGGTGGCCCTGGCCATCGCCCAGGGGCTCACCGTGGGCGGGACCTTCCTGCCGGTGGACCCTCTTGAGGCCACCGCGCAGAGGGTCGTATTATCCAACGTCCCGCCCTTTATCTCCGGTGAGCTCCTCCTCCCCCACTTACACCAACTTGGGGAGGTGAGGTCGGGGATCTCGCCGATCCCGCTCGGATTCCGGGAGGCCAGCCTTCGCCATGTCTTCTCCTTCCGGCGCCAGGCCTTTATTCAGCTGGTGCGGGAGGGGGAGACGGACGGGGCCTTTACAGTCCTCCACGAGGGGACCCCATACCGCGTCTTCTGGACGACGGGCGGCGTGCGGTGCCACGCCTGTAAGGAGGTGGGGCATGTACGGAAAAACTGCCCTGCCTCCAAAGCCGACAGGGTGACTGGCGTGGCCGAGGCTGGCGCCGCCGCCGCTCCTCCCCCCGGGTCTAGCCGTGCCCCCCCCCCAAACAAATGCTACCGGGGTACGGTCGTCGTCGGAGGCCATCGCCATCCAGGCCTCCGGCGGGGGGGAGGAGGAGCGTCCGGTCGGGAAGAAGGCGCGGTTCAAAACTAAAAACCGTAGGGCAGGTCCCCCCGTGGAGGGCATGCCCCATAATATGGAGCCCCTGACGCCCGAGAGCGTCGCCGCGTTAATCGCGGAGTGCGGAGGGGGGGGGCCCTCGTGCCCGAGCCTGTGGCCACGACCGCCGAGGCGGTAGCGCCAGAACCTGCGGCCGGGCTTGGGCCCGGGGGACCCGAAGAACTCGCTCCACCGGAGGGAGCAGGGGAGGCCTCTGCAGAAATGGAGGCCTCCCTCTACCCCTCCGCACTCAAAAGAAGGCGCGACCCCCTGGATGAGGAGGAGGACCGGGAGGAGGAAGGTCCCTCCGGTCAGGGGGAGTCGTCGCCCGCCGCGGGTACTGCGCCCCACCCCACCGCTGTTAACATCGTTAGCGATCGGCAGGGGTCGCCTGTCCCTGGGGAGGCTGAGGCAGAGGTGTCTGCCCAGCTCGTGCCTCCCGGGGATGGGGACACGACCCTGCCCGTGGGGGGGGGTTGCGGAACAACCCGCGGCAGAAATTGACCCCCTATCAGTGGCTTTACCCCTCGACAAGTCGGGCGGCTTGGGGTCTGGGTCGGGCGAGCTCGCGGAAGATGAGCTCGCCCAGAGCGGCCCGGACTTTTCCCAGGTGCTGCTCGACTTCGTCGAGGTTTGTAAAAATTTTACCCCATCTGCTGGGTCGGAGGCCGGTGGCGTAGTAGAGGAGGGCCCTCTGTCTGTGTCTCCAGCGCCGGGCGACTTGGAGGAGATCGGGTCTACGTACTCTCCCGTCTCTCCGGTTTCTCCGGTCGTTCCGGCGCCTGGGGCGGAGGGGGTCTCCGAACCGCCACCGTCTTCTGGCCCGGCCCCCCTAGAGGAGCCCAGGGAGGAATCCTCCGCTACCGATCCTGGGGGTGGGATCCGGGCGGAGGCGGGGCCGGCCGTCGCGGCCGAGCCGCTCGCTGCGCATTGCGTGGCGGACGGGTCGGCCGCCGGTGGCGACCCCCGGGAGGAGGACGGGGACTCGGTGGTGGGGGCGGAGGAGGACTTGGATTCCATCGCCGATGAGGCGATGGATGACCTCGCGCCCCTCGCCGGGACCCCCCTCATTCCCATTAAGGAACTCCGGGACTTTGTGGCCACGTGCCTGGGTCGTCGCAGGACCCGGCAGGCCCTCGACAGATGGTCGGGGCTGGCGCTGCTCATCGAGTCGGCCCGCGTCGCCTACAAGAGCATGAGTGTGGGCGCGGGCGTGGGCCCGTCCGAGCTGCGTCAGTTCCGGTCATTCCTCACTGGGCTGCTAAGGGAGTGGCGGTCGACTAGCGGCCGCCCTCCCTTCCCCCGTTAGTCATAAGTAGGGGTTGGTTTGTGCTTCTGAAATGAAGATAACCATAGCCAGCCTCAACATCAACGGCAGCAGGGAAGCTAGCCGCAGGTTTAATAACTTTTCGGTCCTTCGGGACGGGAAGTATGCGGTGTGCTTCCTGCAAGAAACCCACACCGTTCCGGGAGACGAAGCCACGTGGCTCCTGGAGTGGCAAGGAGGGGTCAGCATGAGTCACCTCTCCAGTGTTTCCAGTGGGGTGGCTATCTTGCTGGCCCCGCATTTTCAGCCGGAGATCTTGGGGGTCAAGGAGCTCGTGCCGGGCCGCTTGCTTAAGGTCACTGTTCGCCTGGGGGGCGTGCCGCTCCATCTAGTGAACGTGTACGCCCCTCAGACCGGTGCGCAGCAAGCGCGCTTCTTTGAAGAAGTGTCCACTCTTCTGAGCTCCATCGACGCGGGCGAGTGCATCATCCTCGGGGGGGATTTTAATTGTACCCTCGAGGCGAGGGACCGCACGGGCACCCTGCCTTGCCCGGCGGCGACGGAGAAGTTGAGGGACCTGGTCGGGTCCCTCGACTTGGTGGACGTCTGGCGAAATCTCCATCCTGACTCCAGCGCCTTCACTTTTGTGAGGTCTGGGGGAGGAGCGTCCAGGATCGACTGCCTCTACATTTCCCGGACATACGTCTCCTGCGTTCCGGCGGCTTCCATGCGGCCGGTGCCGTGCACGGACCACCACCTGGTGTGGGCGGAGCTCGTTCCGCTGCGCGCACGGGGGGGGTCCGCGTATTGGCACTTTAACAACCTGCTGCTGGAGGACGCACAGTTCCGGGATTCGTTCAGTCGGTTCTGGGCCGGCTGGAGAAGGAAGCAGGGGGGCTTCCCCTCCTTGAGGCTATGGTGGGATGTGGGCAAGGCTCACATCCGTCTCTTCTGCCAGGAGTACGCGAAGGGGTCGACCAAGAGGCAGGAGGCCCGGGTCGGGCAGTTGGAGAAGGAGGTGCTCGACCTGGAGTCCCGTCTCGGTAAAGTCGTCGAGGACCCGGCCCTGCGGTTGGTGTACAAAGAGAAGAAGGGCGCGCTGAAGGACCTGCAGCTCGTCGGGTCCCGAGGCGCGTACGTGAGGTCGCGGATCCAGTTCCTGCGGGACCTGGACCGCGGCTCCCCCTTCTTCTACTCGCTGGAAAAAAGACGGGGGGTCCATAAGCAGCTCTTGGAGCTGCTGGCCGACGACGGATCTCTGGTCTCGGATCCGGAGGGAATCCGCGCGGAGACCCGCACCTATTACGGGGCTCTGTTCTCTCCGGATCCGTCCAGCGAGGACGCGCGCAGAGTTTTGTGGGAGGACCTGCCGAAGGTCGGCCTGGAGGGCGCCGTAAAATTGGACACTCCTCTGAGTTTGGAGGAGCTGTCCGGCGCCCTCCGCCAGCTCTCTAGGGGGAAGTCCCCGGGGCTGGACGGGCTGACCGTGGAGTTCCACAGGGCGTTCTGGGGCGTCCTGGGGGGCGACTACGCGCGGGTCCTGGGGGAATGTTTGGCGACCGGGGAGATGCCCCTCTCGTGGCGCAGGGCGGTGATTGTCCTGCTGCCTAAGAGGGGCGATCTCCGCCTCCTTGAGAACTGGCGCCCGGTCTCCCTCCTCAGCACGGATTACAAAATTTTTGCCAGGGCTATGTCTGTTCGCCTTGGCACCGTGATGGCCCACATGATCCACTCCGACCAGTCCTACACGGTCCCGGGCCGGTCTATCCATGATAACATCCATCTGGTCCGGTACCTGATCCACCATTCCCAGAGGGCTGGTCTGTCGGTCGCCTTCCTTTCCTTGGATCAGGAGAAGGCGTTCGACAGGGTGGCTCACGAGTATCTTTTCGGGACTCTGCGCGCATTCGGGTTCGGGACGCATTTTGTCGCCCGGATCCGACTTCTGTACGCTGCCGCGGAGTGTCTGATTAAAGTTAACGGGTCCTTGACGGCGCCCCTTCACTTCGGGAGGGGGGTGCGTCAGGGATGCCCCATGTCTGGCCAGTTATATACCATTTGCGTAGAGCCTTTCCTGCGCCTCTTGCGGAAGAGGTTGGCGGGACTGGCTCTGCAAGGGCCGGGCGTGGAGGTGGTCCTCTCGGCTTACGCCGATGACGTGCTCCTCATGGTCACGGATCCCGTTGACTTGCGGAGGATGCGGGAATGCCAGATTTACTCGGACGCATCCTCCGCCAGGATCAACTGGGGGAAATGTTCCGGACTCCTGGTGGGTCAGTGGCGGGTGGACTCCCTGCCGGAGGAGTTCAGGCCCTTCGCCTGGAGCACAACGCACCTCCTCTACTTGGGAGTCTACCTCAGCCCGGCCGAGGACGCATGGCCGGCGAACTGGCACGAGTTGGAGGCCAAAGTCGCCGCACGCTTAGGACGCTGGACAGGATTGCTCCGAGTGTTGTCCTACAGGGGTCGAGCGATGGTCATAAACCAGCTGGTGGCCGCCATGTTGTGGTACCGGTTCGTCACTTTGATCCCTCCCCCTGCGTTTGTCGCCAAGATACAGAAGAGGCTCGTCGACTTCTTCTGGGACAAAAGGAAGCACTGGGTCTCTGCCGCGGTTCTGAGTCTCCCGCTTAGGGAGGGCGGTCAGGCATTGGTGTGCCTCCGCACCCAGGCTGCGACTTTCCGTCTTCAGACGCTGCAGAGATACCTGTACGTTGAGAATCCTCCAAGATGGTGTGCGCTGGCTACGTATTTTTTCCGCCAGCTGCGCGGCCTCAATTATGACACGCAGCTCCTGTTTGTGAAAGTGGGTGGCACGCGTGCCAGCCTGCGAGAGCTGCCTGTCTTCTACCAGGAACTGCTATGGGTTTGGAACCAGGTCGCTTCCAGGCGCAGCTCTCCCCCGACAGGAATGGTGGCTGTCCTTCGGGAGCCACTGTTCAGGAATCCGCACCTCCACGTCCGCAGGTTCGGGTGGCTGGCGGAGTGCAGAGCTGTGTCTGGCAAGGTGACTCGAGTCGGGGACCTGCTCGATGGCGGAGGAGCGGGCTGGATGGCGCCGGAGGAGTTGGCGAGGCGCATGGCTTGGGTCAACGTCCAGTTCGCGGCCGATGCCATCGAGTCGATAAAGGCGAAAGTGTGCCCCGGCACCACTAGGTGTATCGAGGCGGCTCAAGCGTGTGGGGCGATCCCGTCTGAGCTTTCCCCCGTTCGGACGGAATTCCTTGTCGGCGCCCAGCCCCGAACCCCCCCTCAGGAACCGGCGCCTCACAACTTGAGCCGTCTCGAGGAAATATCCTCCGTGCCTTTTCATTCCGCACGGAGGGGTTTCCTGTACGGGCTGCTCCTGCACACCTTCCACTTTGCCATCTTCGCCTGCCGTCCGGACACGCCGTGGCGTGCCGTTTTACCTTCCGACGGAGGCGGAGGTCCCCAATGGGGGGCTCTCTACGCGGGAGTCCTCCCTTGTTCTATTGGGGACTTGGCCTGGAGGGTGTTGCACAGGGCAGTCCCGTGCAATAGGCTCTTAAGTAGGTTTACGGACTCCCAGACCGCCTGTTTGTTCTGCGGTCTGGAGGAGTCCGTGTTCCATATCTACGTTGAATGTGAGAGGTTGCAGCCCCTCTTCCATTATTTGAAGGGGCTGCTCCTCAAGTTTTGGTTGCACTTCAGTCCCACGCTCTTGATCTACGGTCACCCGGTGCGGAGGGGAGCGGGCAGGTTGGAGGACCTCCTCGTGGGTCTGCTCCTGGGCCTGGCTAAGAAAGCCATTAATTGGTCCAGGCAGCGGGCGGTCGAGGGGGTCGTCCGGCCGGTTTGCATCCCTCTCTTCCGTGGCCATGTTCGCGCCCGGGTGGCCCTAGAGATGGAGCACGCGGTGTCCGCCGGCGCGCTCGATCACTTCCGTGATCGGTGGGCGCCGCGGGGACTGGAGTGCATTATTGGGCTAGAAAACCAAATTTTAATTTGATTTTTAAGGTTTATTTGAAGTTTTAATGGTTTATTTACAGTTTTATTTGTCTAATTTATGGTTTCTCAAAAGAGGAGGAACAAACAAGTGAAGGTGCCATCTAGAGGTTACCAACAGAACTGACTGGCACCCTCACACTCGAGCCAACTAAATGTTTATCTCAACATCTCCAAATACCTGTGTTTTGTTTTAAAACTTGGATTATTGTGTACTGACTTTCACTTTCACACAGGTGAAGTTGTTAATCCATTTCACATAGGGCCGAGAACTAGGCCCATGTACCCCACTACCATGTTGCACAGGCACTATGTGCACCTGTGCACAAATGAGTTGACTTGATCGGATAAAATAAAGTCAGCCCATTTGCACAATTAACTGGCGTCGTGGGATCATTTTTCCGGATGCATTGTTGGGCGATAACAGCCAATGAAGTGCTGTTGGTTGCCCATTTTGCGCCAGGTGCTCTCTTTGTGTTGGGCCCGGGGGGGTGGAAAGAGTACAGGACAAGGAGGGGATTGATGCTGTGGGGGTGATGGCAGTCTGGAAAGCCCTGGGCATCAATGGCCACCAATTGTTTTTTTCAAAATAATACAACCTCCCCTTCAGCACCCAGTCTAAACAGGATTGTGTGGCTGGAGTGGGTCTCAAAGGAAGGAAGTAACGCATACATCTGTGTACAAGATCATAAAATGGCTCTCCTGTAGATGAAGTGACATTTGAAAAGGCAGTGGCTGCCAGTGCCTGCCTTCTAAGTGGCACTTTTTCAATCCATTGAGAGGGAAGACTGGGTTGGATGAATGTGCAGTCACCCTGACAGAAAGCTGCCTCATTTGTCCCTTCTTCATCCTTGTCCATCTGTACGAGAGAAGACCGAAAGGTCCCATTGATGAGTGTGAAGCCTGCCAACATAGATCACTTGAGCTGATCCTCCAGCTTGTCAAATTAAGCAGCATCAGATCCCTGTAAGTTGGAGCCCAAGGTCTCAACTGCCACAGTCACAACAGCCATGAAAGAAACAGTGCATCGGCTTTGTCTTTCTGTCTTTAGTGCTCCCTTTCCAATGCAATTTTTGCATCCACATGAAATAAAGTTCAGAAGGGTGTTCCCTTCATTCTGTGACGGTTTGAGAGTTTCTTACCTTTTGCAAAAGACCCTGGCCTGCATATTAACAGAGCGGGTTACGTAGGTGGGGGGGGGGGGGGGTCAGTTTCGGATGGGAAACTATGGAGTTTTAACTCCACAAAGTGCGTCTTTTGTCCTGGACAGGTTCCCTGTCTGGAAGTCAGCCTGATTGACATGCTTGGCTTCCAGTCGGGTGGTGTTAACAGCCACCGAAAATGATGGCGCTGGCAGAACCGATAAATTGCTGCTGGTGGCTAATTAACATCAGCCCAGTGCTAAACTTACTGTGCAATGACATTCTGGTGGTGTTCGCCCAGGCAGGAGGCCCCAATGCAGCACGGCCGTAGCGTCATTGCAGTAAGAACAGCCTTCTCTTAAAGCAAGGCTGTCATTTCAAAAAGCAGTTCGGTATCTTAAAAGGGGCAATGCCGTCTGAAATTAAAACAAATTAAAATCATGTAAAAATAGGCAGTTTTTAGCCCTTACAACTCAACTGCCTTCCGAAAAAAAGTTTAATATTAAAATGAATTCCCAAATGGGAGTCTTTGGTGCTTAAAGCTGAATTGCCTTCCGCACCTAAAAAAATAATGGTAAATGTGCTTCAGCACTAACACAAATGGCTCAGCAAGCCAGGGAAGGGGCACCCAGGGTCTCGCACGCAGCCCTCCAGCTTTGTGCAGGGGATCAACAATGCAAGAGAGGTCCTCTACCTACAGGGACCAGGAGGCCCTGTAGAAAGAACAATGTGGGACCAGATCACCGAGGACGTCACTGCCAGCAGTGTCGGCCCCACGACCTGTCTCCAGTGCCCAAAGAAGCTTCATGACCTTAGACCAGTGGTCAAGATTAGTGAATGCATCTTCAAAAGCCGTCTCCTACCAACTGCACCACTAGCCTCACACACTTCTGAATGCACGACTCCGCCCCCCCCCCCCCCACCAATCACTCACCTACCAACAATCTGTACCAAACAAAAGGCACACCTCCCATTCCTAACTTCACCTTACCCCCTTGGAGGAGACAGTGCTGGCCATTCTTGGCCGGGGCATGGTTTAGGTCTGGGCAAGTGACAGAGCTGAAAGGATACAAGATGCTGGTATCCTCATACGCATCCTCCTTCTCGTATGCACCTCTTGCTTTCCCGCACTTCCCTCACAACTCCACCCTTGTGCCTTCCTCATTTCACACACCCAAGAAATGCAGCCTGCCCAGCCAGTGGTTGGCCAAGAGGGAGAGGAGAGTGAAGAAGAAGAAACAGTCACTCAATTTCACACTCCCAGCCACCAGCTCCTCAAGGTCGACCGGCAAGGGTATTTGCAGTGTCCCCCACTGAAAGTTAGCAGCCTTCCACCAGCCATGCTGTAGCTACTGGGGTAGCACTGTGTGACATCAGTAGGATAGACAAAGGCACACACAAGACAGTCACTAAGGGAATGCATAAGGGTGATGAGTTTATTTCTTGATGTCATATTGAATGTATAAAGTTGGATTGTTAAGTTTGTTTTGTGGTGGCTTTTATTTCCGCTCTGTGGCCAAGAAGGAAGGAAGGTGTGGGACAAATGTTGAAAGGGGATTTGGGGTTGTGGTCACTGGTACTGCAGGAGGATGATTCCATCCAGGATATCCCGGCCAGAAAGGGGCTGTCTGGGTTGCATCCTTCCTTCTGCTTCTTCCTCTTCTGTGTCTTCCTCTTCCATCTGCGAGTGGATGCTGTAAATCTGAAATAAAAAGCATAAAATGCTGGAAATAGTCAGCAGGTCAGGCAGCATCTCGACTGGACATAAGAACTCTGTTTCTCTCTCCACAGATGCTGACTGACCTGCTGAGTATTCTGGCATTTTCTGTCTTCTGAGAGACCTTCCTTTACCATCCGAGGCCTTTCAAGCATCCAGCAGCACTCCCTGTGCACACTTTAAAAACATTTAACATGTGTTGCATCAAGCCACTAATTCAATAAAATAAAAAAAATCCATACAAAAGCTAATGCAAACTTACCTGAAAGATGTGTGTGTTACTTTAAGAAGTGCTTGCAGTGTCTCTGTCAGTCTGCTGAACACTCGCTCATCAGGGCGAGCTTAGGACCCAGTGCTAAGGTCAAAGTTCGCAGAGTGTGATGTTGCATCGGCGTAGCACGCTGACTGACTTCACGCTCTCCCCATCTGCGTCTCCAGGGCAAATGCTGCTATCAGAGACGCTAATGTCCTCACCAAAATTGTGGCCACGGGGTCCCGCGTCAGAGAAGGGCATTAGAGTGGCAACGGCCATTTTTCGCCAGGATAGCAGTGCAAACGGGTGGCGGCAAGGTATGGAATTTCTCCCCCAAAATCCTCTTCCCCAAAGCAGTCCTTGCCTCCCTTCAGCTGCCGGGTTTCCCAGGGTTTTGCGAGGCCTGGGATACCTGGCCAGCCACTGTTAAACCGGCAAAGCAGATTAAATTAGAGGCTGCCAGGCTCATTAAAATATTTAAATTGCCAACCTGTCTCCTGGGAGCGGGTTGGCTGCCCGCCCCTTGTCCCGCCTCCGTTAACCTGGAAGTTGGCTGGTTGGAGTCGGGCTTCAGATTTAAAAAATTTTAACATCTGACCCGACTCCAACCCACCCGTTTTTGGGTGTTAAAATTCAGCCCCTTAAAACAAATTGGACATCAAATTCTGCAAGTTTTATTTCAGGTAAGTGATGACATTTAAATGTGTTAATAAATGCTGGTTTGCTATCATGAAATGCTCACAGACATACACCTACAATTAAAGGTGTGGTTTCTTTGTTGATGGTTAAAAACAAAAGAGATTGTTCAGTGAGAATGGATTCCTTTTTAGTCATTCATCTCTTTGATTCAAAATTCAATTAAACCTCTTTTCTGAATCATTTTTGGTGCTAAAGGATATATTTCATAGAAAGACAGAACATTTACCTTTAAAAGTTTTAAGGCAGGAACATAAAGACAAGAGCCAGCTAACAATGGTGAAAGTGGTGCATGTAGGTATCGGAAGATGCAAAGGGGCTGCAGATGGGCCAGTGGAGGAGGCTGCTGAGCAGGAACATGGTGGGGTGGGGTGCACCTGATGGTCTAATAGGGATTGAGGGCAGTTTGCGTCCCATTTTCTTGCAACCCCACTCCCAGAAGGCTGCTAGATCCTACTCCTCCCAAATACTACCAGATGCCAGCAATCCCACAATACTGCCAGACTCTGCTCTCCAATCTCCAAAATCCTCTCTGCAGTTCTACTGGACTATAGGACCCTCCCCCATCATACTCTGATCACAGGACCCCATTTTCAGTGCTCACAAACTCCTAGATTATATTCTCAGTGCTCTTTGATCCACGAGTCAACCTCTCTAATCAACTATAAGGCTTTCCTCTCCCAGTGCTTCCAGAACCTCCCTCTCCAGTGTTCCCAAAAGCCCAGCATCACACCAACTAGTGCTCCCAACCATGAGACATCACTTGAAATGGTGCATGAGACTCTTTCCCAGTTCTCCTAGATGACAGCATTGACCCCAATACTGATAAGTCATATTCCTGGTAATACAACTTGAACTTATAAAATCTCTGACTCACCATGAGCAACAACATAGAAGATTACCTAGTATTTTGCAATGGTGCTGCAGTGCCAATAGAGGAAAGAGGTGTGGCCAGAAAGCTTGGTGCAGCATGCACAAATGGACAACTGGTTCCAGTAGTTTTCAGATCCAGCCCATGCACAAGTACTCCTTACAAATTATGCACTATACAATATCCTCAAACAACATGCTATACATGTTACCCCTTTGTTAACCGTTTGCAACTACTATTTATTTAAAATATTTTTTAAATCTTAAGATATATTCAACAGATCCTTTTATTAAAACTGAAACTTTTCTTCCACAAACTACGGTTTATAAAACCAATGTAACCTTGGCAGTGGCCTTCATAACTTCATGTTTTTTTTCTCACTTCTTTGTAGTTGATATAAGCCAGAGCTTCATAGTGTTTTTTTTTAAGTTCTATATGATCAGTTTAAGAGCCACAAAGGAATTACAGACAGCGTCCGTAGTAAGCTATTTTGATGGAGCATGCTTTTGATGCTAAATTGTCAGATTTAGGAAATATGCATTCACAAAAAAAGAAAATGACAAGAAATAATGCATTCACATTAATCTTTCTGCTAGGCAACATTTTATAAAATTGTGACTGCAACTTAGTTTAATAGGACTGGTACAGTATTATTTAGACCTTGTCTCTCCCCAAAACCTCTGTTTAAGAGGTAGGCTCGTGAATGCAAAGAGTGAACTGTAATCTTCTCTTGGGATTACTTAAAAAGGGAGGAAAATCTAGGGGAATGCTTTTTGTTCAAAGTACGCTCCAATTTTATAGAAGAAAATATGAGCTTAAGGGACAATTTTGATTACATGTTTGTTTTAAAACATCAATATATTGCCAATTGGGTCTCCCTCACTGCTAGGCTGTTCCACCGTTGTCACTGGCAGGGAGCGCCCTGTGTGTTCCATAGAAGCGTTGCACAGAACAGCAGAGGACGTGACTTCAAACCAGCCTGAAAGCCAGGGTAACAGGTGAAAATACAGATTTCCCAGCTGCTAGTGTGTTTTCCCAGTTCAGGCAGTTCCACAGGGCTTCCTTTAGATCCGCTCCAGGGCACACCGAGTACCATTGAGGATTTACTTTCAAAATTCTGTTTAGCTCCTGTTTAAATCTGACTGCTATTCTTTTTACCATAAACGTCTTGATATTGATAAACGCATAATGTCAAAATCCTAGGTACTTGTGTTTATTATCTTCTGGAATAATATTATTTAAATGGAATAATTATCTCGGCCTCATGATCCAAATGAATTAAATTGCCATTTTCTTCCACTTTACATGTAACATTAATCAAACTTAGCTGCGCGAAGAAATAATAAGATTGTTTTTTCCTTCAGCATTGCAAACTGTTTCACAAAATATCTTGTGATTTGGGTTTGATAGTATTCTTCTCCACAATGAAAGTCTGTTAACTAGTTAGGAAAATGTACCCTTACAACAGATAACGTAAAAAATACAAATAATAAAATTATCATGAGAAAGCAAAGTAAGGAAACATAGGGCACACAAGATGAAGAATCTGCTTCATTAAACTAATGACAGTCTACTAGCAAAACAACTGCCAGGTCTAGGATTTAAAATAGTTTACAATGGAAAAAAAAGCACAACTAAAAATAGAATAGATACATGAAGGCATGAGGAGAAGTAAAAACGATTGGCTCAGAAATTCCACGCGGTGAGTTGCTCCACTTTTACACCAACGGAAAATGAATAGCGTCCGCTGATGAGTTGAAGAGGTATTTACACCATAATTTCCGATGGATGTTTTGCATATCCATTGAAGTAGTGATTGTCGTACAACCCTTGTAAAACAAAAGTAACTTGATTTAAAAAAATTGGGAAAACTTTATTAGAACAGAGGTGATGAAGGGGGGATTTGCTAAAGGTGTTTAAAATTATGACGGGTGGGACAGAGTAGATAGAAACAGAATGAGGAAACACATATACAAATTAAATGCACGAGATTTAGGACAGCGAGCAAGAGAAATTTCTTGACACAAAGGGGGCTAAATTCGTTAGCCCCCGAAAACGGGCGTGCGGATTGCGATGCGCGATTAACCTGCACCATTGCTTCCGATGCAGGCAGCACACCAACTTTGTGCTGTCAGCTGATTAACATGATTTCCGCGTGCAGCCAGCGCTAACTGTCCCGTTGATTGGCTGCACACCTCAACCGGGGGCCCAAAATCGTACCTTGCAGGCACTACTTAAAGCTAGCCTGCACTGCTTAAAGGGGAGGTACATTGTGACTGGAGCAGGTGCTGGAGTCGTGCTTGAAGAGATTCTAACCTAGGAAAGAGTGAGGAATGGCACAACAGGTGAGAGAGCGGTCTCCAAGGTTTTCCAACGCTGCACTGAAGACTTTGGTGGAGGAGGTGGAAAGGAGAAGAGATGTGCTCTATCCACAGGGGACCAGGAGGCCCTCCAGACACACGGTCAGAGGCAATGGGAGCAGATAGCCGTGGCAGTCAATGCAAGGAGTCAGGCTACGAGGACCTGGATGCAGTGCTATAAGAAGTTCAATGACCCCACACGAGTGGTCAAGGTCAGTGAATCGATCTTAAAATGCCATATCCTACCAACTGCACCACTAGCCTCACACATTGCTCAATGCACCAAACCCCTAACACTCACCTACCAACAATTTCTATCAATCAGGACTCATGCCTAACATAGCATCACCTTCCCCTCACACACTTAACACTGCTGCAAGCCTCACACCGACATCTCACAGCTTATACACACTGCCTGCTATTCAACCATGACAGCCACATCACCCAAACAGATTGCACCACACTCACTGATGCACTTCCCTCCCTCTTGCAGGACAAGGCTGTGCACAACCGGAGGCAGCAGGAGCTAACCGGCGAGGGGACAGGTGTGCCTGCCTGTCCTTACCCCCATGGGGGAGACAGTGCTCGCCATGATTGAAGCGGCCATTGCTCAGGTCGTGGCCAGTGGCGGGGCTAAAACCATAGAAGATGGCGGTATCAATATACTTAATCCTCCTTCAGAAATTCCACTGCCCCCTCATCCCACAATCTCTTTGGATTTGCAAGTTGCAGATGGTATAAGCATGCACTCTTGTTTCCCGCCCGCCCCCCCCAACTCCCCTCACCACAACCTTACCCTTGTGCCTTTCACCTGTCAGATACCCAAGAACTGCCACCTGGCCAAGCAGTGGTGGAAGAGCAACAAGACACTGATGATGAAGGAACACCATCACTCAATGTCACACTCGCAGCCAACAGCTCAGATACAGACATTGCACGTAATTTAGAGGATAGCATAGAGGCGGGATCTGCACATGGTGAGACACCGGGCATGAGTGGCCTACAGCCAGGGCATGGGACAAGTCATAGTGTCAGAGCTATAACAGCACAGAAGAAGGCCATTCGGCCCATCGAGTCCACGCCGGCTCACTACAGAGCAATTCAGTCAGTCTCACTCCCCCGCTCTATCCCCGTAGCCCTGCAAGTTTATTTCCCTCAAGTGCCTTTTCAGTCTCCCCTTGAAAACATTGAGTGTCTCCGCTTCTACCACTTCCATCGGCAGCGCGTTCCAGGTCCTCACCACTCGCTGCGTAAAAAAGTTTTTCCTCACATCCCGCCTGTATCTCTTGCCCAAAACCTTAAATCTGTTTCCCCTAGTCCTTGTACCATCAACTAGTGGGAACAGCCTTTCTCTGTCTAGCCTATCCAAACCCATCATAATCTTGTACACATCTATCAAATCACCCCTCAACCTCCTTTGCGTTAATGAAAACAAATCCAGCTTCTCCAACCTGTCCTTGTAGCCAACATCTCCCAACCCTGGAACCATTCTGGTAAATCTCTTCTGCACCCTCTCAAGGGCCTTCACATCCTTCCTAAAGTGTGGTGACCAGAACTGGACGCAATACTCCAGTTGTGGCCTAACCAGCATTTCATAAAGGTTCAGCATAAATTCTCTGCTTTTGTACTCAATACCTCTATTTATGAAGCCCAAGATCCCATATGCTTTGTTAACCACTCTCTCAATATGTCCTGCCACCTTCAGGGACCCATGCACATTAACTCCCAGATTCCTCTGTCCCTGCACACTCTTTAAAACTGTGCCATTAAGTGTATATTGCCTCTCCTGGTTCCTTCTGCCAAAATGCATCACCTCATACTTCTCCGTATTAAATTCCATCTGCCACTTTTACTTCCCATTCTGCTAGCCTATTTGTCTGCCAGCACTGACCCTTGGGAAACACCGTCTACCATCCTCCAGTCTGAAAAACAGCCATTTACCACAACTCGCTGTTTTCTGTCCTTAAGCCAATTCCTTATCCAAGCTGCCACTGATCCACCTATTCCATGAGCCTCAATTTTGTTAACCAGTCTTTGTCAAACGCCTTCCTAACATCCATGCAGACAACATCCATTGCATTCCCTTCATCAATCCTCCCTGTTACTTCATTAAAAAATTCATTAGATTAGTCAAGCACGATCTGCCTTATACAAATCTGTGTTGGCTCTCCTTAATTAGCTTAATTTTTTCCTTGATTGTTTCTAAAACTTTACCCACCACTGATGTCAAACTGACCGGCCTGTAGTTACTAGGATTGTCCTTACCCCCTTTCTTGAACAACAATGTCACATTTGCCACTTTCTAATCCTCAGGCACCTCCCCCGCATCTAGGGAAGATTGGAAAATTATGGCAAGCCCTTCCGCTATCTCCTCCCTCAATTCCCTTAGCAACCTGGGATGCAAGTCATCTGGACCAGACGCCTTATCTAAGCATACCCAGCCTTTCTAGTACATTCTGTCTATCAATTTTCACCCCTTCCATTGCTTCTACCGATATTTTGTCAGCATCCACCTCCTTAGTAAACACCGATACAAAGTACTCATTGAGTATTCTAGCCTTGCCCTGCGCCTCTAAACATATATCACCTTCTTTGTCTCTAATAGGCCCCACCCCACCTCTTACTATCCACTTACTGTTTACATGCCGGTAGAAGATTTTTCAGTTCCCTTTTATGTTAACCGCCATTCTATTCTCATATTCTCTCTTTGCCAATTTTATTTTCATCTTTACTTTCCCTCTCAGCTTATTGTATTTGGTCTGGTTCTCACTTGAAGAATTTACCTGACATGCATCATACACCCTCTTTTTTTTTCATCATCTTCTCTATCTCCCTCGTCATCCAAGGAGCCCTTGCTTTGGTTCCCTTACCCTTCCCTCTTGTTGGAATGTGCTTAGCCTGTACTTGGAACATCTCCTCCTTAAAGATCACCCAGTGTTCTGTTACAGTTTTTCCTGTCGGTCTTTAGTTCCATTTTACCCTGGCTAGATCCTTTCGCATCCCACTGAAGTTAGCCCTATTCCAGTTTAGAAGTTCCACTCTAGATTATTCCTTGCTCCTCTCCATTGCTAATCTAAATTTTATGATACAATGTCTAGAGACATACAGGGTAGGATAAAGAAAAAAAGGGAGGCGTATGACAGATACCGAGGGCTAAATACTCCAGAATCTTTAGAGGAGGACAGAAAGTGCAGGGATGCAATTAAAAATGATTAGGAAAGCAAAGAGAGAGCATGAAAAATTCTTGGCAGGTAAAATCAAGGAAAACCCAAAGATGTTTTATAAATATACCAAGAGTAAGAGGATAACTAAAGAAAGGGTAGGGCCTATTAGACATCATGAGGGTAATATGTGTGTGGAGGCAGGAGATGTCGGGTTCTTAATGCATACTTTGCGTCTGTTTTCACAAAGGAGAGGGGCGAAGCAAACATTGCTATCGGGGGGGAGGAGCGTGAAATATTAGATGAAATAAACATGAGGGAGGAAGTATTAAGGGTTTAGCAGCTTTAAAAGTGGATAAATCCCCAGGCCCAGATGAAATGTATCCCAGGCTGTTAAGCGAAGCAAAAGAGGAAATAGAGGCCCTGACCATCATTTTTCAATCCTCTCTGGCTTCAGGAGTGGTGCCGGAGGACTGGAGGACTGCTAATGTGGTATCTGTAAAGTCTGTGAGTTGTTTAGTTAATTAATACACAGACTACCAGAGTAACTTAAAACAGGACTTTACTATTCGAAGGTCAGGGCGAATCTGCCAAATAATCCTGACACAGCACTTATATACCGGTGTGGTCACCGTCGGTATTACAGTATACAGAAGCCAACAAAGTAGTGCCACACCTAAAATAGTTCTCTTAAAGGTGAACGGTTACATACAATGGTTTTCTGAAAGGTAGACGGATACATACACTACAATCCTCCCTTTTTAGCTTACAACATACTTAGTCCCCCATTAAACATAACATATATTCAACTTCATGTAAAACAATTCACAGGTATAATCTATGCGGGAAACAGTTTACAGATTCAGTCTCTGCGGGAACAGTTCACAGATTCAGTCTCTGGTCTTGACTCGGTCCGAACAACATCTCTGTGGTATGGCCGGTTCACATTGCTAGCGTGACTCATCCAATAGTCTTTCCCTTGACTTAACAGCTTGAACTTCCGTCCTGCTGAACCAGCAGTGCTGACTTTTACAAACAGCTGGACTGCCTTGGTAATTTTTCCTACTTGTCAACTGATTTGGCTCCCTTCGTAGGGCCCACGTACATGATCTGGTAGAAGTGATAATGATTTAGATGGTTATCACCTTCTGCTTCGTCTTTTTCTTTTCTGCTTCTTGGAGACTCTCGGGGCTCCCTTATCAGCTGCCAGCTGTAGCGCCACCATCTCCCTATGTTCCTTAGACTTTAAGTGCTTCATCCTGATTTCTGCACTTTGGGAGTTTTCATCACAAGCTGGGCAGACCAAGTCCTCGTAATATTCCGTGTCACTCAACAGATCATGGTAATATTCGGTGTCGTCCTGAACTAGTCTAGCGAGAGGGCCTGCTACTTCTTCCTTACCCAACTGGACATTAGCCGACTGTTGTTCCCTCCCTAGACATCTTTCCTGAAGAGACTTCTTCATGCGTTCATATTCATCCCGCTCTTCCTGGGTTTCCTGCAAATCCTTCACTAATGACCTCATTTGTGATTTCAATACTTCCCCTTCCATCGGGGATTGATTGATCGGGCTATTCAATCCTTCTACTGGAGCAGCTGTTTCAACATTCTGTTGTTCACATAGACGTGATTCAGCGTACTTTTGGCATCCCAGTAAAATCTGTGTTGCAACCTCAGCTATTTCCATAACTTTTGAGAGCTCCGAACTCCTTCCCTTTGAAGATTGAAGCTCGTGTTCAGATTGTTCCCATTGCAGAGTCTTGTCCCTCAGCATATGAAGGAGTTGGCTGACCGTTAACTCTTCCACGGGAACACTGTGGATCAGAGTCTTCTCCATTTCATCCACCTTTTCCTCCAATGCTTTCACCTTCTTTTCCTCTTGTACTTTGGCTTTCAGCGCTCGGAGAAGTTGCGCCTTGATGCTCTCTAGCTCATGTTCAGGGGCCATTCTTACAGTCTCTGTGTTTCTTACAGTTTCCTTTTCTTCCACTGAAAGGATTCCCAGTTGAATCTGTTCTTCAAGTTGTTGAACCTCGGTCATTGCCGCCTCATATTTGTCTTGGGTTTCCTTCAATATTTTTATGAGTTCTTGGACATCTTGTCTTTCATGTTCTGCCATGTCTTTCACCTCTAATTTCTCATCTATGGATGGAACTTCTACCGATGAGTCTGTCTTGGCCTTGAGCTCATCAAGAATTTCCTGCAGCCTTTGGACTTCTTGCTCATGTTCAACCTTTAGTTGCTCATATGCTTCCACTGAAACTAGCTTTTCGGAGGTTGCCGAGTTAATCCCCTCCAGGATTGTAGCCTGGGCCTGTTCATACTGTTCCTTCAACTTCTCAAACTCTGCTTGTAAGGAGTCGTAGAGAAGAATGGGAATAAAATCCTGGCTTCCTGAAGATTCCTCTTCATTTGCTCCTTCCTGCAAATATTCTAACTCCTGAACAGCATATGGGAGATGTGATCGGTAATTGGTCACAATGGCTCTATGGTCGCTCTCTGCTTGAGCTAGCTGCTTCTGTTGTCTTTCCAGATTCTCCCATTCGGTGTCATAGAACTTTTTCATCTCTTGTTTGAGACGGTAACTCACTTGTTCTACTTGCTGTCGTAATTTGAAATAAAGTTGAGTCCGAGCTCGGTGTTCGTCAGTCATGGATATGTCCGTAAACTGAATAGACTCAGAATTCTCTGTCAAACTATGTTGTCGTTGTTCGGTGGAGTTCTGTTCTGAAACTTTGTTCTTCTCTGGAGCATAAGCCTTTATGCATGCCTTCGTTCTTCCAACCTTAGTCGGCAAGTCCATTTTAGCCTTGTCTTTCATATTTGGGTTGGTCTTATCGTCATCCGTTTCAGAATCTGAGCTGATTGTCTGCACCGAGTCCTCACTCGTTATGGCTTTTAGATAGTGCCATTCCATGTCTATTTTCTTGATCCACTCCCGTCCCAGAAGTGGTGGTCCTCCCTCAGGTAGTACGTATAAGTTCATTCTTGGGTGTTCCTTACCCCCATCTCTCACCTTGACTCTTATCTTCCCCACGGGGTATACTTTATGCCCCGTGTATGTCTGCAATACGAACTTGGTATCTCTTAAGGGTATATGTGAGAATAGCCGGTGGTAATCCCTTCGATTTATGACTGATAGAGCTGATCCAGTGTCCAACTCCATTTTCACTTGGACTCCAGCTATTTTTAACATGACCCAGATAGTTTGTAGGTCAGCTTCCTTACTCACATTGTGAATTCTCAGACTGCCCAGCTCCTGGCCGTTTGGGTCCGAGTCCGAATTCTGTTCGTCTGAACTCTTCTCAGCCACCTTGTGTACCTTGTTGTACTTTTCCTGTGATGGCTTCCTTTGGTTGTTGGTCTTCTTCCCTGACCGGCATACCTTAGCTATGTGACCCAGTTTGCCACATTTCCTACATTCCTGGTTCTTAAACCAGCATTGGTTCTGGTCGTGTGTTGTCTTCCCACAACGATAGCATTTTGTTGTACTCGAGGTAATTTGATCCACACTGAGTGCCGCTGCCTTTAGCTGCATTTCCGCAGTTCCCTTCGCTGCGGCTTCGTGCGATGCTGCAATAAGGACAGCCCTGTCAAGTGTAAGGTCGTTCTCTTCGAGTAGTCGCTTTTGCGTTCCTTCCTTTGACAACCCGCACACGAACTTGTCTCGCAATGCCTCTGTCAGATTCCCTCCAAACTGGCAGTGTTTCGCTAGTCTACGCAGTTCGACCAAGTATTCTGCGTTGCTTTCGTCTTTCCTTTGCGTTCTCGCATAGAATTTGAATCGTTCCGCCAACATCAACGGTGTGGGGTTCAAGTGATCCTTCAGAACAGTCACAATATCATCGAAAGTCTGATCCGCCGCTTTAGCTGGTGCTAGTAGATGCTTCAAGAGCCCGTATGACTTCGCGCCCATCGAGTTTAGCAAGGTTATAGCTTTGTCATCTTCTTCTATTTTATTGGCCTCACAATAGATCTCAATGCGTTCCACATACGTGGCCCAGTCTTCTACCTCGGAATTAAAATCGTTGATGTTACCACGCTTAGGCATCTTCCTCTCTTTCTGATAACACCACGAATTATTTCTTTAAATTTTCTTTTCTTTTTTTTTTTCCCAAGATGGCGGTTCCCGCGAAAATGGCGGTTTCCCGCGCTTATCTTCTCTCCCCGCCCACTTCAATGGCGGTTTCCCGCTTCTGTCTTCTTCCCCGCCTAATGGCGGCTTCCCGCGTTTCTTCCCTAGCGGGAGGGGTACACTTTCCCCACGGGCGACGGCCGCTGGCTTTCAGGTTCACAGCCTGCGCGTCGGCTTCAGGGCTTTCCCTTTTCTCGGCAGGGCAACCGGCGCTGGGTACACCCCGTTGACGGCGAACAGTTTCAGCCGCTGGGCTGGCTCTCGCTCGGTTCCCCTTGCTCGGGCTCTGTCTCTCTCCCGCTCGCTCGGCTCTACCGGCGCTGGGTACACCCCGTTGACGGAGAACAGTTTCAGCCGCTGGACTGGCTCTCGCTCAGTTCCCCCTTGGTCGGCTCTGCCTCTCCCGCTCACTCGGCTCCCAATCGCGCCTCCCAGCCCTCTCGCAGTCCGGTGCTTCCCTCCCCGGCTGCGGCTGAGTTTATCTCTTCCCGCGCCTACGCTCCCGGTCGCAGCGCTTCGTGGCTTCGGTCGCTGCCCGGCCTTTTTCGCCGGTCGCAGTCTAGCTGTCTCACGACGCCGTTGCGTCCCCCAGCCTGTCTGTACCGCGGCTTCCTTGCTCCACGCTGCCCCAGTCTCAGCGCCTCTGGACCCGACTTCTGTCCGGCTCCTTTCCCCCTCGACCGTGGTCGAGTGCACCGCCCTTATCCTCCGGTTATTCTTTTTACTTTCCCTTACTCACAGTCACCGTGGCCGCCTTGCTTCTCGTGCTGATCGGCTCACTCCTCACCGTGGCAGAAGGGACAGTCAGTGCCTGTTGCTGATGGAAGTCTTTGTCTCTAACTTCTTCTTCCTTTCTAGTTCTGCAGCCTCGAGTTTTCTCCCAGCAGAACGACGAGGGCGGCTGCCTCTTCTCAACTCTCGTTAACTGCTTCGGAAGTATTGTTGCCGCAGGGTACGATCGGACTCGTCGCCACTGTAAAGTCTGTGAGTTGTTTAGTTAATTAATACACAGACTACCAGAGTAACTTAAAACAGGACTTTACTATTCGAAGGTCAGGGCGAATCTGCCAAATAAATCCTGACACAGCACTTATATACCGGTGTGGTCACCGTCGGTATTACAGTATACAGAAGCCAACAAAGTAGTGCCACACCTAAAATAGTTCTCTTAAAGGTGAACGGTTACATACAATGGTTTTCTTAAAGGTAGACGGATACATACACTACAGTACCCTTGTTTAAAAAGGGAGAAAAGGATAGACTGAGTAATTACAGGCCAGTCAGTCTAACCTCGGTGGTGGGAAAATTATTGGAAAGAATTCTGAAGGACAGGATTTAGAAAGACATGGATTAATTAAGGATAGTCAGCATGAATTTGTTAAGGGAAGGTCGTGTCTGACAAAGTTGATTGAATTTTTTGAGGAGGTAACAAGGAGGGTAGGCGAGGAGGGTAGTGCGTTTGATGTAGTGTATATGGACTTTAGCAAGGCTTTTGATAAGGTTCCACATGGCAGACTGGTCACGAAGTTAAAAGCCCATGGGATCCAGGGCAAAGTGTCAAGTTGGATTCAAAACTGGCTCTGAGACAGGAAGCAGAGGGTAATGGTTGATGGGTGTTTTTGTAACCGGATGGCTGTTTCCAGTGGGGTTCCGCAGGGCTCAGTGCCAGGTCTCTTGCTTTTTATGGTATATATCAACAATCTTGACTTGAATATAGGGGGTATGATTAAGAAGTTTGCAGATGATACTAAAATCAGCTGTGTGGTTGATACTGAAGAAGGAAGCTGTAGACAGCAGGAAGATATCAATAAATTGGTCAGGTGGGCAGAACAGTGGCAAATGGAATTCAATCCGGAGAAGTGTGAGGTAATGCATTTGGAGAGGGCTAACAAGGAAAGGGAATACACATTAAATGGTAGGACACGGAGTAGTGTAGAGGAACAAAGGGACCTTGGAGTGCATATCCACAGCTCCCTGAAGGTAGCAGGCTAAGTAGATAATTAGGTGGTTAAGAAGGCATACGGAATGCTTGCCTTTATTAGCCATAGCATAGAATACTAGAGCAGGGGGGTTATGCTTCAACTGTATAAAACACTAGTTGGGCCTCGCCTAGAGTACTGCGTGTAGTTCTGGTCACCACATTACAGGAAAGATGTGATTGCACTAGAGAGGGTACAGAGGGGATTTACTAAGATGTTGCCAGGAGTAGAGAATCTTAGCTATGAGGAAAGACTGGATAGGCTGGGTCTGTTTTCCTTGGAACAGAGGAGGCTGAGGGGAGACCTTATTGAGGTGTATAAAATTATGAGGGGCATAGATAAAGTGGATAGAAAGGACCTCCTTCCCTTAGCAGAGGGGTCAAAAACAGATTTAAAGTAACTGGGGGAAGGTTTAGAAGGGATTTGAGGGGAGATTTCTTCACCCAGAGGGTTGTGGGGGTCTGGAACTCGCTGCCTGAAAGGGTGGTAGAGGCAGGAACCCTAACCACATTTAAAAAGTACTTGGATGTGCACTTGGGATGCTCTAACCTGCAGGGCTACGGACCAAGATCTGGGAAGTGGGATTAGGCTGGATAGCTCTTTGTTGGCCGGCCCCGACATGATGGGCCGAAATGGCCTCCTTCCATGCTGTAACTTTCTATGATTCTATGATCACTCGTACCCAAGTGTTCGCTTGGTCGACCTGGCCCACCTCATTCCCCAGCACCAGATCCAGCAATGCCTCTTTCCTAGTTGGGCTAAGAACATACTGGTCAAGGAAATTCTCCTGAACACATTTCAGAAATTCCTCCCCGTCCTTTCCCTTTACCCTAAGTGTTGCGTAGAAGGCAGTTCACCAGAGGGCGAGGTCGCACATGAGTTCTGATGCAGAGGACTCAGATGAGCACCTCCAAGGGGCAGGGTACAGAAGAAGGCTGAGTGTTTCCAGCGTTTTCTGTTGTTATTACAGAAGAAGGCTGATAGGTATGCACAATGAAATGATTGGTGCATTGGCAAGCCTGCCAGAAAGCTTGCGTGCAATGTCAAGGAGTATGGAGCAGTCCGGAGCCAACTTTGCACAGGGCTTTGCACAGAGCTTGGAGCCCATCCTTTCCAGCATGGAAGTGGTGGCCAACTCCATTAACACACTTGTCGACCCAACCATGATGCAGCATCTGATGGCCGATGTCTCAGCGCCCACTGCAGCATGAGTCACCCAGCATCTGGTTGCTGCAGTGGAAGCTCAGACTTCTGTCATGCAAGGTCAGCTTTCTGCCAGACTCAGACTGCTACCATCATGGTTGCGGATACCAGTGTTCAAAAAGGCTTGCGGGGTATCACAGCAGTCCAGTAATCTGTCCTCCAACAGATTACTAGGATTGCTGAGCACGCCCCAGAGCACGAACCTGCTGTCATCTCTCAGGATGACAGCATTTGTCCTCCCACCACTGCCACTCCGCCAATGCCCTTGCTGTTGCCAGTCAGCCCAGACTGCTGCCGCCCATGCTGAGATGGTGCAATCCAAAGCCAGGCCTTCTAGGCCCAGAACTGATAGAGGTCATCTCCCCCACTGAAACTCAGCAGCCTTCCACTAGCCATGATGCGTAGGAGCACTAGGACAGGCACAGGCACACGGAAGACAGGCACTAAGGGAATGCACAAGGATGATTAGTTGATGTTTATATGCAATAGGACATGCTTTGATTTATGTATTTGGTTTGGAATGTTTATTTTGTGTTGGCATTTATTTTTGCTTTGAGGCTAATTGTGATGATCAATGACAGAGGGAAGGTAAGGTGTGGGACCGTTGGTGAATGGGAATTGGGTTTGCAGTTACTGGTATCGCAATCTGTTGAGTTGTTCAGACAGCCCGGCCAGAAAGGGACTGTCTAGGTTACCTCCTCCCTTAATCTTCCCCCTCCTCCTCAGCTACTCGCCATATAGCTGGTGGCAAAGGCTGCGTCCTCATGATGGCGAGGTTGTGCGGCATACAGCAGACCACCATGAATGGTGACACCCACTTTGCCAAGTACTGTAGGGCACCTCCAAAGCGGTCGAGGCAGTGGAAGCATTACTTCAGCACACCAATGCTCTACCACATTTCGTGTGGCAGCATGGTTTTCACTATGCATGCTGCCCACGTGTGCATGGGTTGTGCACTGGAGTCATGAGCCATGTCATCAGCGGATAGCCCGTGTCCCCCAGTAGCCACCCTTTGTTTTGCCGTGGTGGCTCAAATGCAGATGGCACAGCGGATTGCCGCAGAATGAAGGCATCATGACTGCTGCCAGGATACTGGGCATGATTCGCTGCCTATAGTCGCATACCAGCTGGACGTTGAGGATGTGGAATCTTTTTCGGTTGCGTTACATTTCAGAGTTGACATGCGGCGCCCGCAAAGCTACGTGCGTGCAGTCAATGGCACCCTACACCATGGGGAAACCTGCAATCCTCGCGAAGCTGCGTGCTCGCTCCGCCTGCTGCTCTCTGGCAAGAAAATGAAATGTAGTCAGCTCTCTGAATAGAGAACCTCAGTGACCACCCTTACGCAAGAGTGGACGAAATACTACGAGATGTTGCGAATATCTTCAGCTCCAGCCTGGAAGGAGCCCGACGCATAAACGTTCATGGCCATGGTCACTGTCATAAATCTCATCATCGAGAAACTACCTATGAAATAACACTGGACAGCCAGCTGGTGGCGCCATCCAAGGAGTATAAATACTTGGGCGTTGACCCCAGCTTGCCAGGGACATTTTGTAAAAGACAAGGAGCTAGTGGATACAACTAGACTTCCATGTTCTGAAATTAGTTGATTAAAGCCTTGCTTTATGCTCAAACCAAGTGCGTAGTGAGTTTTATTACGTCAGTCACCTTCACAGCCAATGGTCTGCAGTTGCAGTTGTGGCTGCAGCAGGTGGCAGACTGCAGTGAGGACGTCCTTACTGAAGTGCAGACATCTCACACACTGTTCTCTGCAGAGGTTCAGGTCGGCGAATTGCTCCCAGAATACCCTGGAGGAGTATGGACTCCTGCTGAGAGCCCTTCTCCCCCTCCTCTTCCCTTTTCCAGCAACTTGCCCTGCTCTGTGTCGCCTCTGCTCATTCTCCCAGTCATGCTGTATTCCAAGGGGAAAGCCTACTACTGCACCCATGTCTGGGAGCAACTGGTTTGTGCAGAAGCCTTGAAGTCAGGACAAAGTCCTTCAGCACCTGCCACACCACTCCCTGTAACTTTAGTAACTTTAAAGAACTCTAGAAAGCACCAAACACTTGTAGACTCGTAGCAACAGTCAGTAGAAATCAACCAGCAACTAACCTGTAAGTAGTTGATGATCCCTTCAAATAGCGCTGGTGTGGGTCCTTCCTGCTGCTGAATGTGTATTCAGCTGTGCGAGCTTAAGAGAGGTCGTTAGCTGCAGCGTTAAGCTCCAAAATGGCAACACTGGCGTCAAATCAACATTACATGCTGATTGACATCATCATCTGCCTACTCTAAATACTTCCAGCAGACGCTCACTGCATGCACACGAATGCCCTCAGCAATATGGTGTCCGGCGCGACTCGCACTAGAAATGTGCCACGGACACCATCTCTAAGGCCACACGTAGTGCCCAAAAAACGGGTTGTGAGGCTGTGGAATGCACTACCAAAGTTAGTGATTGAAACAGAGACGGTGTCAACATTAAGAATAAGTTAGATAGGTGGTTGAAGGAAAGTGAATAAAAGAATTTGGGAACAAAGCTAGCACATGGGATTTGAGCTCCTGCTCATATGGAGGATAAACACCAGCATGCACTGCTGAGCATATTCCATATTTTAATGTCTATGTACTTCTAAGATGAATTCATCACCGCTCCTGTAAAGCGCCTAAGTCATCTGACAAATGCATTCTTGTGCTGCACTATTACAGCGATCCCCGGTGGCTGCCTGAAATGAACCTGTGCCATAAAAGTTGATTGCAGTCGGTACCTTTATAGCCAGAGAGAGTGCAGATGACTATGGCTGCAGGTAGTAGATGTAGAACTGTGCTATTGCTATGAGCACACTCTTCGTATACACATCTTCTGACTAAGGTCCTCACCTTTACGGGCAAGTAATATCTGCTGGGGTCCATCCTCCTTAAATGCTGCAGAGTCTCCCTTGCTTCATTCTGTGCTGCTATGCCTCCTGCTCCATGATAATAGCATACAAGGGTATGCTGACATGGAATGCATACCTTTTCCTGAGAAGCCTCACTGGGGACAAGTTTGCCGGGGGGGGGGGGGGGGGGGTGGCGGGGGGAGGTGGAAATCTCCTGGTTGTGTAAACCTGTTAGTAGAAATGAGAAGCAAGCTGTGGAGGCTCAATGGCAAAAGGAAGGAGTTGCAACTATATAGCACCTTTCATGATAGTTCCAAAGTGCTTCGCAGCTGATTAATTACTTTTGAAATGTAGTCAATGTTGTGATGCAGGCAAACACCACAGCAAATTTGTATAAATTAATCTTTTGCAGTGGATGATGGTCAAGGAATGAATGTTCACTGTGATTATTTGCACAGTCTTCTGCATTCTTCTGTGCGTGTGCCCACTTGGAGGGGGCCTAAACAACTTCCCACCCACCAGAAAGGCATATGCGCAGAAGAGGTGCAAACTTTGGGAAACCTTATGAGCAAAACACCCGCACACGGACCCCACACATGGTCCCTTCATTCAGAATTAAAGAATTTTTATCACTTTCAGAAGGGAAAAAAAAACATAAAACTCCAAAGAATTAACTAACCCACTAATTAGAGTATAAAATAAAAACAGAAAATGCTGGAAGTACTCAGCAGGTCAGGCAGCATCTGTAGAGAGAGAAACAGGTCAGGTCGATGACCCTTCGTCAGAACATTACAGTATAAAGTCTTTTATTTTACCAGCCAAGGACAACTATAATTACAGAATATGTATCTTGTCCTCCAAGTGGACCAATCTGGTGTGCAAATAAACATGACCATGAATGTTGGCCAGGGTTATGATGAAAGGTCATCGACCTGAAACGTTAGCTGTTTCTCTCTCCACAGATGCTGCCTGACCGGCTGAGTATTTCCAGCATTTTCTGTTTTTATTTCAGATTTCCAGCATCCATAATATTTTGCTTTTGCACCAACACCTTAAACTGAGTGGATGGGCAAAGTATGTAGTCAAAAGATGTTTTCTTGCACCCGTTTACACTTTGACTGCTGCCCCAAGCAAAGCACTCGTGGCCCTTTGTAGGTCCACCATGCGGCAGCAAAGCACAAATTCCAGCTGCAATTTAGAACAACCTTTTGGCATCTGAAAAGTACTTCACATAAAAAATCCTTCCAAAAAAATCCTAGCTGAATGAGGCAGATTCATGCACTCACACACACAATGGGCTGCAGAATGGGCACCCGAGTATCATTTAATGTGCTCTTGACACTTTCAACCAAATCAACACTACTTGTCTACTTGCCAGACAAACTAACACATGACAGAAGGAAGTGCATGAGAGAGAAACTGCAACCACAAGCCCTTGAGTCTCTCTTAAATCATTGGGAGTCAGAGTGGGAGAGCGTAAAGTCCGAAGCCTCCAGCAAACTGAAGACTATTAACAACCCTATACTTTCTTCTCCCCTTCTCACTGTCAGCCAGCCACAGCAGCATGGTACATGGGCCTAGAAATTCGAATAGGCCGGAAACCTGCCAGTAACAGGCTAACAGCTGCCCGCAGAAAAAGCATAGGCAGCACCGGTATTTTGGTGCTACCTGTTAATTTACTTCAGTGGAGTGGAGAATCTGTGGTGCAACACGCTCGTTCCAGAGTATTTTTTAAATGGTGAGAGATTGGGAAATGTTGGTGTTCAGAGGGACCTGGGTGTCCTAGTACACGAATCACTGGAAGTTAACATGCAGGTACAGCAAGCAATTAGGAAAGCAAATGGTATGTTGGCCTATATTACAAGAGGATTTGAGTACAAGAGTAAAGACATCTTGCTGCAATTATATAGGGCCCTGCTGAGACCACACCTGGAGTATTGTGCACAGTTTTGGTCTCCTTACCTAAGGAAGGATATACTTGCAACAGAGGGAGTGCAACAAAGGTTCACCAGACTGGTTCCTGGGATGGGGGGATTGTCCTATAAGGAGAGATTGAGTAGACTAGGCCTATATTCTCTAGAGTTTAGAAGAATGAGAGGTGATCTCATTGAAACATACAAAATTCTTACAGGGCTTGACAGGGTGGATGCAGGGATGTTTCACCTGGCTGGGGAGTCTAGAACCAGGGGGTCACAGTCTCAGAATAAGGGGTCGTCCATTTAGGACTGAGATGGGGAAAATTTCTTCACCCAGAGGGTGGTGAATCTTTGGAATTCTCTACCCCAGAGGGCTGTGGAGGCTCAGTCGTTGAGTATATTCAAGACAGAGATCGATAGATTTTTGGATATTAAGGGAATCAAGGGATATGGGGATAGTGCAGGAAAGTGGAGTTGAGGTAGATGATCAGCCATGATCTTATTGAATGGCGGAGCAGGCTCGAGGGACCAAATGGCCTACTCCAGCTCCTATTTCTTATGTTCTTATGTAGGTCGAAGGTCGTGTCGGAAGGCTCGGTGCAGCATTCTCAGGCAATGTGCCGTGTCGGAGCATTTGGTAACGACTCCTGGGTTTTGCTCTCAAGACTGCTGATGGCCCTTATAGGATTGGAGCATTCTGCACTGTGGCAGATGATGAGGCATTTGTTTGCTCCCCTCTTACTTGCACGGACATTTTTCTGGGTGTTGTGTGGGGTCCACAAACGGATTCCAGACTGCTGGTACTCCCAACTTGCTGGCTGCCATAGCTACACAGATCTTGGACCCAGATGGTTGCTGTGTGGAGGATTGTGCTCCACCATGGGGTTGGTGCAGAAGGGGGGATGGGTATGCGCCATCTTGCAGCTAGCGGTGACAGTGCACTAGCCTGCAGATCGCAGAGGGCATTCACTCCCTGATGAGTGGCTCTTAAAGCACAGGCTCAGATCTGGAGGGACTCCTGGAAAGACCACATAAAAACTGTGGCACAGATGTCTTTACACCGTTGCAAAAGATATCAATGGAAAGAGATTTTTAAAAAGAGGAACTGAACTATTGCTCTGGAGTTTACTGGTGTAAATGGTGCAGAAGATAATTAAATTAAATTTTTAACAACAGCAGACTTTTGAAGAACTCTTGGTGAGAATATGCTGTCAAGCCTTTTAAAAGCAGACTTCCCAACTTTGCATGTCATTTTATCAGTTCCTACATTTGAAAACCCCAATGTATAAAATTTAAGGAAATGCAGCTTTGTTTGTTTCCTGCAATTATTACAACTGTAGGACAGTACAACTTATTTTAAAAGTAACTCCTATACTGTTTGACTGACCAGGGGGGAGATCTGATGCATCTCCGTGGAAGCAGTTTTCACTCCAACAGCTGTTTACAGTATGGGTTCTAGCTCACTGCCGCTTTCCCCCGCCTCTCCGTGCTGTCAACGGCAGCACGCACGGGCGTGCTTAGGAGAGGGCGGTTAGAGGAGTGGTGAGCTCCAAAAAGGATGAGCGGGCATCAATTTGGTATTGCACAATGATTGATGTCACACGCCTACTAATTAAAATACGTTCCGCCAGCGCAGGCAACGGCAGCGCTGCTGACCTGCTGGAAATGGCGGCCGCCGCAGGAGCTGCCAGCAACAAGCGGAAGTGAGGTGACCACCATTTCTTTTCCCCAAACCGGGCCTTAACGGCCAGCTCTAACACCGCCAATTTCTAGGCCATAGTATACCTTCACATGAGGAACATATCATGTGGTCAATATTCTCACCTATGTTTTGCTTCTGTTGCTGTAGAACCAGCCACAGCTTCAAGTACTACAAAAGAGAGAACCATACAGCACCCTGCAATATTCACTTCTCCTGTCGCACGTACCAGCCCAGCTGCATTGAGGTTGGGAGAATTTAGGAGCTTGAGAAAAGTGCAGCGCAGAGCATAAGTGAAGAGGAACAACTATAGGTGACAGTGAAGGTACAAGAACCTACTGACTTAAGGACTTCAGCTGCAGACCCAATGATTTGGACCTCTTGGGGTCTGCTTATAAAAGAAGATTGTTATTTGAGCACAATCATCTTATGGAGTAATTTGGGGGTGCCTAACGCACCTTGGAAAGTTTGGAAGCAACTTTGGAAAAGTCTAGTAGCTGCTTCTGTGCAGTTGTGCAGGAAAGCTCATCAGAACTGCAGTCTACCATGGGCATCTTCAGCTGAGCCTTCAGTGTCAAAGGTCCTAAATGCATGTGGACAGGAGGATTAGTGAAATGGGCAGTACACTTGGGTTAAAGTCTCCACTATGAAAGCCTGTCATATTATTGCTGGAGGCAAAGTGTTTCTCCGATGACATCCTCTGCATTATTATATAAAAATGCTAGTCTCTGCTCTTGACGGCAGATGGGAATCTTCCTCCATGATTAGGCCTCTTACAGCAGACAGTACTGATGTGGGAGACCCTGGCGGGCCTGAGTGAGTGAGTGAGTGAGTGAGTGAGTGAGGAAGGACGAAAGAAAGAAAGGCAGTAATTTTTGCGCACAGCAAGCTCCCACAAACAGCAATGTGATAATGACCAGATAATGTTTTTTTTAGTTGATTGAGGGATAAATATTGGCCAGGACACCGGGGATAACTCCCCTGCTCTTCTTCAAATAGTGCCATGGGATCTTTTACGTCCACCTAAGAGAGCAGACGAGGCCTCGGTTTAGCATCTCATCCGAAAGACGGCACCCTCCGGCAGTGCAGCACTCCCTCAGAACTGCACTGGAGTGTCAGCCCTAGATTTTGTGTGCTCAAGTCCCTGGAGTGGGACTTGAACCCACAACCTTCTGACTCAGAGGTGAGTTTGCTACCTACTGAGCCACAGCTGACACTTCAAGTCTGAAATGCCGCTTCAAGTCTGTTCTTCTATGATCAGCCAAGTGGCTGCATGGGCCTCATATCTGCATTCACATTCTGACTATGGCCCTCACAAGGGAGGCATTAGCTACGATTACAGAATGTAGCCTTGTCTCCTAGAAACCATCCTTCAAGTCTGATTCTTCTTTCAAATAAACCATAAAAAGTAAAAGAATGCTGCTTGGGAAACAGACATTAACATAAATGATCCTGTGCTGCTGCTCACTGACCTCCTGGACACTGATGGACTGGAAGCCCTTGCGGTTCATGAATGCGATGGCATTGTGTTTAGGAGCCCAATGGCCACTTTGGTGCCATCAATAATGCTGTAGACATTGGGGAATCTTGCAACACAAATCAAATTGCAGTGCCTCTAATTTTACTGTTGCTTTGCCATAGGGAATCTGATAAAAGTGTTTGTCCTGGTGAACAAAAGATCAACGATCTGCTTGGTGCTTCTCTGCAATGCAGATGGACTGAAGTTACAGATATCAGCTGTGGTAACCCGGAATGAAATTCATGGCAATTGTGACCTTTCATAGAATCACAGAAATTTACGCACAGAAGGGGGCCATTCAGCCCATCGTGTCTGCGCCGGCTGAAAAAGAGCTATCCAGCCTAATCCCACTTTCCAGTTCTTGGTCCATAACCTTGTAGGTCACAGCACTTCAAGTGCATTTCCAAGTACTTTTTAAATGCGATGAAGGTTTCTGCCTCTACCACCCTTTCAGGCAGTGAGATCCAGACCCCCACCACCCACTGGGCAAAAAAAGATCTCAACTCGCCTTTACTCCTTCTACCAATTACTTTAAATCTATGCTCCTTGATTATTGACCTCTCTGCTAAGGGAAATAGGTCCTTCCTGTCCACTCTATCTAGGCCCCTCATAATTTTATATACCTCAATCAAATCTCCCCTCAGCCTCCTCTGTTCCAAAGAAAACAACCCCAGCCTATCCAATCTTTCCTCATAGCTAAAATTCTCCAGTCCTGGCAACATTTTCGTAAATCTCTTCTGCACCCTCTCTAGTGCAATCACATCCTTCCTGTAATGTGGTGACCAGAACTGTACGCATTACTCTAGCTGTGGCCTAACTAGTGTTTTATACAGTTCAAGCATAACCTCCCTGCTCTTATACTCTATGCCTCGGCAAATAAAGGAAAGTATCACGTATGCCTTCTTAACCACCTTATCTACCTGTCCTGCTACCTTCAGGGATCTGTGGATATGCACTCCAAGGTCCCTCTGTTCCTCTACACTTCTCAGTGTCCTATCATTTACTGTGTATTCCCTTGCCTTGTTAACCCTCCCCAAATGCATCACCTCACACTTCTCTGGATTGAATTCCATTTGCCACTTTTCTGCCCACCTGACCAGTCCAATGATATCTACAGCTTTCTTCCTCACGGTCAACCACACAGCCAATTTTTGTATCATCTGCAAACTTCTTAATCACTCCCCCTACATTGACGTCTAAATCATTGATATATACCACAAAAAGCAAGGGACCTAGTACTGAGCCCTGTGCAACCACACTGGAAACAGCCCTCCAGTCACAAAAACATCTGTTTTTTTGCTTCCTGCCACTGAGCCAATTTTGGATCCAACGTGCCACTTTCCCTTGGATCCCATGGGCTTTTACTTTTCTGACTAGTCTGCCATGTGGGACCTTGTCAAAAGCCTCGTTAAAGTCCATGTAGACTACATCAAACTCACTACCTTCATCAACCCTCCTTGTTACTGTAAAGTCTGTGGGTTGTTTAGTTAATTAATGCACAGACTCCAAGAGTAACTTAAAACAGGACTTTACTATTCGAAGGTCAGGGCGAATCTGCCAAATAATCCTGACACAGCACTTATATACCGGTGTGGTCACCGTCGGTATTACAGTATACAGAAGCCAACAAAGTAGTGCCACACCTAAAATAGTTCTCTTAAAGGTGAACGGTTACATACAATGGTTTTCTTAAAGGTAGACGGAGACATACACTACAGTTACCTCCTCAAAAAATTCACTCAAGTTAGTCAGACATGACCATTCCTTAACAAAGCCATGTGGACTGTCCTTGATTAATCCGTGCCTTTCTAAATGACAATTAATACTGTCCCTCAGAATTTTTTCCAATAATTTGCCCATCACCGAGGTTAAGCTGACTGGCCTGTAATTATTCAGTCTATCCCTTTCTCCCTTTTTAAACAAAGGTACAATGTTAGCAGTCCTCCAGCACCACATCTGTAGCCGGAGAGAATTGGAAAATGATGGTCAGAGCCTCCGCTATTTCCTCCCTTGCTTCTCTCAACAGTCTGGGATACATTTCTTTCGGGCCTGGCAATTTATCTACTTTCAAAGATGCTAAATCCCTTAATACTTCCTTTTTCACTGTTTATCTCATCTAATATTTCACACTCCTCCTCATTAACTACAATGTCTACATCGTTCCTCTCTTTTGTGAAGACAGACACAACGTATTCATTAAGAACCATACCCATGTCTTCCGCCTCCACACACAAGTTACCTTTTTGGTCTCTAATAGGCCCTAGTTATCCTCTTGCTCTTTATGTATTTATAAAACATCTTTGAGTTTTCCTTGATTTTATTTGCCAATATTTTTTCATGCCATCTCTCTGCTTTCCTAATTTCCTTTTTAATTTCACCCCTGCACATTCTAAACTCCTCTATGCTTTCTGCAGTATTTAGCTCTTGATATCTGACATAAGCTTCCTTTTTTGCCTTATCCTACCCTGTATGCTCCTCGACATCCAGGGGGCTCTAGATTTGGAAGTCCCACACTTTTTCTTTGTGGGAACATATTTGCTCTGGACCCTCACTATCTCCTCTTGAATGCCTCTCACTGCTCTAACACTGATTTATCTTCAAGTAGTTGTTTCCAGTCCACTTTTGCTAAATCATAGCTCAGCTTAGTAAAATTGGCCTTTCCCTTTATTGACCTTTATTACCACTGGCAGTGCCATCCTTATAGTGATGGTGTGGAGATGCCGGTGTTGGACTGGGGTGGACAAATGTAAGAAATCACACAACACCAGGTTATAGTCCAACAGCTTTATTTGAAATCACAAGCTTTCGGAGCGCTGCTCCTTCGTCAGGTCCTGACGAAGGAGCAGCGCTCCGAAAGCTTGTGATTTCAAATAAAGCTGTTGGACTATAACCTGGTGTTGTGTGAATCCTTATAGTGGCAGTTGTCTGCAGGTCAGCTTGCAGCAGACGGCACAACTCTGTCACTGCCTTCCTGGTGAACATGAGCTTGTAAAGACAGTTGTCTTCAGACAGTACCAGGCAGCTCTGCCTGGGTCCTTAAATGTGGCTATGTTAGGTAATGTTGGATGAAGGCAGACCATCTCTAGTGCAAGCAAACCTCCTTGGCATCCCGGCTTTCATTTTCTTCTGCCTTCAAAAACCTGGAGAGAGGAACACTCCATGCTATGCCCATATTCTGAACTGTTGCAAAAATTAAATTCCACCAGTTTACTTTTAAGATGTAACAGGTGAAATGATCCTGATAGTCAGAAAATCAGTCCCTAAACTTACTGTTGTTTTGTAATGGCCATGCATTTAAAAAAAAAATTAAATTTATCTTGGTCACAATTGCACGCAGAGGCCAAGTCTAAGCTTCAGGTGGAGCAGGTTAGAGAGCAGGAGTAAGGACTAGGGTAGGTAGATGATATTCAGTCCTCATTTTAAAGTCAAATACAAGTCTAAGGATAGAATGTATTTCCATTATAAATTCCTATGCCCATATTCATAATGGAATCTGTCCCAGTAAACTTATCATGCACGACCAGAGTGTGAAATCATAATGTGACAAGTTTAAAAGGACCGTTTCCATTATACTGTAAATGTAGACACAGCAATTTATAATGGAAAAAGTTGACAGGATGTGTATGCAGATGCAAGATTTTTAATATACTTTAGATGTTACACTGCATAATAACATATCCACATCATTTGGAAGCTAAAACAAAAATATCCAGTGCACATTGGGTTGAAATTTGTTTTAAATTGTAGAATTTTAGCTTGGTCAGCCAAAGTCTAACACACATAAGAGCCCATCATCATGTTTGGGAGCACGGATGGTCAAGCAGTAGCTCGCAAGTCCCATACAGCTCTGTTGGACTGAAATGCATTCCCCGAGTAAGAAACGCAGAGTAAAAAGGATCAGACGGAAAAAACACACAGAGTTTTCCTTCACTAATGAAGAATCCTGAACTTGGGTTTCACTCTTCTGAAAAATAAAGCTGCTCCTTTTATGATGAATGTATTTATTAGAAATAGACATTTAATGTAATTTGAAGTTCAGTATTAAATTGGCAGCCTATTATGTGTAATATTACAATTTCATTGCCAAAAAAGTCAGAAGACAAGCCTCAAACTTTAAAAAAAAATCCATGATACTTTTTGTATGAATTAAACAATAATAGCAGTTTAAATAATAAGTTTAAATAAAATCTAAAGCAAGAGGCTTTGCATCCTTTCAACTTCAGATTGATGATCTTTCTCTCTTGCTATTTTTAGAAACATAGGAACAGAAATAATCCATTCAGCCCCTCAAGCCTACGCCATCACTCTACTAGGTCATAACTGATCTGTACAATAACTCCATTTACCCGCCTTTTCTCCATATCCCTTGATACCCTTACCTAATAAAGATTCTATCAATCTCAGTCTTGAAAATGTCAATTGACAAAGCATCAACAGTCTTTTGGAGGAGAGTTTTGCAGATTTCTACCACCCTTTGTGTGAAATGATGCTTCCTGATTTAGCTCCTAACTGGCCTAGCTCTCATTTTAAGATTATGTCCCCTTGTTATGGTTCCTCCACCAGAGGAAATTCCCCCTCCACTGAAAAAAATATATTTAAGTACTATAAGTGCTAACCTATGAACATGGAGAAATCATCTGGGAATTCAAATAAACTCTATATTAATAGAGCACTGTATCCTCAACTATACCCTCACTGGCCAAGCTTTATTTTTGTTCTTATCTGAGCTGTTCAATGTAGAACTGTGGAGCAGTAGTTAAGTTTTGAAGGGGAGAATGGACAATCTGGCAAGACCTTATTCCTTCCTGCAAAATTGAATCTCAAGTCTAATCATTGCAGTGCATAATTAATAAAAGCCACAACAGTGCTCTAGGCCACAATAGCTTGCGCTAGTAAACAAATCAACGAAGATTTCTGTTCTGGAAGACAACAGTTAAGGAACTTGAAAATGTGGTCTTTCTATTCCCCCCACCATACCAAACACAAAATACTATTGTAGAAGGGTCCAACCCGAAACGTCAACTCAAATTTCTCTCCACGGATGTTGCCTGACCTGCTGAGTTTTTCCAGCATTTTCTGTTGTTATTTCAAAATACTATAATCTGTAGTTCAGTGACGAGGACAAACCTAGCAACTGTCTATTGTCCATATTAAAATTATATTAAAACTGAATACATGTCGCTATGTTCCCAGACTCCTAACAAAAGGGAGCAGTTGCCTATTTAGGGGCCCCTGCCACTGGAGAGAACATTGTGTGAATTATTGTTTGGATCTCTAAGTGAAGCACCCAGCTATGGGAAGAAAGAGAACAGGCAGCTGGCTAATATAAATGCATGCATACCTAACATCAGCCAATCAAAGCTGCATTCTGACTGTTGTGCAATAATCAGCAGTCGAGATCATTGTGCTCTCCAGGCAGCAGAAGCTGTGGATTTGTTAGATGTTCCTGAAACAATTCAAGGATTAATAGACACAAACAGTTGTGAAATCTACTCATGTCAACTACCCAGGAGCAAAAATAAATCCAATCCAGTCCATTAGTCAGCCTCCTTAATGAGAACGTCTGGCTAATTATTTCCATCCAACAAAACCATTACATGTTTCAGTCTTCATCCAGCAACCTTTTTGCTAGAAATGTTTCATTTTCAATAGCCATTTTAGGTAACACTGGCACCTGATTTCTTAATAAGCCTCTATGTGCTTTGCTGCAACTCTTTGGATGAATTAAAGAAATTCGCACTATTTCTAAACAAAAACAGCATACTCCAAGTCCAGCAAAATCCAGCAAGATCAGCTACCTTGCTATTGGAGAAAAATTGGGAAATTTGGAGAGAACCTGATTAGCTGTTTAAACAATATCAGGTTAGCAAAACTGGTCACTATACACAAATATTAATGTGCCTCCATTACAAGAGCCTCATTGAAAAACCCTGAATGTTAATTGTAATGTATATACCTTTAAGGGGAACGATCTTTTACAGCTCATGTATACTGCAGTACCGGCAGTGACCACACCTGTATAGCACTGAGTAGTAATCTGGACAGATCAGTTCCACTGTGAGCCACGTTGAGTAAACACCTGTTGTACCGTTTCTCCTGCAGTCTGTGTCTTATTATACACGGACACAACATTGGCGACAAGGCAAGTTCGAAACTACCTGCAACTCTGCATCACCTCCCGGGGATTCGTTCCTGGAGATCAGTGGATTGGAGGTCAAGGCCAGAGACTCGGGCGTCGACCACGGGCAACCGCCCAGTCATCCAGCAGAGACTCGAGAATTGCGGCGGAGGCTGTCGAGAGCCAGGCTTGGCTTTCCAGTCGAGGCGGTCCAGCGAAACAGGCTGGCAACAGGTAGTGCGCAGACCCTTCCCGGACAGCGGCGGGCTAGAGCCCGACCGAGCGGCACAGCAAAGGGCCGAGCAGCGTCGACGGGGGAGAGAGAGAGGGCAGAGCGCACAGGGCGCAGCCAGTGTTCAGGGGCCGAGCAGCGTCGAAGAGAGGGAGAGAGAGAGAGGGCAGAGCGCACAGGGCGCAGCCGGTGTTCAGGGGCCGAGCAGCGTCGGAGAGAGGGAGAGAGAGACGCACAGAAACCCGCGAGGCGCCGCCATTGCCACGAGGACCGCCGAGAGCGGCGTTGGCAGCAGCGCAGGAGAAGCGCGCGAAACCTACAGGGCGCCGCCATTGCCACGAGAACCGCCGGGAGCGGCGTTGGCAGCAGCGGGGGAGGAAGGAAAGCGCGGGAGACGCCATTTTAAACCACACCCAAAATGCCGAAGAGTGGCAGTATCACCGCATTTGACAATGAAATCGAAGGTTGGACGACATGTGTCGAACGAATAGAGGTGTACTGCAAGGCAAATGAGGTGTCAGATGACAAGAAAGCGTCGGTATTGTTAAATTTAATGGGTGCAAAGACGTATGGGTTATTACGAAATCTAGTAACCCCAACGAAGCCAATGGAAAAGAGTTTTGAAGACATAGTAACGACACTACAGGAACATTTAAACCCCACACCGCTGCTGAGAGCAGAAACTGAACCAGCATAAGGATGAAAGCAATGCTGATTATTTAACAGAACTGCGCAAACTATCGAAACACTGCCAGTTTGGAGCGGGACTGGCAGATACCTTAAGGGACAAGTTTGTGTGTGGGCTTCAAAGTGAAGGAACCCAGAAACGGCTTTTATCTGAAAAGGACCTTACGCTGGAAAAGGCTTTCAGCATTGCGGTATCATATGAAGCAGCAGCACGGGACGCTGCAGAGATACAACAGAGACCGCAAGAATATGGCACAAACGAAATGTCATATGGAACAGAGAAGTGCTATCGCTGCGGCAGAACAACACACGACCAGAACGATTGCTGGTTCAAAGACAAAGTGTGCAGATAGTGTGGAAAAGTAGGACACATAGCATGAGTCTGCAGGTCGGGAAAGAAAACCAGCAATAAGAAACCTACCAAAGGAAAGTACAAGAAGGTACATAAGATGACGGAGAATAGTTCAGACGAACAAAAGAGTGATAACGACTCTGAAAGCAGGGAACTGAGTTGTCTGAAACTACATAATGTGATCACAACGGAGGGTCACCGAAACATTTGGGTCACTCTCAAGATAGCAGGAGTCCAGGTAAAGATGGAATTGAACACAGGATCAGCCCTAACAGTCATAAACCGACGGGACTACGAGCGGCTATTCTCACACATACCCTTGAGAGACACAAAAATTATTTTGAAGACGTACACGAGGCAAAAAGTCTACCCCAAAGGAAAAATAAGGGTGACCGTTATATATAACGGTAAGGAAACACCAAAACTAGACCTGTATGTATTGCAAGATGGAGGACCACTATTACTGGGACGTGAATGGATCCGGAAAATACAACTGGATTGGCATTCCATACAGGCACTGACTGTGGCTGACAAAAAGGATGACGACGTCACACCTGGGCGACTGTCAAAGATCCTAACTGACGCGAAAGAAGTGTTCCAGCAAGGACTCGGAACACTAAAAGGCATGACAGCGATGATTAAAATTGAAGAAAACGCAAGCCCAAAATTCTTTGAGGCCAGACCGGTACCTTATGCGATCCGCCCAGCCGTCGAAGCAGAGCTGGAGAGTCTGGAACGTTCAGGTGTACTGTCCAAGGTAGACTGGAGCGAGTGGGCTACACCCATCGTCCCTGTGATGAAAAAGTCGTTGAGCAGCACGCCTGGGGAACCAAGGAAGGTTCGCATCTGTGGGGACTTTAAGGTAAAAGTGAACCCGGTCCTTCACACCGTACAATATCCACTTCCGCGGATTGAAAATATTTTCGCCTTGCTATCTGGAGGGAAACACTTCACTAAGATTGATCTGGCCCAGGCGTATCTGCAAATGGAGGTAGAAGAAGCATCAAAAAAATACCTCACAATCAACACCCATAAAGGTCTCTACCAATACAACCGGCTGGTATTCGGGGTAGCATCAGCTCCGGCTATTTGGCAGAGGGCAATGGAACAAGTCCTGCAAGGGATCCCAGGGACCCAGTGTTATTTGGACGACATCCTGGTCACGGGCAAAAATGACAGTGATCACCTTGCCAACCTGGAGCAGGTGCTCACCAGATTGCAGGAATATGGGCTCCGAGCTAACCGTCCCAAATGCGAGTTTTTTAGAAAACAGATCTCGTATTGTGGCCACGTTATCGATAAAGAGGGGTTACATAAGTCCCCAGAGAAGATTGAGGCAGTAGTCAAGGCTCCAGCACCGGAAAATGTGTCACAACTGAGGTCGTTCCTCGGGCTGGTAAACTACTACCATAAGTTCTTGACAAATTTGTCTACAATACTACACCCACTGAACACCCTACTGCAAACTGGGGTGCCATGGAAGTGGAGTGACGAATGTAGACGAGCTTTCCAGAAGAGCAAAACACTAATCACATCGAAAGAGGTATTGGCCCATTACAACCCGGCATTACCAATTCGGTTGGCATGTGATGCGTCACCCTACGGCATTGGAGCGGTGCTGTCGCACAAATTCTCGGACGGCTCAGAGAGGCTAATAGCCTTTGCGTCACGATCACTAACCTCAGCCGAGCGTAACTACGCCCAGATTGACAGGGAGGCCCTCAGCCTAGTGTGGGGAGCGAAAAAGTTCAATCACTATCTGCACGGGCAGAAATTCACCTTTCTGACTGATCACCAGCCTCTTGTCTCCATTTTTAATCCGAAGAAGGACGTTCCGGTGATGACTGCGCAACAACTACAAAGATGGTCACTTTTTCTAGGGGCGCACCACTATGAGATTGAATATAAGGGCACGAAACAGCATGGAAATGCTGATGGGCTATCATGCCTGCCACTGCCTACTGCGGAGAAAGCACCAGCAGTGGATCCTGTCGAAATATTCCATTCGACTATAGTTGAATACCTACCGGTAACTAACGCTTGTATCGAAAAGGAAACCCGAAATGACCCGACACTGTCTCGGGTATATGATTTGACGGTGAAGGGATGGCCAGCACATGGCGACTCACTGTTGCCAGCATTCTCGACAAGGAGAGAACAGCTGTCAGTGTGCCGGGGGACCTTGATGTGTGGATCCCGAGTGGTAATTCCACCCAAGTTAAGGGATAGAGTGCTCAATGAGCTTCATGAGGGTCATCTGGGAGGGGTAAAAATGAAAAGCCTAGCTAGGGCTTATGTGTGGTGGCCGGGGATCGATAAACAAATCGAGGACCTGACCAAGAGCTGCTCAGGATGCCAGAAAGTCCAAAATGCACCACCACAGGCCCCTCTACACCCATGGGAGTGGCCCTCATCTCCATGGCAACGGGTACATATTGATTTTGCTGGTCCATTCATGGACTCAATGTTTTTAATAGCCGTGGATGCGCACTCAAAATGGCCTGAGGTCATCAAAATGTCCTCCGCCACCACGGAGAAAACTATTGCAGTCCTACGGGCCATTTTTGCCAGGAATGGCTTGCCAGAACAGATTTGCTCCGACAACGGACCACAGTTTGTGTCCGAAGAGTTCCGGAGGTTCTTGAAAAAGAATGGGGTAAGGCATTACACATCCGCCCCGTATCATCCAGCCACAAATGGATTGGCTGAGAGGTTCGTACAAACCTTTAAGAAGGCAATAAAGGCTATGTACAATGACAACATTCCACTGCAGCACAAGGTGGACAATTTCCTGTTCGCCTACCGGAATGCGACACATGCAGTCACCAACCAGGCCCCAGCCAAGGTGTTCTTTAACCGAAGGTTAAGATCTCGCCTGGATTTGCTCAGACCAAACGTACGAAGAGATGTTGAGAGTAAGCAATTCCAGCACATCCATGAGAAGCCAACAAGGAGCTTCAATGTAGGGCAACCAGTCTTGACCCGCGACTACCGAACAGAAAAATGGCAGCCAGGAACGATATGCACACGGCAGGGCCCACTAATGTACACAGTGGACGTTGGGGAGAGCATCGTGAGACGCCATGCTGACCAGATCCTAGAGTCACAGGAACAAGTCAACCCCATGCCTCGCCCATACGTACCTGGTGATGAACCCGACGTACAGGTCGCATCCACCCCAGAAACAGTAGCATCGGAAGCTGATGAACCAACCGATGACAGGGGGCCAGAATCGCCTCCGCACCAAGAGCAAGACGCTATCCAGAAAGGATCAGAAAGCCTCCCCAAAGACTGAATATATAAATAGACTATTTTCAGCTAATGTTGCATGTTAAAAGTGTTAATTGTAATTAGTTTGATATTTAATTGTTAAATGAGTGTTATGGTACTGTTAATCTAAAAGGGGAGGAATTATAATGTATATACCTTTAAGGGGAACTATCTTTTACAGCTCATGTATACTGCAGTACCGGCAGTGACCACACCTGTATATAGCACTGAGTAGTAATCTGTACAGATCAGTTCCACTGTGAGCCACGTTGAGTAAACACCTGTTGTACCGTTTCTCCTGCAGTCTGTGTCTTATTATACACGGAGACAACATTAATGGTGCAGGTATAATACACACCTAGGCCCTGATTTTCGGGCAGCTGTCGGGCGGCTTTTCATGCGGCCGTGGTCCGAAAATCGCGGAAAAGGCGGGTCGGGACCCCCCCGCCTGATTCCCCGCCCCGTCCAACTTTCGGACTGCCGTTTTCACACGCCCCGCTTCAGTCCCGCCCGCCGCTGGCGAGACTGCTCGTCGGAGCACTAACAAGCAATTATCTGCTTGTTGAAGTGGATTTTCCCGTGCCGTTGTGACTTTGGGGCTTTCCCCACCTGAAACCCGCCTGCGGAGAACCCCGCCGATGAGAGCTGGCGTGAAAACAGCTGGCTTGCTTGCTTGCAGCAGCAAGTCGCTGAGGGCTGAAGATATTTAAAGAGGCAGCATTTGCAGGCTGCAGGACCTTGTTGATCAAGGCTTGGGGGAACTATTTGAAGCCTTAGGAGCAGCTGCAGAAAGTTGGAGCCTCACACACTTCTTCAGTGTGAGCTCCTGGGAAGCCCCTCTCACCACCCTAACTCAGGACCTCCTCAACCGAGGCATCTGCTAGAAGCATGGGAGACCTTTGGCACCTTCCCTTCCTGGCATTAGAGGATCTCCAACAGCAGAGGTGGCAGCAGCAGAACCAGGAACAGCAGGATGATTACCAGGAGCACCAGGCCGCTGCTCACTCACCTGAAGCTGCACAAGCCAGAAGGGGCCAGCGCTTGGAAGTGGCTTGAGAGCACCTTGCTGCGCTTTAGGGGGCCAGTGTCTGCACTGGCAGTCCTACTCAGAAGGACTTCCATGAAGATCTGGTTTCTCTGTTCAACAGATGGCCAACGCTCCTCAAGAGATGTCATTCTCTTATGAGCACTCACCATGTTTTCCCTACCCTGGCGACTTATCTCCTCCATGGAGGTTGCCAACCTTTCCATGGTGCTGCGTTCATGCACCAATGACTCCACAAAGGCTCTGCTCATGGTCGCTATGGACTCTTCCATTCGCTCCACACTCGCAGCGACCCTGGAGACAAAACCTGCCAGAGACTCCTGCATCTGTGCATGGAGATCCATCACCTCTTCTCTTGCGGATGGACCCAGAGGCAGAGGGTCGAGATGCAGCGCAGCTGAGCTGGCAGAGCCCTGCGCCCTCCGACGAGGACTCTCCACTGCTGTCCCTGTCTCCAGAATCTGCTGAGGCTCACTTGTCAGCTGTGAAACACCAGGTGACAACACTACTCTATGTCCCAAAGGTCCCCCCGAGGTGTGAGTGTCTGCGCTGGTGCTGGGTGCGCTTACTTCTGCTGACGCTGCACCCTCAGAGGTTGGAGCTTCCTCTGAGGAGTCTGGCTGCACAGCCTCTTCCTCCTCCACAGTGAGGACGGGGGCTCTGGATGGTACTGTGGGGGAGTAAAGGAAGGAGTTAGAGATGTAATGCCAAGGTTCCTCTGGTGACTCCCAGCGAGTTGGCATCTGCTGACACCTGCATCCATGCAGCATTGGTCTCAGTGGGAGGCCTCTTCCTCCCTGACCTAGGGAAGAGGACCTCCCTGTGGGCCCTAACCCCATCCAATAATGCCTGCAGTGAAGCCTCGTCGAATTTGAAGGCAGCTTGGGGTATGGCACTGGCCACAGCTGCTGCAGGCTCCTTATGCCATCCTGTATGGTTCATTTGGAAGCCTTCAGAGGATGCAGTACTTGCCATGGACCTTGAAAGCACCACGAATGATGACATCATACTGTGGGGATTTCTGACTCGATTTAGACAATTAGCAAGGCTTCCCACATGCTGGGAATTAATTGGCCAATTGAGGGAAAATTGTGTGGGGCTGGCTGACACTTTTTTATGTGTGTCAGAAACCCCACATTCGGGGAAATCCGACCATTTCCCACACAAGCCAAAAATCGGGGCCCTAGTGTTTGCAGCAATGCCAGAATCACAACATAATTCTAACCAAAAGTTAAAGTGTGGCATTGTGCAGTTTGGAAGAGGGGGTTAATTATGAATTAAAGGTTAAGGTGTATTAATGCTGGGGACTACATTATTTTCCACCCAGTACTACCAAGCTAAAGGCAAATGCCAGGAATTTCCTTGGGGCATTTCCTACTACACTGCCGTAACTTTGATAAACATAATTTGGTAAATTATGTCGGAGGAGCAAGAGAAGCCTGAAGGAAATTCACCCCAAAAGAGAATGTCTGTTTGTTCTGCAGCAACAAGACAGTAGGATTTATTTGGTTTGCTCTTTATAGTAATACTATAAAGAAAGCAAGCAAGAAAGCCTTGCATTTATATCGTGTCTTTCACGGCCACTGGACGTCTCAAAGTGCTTTATAGCCAATTAAGTACTTTTGAAGTGGGGTCACTGTTGCAATGTGGGAAACGTGGCAGCCAATTTGCGCACAGCAAGGCCCCACAAACAACAATGTGATAATGACCAGATAATCTGTTTTTGTTATGTTGGTTGAGGGATAAATATTGGCCAGGACACCGGGGATAACTCCCCTGCTCTTCTTTGAAATAGTGCCATGAGATCTTTTACGTCCACCTGAGAGTGCAGGCGGGGCCTCGGTTTAACGTCTCATCCGAAAGACGGCACCTCCAACAGTGCAGCACTCCCTCAGCACTGCACTGGAGTGTCAGCCTAACAAATGTTGATGATTTCACTAGAAATAGTAAACAGAGGAAATGTACCCCATTAACCTGACCTCAGAATAGCACTTACTACTGCAACACTATGAACCTTTTCAAATTCTTACCTATCCTAATTGAGATTGACAACTTAGTATCAATCTGTTGCCACTTGTTTACTGCGGATGCATGGCACCAGAAACTGAATTTTGAGACAACCCAAACTTTTTTCACATAGTCTCTTTATACTCTACTAGCTGGGGGAGCCCGGCTTTGCCAGGGCTGTTTTGGGCCGGGCGGTTTAAATCGAGTGCCAGGCTTTGGGGCCTGTCTGTCTGTCCCTGTGTGAATCTGCTGCCGGGCAACATTTTAAATCGAGTCCCAGGCTTTTGGGCCCTGTCTCTGTGTCCCTCTCTCAATCTGCTGCCGGGCAACATTTCTACCTTTTAATACCTTGAAAGATGAAAGTGAAAGTACTTATAAAACGTTTTTGGTAAATCTTGTGTTATTTTTAAAAGAGATACTAACTTTTTCGAAGCTGGATTAGCAGATTTTGAGCTGGAAGTAAATGGGGTTTTTAGCTTGAGGCAATGGCTGCCAGATCCCCGAGATGAAAACGATTAGTCCCGCCCACAGACGCAGCGATTGGGCAACCATCAGGCGACTGAACTGTAGGATTGGTCAATCGTGCCGGCACAGGATTGGTCGACCTTGACGTCAGTCAATCAATGCTACTTAGCAGATAATGAGTTTAATTTTGAAGGTTTTTTGCATAACGCGCGAACAATTTTTGTCCGGCCGAAACGTAAATACGCTTAGGACGGTTCTGGAATCGTCAGCTTTCTTTCGACGTAATGCACGTGTAGGTACGCTCTATAACTTTCGAGTTAATTCAAGACAGACAGACAGACGGAATGACAGACAGAAGTATCCTTTTATATATATATATATAGATAGATAGATAGATTGGTTGTAGGGGCTCTATCATTGCATCAGCTTGACTGGATTTCAATCAGGTTTCATGAAGTGAAGAGTCAGTGGGCTAACTCAGATTCTACTCCAATTTTCTGATTAACTCTAAGCTATGTTTAAACAACAGTAACAAATTTGACATTAATTAAAGTTTTCTCTGGATGAGCATGGCTCCAAGTAATTTCAAATGTAATATTGGCATCATTATAGTAACTGTGTACAGAACACATTTCCTCTTAGTTGCTTGTGTGCTTATATCAATATGAATATCCGTGTGAAATAACTAATTAAATAATGAATATAATACATAGATCTTTATGAAAGAAAAATCTCCAATTAAAGATTCATCAGATTATATATCTGTATAAACTTGCGCAGCACAGCAATTAAAAATATATTACTTTAAACAAACATTTTCAACTAAATTTCAAGCAATATGTGCCATACAATGTATGAACAAAACTAGCATGTAAATTTTAATATAAACTAGCTCATGGCCTCCAACCACTCCAAAAGGATGGCTACTTCACAGATGCTTGTTCTATCACCTTCAATTGCACAGATTCTAATATTCCTTGGTATAAATGAATCATCACCAAGACTGGGATGGTCCCTCCAGAATTTGAGGTTGATGAAAAAATATTAGTGACTCAGCCCTGCAAGATTACATTAGGCAATTTTAAATAAAAATTTTAGTGCAATTTAGTGCATAAACATAAGTTTATCTGGATAGATTTGACCGCTGCTGCATTGACATGGAAATAGGAATGAGGAATAATGCACCAAAAATACACACTATTCTGTTCCAGGGACTTCTTGTTGCCAGTGTAAATAAGGCTTTTAAAATATTGACTTCTTTCTGCCCTCTATGTACAGAAACTATATAAATCAATTACCAACTAGCTTTGAACACTGTGACACTTACTGAAGTTTGAAATAAAACAGAAAAAACAAGTTGTCCTGAAGCTGAATACCCTGCTCAGAAAGTGCCAATACATTGTACATTATACAAAGACAATTTTTCAGTTATGGGTCAAAAAACCATACTGTTCTGTTTACAACGCAATTTTATGTAGCTCCACAAATTTTGCAATTAGGAAGCTTAGATGAAAAGACCATTAACTGAATACCAATAAATTTAGAACACAGTAACATGACACTTGTATCCGACTACATATCAATAAGTCTATTTCACTTAATTAACCCATGGGTAATTAGGTAATTTATGTAGTACAGAGCAGTTAATGATATCTATGCAGAATACCTTATGTTGGGCCTGCTGAAGTGACTTGCGGTCAACATCTAGTTCATTCTGTTCTTGCTGAGCTGTCCTGCAATGGGCTTCAGTCTTCCGGATTTGCTGTTCTGGTTGATGATGGTAAATCCTATGTTCCTTTGCTTCAAGCTGAAAGGAATCCAGCAAATAATTAAATAAACACAGTAACCCAAGCAAATGCATCAATATTACTATGAGTGTACTTTCATCAAGAGAAGACCTGTTACCGATTCTTGACTTCCTCTCCAGCATTGGAAAATACTACTGTACTCACAATGCACAAGCTGAAAACTCAAATCATCATTCCTTCATTTCCCTTGTACTAACATGCGTGTGCCTCCCACACAACTACTCATATTGTTACACTGGTAATTATGACATCACAAATTGATGACAATTATTTAATATAATTATAAGTCACACAGATTAGCTTGCAGTTATTTTGGATACTATACCTCAGCAAGGAACACATCTTTTTTCTGTTGCAGGAAAAGGATTTCATTCTGTTGTCTCTGTATCGTGTCTTCCCTTTTCTGAAGCTGCAAGTTTACACACAAAGCTGAACCACAATGTCAACCAATTGGACGTCAGTAAAACAACCTAGGTGATCAATACTTAAGGCAAAGGATGAACAGGACTCCATTTCTACAGTAGGCGTTCAGACTGCTCTTTCATTAAAAGAAGCTCTTTCATATTGATTTTGGCTTAAGTAATGAGAAAGCTTATCCAAAAATCTTTAACATTTCAGCTGAAGTTAAGGAAATCAATACAACCATTTCCCATTTGAACAGCATGTGAATTTTATGTACCAGAGACAAGACAAAGCCAAAAATCAGATAAATCGATGAAGTTTGTCAATAAAACATAAAGCTGACAAGTGCTATTTTAAGCAATAAAATTAAGTTGTAAACCTTACCATGATAATCAATTTCTACACGGTTATTAATTGTATTTAAATTCCACTTTAAATATTTTAATGTAAAGTCTGTGTTAGCCAATGGCTAATCCTTTACTAGTTAGAACATAACTATCAAAATAACATTCAGAAGCTGGCATTTTATAGGGCTGTCAATTAATCGCAGTAAACTTCTGCAATTAACGTGTTAATTGCAGGAGATTAATTATGTAGAGAGTACCTAGGTAGGAATAAGTTTTTGCTTACCAACAGGATAAGGGGGAAAAATTGGGTGTCGCCCCTTTTGGGGTGCTAATGTCGCCGGGTCGCTAATTTTAGCGATCCGAAAAAAATTAGTGCCGCTCTGTCGGAAATTCAGTTGTAGCACCCCAAGTAGGAGGTGGAGTGCTAATGGAAGTGCTCCACCTCCTTCTTGGGGCGCTACAACTGAATATCGCTGCGCTACGTGCAACAGCATCACATAGCGCTGCGTTATTGCAGACCTCCTTCCCTGATTAAAGGGGAGGGGCCTAACACTGCATGCACTGGGGCCCTGCTAAACCACCAGGGAGCGGGGTGCCGTGAAAACAGCCTGGTACGCAAGAGGAGTGCCAGGCTGAGCGATCGCAGCCGGCACCCCGCATAAAAAGGGGGAAGAGGGCAGGTGCTGACAGACGGCCAAAAAAAAATGGTCGCCCGACACCTACCCCTTTTACTAGTGCCGCCGCCGCTGCAAAAACGCCCCCGACCCCCCGTCAGACATATCGTCCGGCAATAGGTCAGGGGGCGCAAGCGAAGTTTGTGAGGATGTTGAATTTCACAGGAGGCGTTAGCAGCGCCGCGCCCGGGCGCTAGGGGATTTGCGCCCCGTTAGCGCCCTCTGGGGGCGATAACGAGAGGCGCAAACCAACCCAATTTTTCCCCCTGAAAGTTTTAGCCTGCTGAACTGTGACTTTCTCTTCTGCTGGTGGCGCTGTCAAATAAACACGTGTTCTTTGCTCTGCTGAGAGCAAACTAGAGTGTGGTGCCCAATTCTTGTTGATAATAATAAGCAAAAAGGTGATATGTAGTAAACGCACATGGGAAAATTGCTTGTTGCAGAATATTGGAAGGTAACCCAAAAGAGTTATTGGCCTGGAAATTAGTCTCGGGTGGTGGCACAAAACGGGCGGTATCGGATCGACCGCCCGTTATACACAGCACCTTATATTCAGTCTATTGCAGTCAATGGAACCGAATATCAGGTGCTGCGAATAAAGGGCGGCCGATCCGATACTGCCAATTTTGCACCACCGCCCTAGACAAATTTCTAGGCCATTGTCTACTGAATTTTAATACTGTTATAAATCTCATCATCATAAAGAAACTGCTCATGAAATAACACTGGACGGCCAGCTGGTGGCGGCATCCAAGGAGTATAAATACTCGGGCGTGGGCCCAGCTTTCCAGGGACATTTTGGAAGACAGGAACTAGTGAAATACAACTAGACCTCCAAGTTCTGAAACAAGTTGATTAAAGCCTTGCTTTATACTCAAACCAATTGCGTAGTGAGTTTTATTGCGTCAATTTAATCAACTTGATATCGACTCCACACTCAGTGATTTCGAGATCAGCCAGCTACGACTTCAACTGCAGAAGGGAACTCCGGCATATTAATCCATCCATTATGGACAAACTACTCAGACCCGCCCGTCTTGACCTGAATCCAAATTCACCAACAACTGCTAAGGTATGGAAACACTGGTAACGTACCTTCAGCAACTTCCTCAGGGTGTGTGGTGAGAATGTTCCTGATAAATTAGAGATACTTGCCAATTATGTATCTCCTCATCTGTTTGACTATATCGAAGACTGTGTAGACTATGACTCCGCTATCCTAATATTACAGCGACTATATGTTAAGGCCCCAAACGAAATTTTTGCTCGGCATCTACTGGCCACAACTCGACAACAACCCGGGGAATCACTTGAAGAATTCCTTCAGAAACTTCACAGGCTCAGCAAGGATTGTAATCTTAAACCTGTCACAGCTGAGCAGTACCAGGAGGAGTTAATTCGTGATTCCTTTATTAATGGTATTGCGTCTCCCTTCATACGCCAGCGTCTGTTGGAGAATAAAACCCACGAGTTACAGGCTGCCTATGACCAGGCATGTTCCCTGGACTTAGCAAAGAGGAATGCAGATACCTATCTTTTACCTCGTGCACGGGCTGCTGCTATCACTTTTAATGACTCCTTCGATAGGTCTCGGGCAGAAGCCCTCACTGATGATGACTCTAACCTAGCGGATGACAACCCTACCCTAGAAGTCTTCATTGATGACGACCCCGCCCTAGCGGCATCTTGGCAATCTGGAAGGAAGTGTTTCTTCTGTGGAGGTGCGTTCCATTATAGGAAATTTTGTCCTGCTCGTAACGCAACCTGCAATCATTGCAGCAAGAAAGGCCACTTTTCTAAGGTATACCGGTCGAGAGCTCCTGTTAGTTTTGCAGCTACTATCTATAAAACTGCTCCTCCCCCAAGAATCACTACTAAGGTTACAGCTGTCAAGGGTAAAACTGCCCCTCCTCCCATCACAGCTGTTTTCCCCCCAAAGTCTGTCCCATGCAGCCACAAAGGTTTCGGTAAATGGACACATTTTGATTGCACTAATCGACTCATGCAGCTCTGACAACTTCATTAGTGAGCGGGCTGTCAGTAAGTTAAAACTGCGTATTTACCCCTCGGGCAGGGAAATTGCAATGGCTCTGATGACACTGACCACCAATTCTTCCGGCTTTTGTCTTGTCGACCTTATGTCGACCTCTTGTCGGCCGCACTTATTTCTCCACCCGGCCGCACTTATTTCTCCACCCGGCTCAGGGTGCTCAAAAACCTATGCAGTGATATGCTCCTGGGACAGGATTTCCAGAAACAACACAAAAGACTCATTTTCGAGTTTGGAGAGTCAAAGCTGGAGCTTACTATTTCCAAAGTACCGTTTTGTGCGGTTTCGGCGGCTTCGCTCGACGAGCCTTGTTTGCCAATCTTTCCCCCTGATGTAAGCCCATAGTCACTAAATCACAACGTTTCGGCCAAGATGATCGATCCTTTATCGAGGCAAAAATCTCTCGCCTTCTAGCTGACGGTATCATTGAGCCATGTTCATCTTCCTGGCGGGCTCAAGTCATCGTTGTTAAAAATCCTCTGAAGCAACACAAGAAACGTCTTTGCATCGATTACTCGCAAACTATTAACCAGTATACCAACCTGGATGCCTACCCACTACCTCGCATCGATGACATGGTCAATAACCTTGCCAACTACAAGGTATTTTCAACTTTTGATTTAAAGAGCGCATATCATCAAGTACCGTTAAAGGACTCTGACAAAAAGTATACAGCCTTTGAGGCCAATGGTCGGCTTTACCAGTTTTGTCGCCTTCCATTTGGGGTCACCAATGGGGTGGCCGTCTTTCAACGGGCAATGGATAGCCTAGTCAAACAGGAGAACTTAACGGACGCTTTTCCATATCTGGGTAATGTTGTGTATGTACCTTTAAGAGGGAACTGTTTTACAGCTCCTCAAATCAAATCAAATCAAATCAAATCAACTTTTATTGTCATTGCTAGTGCACAAGTGCAGTACAACGAAATGTAGGCTTGCGGCTCCCGAGAGTGTACAATTTGGATTTGGACACTTAAACATTTCAACATACATTTGTACATATATATTAGCATAAATATGACCATAATAAAGTGAATAAAGTGCATCCTGTATACTGTAGTACCGGCAGTGACCACACCTGTATATAAAGCCGGAGCAGGCTTCTGCACTTCAGTCGTGAGACTACTCTACTCTAGTAAACCACCTGTTGATTGTTAAGCCTCCGTGTAGTTCTTGGGGAAACATCCTATTTAAAGAATCACGGATCTAACAGTGGCGACGAGTGTCGATTCGAATCTACCTGCAACTCTGCATTTCCCTTCGATGATGCGCTCCGGGAGGGCGGTGGAAGAAAGTCGAGGCCAGAAGGACGGGCGTCGACCACGAGCAACCGCCCAGTCGTCCGGCAGAGAGTGAACATCGCAGGGGAGGCTGTGGAGAGCCGGGCTTGGTTCCCCAGCCACGACGAGCAGCAACAGACTGACGACAGGTACAGCGCAGAACCTTCCCGGACAGCGGCGGCTGGAGCCGACCGACGGCAGAGAAAAAGCCGAGCAGCGTCGACGGGGTAAGATAGAGGGTGAAGCGCACAGGGCGCAGCCGGGGGTGGAAAACCGAGCGGCGTCGAGGAAAAACAAAACGGAGAGAGAGAGGGTAAAGCAGCAGCCGGGTTCAGGACCGAGCGGCGGAAACGAGAAAGGCGCACAGAAAAAAAAAACGCGCAGAGCACAGCCAGGGCTCAAGGGCTGAACAGTGTCTGCGGGGAGAAGAAGGGAGAGCGCGGGAGACGCCATTGAGCCGCGGAGAAGAAGGAAGAGCGCGAGAGACGCCATTTTTAGAAGCCGCAGCGGAGAAGAAGGGCGAGCGCGGGAAGAAAGGAAAGCGTGGGAGACGCCATTTTGTGCCAGCGGAGAAGGGAAAGCGCGGGAGACGCCATTTTTGACAGTTAAATCACACCCAGGGATGCCGAAGAGTGGCAGTATCTCTACATTCAACAATGAAGTCGAAGATTGGGCGACATATGTGGAACGTATTGAGGTGTACTGCAGGGCGAATGAAGTGCCAGATGCTAGGAAAGCACTGGTTTTGTTAAATTCCATGGGTGCAAAAACTTATGGGTTACTGCGAAACCTAATAACCCCAGAGAAGCCTGTGAATAAGAATTTCGAAAGCATAGTAGAAATCCTACAGGACCACTTAAACCCCACACCGCTGCTGATAGCAGAACGATTTAAGTTCCATAAAAGGAACCAACACAAAGACGAAAGCAATGCTGAGTACTTAACGGAACTGCGCAAGCTATCGAAACACTGCCAGTTTGGAGTGGGACTAGCAGATACGTTAAGGGACAAGTTTGTGTGTGGGCTTCAAAGTGAAGGAACCCAGAAACGGCTTCTATCAGAAAAGGATCTTACGCTGGACAAGGCTTTCAGTATGGCAGTATCACATGAAGCAGCCGCAAGGGGCGCTGCAGAGATACAACGGAGACCACAAGAATATGGCACCAATGAAATGTCCTATGGAACAGGGAAGTGCTATCGCTGCGACAGAACACACGACCAGAAGGATTGTTGGTTCAAGGACCAAGTGTGCAGACAGTGTGGAAAAGCAGGACACATAGCAAGAGTCTGCAGGTCTGGGAAGAAAATCAACAGCAAGAAATCTCCACAGGAGAAGTACAAAAAGGTACACAAGGTGATGGACAGTGGTTCAGACGAACAGAAAAGTGACACAGACTCCGGAAGCAAGGAGCTGGGTTGTCTGAAACTACATAAGGTAACCGAAATGGAGGATCACCAGACTATCTGGGTTACACTCAAGATAGACGGAGTCCAAGTGAAAATGGAATTGGACACAGGATCAGCCCTAACAGTCATAAACCAAAGGGACTACAAGCGGCTATTTTCACATATACCCTTGAAAGCTACAGAGATTGTCTTGAAGACGTACACGGGGCAAAAAGTCTACCCCAAAGGAAAAATAAGGGTGAAAGTGATATATAAAGGCCAGGAAATACCTAAAATGGATATATATGTATTGCCAGATGGAGGACCACCACTGCTAGGATGTGAATGGATCCGGAAGATACAATTAGATTGGCATTCCATACAGGCACTGCAGGTCGAGGCCAAAAATGATGACGACGTCACACCTGGACGACTGTCAAAAATTCTAACTGATGCAAAAGAAGTGTTCCAGGAAGGACTTGGAACACTAAAAGGCATAACAGCAACGATTAAAATAGAGGAAAATGCAAGCCAAAGTTTCTTAAGCCCAGAGCAGTGCCTTATGCGATCAGACCAGCCGTCGAAGCAGAGCTGGAAGGGTTGGAACGTTCAGGAGTACTGTCCAAAGTAGACTGGAGCGAGTGGGCTACACCCATCGTTCCTGTAATGAAGAGGTCGTTGAGTAATACGCCTGGGGAACCAAAGAAGGTCCGCATCTGTGGGGATTTTAAGGTGACAGTGAACCCAGTCCTTCACACGGTACAATATCCGCTTCCACGAATTGAGGATATTTTCGCCTCGCTATCGGGTGGTAAACGCTTCACCAAAATTGATCTAGCCCAGGCGTACTTGCAAATAGAGGTAGAAGAAGCCTCGAAACAATACCTCACAATCAACACTCATAAAGGTCTCTATCGATACAACCGGCTGGTGTTCAGGGTAGCATCGGCTCCGGCTATTTGGCAAAGGGCGATGGATCAAGTCCTGCAAGGGATTGCAGGGACCCAGTGTTATTTGGACGACATCCTGGTCACGGGCGAAAATGACAGTGATCACCTCGCCAACTTGGAGAAGGTGCTCACCAGATTAAAGGAATATGGGCTACGAGCTAATCGCCACAAGTGCGAGTTTTTCCAGAAGCAGATCTCGTATTGTGGCCACATCATCGATGAAGAGGGGTTACATAAGTCCCCTGAAAAGATGGAGGCAGTAGTCAAGGCTCCAGCTCCAGAAAATGTGTCACAACTGAGGTCGTTCCTCGGGCTGGTAAACTACTACCATAAGTTCTTACCAAATTTGTCCACGGTATTACACCCACTGAACACCCTACTGCAAACAGGGGTACCATGGAAGTGGAATGACGAACGTAGACGAGCTTTCCAGAATTGTAAAGAATTGATCACATCAAAAGAGGTGTTGGCCCATTTCAACCCAGCACTACCAATTCGTTTGGCATGTGATGCATCACCCTATGGTATTGGAGGTATGGTACTGTCGCACAAATTCCCAGACGGGTTGGAGAGGCCAGTAGCTTTTGCGTCTCGGTCACTAACCTCAGCCGAGCGCAACTACGCCCAGATTGACAGGGAGGCCCTCAGCCTAGTATGGGGAGTAAAAAAATTCAACCACTATCTGCATGGGCAGAAGTTCACCTTGCTGACTGACCACCAACCACTTGTCTCCATCTTTAATCCTAAGAAGGGCGTTCCAGTGATGGCTGCACAACGGTTACAAAGATGGTCCCTGTTTCTAGGGGCGAATCAATATGAAATAGAATATAAAGGCACGAAACAGCATGGAAACGCTGATGGGCTATCACGCTTGCCACTGCCTACTGTGGAGGAAGCACCAGCAGTGGACCCTATCGAGATATTTTATTCGTCAATAATTGAACGATTGCCAGTAACTAACGCGGATATAGAGAAGGAGACCCGCAATGATCCGACACGGTCTCAGGTATATGATTTGACGGTGAGGGGATGGCCAACACATGGCGACTCACTGTTGCCAGCATTCTCATCCAGAAGAGAACAGCTGTCAGTATGCCAGGGGACAGTGATGTGTGGATCCCGAGTGGTAATTCCACCCAAGTTAAGGGAGAGAGTGCTCAATGAGCTTCACGAAGGGCATCTGGGAGGGGTAAAAATGAAAAGCCTTGCTAGGGCTTATGTGTGGTGGCCGGGGATTGATCAACAAATCGAGGACCTAACCAAGAGCTGCTCAGGATGCCAGAAGGTCCAAAATGCACCACCACATGCCCCTCTACACCCATGGGAGTGGCCCTCCTCTACATGGCAACGGGTGCATATTGATTTTGCTGGTCCATTCATGGACTCAATGTTCTTAATAGCAGTGGATGCACACTCGAAATGGCCTGAGGTGATAAAAATGTCCTCAACCACTACAGAGAAAACGATTGCAGTCCTACGGACCATATTTGCCAGGAACAGCTTGCCAGAGCAGATTTGCTCTGATAATGGACCACAGTTTGTGTCCGAAGAGTTTCGGAAATTTATGAGAAGGAATGGGGTAAGGCATTACACATCCGTATCATCCAGCCACAAATGGATTGGCTGAGAGGTTCGTACAAACCTTTAAAAAGGCGATAAAGGCCATGTGCGATGATGAAATTCCACTACAGCATAAGGTGGACAATTTCCTGTTAGCCTGCAGAAATGCGACACATGCAGTTACCAACCAGACCCCGGCCATGATGTTCTTCAACCGAAGGTTGAGATCTCATCTGGATTTGCTCAGACCAAATGTGCAAAGAAATGTTGAGGATAAACAATTCCAGCACATCAATGAGAAGCCAACAAGGAGCTTCAATGTAGGACAACCAGTCTTGGCCCGTGACTACCGAACAAAGAAATGGCAACCCGGAACGATATGCACACGGCAGGGGCCATTAATGTACACAGTGGATGTCGGGGAGAACATTGTGAGACGCCACGTCGACCAGATCTTAGCGTCACAGGAACGAGTCAACCCCATGTCTCACGTACCTGGGGATGAACCCGACATACCGGTAGCATCTACCTCAGAAACAGTAGCAGTGGAAACTGATGAACTAACCGACGAAAGGGGGCCAGAATCGCCTCCGCACCAAGAACAAGAACCTCAGGGAAGGCGCTATCCAGAAAGGATCAGGAAGCCGCCCCAAAGACTGAATTTATAAATGGACTATTTTCAGTTAATGCTGCATGTTAAAAATGTTAATTGTTAAATGAATGTTATGGTGCTGTTAATCTAAAAGGGGAGGAATTGTTGTGTATGTACCTTTAAGAGAGAACTGTTTTACAGCTCCTGTATACTGTAGTACCGGCAGTGACCACACCTGTATATAAAGCCGGAGCAGGCTTCTGTACTTCAGTCGTGAGACTACTCTACTCTAGTAAACACCTGTTGATTGTTAAGTTACAGCCTCCGTGTAGTTCTTGGGGAAACATCATATTTAAAGAATCACGGATCTAACAGATAATATCACCATTGCTGGTCATGACCAAAAGGAGCATGATGCCAATTTCCAGAAATTTTTTTGGTCGCAACTTAACCTTAAATGAGTCCAAATCTGTGAAATCAGTACCATCAGTCAACATCCTTGGCTACTGGGTGGGCAACGATGTCATCAAACCGGATCCGGAGCGACTTCGTCCGCTTCAGGAGCTCCCTCCCCCTATGAATCTCGGCTCTCTTCGTCGGGCACTCGGCATGTTCGCCTATTATGCGAAATGGATACCCCACGTCTCCAACAAGATCCAGCCCCTGCTTCACGCAAAGTCATTTCCATTGGAGGCAACGGCTAGTTCAGCTTTCAACCTCCTCAAGCGACAACTGGAAAAAGCCACGCTTCGTTCCATTGATGAAAATCTTCCTTTCGTGGTTGAGTGTGATGCATCGGATGTGGCGATCTCTGCTACCTTGAATCAAGGTGGTCGACCCGTTGCATTTCTGTCCAGAACTTTGCAGGGTAGCGAGCTCCATTATCCTCCTGTCGAGAAGGAGGCTATGGCCATCATCGAAGCGGTACGTAAATGGAGTCATTTTCTCGCTCGTCGCCATTTCACACTTATAACCGATCAGCGCTCCGTGGCCTTTATGCTGGATAACCGGAAATGCACTAAGATCAAGAATAACAAAATACAACTCTGGAGGATGGAATTGGCCGCCTTTGGATACACCATACATTATCGACCCAGCAAAAAGAATGTGGCCCCGGGTACCCTCACGCGGCATTCTGCTCTTCTATGTCAACTTCGACTCTTGCGGATCTACATACTGACTTATGCCATCCTGGCGTTACCCGTATGTTGCACTTTGTGCGATCTAAAAATCTCCCATTTTCTATGGAAGATGTGAAAAGAACATGCTCCTCCTGTAGAATTTGTGCAGAATTAAAACCGCAATTCTTCCGTCCATCGGATGGCTTGCTCATACACGTTATGCACTCAGCATTGACTTTAAAGGGCCATTGCCTTCCTCAACGCGAAACACCTACTTACTTACTATGGTGGACGAATATTCACGCTTTCCCCTTGCTTTCCCCTGTCCCAATATGCTTACTTCCACAGTAATCAAATGAAAAAGGGTTAGACCCGAAACGTCGACTCTAATTTCTCTCCACGGATGTTGCCTGGTCTGCTGAGTTTTTCCAGCATTTTCTGTTGTTAAATCAAATGCCTTGATCAAGTGCTTTCCCTTTGCGGTACGGCCATTTCATCCACTCTGATCGGGGTCCCTCCTTCATGTCAAGCAAACTCAAAAGTTATCTTTCCCAACGGGGAATCGCCACAAGTAAAACGACACCGTACCATCCCATCGGTAACGAACAGGTTGAGAGATACAACGCTATCATTTGGAACGCTGCTCGTCTTGCTCGAAGGTCACGCAACCTACCAGACCAGCAGTGGGAAACTATGCTCCCTGACATGTTGCATTCCATCAGGTCTCTTCTTTCTACGTCTACCAATATCAAGTCTCACGAGCGATTCTTCAGATTCCAGCGTCGCTCCACTCATGGGACGTCCCTACCGTCATGGTTGGCAGCTCCCGACCCCGTGCTGCTCTGAAGATTCGTCCGACCTTCTAAAAACGATCCCCTCGTCGACGAGGTAGAACTCACAGACGTTAATCCCACGTACGCGCAGGTGTGGTACCCTGATGGCTGGGAGTCCACCGTTTCGCTCCGGGACCTGGCTCCCTGTCCAGCCAATCCCACGGACCCAACTGATAGAGGGACCCACGGTGATGATGGCGACACTCTGCGCTCCCTCGAAGATGACACCCTACCTGGGACATCGAGAGATCTGCCGGCTGTTCCACCGGATCCACTCGGCTCCCCGTGGGATGGCCACCCGAGGCCAGGACGTCGGTCGATCCCCAGCTATCAAACAGGATGAAGCCAGCTCTACGCCTGTGGGGATCCGCACCTGGAGTCACGATCTCCCCAGCTCCCTCCGGTCGATCAGGGCAACACGGGCCCTGTCGATCCACCGGTACGGATCAAGCGGTCCAGGGACCAAGACACAGTCCGGGGAGACGTGCCTTCCAGCCATAAACAAAGATCTAAAGGACTGCGGCTATTCATGGTCCGCCTAATCCGTTAAGAGGAAGTCATCGGACTTCCACATCTTTTAGGCTGGAAGAATGTTATAAATCTCATCGTCATAAAGAAACTGCTCATGAAATAACACTGGACGGCCTGCTGGTGGCGCTGTCCAAGGAGTATAAATACTCTAGCGTGGGCCCAGCTTGCCCAGGGACATTTTGTAAGACAGGAACTAGTGAAGGACAACTAGACCTCCATGTTCTGAAATAAGTTGATTAAAGCCTTGCTTTATACTCAAACCAAGTGCACAGTGAGTTTTATTACGTCAAATACAGTGAACATACTTCTGGGGTGGTTCAAGCCCATGGTGTACAGGTTACACAGCTTCTGAATGTAAAGATTAAGGTTTAACTTAAAGATTTTTTTTTAAACTTGCTGATTTGTGATGAAATAGCATGCAGCAGGAGTTTAGATGCCCTTTTCAGTGTGGCTCAGCTCAGTGTGCTGAATTGAGGCTGTGCTACAATTTAGAGAGGCTTTGTTTTTAGTTTTCATAGTGCTCCTTTTTCCATTTATTTCTTCAGTTACTATCAGTTTGTAGTAATACTGCATCGATTTAAAGTGGTTCTGTTCTGACTTTTAAAAATGTATATAAAACAAACTTGAAAGAACGGATGCAGTAATTATATCAATTAAATGTGATCAAAACTAAGATCAACAAATAACATTTTTTAATCATGTGAATAATCAAGATTCATTTTTAAACACTTCACAGCACTAGTAATGTAATATTGTTTGACCCTATTATAGATAAACACTGCAATTATATCAAATTTTATGTTTATCTTAAGATTATTTGACATTATTTATTTTTAGCTAATAATACAAGGCTAGGGCCTGACATTCACTCACTAGTCTTTTCCCACACTCTTAACATGTCATTTTTCTCTGCAAAGACAAAAAACACAGAAATATTTGCTCCAGAGAGCAAAGTTTTCATTATTATTTCTCGAGACTCACCAAATCACCTCCACAGCACAAATATAATTCCTATTACATAAGGAAAATTAGCTACCGCATAGGGTATTCTTTTTTCTAACAAGCATAAAAACATAGAAGTTTACAGCACAAAAGAAGGCTATTCAACATATCATGTCTGAGCCCGCTCTTTTCTAGAACAATCCAAACTAATCCCATGGCTCCACTGTCTCCCCTTCTGCATCAAATATTTAACCAATTTTCCATTAATACATGCAACAGTCTCTGCCTTAACCAATCTTTTTAGCAAAGCAATTGATGCTCCAATAACTCTATGTGTGAAGAAATTTGTCCAAACTTCTCTCCTCATTCTGTGTGACAATTTTAAATTGATGAGCACTCATCATGAACTCTATAACCACATATTCACACTATCAAAATCAGTCATAATTTTTTTAAATCTCAATTTAATCTCCTCTTAACCTTCTTTGCTCCAGGGAAAATAATGCTAGTATCTCATATCACTCCTCATAACTACGGTTTCCCATCCCTGGCATCATCCCGAGGAATCTATGCTCGACATCAAGGCAACATTCGATCGAATATGATACCAAGGAGCTTAGGCAAAACTGAAGTCAATGAGGGTTAATAGGAAAACCCTCCAGTGGCTGGAGTCATACCTGACACAAAGGAAGATGCTTGTGTTTGTCAGAGGCCATTCATCACAGTCCCAATAATATCACTGCAGTGGTTCCTAAGGGAAGCGTCTTTGACCCAACCATCTTCACCCAATTCATCGATGACATTCTCTCAATAATGTCAGCAGTTGTGCTGTTGTCACTTCCATTCACAACCCTCCATAATAAAGCAGCCCATGCCAGCCTACAGCAGAACCTAGATAACATCCAGGTTTAGGCTGACAAGTGGCAGGTAACATTCACACCACATAAGTGCCAGTTAATGACTATCTTGAACAAGAGAAAGCTCAGCCATCTCCCTCTGACATTCAATGGCACCACTGAAGAAAGAATGACTTGCATTTATACAGCGGATTCACAACTTCAGGACATCCCAAAGTGCTTTACAGCCAATGAAGTATTTTTTTTTATATAAGTGTAGTCACTGTTGTATTGTAGGAAACACAGCAGCCAATTTACGCTCTTCAGGGTTCCACAAACAGCAATGTGACAATGACCAGATAATCTGTATTTTTTAGGTGTGGATTGAGGTATAAATATTAGCCAGGGCACCAGGTATGACAGATATCACTACGTGACCAACCTCAGACCCACCCTCACGTATATAGTATCCATCCCTGGTGATTTATTGTTTGTGAGCCTTTCTAGGGTTGTCCATGCAAGTGATATATCCAAGTCATTAAGTTTAGTTGTGGAACCTCCTATGATGGGTGGAATGCTGCTAATACTGAGCAGGTGGTGTCTGTAACAAGCCCTCATGGAGAATATTTAACACTTGGGGCTACTATCTCACATCCACAGCTGAAACCCTTCCATTTACTGGAATAATGATAGCCTGCGGGGAGACCATTGGTGTAGCAGGTTCAACTGTAGAAATCTCATGAACAGGCAAGCATATAGGATGATGAAAATGGCTACCAATATCAGACCAAGAATATGAATCTAGCACTAACCAGTTCTGCAAACCAATCTGGAGACAAGAAAGAGGACCACCCCCTCTTTCCCACAGTCCAAAGCTAGCCATCTACAAATGTCATGTCTTGCTCTAGCTCCAGGTGAGACTTATTGTAGACGATGAAGCCAAACTCCTGGGATGTGATGCATACTTACTAGAAGACTGTCTAAAGGGCATTGTGACAAAGTGTTTTTATGAAATTCTGTAGGCTTAAACATTAAAAAAGAAAACAGGGCTGTCTGACCTATAACTGACCCGAGCGCTGACTTTAAGAATGCAAACAATTACAACTTGCATGATTAAAGAAACACACACCTATTCTTCAGCAGCAGAACAATACATTGTACATTACATGATATAGTCTTCATGTCCTTATAAAACAGCATCCTTAAATTTACCAATGCCACGATAGATCTGCTAGTAATATACATAGTTCAATAAAAATGGAGCCTTTTCTTCAGTTTTAGGTTGGTAGTGGTTCCTTGAATTCAGTCACAGTACATAAAGGGGGTGAAATTCGTCTTGGGCAGTAGCACAAAATGGGAGTGCCGAATCAGCAGCCGTTTTACACATGGAAAGGAAAATCATGCAGAGTGTAAAACGAGCTGCCGATTCGCTATTGCCCGTAAGATGAATTTCACTCCCAAGGAGTTTAAAAACCAGCTACTTTCAAAGTCATGCCTCCAGCATAACTCAATACAAAAGTTGCAAATACTTATTTGGCTGTCTTCGGGGCTATAGGTTGGTAGGAAAAGCCAAGCCAAATTCAAATAAAAACACACTGTATGATTTGCTCAGTTATGTGCAAGACTGACAGATACTTTTGAATTTAACTGAAAGTTAGTCAAATCCATAACTGTTGGAGGAATATTTACGAGTGTGGACTACTCAAATTATTGAGTTGATTTGGAACTTTCAAAATCAGGCCAACTAGCAAAATTACAAGAATAACTGCGTATATAAAGATTAACTATAATAGTAGTTTACTTTAAATAATACTTTATTATAGAGATTGCAATCATTTATAAATTTCCTCGAGGTTTAGTGTAGTATATCTACTGTAAAATGTATATGTATGATGGTATATGTATGGGCGGTACTGGACCTAATTCTAGGGAATGGAGCCGGGCAAGTGGTGGAAGTGTCAGTAGGAGAGCATTTTGGCGACAGTGACCATAATTCGGTGAGATTTAAGGTGGTCATGGAAAAAGACAAAGACGGCCCGGAAATAAGGGGTCTAAATTGGGGGAAGGCCGATTTTAATATGATAAGGCAGGATCTGGCAAAAGTGGACTGGGAGCAGATACTTATAGGAAAATCCACATCAAAGCAGTGGGAGACTTTCAGAAGGGAAATAGAGAGAGTACAACGCCAACATGTTCCCGTAAAGGTCAAGGGTGGGACCAACAAGCAAAGGGAACCTTGGATGACAAGGGATATACAAAAATGCATTAGGAAAAAAAGGGGGGCTTTTGGCAGTTACAAAAGACTTAAGACGGAGGAAGCCCTAGAGGAGTATAAAAAGTGCAGGGGCATACTTAAAAAAGAAATTAGGAGAGCGAGGAGGGGCCATGAAATAACACTGGCGAGCAAAATAAAGGAAAATCCTAAGATGTTTTATAAGTATATTAAGGGTAAGAGGATAACCAGGGAAAGGGTAGGGCCCATTAGGGACCAAAGTGGCAATCTGTGTGTAGAGCCAGATGATGTAGGCGGGGTTTTAAATGAATTTTTTGCATCCGTGTTCACTATGGAGAAAGACGATGTAGACATAGAAATCGGGCAAGGGGACTGTGATATACTTGAACATATTAGCATCGAGAGGGAAGAGGTACTAGAGGTTTTAGCAGGCCAAAAAGTGGATAAATCCCCAGGCCCGGACGAGATGTATCCTAGGCTGCTGTGTGAGGCAAAGGAGGAGATTGCAGGGGCTCTGACACAAATTTTCAGAACCTCTCTGGCCACAGGGGATGTACCAGAGCACTGGAGAACAGCTAACGTAGTACCATTATTCAAGAAGGGTAGCAGGGATAAACCAGGAAATTACAGGCCAGTGAGCCTAACATCTGTGGTAGGGAAATTATTGGAAAAGATTCTGAGGGACAAAATTAGTCTCCACTTGGAGAGGCATGGATTAATTGGGGATGGTCAGCATGGCTTTGTCAAGGGTAAATCATGTCTGACCAATCTGATTGAATTTTTCGAGGGGGTGACTAGGTGTGTGGATGAAGGAAATGCTGTGGATGTAGTATACATGGACTTCAGTAAGGCTTTTGACAAAGTCCCGCATAGGAGACTGGTCAAGAAGATAAGAGCCCATGGGATCCAGGCACGTTGGATCCTAAACTGGCTGAGTGGCAGGAGGCAGAGGGTGATGGTCGAAGGTTGCTTTTGTGACTGGAAGCCTGTGTCCAGTGGGGTACCTCAGGGATCGGTGCTGGGTCCCTTGCTGTTTGTGATCTACATAAATGATTTGGATGAGAATATAAAAGGTATGATCAGTAAGTTCGCAGATGACACGAAAATTGGTGGGGTGGTAAATTGCGAGGAGGAAAGCCTCAGGCTACAGGACGATATAAACGGGTTGGTCAGATGGGCGGAAAAGTGGCAAATGGAATTTAACCCTGTAAAGTGCGAGGTGATGCATTTTGGACGGACAAATAAGGCAAGGGAATACACAATGAGTGGTAGGACCCTAGGAAGTACAGAGGGTCAGAGGGACCTTGGTGTACATGTACATAGATCCCTGAAGGCAGCGGAACAGGTAGATAAGGTGGTTAAAAAGGCATATGGGATACTTGCCTTCATTAGCCGAGGCATAGAGTATAAGAGCAGGGAGGTTATGATGGAGCTGTACAAAACGCTGGTGAGGCCACAGCTGGAGTACTGTGTGCAGTTCTGGTCGCCTCACTATAGGAAGGATGTGATTGCATTGGAGAGGGTGCAGAGGAGGTTTACCAGGATGTTACCTGGGCTGGAGCGCCTCAGCTATGAAGAAAGCCTGAACAGGCTGGGGTTGTTTTCCTTGGAGCAAAGAAGGCTGAGGGGGGACCTGATTGAGGTGTACAAAATGATGAGGGGCATAGATAGGGTAGATAAAGAGGAACTTTTCCCCTTAGTAGGGGGATCAATAACAAGGGGGCATAGATTCAAGGTAAGGGGCAGGAGGTTTAGTGGGGATTTGAGGAGGAACTTTTTCACCCAGAGGGTGGTTGGAGTCTGGAACTCACTGCCTGAAAGGGTGGTAGAGGCAGGAAGCCTCACAACATTAAAGAATCATTTGTATGAGCATTTGAAATGCCATTGCATACAAGGCTATGGACCAAATGCTGGAAAATGGGATTAGATTGGACAGGGCTTGATGGACGGCGCAGACACGATGGGCCGAAGGGCCTCTTTCTGTGCTGTATAATTCTATGACTCTATGAAATTACTTTTATTTACTTACTTTATCATCCATTGTTCAATAAATTTGCTTCAATCCAATAGCCAAAACAATTTTTAAAGAAAGATCTTTGTGTTATTCAGGCTACATTACCAAAATTTACCTAGATGTTAGGGCCAGTGAAGATATTCTGTAGATCATGAGGCGTTGAAAATTTTCTAGGAAAGTACTCAAAATACTGAAGCCAAAATATATGGAATCATGAGGGCAGAAAATACCCAGAATCACAGCACAGTATGACTCTCAACACTTCCTGTGTTACACATTAGCATCTCTTAGGCTCTACACACACACACAAACACATAATTGCAGTTGTTTTCATATACGGAAAAAGCGACAAATTAACACTCTTACTATCACTAGTGATCAAAATCTACCAATAAAAAAGCAGAAACTGAAGCAAATCATTCAAAAAAAAATCTTCAACATCTTTTAGCTGCAACAAATCAGAACTGAAACTAAAAATTGGAAAAATCTAGCAATCAGAAAAAATGGTGTAACTGAACCAAAATATTTTTTCAGCTAGCCTGCTGGCTACACATAGGCAATGGCCCATACGTTGTGGTCAACGGCGAAGCAAAGGCACTCACCCCTGGCCCCAAAGAAAGCTGCCCACAGCTGTGGTGAGATGTTTGCCTTTTTCGACATTCAATTGATTACAACGCTCTGAAATAGGGATTTCTAGTGCGATGCTGCAATGTCAACAAGCTGTCTACGCAGCCAATCACATTGAAGAATTCTCACAGACAGGAAACCAAGAAATGAGAAGCTGCTTTTATTTAGACTTTTTTAAAATGTTACAGGGAGCAAAATAAAGATTGGGACTTTCACATGGGGATAAGGTAAAAGCTGAAATACCATGAACAAACTTTACATTTTTTTTGAAGTTTTTTTAAAACTTGTAATTTAAAAAAAAATCAGAATGGAGAAATTTGACACTCCACAAATATAAAATTTAGTTTTTTAGGGCCAGAACATTTACTTGCCAGTCAATACGCTGTTAAAACCCCAGTTACACCTATTCCAACAAGGCTGAACATTTAGTGGGGTATTTAACAACGATATTACCACGGAAAAGACCCAAGTTTTTGTCAGAGTTATTGATTTCACTGATTGCCAGCTATGGGGTGGGGGGACAGGGTCCACAGTGCACAGTTAGTGTTGGAGCAGTGAATGACTGACTGCAACTTCAGGATTTCCGCATTTAGCTGAGCATGTGCTAAAACCCAAAGTTGCAGTCAGTTTCAGAAGGCGAACAGTAACAGTTCGCCGTCATTACCTACCGCAAATTCCAGGTCATTAAATACAATTCAGAATAAGTAAAACGTAAAAGATTAGCAAAAAGTATAATTTTTCCAACTTCTGTCAGAAGTCTATTTAAGTTTTGCACACTAAGGCCTAATCTTTGTCAGAAGTCTGGGACTCAGGTTTGTGGTCCACTTAAGACTCTGTGCTCCATTCCTGGTATGCCATGCCATATTCCCAGCCTACCCTACTCTCGCATGTTCCCGCCCAGTCATGCTCAGCCCAGTCTCTCTCACCAGCTCCACTCTGTTTCCCACCAGTTTGGCCTGTTCCAAACTCATTCCCAACCTGAAGCAAGTTTTCAGTGTTGCATGTGCTTTACGCTATATTTGCTAATGATTACAACAATCAACAAATACAATATATAGTGTGTACAGCTTTGAAAACAAGCCGCAGGTCCAAAATGAGCCTGAATAATCGGAAAACGGCTAGCGGGCTGGTCAAAGAGACAGGGAACAGATTGGAAGAGGCAGTAGAAACATAGAAGATAGGAGCAGGAGTAGGCCATTCGGCCCTTCGAGCCTGCTCCGCCATTCAACGAGATCATGGCTGATCATCCAAATCCTAGCACCCGGTCCCTACACCGACAGCCATCCCACCCAAGCCCTATCCCCGTAACCCCACGTATTTAATCCCCCCTAACACTAAGGGCCAATTTTTATCATGGCCAATCAACCTAACCCGCACATCTTTGGACTGTGGGAGGAAACCGGAGCACCCGGAGAAAACCCACGCAAACACGGGGAGAATGTGCAAACTCCACACAGTACCAGGATGCAACTACCTGCGGCCACTGTTGCAGATCCCGCCAAAGCTTACGGGGTCAGGGAACAGAGCCAGCAGAAATGTTAGCAGTGGCTTGCTGGCTTCAAGATGGGGGATTTGCCAGGTCCCCCTCCACCACCAAAGAATAACCTATTTACCCTGAGCGGCCCACTCGCCCAAACAAATTCTCCACCACTCATCTTCAAGGTCCAGACCCATACCCCTGCATGAGCCCCAGTTCCAACCTAGTAAGACCAGGTGTGCTAGCATCAATTATATGCCAAGTCCCTATTGAAGGCCCAGGAGCAAGAACTCCCAACTTAGGAGTCACAGCTGCTGGCCCTGTGCCCTCTTACAGCAATGTTTTTACAGGGTCAGGGGTCAACTCCGCCCCAGAAAGCCATCAAAGTTTACAGCCACTCAAGCAGCCAGAGTTACGGAGAAAGTCTGCTGGAACGTGGATTTTCAAGGCCCAGGTTCTTATTTGCTATATTGCCTGCCATTTACTCCATTCTAGATTTTAAAAAATATTAGTCAGTCTCCCATGGAGTTGCACACCGAGGGTCAAAGCTAAGCGCACTTTTCAGGTTTAGAGAGCAGGGAGATAACTGAACCAAGGCAGGTGAGGGGAGAGGGTATGGAGGAGGAGCACTAGGTACATGGTGAGGGGGAGAGGTGCACGGGAGGAGAGGAGAAGCAAGAGTATAGATGGAGGGGAGGAGAGGTAAAGGGGAGGTGGAAGGAAGGAGAGAAGAGGGGAGGTGGATGAAAAACCTCAGATTGGAAATTATTGGCTTAAGGCGTTTCTTCTGAGTAACAAAAATATTCCTGTAAATTGAGACACCCGTGCAAATCTTACATTACACTACAGTGTTGTAATACTTCATTTATGCCATTAGATACCACTGCCAGATTTTCACAAATGTCCCAATCAAATACAACGAAAGATCAATATAGTATCAAGCAGATTATTTGCAGGAGCTGTCTAGTACATCGAATTTGCAGCACAGAAACAGGCCATTCAGCCCAGCTGGTCTATGCTGGCGTTTAGTGCTTCCTTTACAATGCAGAATCCCACCAAAAGAGGAAGTACCTGACACGTCCCATCAGAAGCATCATACTTTCCTCAAGCAAAAGTTTTATTAGGTTTCTCAAACCAAAATGATTGCAGTGTTCAGTTCCATTCATAACTCCTCAGATAATGAAGCAGTCCATGCCCGCACACAGCAAGACCTGGACAACATTCAGGTCTGGGCCAATTACAGGCAAGTAACATTCATGCCACACAAGTGCCAGGCAATGACTATCTCCAAAAAGAGAGTCTTGCCACCTCCCCTTGACATTCAACGGGATTACCATCACCAAATCTCCCACCATCAACATTCTGAGGAACACCATTGTCCAGAAACTTAACTGGACCAGCCACATAAATACTGCAGCTACAAGAGCAGGTCAGCAGCTGGGTATTCTGTGGCGAATGACTCACCTCCTGACTTCCCAAAGCCTTTCCATCATCGACAAGGCACAAGTCAGGAGTATGATTAAATATTCTCCACTTGAGTGTGTCAGCTGTGGCTCAGTTGGTAGCACCCTCACCTCTGAGTCAGAAGGTTGTGGATTCAAGTCCCACTCCAGAGACTTGAGCACAAAAATCTAGGCTGACACTCCAGTGCAGTACTGAGGGAGTGCTGCACTGTCGGCGGTGCAGACTTTCAAATGAGATGTTAAACCAAGGTCCCATCTGCTCTCTCAGGTGGACGTAAAAGATTCCATGGCACTATTTCGAAGAAGAGCAGAGGAGTTATCCCCGGTGTCCTGGCCAATATTTATCCCTCAATCAACATAACAAAAACAGATTATCTGGTCATTATCACATTGCTGTTTGTGGGGGCTTGCTGTGCGCAAATTGGCTGCCACATTTCCTACATTGCAACAGTGACCCCACTTCAAAAAGTACTTCATTGGCTGTAAAGCGCTTTGGGACATCCGGTGGTCGTGAAAGGTGCTATAAAAATGCAATTCTTTCTTTCTTTCTTTCACTTGCCTGCAGATCCAACACTCAAGAAGCTCAACACCATTCAGGACAAAGCAGCCCGCTTGATTGGCACTTCACCCACCACATTCACTCCCCCTACCTCCGGTGCACCATGGCTATAGTGTGTACCATCTTCAAGATGCACTGCAGCAACTCGCTAAAGCTTCTTCGACAGCACCTCCCAAACCTGCGACCTCTACCACCTAGAAAGACAAGGGCAGCAGGCGCATGAGAACACCACCACCTGCAAATACCCCTCCAAGTCACACACCATCCAGACTTGGAAATATATCGCCATTCTTTCATCGTCGCTGGGTCAAAATCCTGGAGCTCCATCCCTAACGGCACTATGGGAGTACCTTCACCACATGGACTGCAGCGGTTCAAGAAGACAGCTGACCACCACCTTCTCAAGGGCAATTAGGGATAGGCAATAAATGCTGCTAAATACTGCTAAAGGCGAAACTAAGCATCTCTCATCAGTGACGCTTGGTATTGGGCCTGCCATGTTGGCTCAAGCTGTAGGCAAGTTGACCACTTAGCCTACCTGTATAAGCCAGCAAGCCAATTCCACTAATGTTTGGACTTTCCATAGACATCGGGAAAAGTTCCATCCATACTGACAAACTTAGCAGTAACTACACGTGAGAGATTTACACATACGCAGCAGCAGTTTGGAGCAACTACATATGCATAAAAATTGCATATTGTTTTCCCACGGTCATCAACTCTGACCCACAATACAAACAAAATGACTCAGCATAAATAGGAAACAATTCAATTACTGAATGCTTCAATAATATAAAAGCAGCATAAGAAATTGATCCAACACACACATATTCCAACTTCTACTTCATTAGAAAATGAGGACAGATATTTTAATAAAATTAGTTTTGAAATATCAAATTTATTGGCATGTTTTGAGGGCTGAAACAACTCTCTTTAGTTGTCGGTGTTTGGGTCAGTGTCTTTTCAATTGTTTAATAATTTTGTATCACTAATGTATTTCCTATGACTGAGCTGACGGAAAGTCAGAGGAAGCATTGGTCTTATTGGTATATTATGAGTTCTTTCTTTGTCTGCTCTTCTGATTGTCTCTCACTTCTTGTCTAGTTTTCTCTCTCCCTTTCTGTTCTCTTCGATCCCCTTCTGCTCTTTTACTTCTGTCTCTTGTTTTTATTTTGATTTATTCCTTCTCTGTTTAGGTTCTCTGGCTCATTTATGTTCAGGTTCTTTGCCTTATTTGTGGAAGGTGGGAAGTGGTATGGTAGGGTGGGAGTGTTTTGCATGGTGGCTGTGGACTGCTGCATGCAGGAGGCATCGGGGTAAGGTAGGGTGGAGGAAGTTGGGCAAGGCAGGACAGGAAAGGAGCAAGGAGTAGAAGGGGCCGGGTATGAGGCACAAGCACCTAGAGTGCTTGGGGTAGGAGACAGTAAAATTGAGACAAAAGTAATGGATGCTCCAGTGGAACGCGATAGTGGGGGGGCAAGAAAAGGGGGTGTCAGGCGGGGGGTGGATTTCGAGCAGTGCTTTAGATCAGCAGATCACAGGTGCATTTTGGGGGTTTTGAGAAATCTGATAAGGATTTTTATCAGAATAATTACTTATTGAGGAGAAGCTGTTTTATTTTTAGCAATGTGAAATTTAAAATTAATTTTACACAAAATTTTTAAAAATTGCAGCAACATTACATCCATCATTAAATCAGACAGGGTGTAATATATTTCCCAACTATTCTCTTAACAGAAATACAAAGTGTTTTGCCATGAAAAATAATTTGATTGCTGTTAATGGCTGTTATGGGTTTTCTGTTAACTTCTACCAAGTGGTATTTTTTAATTAAAAAAAAATAATCAAGGCATGCTTTACTTCTCTAGCTACGACACTGTGCTGGTAATAGATTTCTGAATGAATATAATATATCAAAACATTGGCAACTGCAACATAAAACAAAGCAACCTGGAAAGCATGCCTACTATAGGATTTTACAAAGAAAAACTGAACCTTATTTTGACCAGCAGTATTAGCGTTCCATCCATGCTCATACATTATAGAGGTAGTTTAATCACCCGTAAGAAATTACTAGCTTTTCTGTTCGTGAAGCATGACATTTCAATTGTACAGCCAATAAAAGTATTACATGGAAAGTGTTCAAATGATTTACTGCCTTGAAAGTCTTAAGACCAAGGTTACCATGGTGAGGTACCTACTCCATGCATGCTAGGTCAAGTGAGAGCGCTCTATCAATGGACAACCCTCAGTTATGTGAGAAAACAATATTTCTTTCAAGTCACAAACTGGTTGTTTTCTGTACTGAACTCTATCTAAATCTCAGCCTTATTTTTTGCTAAAATATAATGGATTGTAAAAAAGCAATTATGAAAATAATCTACATGAATGCACCTTGTGGTGTCACCCAACCATACAGGAAAAAAATATTTAGTCACAGACTAGACCATTCCAAATTTGTATGACCCTAAAATACAATTTAAATTAAATTCACATTCCCAGTTCATGTTATATTATTGCAATGTTTGTTCAATTTTGTGGCAGGATTTGGTTTAATCTTTTAGTGAAAGGTTTAAGTTTTTGTCTTGTAATTCTTTTTATTCATCCTCAGGATATAGGTGTCATTGAGAAGGCCAGCATTTATTGCCCATCCTTAGTTGCATTTGAGAAGGTGGTAGTGGGCTGCCGTCTTAAACTACTACAGTCTGTGTGATGAAGGTACTCCCTCAGTGCTGTTAGGTAGGGAGTTCCAGGATTTTAACCCAGTGACAATGAAGGAACAGAGATATATTTCCAAGTTGGGATGGTGTGTGACTTACAGAACTTTGAGATGATGGTGTTCCCATGCATCTGCTGCCCTTGTCCTTCTAGGTGGTGGAGTTTGTGGGTTTGGAAGGTGTTATCAAAGAAGCCTTGGCAAGTTGCTGCAGTACATCCTATATACAGTAAACACTGTAGCCATGGTACGCTGGTGGTTGACGGAGTAGATGTTTAAGTTAGATTATAATTATGCGCCTACCCTCAAAACAGCAAGTTCTTGATGGAGGGATCATAAGAACATAAGAAATAGGAGCAAAGTAGGCCATCTGGCCCTTCGAGCCTGCTCCGCCATTCAACAAGATCATGACTGATCTTCTATCTCAACTCCACCTTCCCGCACTATTCCCATATCCGGTAATTCCCAAAAATTTATCAACCTCTGTCTTGAATATACTTTCTGGGGTAGAGAATTCCAAAGATTCACAACCCTTTGAGTGAAGAAATTTCTTCTGATCCCAGTCCTAAATGGCCGACCCCTTATTCTGAGAATGTGATCCTGTGTTCTAGATTCCCCAGCCAGTGGAAACATTTTCTCAGCATTAACCCTGTCAAGCTGCTGAAGGCAGGAAAAGAGGAGATCTGCAAGGATTCATGAACAAAAAGAAAAAAAAGACTTGCATTTAAATAGCAGGATGTCCCAAAGTGCTTCACAGCCAAAGAAGTACTTTTGAAGTGGAGTCACTGTTGTCATGTAGGAAACGCGGCAGCGAATTTGCACTCAATAAGCTCCCACAAACAACAATGTGATAATGACCAGATAATCTGCTTTTGTTGATTGAGGAATAAATATTGGCCTTGGCAGGGGGATAACGCCGCTGCTCTTCTTTGAAATAGTGCCATGGGATCTTTTGCATCCACCTGAGAGCGTAGACGGGGCATCGGTTTAGCGTCTCATCCGAAAAACATCACCTCCGACAGTGCAGCACTCCCTCAGTACTGCACTGGAGTGTCAGCCTCGATATTGGTGCTCAAGTCTCTGGAGTGGGACTGTGAACCCACAACCTTCTGACTCAGAGTTGAGAGTGCGACCCACTAAGCCACAGCTGACAATACAATTGAGTACAATTCAATACAAAACAAAACACACCAATAGAAACAATACAAAACAAAACACATCCTTGACTTTGGTTAGGCCTCACTTAATATACTGTGTCTAGCTTTGGTTCCCCCAAATGGTGAGTGACATAGAGGCTTTGGATAAGAGTCAGAGGAGGGCCACAAAAATGATACCCAGTTTAAAACACTTTAGTTGGCAAGTTAAGCTTAAAAAGCTGAGTCTATTCAACCAAGAATGCGTAGACTCTAAGGAGAGCTGCTAGAGGTATTTAAAATAACAAAGGGACTAGACAGTATTCATATTGATAGATAGGCTAAGGAGGACCAGGGGTCATGTGTATAAGCTACACAAGGACAAAACTAGATTAGATGTCATGAGGTTCTTCTTTCCCAGTGGACAGAAAACCTATGGAACAAGTTTCCAGTTTGTGCGTTGAGTGCTGATTCATAGCATGCCTTCAAAACAGAGCTGGTCCATTTCCTGGCTGCGGCGTACCAGAGGTAGGCGAAATAATAATAAGGGAATACTCAGTAATGTAAATCATAGTCAATATGCACTGGACTAAGTTTATCGCTGGGGGGAGTGGGGGGTGCTAGGGGAGGAATTTTCCAAAGGCAGAAGGCCAGTGGTAGACCTTTCTCTCAGTGGCAGTGAAGGTCACCGTTGCTCTCAATTTCTATGCCAGTGGATCCTTCCAAGTTTCAACAGGGGATATTGCAAACATTTCAGTTCGCCGTCTATTGCTGCATCCGGGAGGTGACAGATGCTCTCTACAGAAGGAGAAGGGAGTACATCTCATTCCCCATGACCAGAGACAAACAGCATGAACGCTCATGTGTCTTTGCAAGGATAGCAGGTTTCCCCATGGTTCAGGGCACCATTGACTGCACCCACGTGGCATTGCGGGCATCTCATCAAAACGCAGCGGTGTTCCGCAATGGCAAAGGCTACCACTCTCTGAACATGCAGTTGGTGTGCGACCACAGACAGCACATCCTCGCCATCAATGCCCGCTATCCTGGCAGCAGCCACGATTCATTCATCCTGCGACAGACTGGTGTCCCAGCACTGTTCCACCCACCACATGAAGCTCACAGCTGGCTGCTCGGACACGAAGGTTATCCACTTGCCACCTGGCTGATGACACCCCTCCGCAACCCCAACACTCCTGCTCAGCACGCATACAATGACAGCCATAGCGCCACCAGGAACCTGATCGAGCAGACTATCTGATTGGTCAGACAGCGGAACCGTTGCTTTAGCATTCTGGAGGAGCCCTGCAGTACTCCCCTGATCAAGTCTCCCTTTTCATTGTTGTGTGCAGCATGCTGCACAACCTGGCCATTCTGAGGGCCCAACCATTGCCACCAGGGATTGCAGGTCCACCTCAGGAGGAAGAGGGACAGGAGGAGGAGGAGGCGGAAGAGGAGGATGAAGAGGAGGAGCAGCACCAACATAGGAGGGAGATAATCAATGTTGCTTCTGAAAGGGACGTTTGTGATTGCCTAATTTCACAGCGCTTCCGATAAATGAAAGAGCACATGGCATTTGCGCAGAACAACCACATCACTACAGCCAGCTCGCAGCCCCCATCACCGGGCCAAGCTCAAATGAGAAAATTTGCTACGTCGAAATAAACATTTATTATTCTGCACAACTCTCTCTCATCAAACACAAATTGTTGTGTTTGTTTATTATTGGTTATGAACAAACACAACTGGTTCTTACCAAACTGAACAATATGTTTACAAACACATCAACTTTTGTACACACACTCCCCCCATTTGCTATTAACATTTTATTTACTGGGCCTTCTTCAATGACTTCCCTCCCAACCCTACTGCTCCTCCATAATGTGGCCCCAGTAGCTGCAGCAAGACTGGTGGAAGGCTGCTGAGTCTGGGAGCCAGAGACTGCAGATGGCCTTGCAGGACGACCTCGACCAAGCTCTAGGCCTGGAAGGCCCGGCTGTAGACTGCACCACCTCAGCATGGTCGGCAGCAGTCTGGGATGGCTGGGTTACAGACTAAGGCAAGTGCAATGGCGGAGTGGCAGTGGTGGGAGTAGGAATGCTGTCATCCTGAGAGGGGACAGCACCTTCCTGCTTGACCGACACACTGCCACTCCCCCGGAGTAGAACCTCAGCATCTGGAGCAATCTGCTCAGGCACAGATTGCTGGCCTGCTGCAGCACCATGAGATCCCCGGTGGACTGTGTGCAACCCAGCAATGATGGCAGCAGTCAGCGCTTGCGTGGCATCAATCTGAAACTGCATGAAAGCAGTCCGAGATTGGATGCCACCAACCACTGACTACATTACAGCTCTAAGCCATTGCGTTGTACCAGCCTGTGCTGCAATAGATGCTGCCACCTCACCCATGACACGCGGCATGAGGTCCCAGAGTCAGCCATCCTCTGCAAAGTGCCACGGTTTGCGCAGAGATGAGAGCAATGCAGGCAGACTCCTCCACGTTCCTAACCAGTGCATCCATGCCCTTGGGCACCCTTGCCATTGCACCCATGAGCTCAGTATGCATGCTCATCGCCTGTATGGTCATGGTCTCGACACCGAGGTCCTCATCTGAGTCCTGTGCAGCAGAACTCGTGTGCACACTCATCCTCCGGGGAGATGGCCCCCGAGCTTCCCTTTCCCCATGGCATTGCTGCAGCCCGCTAGGTCCCAGAGCTTCACCCACATCAAAGCCATTTCCTCTGCTCCCCTCCAGCAACCGCGTGGTCCCATTATCGGATGTCTCGCCCTCGGGAGACACAGGCAGTGAGGCTCCGGCTTGGTGTTCTTCCTCCTCTCTCGCATCGCTACCACTGGGAGGCTGAGGGACAGGCTGGTCAGATGGTGGCTGATTATCTGAAAGCATTAAGGCACAAGAGTGGGTTTAACATCAGGGGAGGTGGGCAGGAAGGGAGCAAGGAATGGAGACAGTATACTTGGATGGAAAGTGGGAAGGGCTTGTGTTGTGAGGGGGAAGTGGTATGAGAGAAGAGGGAGAGCTGATGAACATACCGTTGTTGTTGCCACAGCGCCCACGACCTCGGCCGCGATGATGCTGCGCACTTGCTCCTCCAGCTGTGTAAGGAGGTGCAGCTCCGCCTGACCACCTCACGTGCGTTGCTACTCCCTCCTGTTATGAGCAGGCTTGGGCTGCAAGAAAAAGGACAGCGTGTGAGTGAGTGTGCAGTCTTGTGTTTGGCAGATGTGCCTATCATAGTTGAATAGCTGTTAATATATGTAAGGTGTGAGATGTGGATGTGAATTTTAGTAGATGGGTATAGTTGTTGGGTGAGTGTTGGGGATTTGGCGGTTTATACCGTCTGTGCACAGAATGAGGTTGAGATGGTGGGATGTAGAGGTTTTTGAAGCATGTACTCACCCTGACCACCCAAGTGAGGTCATTGAACCTCTTGCAGCACTGGGTGCGAGTCCTGTGGACCACGCTTCCGGCAGAGGCGTACTGGGCCACCTCCCTCCACATCCTTCTGAACTCCTGCAGCGATGGCCTCCTGCCAGTGTCTGGGAACAGCACTGCCCACTGGCATCCCACAACCGCAACCAGAGCCTCCAATGCCTGGTCGCTGAACCGGCGAGCTCTCTCCCCGGGCCAGTGATCAGCCATGAGATTTGTGGGTGATGAATTGCGTCTCCTTGCAGGCCCAGGTCACAAGCACCAATGATCAGAGTGAGGCTGTGCAACATGATTGACCCTCCCATTTAAGAACTGGAAGGCGCCAGTCTGTCTGAGTACTTGTAATTGACAGCGCTTGAACTTGAGCAGTGCTCTGCAGTAGCGCCCGGCTCCCCGACGTTAGCGCCGTAAGATAAGTGGGTAGCGCTTTATTTAGCGCTCAAACTGAATTTCGCGGAGCCGGGTGCTAAAGTTTGCACCCAGGCGATGTTAGCGCCCCAGAATGGTTGATACTGAATTTTTTCCCCCTAAGATTTCAGAGCTTCAAAATACAAAGTTCCATGGGTACTGCTCCACTAGTGTAAGTGCAGCAGAATGGTAATCCCATCCAACCATGGATGTCAGAGCACACCCTGCCTCAAATTGTGGGAATGGGGTCATTTAAGTATTGGGATGATCAGCCCATACCTGTAAAGGTATTGTCTGTACTTGGACATGAAAAAGTAGGCAAGGTATCAGAGAGTGTCTGGTTTCTATGGAACTGTACTACAACATGAATCGGTACCCAGGGCTGTCCTATGAGAAGAGATTGAGTAGAATGGGCCTATATTCTCTGGAGTTTAGAAGAATGAGAGGTGATCTCATTGAAATGTATAAAATTCTTAGAGGAATCAATCTAGTGAACCTTCAGTGCACCCCCTCTAGGGCAAGTATATCCTTCCATAGGGAAGGAGACCAAAACTGTTGACTCGGCCTAATCGTAGTGATTTTCCAAGTGCCCTGTTACCACGTCCTTAATAATATATTCTACTCAGGTGGGTCGGGTTTCCCAGGTTATGGGAAACCCGGCAGGTAAAAGGAAGCAAGAAAAGCTGGATCCATAAGGTAAGTACCTTTACAGCACTGCTTGTGGTCCAGGAGGATCAGGAGTGTTTCCTGCAGGATCAACAAGCTTACCCTGTAAACACCAGCGCCCCCATCTTTCCAATCTCCCCCGACCACCCCCAATCACAGACACCCCCCTCATCACTAAACCTACCTGCTCCTCAGCTGCGCCCTTTTCTGGAGCCTTACATGCCCAACAGGCAGCCAAGCTTGCCAATCAGGCAGGCTTTCAGACGGGGAACGGGGGTGGGGGGGGGAGGAGATGCGGAAGACACACACATAAAAACCCACACTTCCAAGTTTACCGACCATAACTCCTCCCCCCACCCCAATCGGGGCCATAGAACCTGTTGTTATACAGGCAAATGTAAGAAGTCACACAACACCAGGTTATAGTCCAACAGCTTTATTTGAAATCACAAGCTTTCGGAGCGCTGCTCCTTTGTCAGGTGAAGTGGAGAGATGCATAAAAACACAGCTTATATAGTCAGAGAATAATGTCAGATGTTTACAGGTAATCTTTCTAACTGCCATTTATCACACCTCGGCAGAGAGATAATCACAGCAATCAAAGGTGTAAATGATGTCCAAACAGGTCAGTCAGGAAAACATTACATCAAAGAACAATGAGGTGGGGTCACAAGGGGTCAAATGTTGCAGATGCTGGGGTCTGTATGAAATACAAAAAAAGACAAAAAACATTTTTTTTTGCTGGAAATCACAGCAGGTCCGGCCGCATCTGTGTGGAGAGAACAAGCCAACGACGACTCGAGTCTGGATGACCCTACGTCAGGTGGGGTTACATGTAGTGTGACATGAACCCAAGATCCCGGTTGAGGCCGTCCTCATGGGTGTGGAACTTGGCTATCAGTTTCTGCTCGACGATTTTGCGTTGTCATGTGTCTCGAAGGCCGCCTTGGAGAATGCTTACCCGAAAATCGGAGGCTGAATGTCCTTGACTGCTGAAGTGTTCCCCGACTGGGAGGGAACACTCCTGCCTGGCGATTGTTGCACGGTGTCTGTTCATCCGTTGTCGCAGTGTCTGCATGGTCTTGCCGATGTACCATGCTCCGGGGCATCCTTTCCTGCAACGTATGAGGTAGACAACGTTGGCCGAGTCACATGAGTATGTACCATGTACCTGGTGGGTGGTGTCCTCACGTGTGATGATGGTATCTGTGTTGATGATCTGGCATGTCTTGCAGAGGTTGCTGTGGCAGGGTTGTGTGGTGTCGTGGTCGCTGTTCACCAAGGAGGCCTTCGAGACACACAACGCAAAATCGTCGAGCAGAAACTGATAGCTGTTGTGTATGTAATATGTGTGCTACTTTGAACCTATGGACAGGACTGCACTACTTGTAGGGCGTAGTGATACGCAGTACCACTCCTGGCCATAGGGGTATAAATAGTACTGTGGGTACTGATCTCCCCTCAGTTCCCGCCTGTGGGCATGAAGTAAAGACCTACGTGCAGTCCCTACCTCCAACCAGTAAAGACCTGTTTGAGTTATACGTTTAAGTCTTTGTGTTAATTGTTCAATACAATACACATACTTAACACTGGCGACGAGTCAGGTTCTTACCCTGCGGCAGTTGAAGAGAGGTTTCAAACCTCACCACCCCACTAGAAGCGACAGGCTTAGGACTCTGAAGCCTCCATCAGCGACTGAGCACTGGAGTGCAGCAGCCATCCTGACAGCTTCCAGCAACTGACAGAAGTCTTTCTGCAGTTTCCTTGTTCAACCTAGGTGGTGGGGTAAGCCGTGCAGCGTGGGCTGCAAAGACAGGACTGGGGAAGTCGGAGCAGATAAGGGCCATCGATCGCGATCGGAGATAAGGCCGGGCCGCCTTCAAGTGCGAGGCGCAGCGCGGGCCAGCGATCGGGACCAAAGATAAGGGCCGCACTCGGACTGAAAGGCGCGGCGGCTGCAGAAGCTCAAGGTGCGAGAGCCGCGGTGCACAGCGCGGGCTATCGATCGCACAGAAGATAAGGGCCGAGAGCCGCTTCGGTCGGGAGCCACTTCGCGATCCAGCGATCGCATCCGCTGATAAGGGCCGCACTCGGGCGATCGCGGCGAAGATAAGGGCCGCACTCGGGGGCTGAAGGGAGACGGCGTCGGGGGACGGGTGAAGACCGCCAAGCGCGGGAAAACCGCCATTTTGTGGGCGGAGGACGACGGCAAGAGCGGGAAGCCGCCATCTTTGATAACAAGTAAAGAAAATAAAATCTGAGAAATTGCAAATCTACAATGCCTAAACACGGGAATATTAGCACCTTTGATAGTGACCTCGAAGATTGGGCCATATATGTTGAAAGAGTAAAAAATTATTGTAAGGCCAATAAAATTCGTGACCAAGATAAAGCTCTAACATTATTAAATTTAATGGGTGCGAAGACATACGGGCAATTGAAACACCTGTTATCACCAGATGAACCGGCGGATAAGACGTTCGATGAGATTGTTACTGTCCTGAAAGATCATCTAAACCCCACGCCGCTGATGCTAGCGGAACGATTTAAATTTTACGACAGAAGGCAGCTACAGCATGAAAGCAATGCTGAATATTTGCTGGAATTGCGTAAATTAGCGAAATATTGCCAGTTTGGAACGGGACTGACAGAGGCACTACGAGACAAATTTGTGTGTGGTTTATTTAAACAGGATACACAAAAGCGACTGCTCGAGGAGAATGAGCTGACGCTTGAGAAGGCGGTCACTATGGCAGCAGCACACGAAGCCGCAGCGAGAGGCACGGCAGTAATGCAGCTACGGTCACCGGAGCTCAGTGCACACAAATTGGGTGTGAGTTCTGGCAAATGTTATCGTTGTGGAAAGACAACGCATGATCAGAACCAGTGTTGGTTTAAAAACCAAGAATGTAGAACTTGTGGTAGGCTTGGACACATAGCTAGAGTATGCAGGTCAGGGAAGAAGACCAGCAACAAGAAGTCACCGCAAGGAAAATACGCAAAAGTACACAAGGTGGCCGAACAGGAGTCCGATTCAGACGCTAGCAGTAATGAACTGGCTGGCTTAAGCAGTATTGAACTGGCTAGCTTAAGGGTACTCAACGTTGGTAAGGGTGCAGACCTCCAGACAATTTGGGTCACTCTTCAGATAGAAGGAGTCCAAGTAAAACTGGAATTGGACACTGGATCGGCATTGACGGTCATAAATAAGAAAGATTATGGAAGGTTATTCCAACATATTCCCCTACAGGATACGGAGCTCATATTGAAAACATACACGGGGCAAAGAGTGTACCCCATCGGGAAAATTGAGGTCACAGTGGTCCACAAGGGCGAAGAAAGTCAAATAATGGACTTATATGTGCTATCTGAAGGAGGTCCTCCACTACTAGGACGGGAGTGGATTAGGAAAATGAATATCGACTGGCATTTCCTACAAACAATAACGAGTGAGAACTCGGTGAACATAATCAACCCAGACTCTGGAACTGATGATGGTAAGACCAACCCGTGTGCAAAAGACAAAGTTTCAGCACAGAATTCCACTGAGATAGAGAATTCTGAGTCTGTCCAGTCTACTGACATGCACATTTCTGAGGGACACCGGGCTCGAACTCAACTCCATTTCAAACTGCAACAGCAATTAGAACAAATGATTCACCGTTTTGAGCAAGAGATGAATGCGACGAAAGAGTTCTTTGATATAGAGTGGGAACATCTGGAAAGACAACAGAAGCAGCTGCTGGAGCAAATGGAGCAGGAGCACACAAAACGTCTGATGTCAGAGGAGTTAACGGTCAGCCAACTCCTGCATATGCTGAAGGACAGGACTCTGAAATGGGAAAAACTTGAACACGAACTTCAATATTCAAACGAAAGGGGTTCGGAGCTCTCAAAGGTTATTGGAAGAGCTGAGGTGGCAACACAGACTGAGATGACTGCAACAGAGCAGCCCTTGGATGCCAAAAGTACGCTGACTCACGTCAACGTAGAACAATAGACCGCTGAAACAGCTGCTCCGGTAGAGGGATTGAATAGTCCGATCAATCAATCTCCAAAAGAAGTTGAAGTAGTAAAATCTCAAATGAGGTCATTAGTAAACGACTTGCTGAAAGCCCAGAAAAAGCTGGATGAAGAGGTACGCATGAAGAAGTCTCTTCAGGAAAGATGTCTGGACTTGGAACAAAAGCTGGCTAACGCCCAGCTGGGTATGGAGGAAATAGAAGACCCTCTCGCTGGCCTAGATCAGGACGACACCGAATATTACTATGTCCTGTCCTGCCCAACTTGTAACTTCGACTCCCACCATACAGAAATCATGGAGGAGCACCGAAAGTCTACGGAACATCGGGAGAAGGTGGCTCTACTACGGAAAAAGGAGGAAGAGAAGGAGGAACTGCGCATGCAGCTGGCAGCTGACAGTGGAGCCCAGAGAGTCTCCAAGAAGCAGAAAAGGAAAAGTCGAAACAGAAGATGACCCATCTGAACCATTATTACCTCTACCAGATCACACACGTGGTCCCTCCGAACGGAGCCAATTCAGTTCGGAAGTTCAAACTGTTAAATCCATGGAAGGACTATTGAATGAGTCACTCCAGCAACGTGAACCGACTACACCACAGAGATTGAATCTGTGAACTGTTTTCCACAGAGACTGAATCTGTGACCTGTTTTGACATGAAGTTATCTATGTATCTATGTTATTCTGTTATGTAAACCTGAAGTTATATATGTATATATGTTATTACGTTATGTTAAATGGGGAGATGACTGTAAAGCAAAGAAGGGAGGAATGTTGTGTATGTAATATGTGTGCTACTTTGAACCTATGGACAGGACTGCACTACTTGTAGGGCGTAGTGATACGCAGTACCACTCCTGGCCATAGGGGTATAAATAGTACTGTGGGTACTGATCTCCCCTCAGTTCCCGCCTGTGGGCATGAAGTAAAGACCTACGTGCAGTCCCTACCTCCAACCAGTAAAGACCTGTTTGAGTTATACGTTTAAGTCTTTGTGTTAATTGTTCAATACAATACACATACTTAACAATAGCGAAGTTCCGCACCCATGAGGACGGCCTCAACCGGGATCTTGGGTTCGTGTCACGCTACATGTAACCCCACCTGACGTAGGGTCATCCAGACTCGAGTCGTCGTTGGCTTGTTCTCTCCACACAGATGCGGCCGGACCTGCTGTGATTTCCAGCAAAAAAAAATGTTTGTGTTTTTTTATTTTTCATACAGACCTCAGCATCTGCAACATTTGACCCCTTGTGACCCCCACCTCATTGTTCTTTGATGTAATGTTTTCCTGACTGACCTGTTTGGACATCATTTACACCTTTGACTGCTGTGATTATCTCTCTGCCGAGGTATGATAAATGGCAGTTAGAAAGATTACCTGTAAACATCTGACATTATTCTCTGACTATATAAGCTGTGTTTTTATGCATCTCTCCACTTCACCTGACGAAGGAGCAGCGCTCCGAAAGCTCGTGATTTCAAATAAAGCTGTTGGACTATAACCTGGTGTTGTGTGATTTCTTACATTTGTCCACCCCAGTCCAAACCGGCATCTCCACACCATTATACAGGCAAAACAAGGTCCTACAAACAGCAAATGAAGTGTCTTTATTTAGTAATGTTGTTTGAATGAGAATTATTAGCCAAGACATACAAGAACTCTTTGTTCTTCTTTGAAAAATAGTGCCATGCAATCTTTTACATTCACCTGAAAAGTCCAATGGGACCTCAGTCTAGCGTCTCTTTCAAAGTACATCACCTATTTCAATTCAGCAGTCCCTCAGTACTGCACGTAGCTGTCAACCTAATATATGTGCTCAAATCATGGAGTGGGGCTTGAACCCACAACCTACTGACTTATGTAGGAAAACTCCCGTGGAACCTCACACCAGGAGTGGAGGGCAGTGGAGTTAGAATAGGTGATGGAAAACAGTCAAAGAGATAGATTTTAAGGAGGTTTTTGAATGTGGGGAGAAATGCAACAAGACAATGCAGTTTAGGGAAGGAGCTCCAGAGGGGGCAAATTAGCTCAAGGCTCAGCCACCAATGAGTGAGCGTTCCTCCTCCTTCCACTTGAGTTGGTAAAGCTGCAGGAGGTTGCAACGGTAAAAAGGGACAAGGCCGTGAAAGGATTTAATGACAAGGACGAAGAACTGGAATTCAATACACTGAAGGACGTCAATGGGTGTCAGCAAGGATTAGGAGTGATAGATGAGCTGGCTCTTGTGCAAAATAGGATGTAGATGGAGAGTTTTGCATGAGTTGGAGTTTATGTAGGATAAAACTCTCAAGTCTATCAGAACAAAAATTCTATATTTGTCACAAAGCAGGTTCAAAATTTAAGTCGGTGCCACAAATTACAGAACTGTAGGTTAAATGAGATTTATAGTGGATTTAGTGAATATGGTTTGGGTGGTCTCAGGAGCCTGTCAGTTGTGAATCTTGAAGGTCTACATTCATGTCAATGGAAAGAAGGAAAGACAAGGATAAGGAGCTGTCACTGCTGTAATATGAGAGGGAGATGGCAGATCCTATATGATGTGTCATGTAACCTTTCAACTGCTGTCCCCAAACATAGCTATGAAGTAAGACAATTAGGACAGGAACGGAGTGCAGCTATGCCAGCATTTTTAACCAACTGATGGGACAATTTCCCACAGCACCCCTAATGGGTTCAAGCCCAGAATGAGCACATGGCTTCACTACAGGGCCATACTGAGCAGCTCTCCTAACACCTTGAATAGTGATAGAGCAGGGGGGTGGGGGGTAAGATAAGAGGAAGAAGGAAAAGGAACAAATATCTGAATAACTGAAAGAGTGGGGTAAAGTGGGAAAAAGTGTAAACTGAAGGCAAGTTCCTCAGGTCTTGATAACTCGACGGTTATCTGAATCCTGTTGTCTTGCCACATTATATACCAAACACAAATTTGGGAAGCAGAAAGGAAGAGCATTCTCACGTTCAGCAACTCCTAGCTATCCCAGCATGCTGAAATGCTGCACACCTGATTATAATCATGCATAAGGAAAGAAATCAGAATAAATGTTCTGAGAAAAAACAGCAAGACCTTACACGCAATATGAGTAAATGTTGTCCAGAGCACCAATGCATGGCGAATTTTCATCCTAACATTCATTTACATGTCTTGGAAGCTAAGGAATGGATTTAATAATTTAGTGTTCATAAATTTGCAAATCTCAATTTTATAAACTACCTGTTACATACTCAAAACATTCCAGTGAATGACTGCCTGAAGGCATATCCAGAGTTTTGCCTTAGTATAGTTAACATCAATTAAACATATCTACACAGCGTCATAATAAACTCAAATATGCATGCTGTTAGAACTGTACAAACAGCTCAATATTTGGTAAAGTGAAAACTAGAATAGTACATAATACTTTCAAAAATGTGTCAATTTCTTCTCCAATTAATTAGACAATTTCAAAATATTTCATATAGCGTTTTGTTTTGGGGGGGTAGGAGGAGGAAGGGGCAAGATTGTTAGAAAGCTACTAAGAAATTTTCAATTCAATAGGGCTACGTTAAAGAAGTTCCCTGTCATGTTGGTAGTTTTATAAGATTTATATAATTTTTAATTACAAAAAAAATTCATGTCCACCCACCCCACCCCTCCCCCAATCATCTTCATTCTACTCCATTTTCCTAACTGTATCCATCCCGAGGTTGCACCTCCAGGTCATCCCCACTGCATCCAGCCCCAACTGCCTCTCAGGAGATTTCAATACTAGCATCCAGTGCCCACCATTCCACTCAGTTGGCATTTCACCAAGTCTTTTCAATAAATATTTATTAATTAAATAATTTTTTTAAGTTATGTCGTTTTTTATTTTTAAATGTTAAATTTATAAATACTAATTTAATATAAATATACAAAGTTTATATTTAATTCAGAAATATGAATTCATTTTAATTACATACTGACAGAACCATACTTGCAATTAATTTTTTAAATTATCATTTTAACATCTTACTGAATTACATTAGATGACCTATCATTTCTATTTTTTGCTGTGTAACATTTCATTAATTATCATTTTCAAAATTTACTTAATAGCATAAACTAGCTTAATATTTTAGAGATAGATTTAGGTAATCATGACCCATATTTTCCAACCCACACGAGTGCGTACGCGCCCATAGGGGCCGCGCAAGTCCCGGATTTAGGCATGCAAAGCGCATGCGCTAAAACCCGGAACTTGCGATGTCAAGAATTCTCTTGTCAGATCATCCGCATGCCCTAGAAAAGTGCCTCTGCGGGTGGAGAGTTGTGCTATTTGCTCAACCTCCGCCCGCTGAAAGGCCATAGAATTCTTACACCTGGTAAAAGCAAGCGTCAGGCCTGCTTTTACTAGCATATAAGAGTTTAAAAAAATAGAAAAATAAGATTTTATCACTCACACAAATTAAAAACCCTGTCCAATAAGGTAAGTTTATATTAAGACCCGTTAAAACATAAAAAAAATACAAAAAATTAAATTTTTGATTAACATATTTAATTAAATGCCATTTTATATATGTAATGGTTTTTATTTATTTCAGTGTGTTGGTGCATTTTTGTAGTCATCCCCATTCATACTTTTGACAGTTCCATGCATACAGAACTGTCAAAAGTATGAAGGGGGATTCCCTTCTTCCATTGGTTGAGCTGGCACACGTGATCTCAGGGGTGCTTACGAACCGCATGCGCCCCTTGGATACGTGGGCCTCTGCACATTTCCAAGAGGAGAGGTCCAGGATCGGAAGCCTCCGTATCTCCGGGACCAGCAGGTAGGTTCGTAGTTTTTTGCTGATCAGAGGCATCCGCTCGCAGGAAGCCTCCGATCGGAAATTCAGGGCCCATATGAATTCCATTTCTCATTTGTTTATTCTAGAAGAGATCTTTTATTATTGCTACTATTTTAGAATATTGGATTAAGGATTGGATGCTGTTTGACATTGCAAGGAAACATGGGAGCGTTATAGTCGAATCGTGTCACATTGGCATCAGACAGGGAACAAGGAGTAGACAGCAACAGCTTCAGCAGGACATCAGGTGCATGAGTGACAGATTGTATTCTCCAATTCACCATGGACAATACCAAAGGAGATTGACTTGTATGGAGAAATTGCAAAACAGTTACTTAGGCCGGAATTTTCTTTACCTGGTCGGGTCGGGTGCGGGCAGTCGGGTCGCGACCCCGTTGTTGCTTCCATCCCACTACAGAAATCGACTTTGCACTAATGGGGCCTGCACGTTACCCAGTCCTATTAATTGGTGCTGGTCTAATGACGCATTTTCAGCCAGGATATTTACTGGAGCCATGGCCACATTGCATTTGAAGGATCATCTAGGAGCATGCAGTCACTGCATTGGAGACTTTGATTGCTCCAAACAGTTGGACACATGACTGCACAGAGGCAGAGGGCTGCACCCAGGTTCTCCGATGACTCCCTCCATATGCTTCTGGAGGGAGTCGGAGCACGCAGTAAGGTCCTCTTCCTTTCCAATGGGCGGAAGAGACCTCCCCAGGAGACAAAAGGAGCCGAGCTTCAAATTGCAGAGGAGGTCAACAGCAGAGATGTGTTCAGGAGGACCTGGGTGCAGTGCCAGAAACGTTTCAATGATCTCATTAGATCAGGAAAGGCGAGTACAAAGCCACACTCAACTTCATCCTGCTGTGCCTCTCATCACATCCCCATCACTCTGCCTTTCCAACCCTACTCCTGCACATCCTTACTCACACCAACATACCCTGCATGTCCACCCATCCCTCTCTATCTACATTATCACATCCCCATCTTACTAGCCGCCCCTCACACTCACCCTCATCCTAATGCAATCACACCAACACACAAGGAGGCCACTTGGCATTGCCACCCCAATCCATCAGAGTCTCCCTCTAAAGATGTAACCCATCCATTCTATCACGCTCACTCAACCTGCTCTTCTTTCCCTCCGTGAAGAAGAGAGCGCACAATAAGAGGGAGAGGAAGGGAACTGGAGGTGGGCCTCCATCATTTGCCACCCTCATAACAGGAGAAGAGGCTGCGTTGGAAGTATCAGGAGCAGCTCAAGGTGGGAGATGAAGAGAGGGGTACAACTCCGCAACCTGGTGACAGAATTACATATCATACAGCTACATGGCATACATCAGTCACTCATATGAGGGGCTGATGTCATCAGCCATTGAATGGTCATCATGTGCATAATGGCATCTGTACCCATTCTTCATATGACATATCTAACTCATCTCTTTACTCTCCCACAGGTCCATCAAGAGCCCACCACCCCCAACTGTCCAGGAGGAAGAGGAAGACGACTCCTCAGAGCAGCCTCCAGCCTCCGAGGGCGCAACGTCACCAGACATGAGCGCACCCAGCATCAGTGCAGAGACGCACACCTCGGTGGGTCCCACGCGTGATAGAGTAGTGTTGTCACCGAGTCAGTCACAAGTGAGCAAGAGCAGATGGTGGAGACAGGGACAGTGGAGACTCCTTGCCGGAGGGTGCAGGATGCTCCCTGCTCACCTGCATGCGATGCTGAGCCTCGGGGGCCATCCAGAAAGAGAGCAATACTGGAGGTCAAGAAGAAGTGCAGGGGGCTCTGTCAGATTTTGCGACTGCGATGAAGCAAATGTTCAGAAAATGGAGGAGTCTATCTCCAACATGAACACCACCATGTCACAGGCAATGGCGACTGTCGGCTCTTCCATGGATAGGATAGCCACCTGCATGTAGCAGCTAATGCACCACTCACAGGAGCACATGGTCTCTATGGAGCATAGATAGCAGAGGCTAATAGGTCTACTGTCTAGGAGGAATGTCAGCGTAGACGTAGGTCCTCATGGCCCCACAGATGTGCTGCAAGGTGCTCTTCAGTTCCTTGCTAGCATGGAAGTGCGGGTGGCCCATGAGAGGGATGATGGTGAGAGGGGACATGGAAGTGTGGGCACCACTCAAAGCGCTTACACTTCTCCCCCATTGCTACCCCCTCAGTCAGAGCTGCAGATGCCTCCTCGAACAGGGATGGCCGAGGCTGCCCCTTATCTGAGGAAGGATGTTCTTGCCATGGAAGGAGTGCAGCGAAGATTCACCAGGCTAATACCTGGGATGGCAGGAATGATGTACGAGGAGAGACTGGGTCGATTGGGCTTGTACTCACTGGAGTTTAGAAGATTGAGAGGGGATCTCATCGAAACCTGTAAAATTCTGTCAGGCCTGGATAGACTAGATGCAGGAAGGATGTTCCCGATGACTGGGGAGTCCAGAACTTGGGGTCATAGTCTAAGGATAAGGGGTAAGCCATTTAGGGCTGAGATGGAGGAATTTCTTCACCCAAAGAGTGGTAAACCTGTGGAATTCTCTACCACAGAAGGCAGTGGAGGCCAATTCATTAAATATATTCAAGAAGGAGTTGGATATATTTCTTAAGGCTAAAGGGATCAAGGGATATGGGGAGAAGGCAGGAACGGGGTACTGAATTTGGATGATCAGCCATGATCTCATTGAATGGCGGAGCAGGCTCGAGGGGCCGAATGGCCTACTCCTGCTCCTATCTTCTATGTTTCTATGCACACTCACAGGAGGAGCAGTATTTGGCAGGGCCGTCACAGGCTCCAAAACCTAGAGGACATCCATCAAGAGCGTCTAAGCAGTCGCAGCAGGGAAGTGAGCAGGCTGCCTCTACCTCAACTGAAGCCACAGGGGAAGCACCTCATAGAAGCATGCGTAAAGAAATCTGACACACAAGTAGATTCACAAGGGTAGTCACTTGGGTGTTCTATTCAACGTTAATGTCAAGTTTCCATGAATGTATTGTCAAACATAAAAATCTTTCATCACCACCTCCAGCAATGGTGGTCAGTGTGAAAGGCATGGCTTGGTCATTATAGGGATCCTTTATGGTGTTGCTGTGGGGTGGTGCCAACCTGGCGCAGCATGTGGCAGCCATATGGGTGTGCTGCGTAAAGTTAAGTAAATCTGGCCATGATGAGGCCAACCATGGCCTCCCGGGCAGCAATGTGCTCAGGTGCTGGTGGAATCTGGCCTGCAGGTTCCTCCAGCTCCTTCTCCTCCTCCTCTGAAGAGGCTGTACGCTCAGTGCCTTGCTCCTCCTGCAGCTCTAATCCTTGCTGCTGCATTATGTTGTGCAGGACGCAGCAGACCACGATGATTCTGGAGACCCTGGCTGGTGCGTACTGAAGGGCTTCTCAAGATCTGTAAAGGCATCTGAAGCGCATTTTGAGCATGCCTATTGTCTGCTCTATGACACATCTGGTGGCAATGTGGCTTTCATTGTATCTCTCCTGGGCCTCAGTACTTGGTCTCCTCAAGGGTGTCATGAGCCATATCTTCAGTGGACAGTCCTTTCCTCCAAGCAGTCAACTGGAAAGTCTGGTTGGAGGAGCAAAGAGCTGAGGGAGGGTGGACTGGCAAAGGACAAAAGAGTCATGGCAGCTGCCAGGGAATTTGGCACACACATGCATGATGATCTTCCTATGGTTACAGACCAGCTGCACATTGAAGGAGTGGAAGCCCTTGTGGTTGACAAAGACTCCTGGGTTATGATGGGTGCACTAATGGCCACGTGTGCAGTCGATGATGCCCTGCACCCATGGGAAGCCAGCCAGAGTGGCAAAGCCGAGCACTCGCTCCGTAACACTGGCTTCATCAGTGGCAAAGTTGATATAGAATGGTTACAGCACGGAAGGCGGCCATTTGGCCCGTGAAGCCCGTGCTGGCTCTCTGCAAGAGCATTTCAGCTAGTCCCACTCCCTGCCCTTTCCCCATAGCCCTGCAAATTTCTTTCCTTCAGATACTTATCCAACTCCCTTTTGAAAGCCGTGATTGAATCTGCCTCCACCACCCTTTCAGGCAGTACATTCCAGATCTTAACCACTCGCTGCGCAAAAAAGTTTTTCTTACGTCGCCTATGGCTCTTTTGCCAATCACCTTAAATCTGTGTCCTCTGGTTCTCAACCCTTCTGCCAATAGGAACAGTTTCCTTCTATCCACTCTGTCCAGACCCCTCATGAGTTTGAACACCTCTATCAAATCTCCTCTCAATCTTCCCTGCTCCAAGGAGAACAACCCCAGCTTCTCCAATCTAGCACCATAACTGAAGTCCCTCATTCCTGGAATCATTCTCGTAAATCTTTTCTGCACCTTCACATCCTTCCTAAAGTGTGGTGCCCAGAATGGGCACAGTACTCCAGTTGGGGCCGAACCAGTGCTTTATACAGGTTCATCATAATTTTCACACTTTTGTTCTCTATGCCTCTATTTATGAAGCCCAGGATCCCGTAAGCCTTTTTAACTGCTTTCTCAACCTGCCCTGCCACCTTCAACGAGTTGCACATACATACCCCAGGTCTCTCTGTTCGTGCACCCCCTTCAGGATTGTACCATTTAGTTTATATGTCCTCTCCTCAGTCGTTGTACCAAAATGTATCACTTCACACTTTTCTGCATTAAATTTCATCTGTCACGTATCCGCCCATTTCACCAGCCTGTCTATGTCTCCCTAAAGTCTATCACTCTTCTCCTCACTGTTCACTATCCCTCCAAGTTTTATGACATCTGCAAATTTTGAAATTGTGCCCTGTGCACCCACATCCAAGTCATTAATATATATCAAGAAAAGCAGTGGTCCTAGAACCGACCCCTGGGGAACACCACTGTATACCTTCCTCCAGTCCGAAAAACAACCGTTCACCACTACTCTCCGTTTCCTATCACTTAGCCAATTTCGTATTCATGCTGCCACTGTCCCTTTTATTCCATGGGCTTCAACTTTGTGGCACTTTGTCGAACGCCTTTTGGAAATCCATGTACACTACGTCAACTGCATTACCCTCATCAAAGGTCTCAATCAAGTTAGTTAAACACGATTTGCCTTTAACAAATCTGTGCTGGCTTTCCTTAATTAATCCACACTTGTCCAAGTGACTGTTAATTTTGTCCCGGATTACTGTTTCTAAAAGATTCCCCACTACCGAGGTCAAACTGATTGGCCTGTAGTTGCTGGGTTTATCTTTACACCCTTTTTTGAACAATGGTGTAACATTTGCAATTCTCCAGTCCTCTGGCACCACCCCATATCGAAGGAGGATTGGAATATTACGGCCAGTACCGCCGCAATTTCCTCCCTCAATTCCCTCAGCATCCGAGGATGCATCCCATCCGCTCCTGGTGATTTATCTACTTTAAGTACAGCCAGCATTTCTAATACCTCCTCTTTATCAATTTTTATCCTATCAAGTATCTTCATTACCTCCTCCTTTACCATGTCTATGGCAGTATCCTCTTGGCTGACTTGTCAAAGAGGGCATCGGTGACTTGCATGATGCATCTGTGGGCGGCCAACTGTGAGATGCCGCAAATGTCTGCTGCAGATCCCTGGAAGGAGCCAGAGGCAAAGAAGTTGAGGGTGCTGGTGACTTTGGCAGCCACTCGTAAGGCATGTCCACCCGCTCCTCTGGGCTGCAGGTTTTGCTCGAACAATGTGCAAATGTCTGTGATAACCTGGGGCAATAGCCTGAGCCTCCTTTGGCACTGCTGCTCAGTCATGTTGAGGAAGCTCATCCTCTGCCTGTATACCCTGTGTTGGGGGTATCGCCTCCGGCGCGGTGCAGCCCTGCGCTGATGCCCTCTGTCCTGTGCAGCATCAGGTGGTTGAGAAGATTGGTGGGGTTGTTGTTGGTGCTGCTGGCATTGGGGCTCATCGTGGTCCGATTCTGAGGACCAAGGTGACACAGTATAAACAGCACCCACGCTGATGAAATAGATCGCAGGTCAAGTAGAGATCAGAGGAGCAAGCTGGCAATGGTGTGATAGTTTGTAATAATGAGAGACTGGATGGCGACTTTGCTGGAAATACTTGCAGCCTGTAGAAAGCTAAATGCAGTCAGCAACAGCTTTTGCCTGAGGAAAGTGACCAGCTGTGAGGTGGGAGCTTTTATAGTACATTTAATGCTATCATCTAATCAGCTGGAGGATTGGGCACTCAACTCTCACCTCAGGCCGAGACGTGGTTCCCAAGCTGTGTGAATCCCGTGGGCAGCCAGGGAAATTTGAAAGGTAGGCTGAAAAAGGCGCTTAAGCATCTGACAACTACCTGTTAATGATTTGAATTTGGTCGCCCGCCTCTGCTGGTCATGTCGCTGCCACCCCAGCAAACACGCGCAAAGGAAATGCACATGGGGGCAGGATGACGGTGGGTTCGCGACCGGCTGCAAGATATTTCAAATTTCCCATCCGACCCTCCTCCAATCGCGCCCGCACAGACCCCAGAAAATTCTGGCCTTAATATCTAAAAGTCTAATTTTCTTCAAAATCACCTACAGCCATCCTGACTTCGACTGCTCTACTGCAAGGTATAACCCACAGAGCAACATAGTTAAAATCTGGGTTATGCTATTGTATAGCCTAACACATGCTGCTATAGCATAGCATAAAGGAAAGCATGAGATTTGACAAAAGTGTGACACCACATAACAATCCTATGAACATCTAGTTTGTGACTAGCACAATTACCCAAGTATCACAGTTTTGCATAAAACTGGGATAGGGGATGGGTGTTAGTGAAAATATTTTTTGAGCAGATCTGAATGATAAATTGCTGCCCGAGACAATGTGATTGGACCTCCAGTACAATTTTTACTTAGAATTTACACACAGAAACAGGCCATTTGGCCAAACAGGTCTATGCCGGTGTTTATGCTTCACACAAGCCTCCTTCACCTTATTTCATCTCACCCGATCAACATATTTTTTCCCTTTCTCCATCATGTACTTATCTGGCTTCCTCCTAAATACATCTATGCTATTCGCCTCAACCACTCCACGTGGTAGCAAGTTGCACATTCTCGCCACTCTGAGTAAAGAAGTTTCTCCTGAATTCCTCAGTGGATTCATTGGTGACTATTTTATATTTATGTCCTCTAGTTTTGGACTCCCTCACAAGTGGAAACATCTTTTCTACGCCTACCCTATCAAAACCCTTTATAATTTAAAAAGCTCTATTAAGTCACCCTTCAGTCTCCTCTTTTCCAGAGAAAAGAGAACAGAACCCCAGCCTGTTTAGTCTTTTCTGATAGTTGTCCCCTCAGTTTTGGCGTTATGCTTGTATATCTTTGCACTTTCTCCAGTGCTTCTATACCTTTTTGTAATATGGAGACCAGAACTGTACACAATAGTCTAAGTGTGGTCGAAGATTTTCCAAGTTTTTCTGTGCTGCAGTAACCACCAGGGTCACAAGATATCCGTCTTCGATCCCATAGCCCCAATTTTATTTTGGAATCAGGCGGGCGGGTGAGCGATGTGAGGAGATCACCAAACTACCCCCAAGAACTCAGAAGTGTGAGGCGCAGGCAATTTTAACACCCGAGCCTCACCTGCCCAAGCAAAAAGGGTGCGAAGCGGCAGCAGGCCAGCGAGTGGAACAGAAATTCGGGAGGCAAGAGGCCGCCAACCGACACCAAAGGAACAGTCGCCAGCACTGTGCTAAGTCGCAGGGAAAAGTTCAGGAGGGTCTTGTGTTTGGGAGCACTCCTGCTCCTCCTGACCCCACAAGGAAAGTAAAAAATAAACTTACCTGATTAGTACTCTTCTGGCCCCAGATCCTCTTCCCACACCTGGCGGGAAAGCCACAATTGCTTTCCTACTATGGCCACCAGTTAAAATTGCAGTCGAAGCCTGATGACATCATTGGACCCTGATCTGCATATTTAAAGAAGGACCCCATCAGCCTCAGACAGGTATTCTTGTCACCGCAGAAGAGCAGGTTAAAATTCAGAACAGTAGGGTCTGGGTGGGACGTCGGTGGCTAAGTCACCCAGCCGATTTTAATTATCCACACCCATATCCCACTGAATGGGTAGGATTAAAATCAGCTCTCAATTCCCTAGTAACACCCCGTTGTTGTGCCATATAGTTCACCTCAACCGTAATGAAAGTGATTGCATATTTTAATTTTAAAGGTCTACTCAGATAAAATTGCTTTACAATTGCTATGTTCACTCAGTTTGATTACATTTCAATGAGTAAGACCATTTATACATTTGGGGAATCAAAAGGGCCCTCTCTAAATTTTTTGTATGCAGGAAAGATATCGGCCTAGAAATTGCGGTCAGAGGCATTCCTCGGGAGTAAGCTTCTGACACACGAAACAATTCCGAAAGTACCTCCTGATGCCCAGGCTGCGAAGAGTTAGTCTCAGGCCTCCAGGCGGATGGCAGCATAAAGGCCCACGGATCCCAGGGACGCAGGCACTTCAAACGCGCCCCTGGGATCACGTGGGCCCGGTCCTCCGAAGACAAAGGAGGATTCCATTGCAATCATTTACAAAGGGAATCCCTTGATATGCAATGGAATCCCCAAATAATCTTACAATGTACAGAATTTTAATAATTAAACAATGTACTGAATTGCAAATTTATTTTCCTTCATCGCACCAACCTCATTAAAAATTTAATTTTTTGGTAAATAATTTTATACATCTTAATCCAGGCCAATATTTGCATACACATTTGGCATCATTTTGGATTTTTAAATGTTTTATTTAAGCCTTGTATATACCCTCACGCTGATTTAAGCAGGCCCTAAGCCTGCTTTTACCAGCCGTAAAAGTTGCGTGGGCAATTGCTGGCTGGGCAAATAGCCCAACTCTGCGCCAGATATACTCATTTTTCAGGCGGGTCGGATGATCTGTCATGGTGTACTTAGACAGATCGCAAGTTCCAGATTTCACGCATGCGGGGCTTTCAAATGAATTACGAAGCAGTACGCTAAGAGTAGGCCATCATGGAGACTACAATTTCAGGGCCATCATCTTTAACAATGTTTGGGGTTTATGACAAATCAACTGATGAGCATCTATATTGCTAGATACATCACAACTATTCCTCTTTGCATCAGCTAGCAAATGAGAACTGTGTTCCAATGGACATATACAAATAGTAGAACAGACGAAATATTAGTAAAGATCGATCGATCTTAACCACCGCTCCCATTTTCTCGGACAGCATGTGTCGGTAATGGAGGATGCTGCACCAGAGCCACAGGGAGTGGAGGTGGTGTGGGCTACTGCTTGGGGTAGGAATCTTCTATCAGTACACGGCTAGCGGGGTGGTCTTCACCCCTGGGGTCTTCCCACCTTTCTCCGCCACATTACCAAGTCACAGGAGTCTTCTCCTCTTTGCCAGATTTTCCATGTTTCCCTCATCTTCTATTCTGCCGTAACTTCCACCTTCTCTGGACCCATTCTTTTTGTTTCTTTAATTGTCCCAGTACCACCCCTTTTTGTCTTGTAACATCATGACTTTTGTCATTTAATCACTCCTGCCCTCTACCCCATCACAGACCTTCCCTTTCTTTCCTGCCCACTCCCCTCCTCCCTTTTCCCTGACTCTGTACTTGCTTAAAAACTGTTAACCTCTAAAAATGTTCCAGTTCTGATGAAAAGTCATCAACCTGAAAGGTTAACTCTGTTTCTCTCTCCACAGATGCTGTCTGACCTGCTGAGTTTTTTTTCCAGCATATCCTGTTTTTAATTTTAGATTTTCAGCATGCAGTGTTTTCTTTTTGTTTAAATAGTAGCAACGGTGCTCTTATTGCCTTTCTACAATTCACTGCATTTAGCTCCCTGTCGTAGGTAGAAAAATGCAGCGCTAATAGTTCAGCATTTAGTGAGCACAGAAAATTTGGTGATGGGCCACTGTAGCAATATGATTAAATTACACTTGATCGCTCTGGGACAGTCTTGCTCAATCAAGTGGGACTATGTGCCAAGTGACTGACGTAAACAAGAGAATGTAGTTACAGCTGTTCTCAAGAACTTCGGATCCTAATGCATAGTTTTTGTCAGTTTCAATATGTATTTTTGCAGCTTCCAAATTCTTAAAGCACTTAAATAATTTTGCAGTCAGCGGTGAAGGAACGGCACTCGCCATTCATTACGCTTACAGCTGCTCAGACTTTTTGCAGGCTTTTGAACGCCAACTTGCAGTATTTAGAGATCCTTTTCAGCATGGCGCCCTCTACAGGGGATCTGTGTCGTGTGTGAACAGGACAAGCAACAGCGTGTCTCTGCAACTAATCAGATTGAAGAATCTTCACTGTGATACGCAGAGTCTAAACCAGGAAGTATAAATTGGAATGTTTAATTCAATGCAAAATCATGTTCAGAAAGAAAAAGAACAGGAAAGTAAGAGCGGATTGAGAGGAAAAAAACGTTTATTTTAATTTTTTTTTTTTTAAATCTCCAACAATAATTACATTCTGAAGGAATGAAACTGCACACTTGTAAAATTAAATTTTCAGGGCCAGAGAGGTTGTTTGGCAGTAATTAAGACTTATTATGCAGTTAAAAATTCTTACACCGGATTGCACCAGCCCTAACTTTTTCTGGCGTGTTTAGTGAGTAACTAGTGGGCAAGTACCGCAACTTTTCGCCAGTCATGTATTTTAATGCTGAACCTATCGGCAAGGTATCTACGTACCGAAGCTTGTGGAGGAGCAGGGTAAATCAGACAGCAACTTGCAGATTTCCACGTTTTACTGCACATGGGCGGAAACCAGAAGTTGTTGTCCGATTTACTCCTCAGCATTATTTCTATCGCAAACTCCGGGCCAGCCAATGTGTTTTCGAAACAGATAGTCCAATATTACTTAGCTGAATGTGCAGAACTACACATGTGAAATACATGTAGTGCAATCAATTTAATTTCTTGCCACTGTTTATTTGGGTGCAATGGAACTCAGAACCAGCTTTAGGATTTTGGGTCCTGCACCAAGGTTGGTCAGAGAAACTGTTAGTGTCATTACACTGCCCTAGATCTCTCTTGAATGTTCTGTACATATGACAAGGTATCATGTTGCTATTAGAACAAATTACAGCAATGATGTTTGATAGTAGAATATCATGCTTCACTAATCTTTATTTTTCATTATAATGACAGAGTACCCAAACTAAGATAGTTTAGATGTTTTCTATACTGTCTGACTGCAATGTCCATTTCCCATTGTAGTGCTGGGCATATGGCTAAATTAACATTGGCTGTGTAGGCCAAGGTATGAAAATGTGAGTGTTTGCTTATTCAGGTTAGATTATATTGTTGGATGATGTTGTGAAAGGCAAAGTAAAAAGAGTTTGTTCAAGGATATTGCCTGTGAACACAACTTGGAATTCACTAAATCTATAACGGCTGAGGACAGGGACCAGGATCGAATAGCCCTAGAATGCATACATCAAGGCTACTGTATGACAAGGCTGGAACAGTGGTATGTGCAAGTTTGGAACCTAGATATATGCTCTCTCTGGTAATCCAGGAGAAGATAGCACTGGCAGTGCACAGGTGAGATTCACACAAAGATCGTTAAAATAACACTGGTGGCAACAATACTATAACAACAGCACATTTATATTAATCTGGCATTAATATATTAATGTGCTGCATTATTGAGCCACCTTTTAAATTACATTTAACCTTTACATTTATATGGACATCACAAATTGTAAAGAGAGTTAAAACTGAGTATTCACTGTACAGTAAACTGTCACTATTATTTTTCCCAATTTCAACAATTTGCATACTAAAGTGCTGCAATCAGTGCCAACAATTTCAGTGTAGCCATGATATTAGTTTACAGAACACAGCACAAAAAAGGAATCTGGAAACAATTGTGCATAAATTGTACAAAACCATCAGTACAGTGTGCGGCAACAGTAAAGAAAGCCAACAAAATCTTAAATTGTGTGTCTAGATGGCTAGAGCATAAGTGCCAGGAAATGATAGAGTTTGTTCAATGCTGTGGTCTGGCCCAGATTGGAATACGTGTACAATTATGGCCACCATATTACAGTGTGGGCAGAAGGGCATTAAATTGATAACTTGGATGAAACACAGAGTTAGAAAGAGGGGCTACGGAAACTGAATATTTATGTGAGGAAAAACTTTTTTACGCAGCGAGTGGTGAGGACCTGGAACACGCTGCCGACGGAAGTGGTGGAAGCGGAGACACTCAACGTTTTCAAGGGGAGACTGGATAGGCACTTGAGGGAAATAAACTTGCAGGGTTACGGGGATAGAGCAGGGGAATGGGACTGGCTGGATTGCTCAACAGAGAGCCGGCACGGACTAGATGGGCCAAATGGCCTCCTTCTGTGCCGTTATGACTCTGAAACTGTTGAAAAGGTGGCTTAAGAGTGTCCTTATTGATGTATTCAACATTCTAAAGCGGTATAGAAAAATTAAACCTTAATGTTTCATATAATGGCAAATTCAGCAAAGGGGTACAAATTCATGCTTAGCAGAGCGAAAGCCGACATTTTATATTTAATGAGTTTATGCAGAGAGCAATGAATACATGGAACAAAAAGTCTGAGCAGACAGGAGAAGAGGATAATGTTAAAATATTCAAAAAGGGACTGGATAAATGTGTCAGAAAGGGATTATAGTATGAGAGTGTACGGTTAAAGATCATTAAATTCAATTTTTGTTTCCAATTTTAAAACACAGGTGTATTTTTTAGGTTCTATTTTTATCATTGAAAATCAGGGGGAAATGAGGAAAGAACTAACCCCAAAAAACCTTGACATGGTCAGAGAAATTGCAAAATAAAATGGATAATTAAACTAAATAATAGTCATACCAACATTGTAGCAGAGCAAGAGAAGAACGATATGTTAGCTATAGACTTTTGAGAGCTCTGTATTTGCAAAAGAAGTACTGCTTTAAGAATTATAAAATGTCAGAATGACCAAAGGGGGTATAGTTTTAAGAAATCTTTAACGGCAATTACAGTTACTCAGGAATGACCGCCAGCCTGGAAGGATAAGAGGCAGGGAAATAGTTCAGTTTGAGGAGAGGTTGAAGAGGAAGGAGCAGAGATTGAGAAGGTGTATGCTGGAAACCTCACTTCTTGTAAACAATGCACGAGAGAGGTGCGCAGGCGCGCGAGAGAGTTGCAGCCCACGCGCGAGAGAGTTGTCCCCCCGCGCGAGAGAGTTGCCCGCACGTGTTTGAGTGTGTGTGTGTCTCATTGGAGTGCGTGAGTTGCATGTGCGTGTCTCATTGGTGTGCATGTGTGCTGCGTGTTGCATGTCTAAACATAGAAACATAGAAGATAGGAGCAGGCCATTCGGCCCCTCGAGCCTGCTCTGCCATTTAATGAGATCATGGTTGATCATCCAAATTCAGTACCCTGTCCCTGCCTTCTCCCCATATCCCTTGATCCCTTTAGCCTTAAGAAATATATCTAACTCCTTCTTGAATATATTTAATGAACTGGCCTCCACCGCCCTCTGTGGCAGAGAATTCCACAGGTTCACCACTCTCTGGGTGAAGAAATTCCTCCTCATTTCAGTCCTAAATGGCTTACCCCTTATCCTTAGACTGTGACCCCTGGTTCTGGACTCCCCGGCCATCGGAAACATCCTTCCTGCATCTAGTCTGTCCAGGCCTGACAGAATTTTATAGGTTTCGATGAGATCCCCCCTCAATCTTCTAAACTCCAGTGAGTATAAGCCCAATCAACACAATCTCTCCTCATACGTCATTCCTGCCATCCCAGGTATCAGCCTGGTGAATCTTCGCGGCACTCCTTCCATGGCAAGAACGTCCTTCCTCAGATAAGGTGACCAAAACTGCACACAATACTCAAGGTGTGGTCTCACCAAGGCCCTGCACAACTGCAGCAAGACATCCTTGTTCCTGTACTCGAGCCCTCTTGCTACGAAGGCCAACATACCATTTGCCTTCTTAACCGCCTGCTGCACCTGCATGCTTACCTTCAGCGACTGGTGCACAAGAACACCCAGGTCTCTTTGCACTTCCCCTTCTCCCAATCTATTGCCATTCAAATAATAGTCTGCCTTCCTGTTTTTGCCACCAAAGTGGATAACCTCACATTTATCCACATTATAGTGAATTTGTCATGTTTCTGCCCAATCACCCAACCTGTCCAAATCGTACTGGAGTTTCACGACATCCTCCTCACAGCATACCCTCCCACCCAGCTTTGTGTCGTCTGCAAATTTGGAGATATTACATCCAATTCCCTCGTCCAGATCATTAATATATATTGTGAACAGCTGGGGTCCTAGGACCGATCCTTGCGGTACCCCACCAGTCACTGCCTGCCACTCGGAAAATTACCCGTTTATTCCAACTCTTTGCTTTCTGTCCGCCAACCAGTTCTCTATCCAAGTCAATACCTTGCCCCCAATCCCATGTGCCTTAATTTTGCACGCTAATCTCTTATGCGGGACCTTATCGAAAGCCTTCTGAAAGTCCAAATACACCACATCCACCCGTTCTCCCTTACCTATTTTACCAGTTACATCCTCAAAAAATTCCAGTAGATTAGTCAAGCACAATTTACCTTTTGTAAATCCATGTTGACTTTGTCCGATCCTGTCACTGCTTTCCAAGTGCTCTGCTATTACATCTTTTATAATGGACTCTAGCATTTTCCCCACTACCGATGTCAGGCTTACCAGTCTATAATTCCCCGCTTTTTCTCTACCACCTTTTTTGAATAGTGGGGTAACATTAGCTACCCTCCAATCCATGGGTACTGTTCCAGAGTCTATCTAATTCTGGAAAATGACCAGCAATGCATCTACTATTTCTAGGGCCACTTCCTTAAGTACCCTAGGATGTAGATTATCAGGCCCTGGGGATTTATCGGCCTTCAGTCCCATCAATTTTCCTAACACCATTTCCCTACAAATACTGATTTCTTTCAGTTCCACCCTAATGTGTGTGTGGAGTGTGCTATATATTCTTTGCAGCACTCTGGCCCTCCCGCGCAGCCAGCTCACTGGCTTTTAAATGGGGAAAAAACATGCATGTGCAGTATTTTGAATGGGCCACACACCCAAAAAAAATTAAAGGGGACATTGTATGTGTATGTGACTATGATATATGTATGTAAATGATAAGATATATCATACACAAATGATAGATTTGTATCTATATATTCTCCTCAATAAAGCCTGAAAGAAATTTCAAATCCAAACACTTCACGCTCTTAAAAAGGCAACATTGCCAGAGGTTTCCAGCAGGTGAGTTTGCCACCAGAAACGACTCCTGAATTAAAATGGCAGTTGGCAGGTTTCTGGTGGGAACAGTGCGGTCAATTTTCACTATTTTAATATCCCGCCTAACCCATACCCATTCCCACCAGATGAGTTGGGTTAAAATAAAACACCCAATATAAATTTTACCTAAATAAAGTTTTTAAAATTTGTCCTCTATATTTTCTTCAAATAATTTTGAAAATCAGAGAGACTGAAAGAGAAGTATTCTATTATTTGGGTAGCTTAAATCCTATTGCTGCATCCTGAAAAATTACGCATATATATCATATGCTCAGATCGCAGGATCTGTCTCCAATTGCATTTAGGGTGCTTTATGACTGTGGTTATCATCAGAAATCACACAATCTCTCACTCTTTCGCAATGGCACTCGTGATCTACTAGTGTATATTAACTGAACATTGTTGAGGAAAAGTCTGTGGAGCAGCTTTTTTGTCTAGTACTTTGCTTTGTCCTTACTGTATTAACTGACCCAGCCAAATATTATAGATCAAAACAAATATTCTGCCAAATTGCTTAAGCACCTGGTGCATATGATAGTTTTAAATCAGGAAGTCGACTGAATTGTGGATATTGTGACGAAGAGAAGTTTTTCCATTTTACTCTGCGGTATCTCTCGTTACATCAGGTTATCACATCTTTAATGAAAGTGACTTCTCTAGTCAGGTTTATAAAAGGTAATATTAATCAAACAAGCCTAACCACATGCTACTAACCAAATTATTCTAACAAGCTCTTTAATCTGAAATTATCGTTTCAGCCAAAAAGGACTTCAATAAAAATACAAACAGCAGCTGATCAACTTCAGTTGCCTCATCCCCATGCATTACTGTAGTGTTTAGGTTTGATATACTACTGAACACGACAACTCAGATTTTAATAAAACACTTACATCCACTAAAATTAAACAATTAGTAAGCCAAGGTTTATAGGTGATAAATAATTCAACTGCATAGTACATGGGAATATTAATCAGTTATAAATTGCAAAAGAAATAAAGAGCCAGGAAAGCAGTGGCAGCCCCACAATTCTAATATTCAAGCTACCAAGCAATTAATACAGTATATTTGCAATTAAAATAATTTGTAAACCTATATATTTGATTAACTATTATCATGCTTTATAGAGGTTGTTTCAGTAGAACAAAACATTGCCATTACCAAATAAGTATTCAGTGCATTTTTGCTAAGCAACAGCCAATCATGCTTCAGTGACTTCTTTTCAAATGTTAGACATTTGCTTTAGCTAATAGGAGTTAAAAAATACAACCTAAAACTGTCACTTAAAACCTGTTAAATATTTAAAACATCTTGTGTGCCAAGCTTGATGCATGCAATACTTGTGTCTACACTAGAATGTGAAGTAAACCGCCAATATACTGACACATGTACAAATGTACATAATGACTTAATTACAAAGAGACAAGCTACTTAAGTGCCCCATGATGTTAAGACAGATGTGCTATACAAATATGCGGATGACAAAAAACACACATACAATAAGGATGCCGGTTAGCCTGACCATTACCTATTGTCAACTTTTTTTTCCACAAATTCTATTTTTTTGTAAACTACTGTTATTTCTATTTTCCTGGCTGCTATCTGGTGATGCAGCAGTTGATCATCCGCTGTTGTTCGAGTTATTTGTCTATAAAAATAAATCAGGGAGAAATAATATGAATGGAATACCACTGATGCCATGTGAAAGATTGTTATATTCTAGTTTTGAGGAATGTCAGCTTTCAAGATGAGCTCTTGAAAACTTTGGACTGACTCAGATTAGTTTCCAAATCACATGCAAACCATCCCGTGTTTGCACATTAACAGAAATGCCATCTCACAAAAGGTGCAATCACTTGAAAAACAACAGAATTCCAAAGCCCAAAACACCCGACTCTTTCTCCCACGAGATTTTTTTCAATTCAATCTTAGGATATGGGCATCGCTAGCATTTATTGCCTAATCCTAGTTGGCCTCGAGAAGGTGGTGGTAGGCATTCTTCTTGAGTCCATGTGGTGAAGGTACTCCTACATTAGGAAGGGAGATCCAGGATTTTGACCCAGTGACAATGAAGGAACGGCGATATATTTCCAAGTCAAAAGCAAAATACTGCGGATGCTAGAAATCTGAAATAAAAACAGAACATATTTCCAAGTCATGGTGGTGTGTGACTTGGAGGGAAACTTGGAGGCAACGGTGTTCCCATGCACTCACTGCCCTTGTCCTTCTAGGTGGTAGGGACCACTGGTTTGGGAGGTGCTGTTGAAGTACACACTGCAAGCATGGTACGCAGGTGGTGGAGGGAGTTAATGTTTAAGCTGGTGGATGGAGGTTGCCGAACAAGCGGGCTGCTTTACCCTGGATGGTGTTGTGCTTCTTGAGTGTTGTTGGAGCTGCACCCATTCAGGCAAGTGGAGAGTACTCTATCACACTCCTGCACCCATCACTAGTGCACAGGACCATGGGCAGGAGGATATGATGGCTGAGGAAACAGCTCACTGAAGGGACAGCTTGCAGCTTAGTCCTGCTGTGCAGGGTACAGATGAAGACATTAGGGCCCTCCATACATAAGAATACTGATGGACATCCACACAGCCCTTCTAAGTGCAGAACCCTCTAGACTACCCTCTGAATTATACGTGGTGCCAGTTTCTGAGTTGGTGTCTGTAAGGGCAAAGTCCAATGACACTTCCTGTGTGGCATTGCTGCTCTCTTTTACTGCTGCTCCCCAAGGGCTGTGTGGAGCTTCTGGACTTGAAATGGAAGAAAGAGACAAGAGTTATAATTTTGTGGTATGCGTAAGCAGAGACAGGTGAGTGGCTTCTGAAAGCCACAGAAATTTGTCATGCATAATGTGCAAGTGTGAGATTTAATTGAGAAGGGTAGGAGAGGGAAGATGATTTAAACCTCCAGCCTCACTGGACACCACGCTCCATAACCCATTCTTCAAGTGGGGACATCACATGGTTGCAGCATGGCCCTCCTCCTGTGGCTGCCTGTTTCCTGTTATTGCATGCAAGGTGGCCCTGCATGAAAGAAGGAAGTCTGTCAGTGTAAAGAGTAGAGAGAAGTTTTTAGGACTTTAAAAGGTGCAGGCTGCCTTTAAATGGCATCAACAACCCGCAATATTGATGCCTCCATTAGACGAGCTGCCAAAGAACACGGAGTATCTTTGCAAATTCAGCATAAGATTGTAAATCCACCCCTTTACAATTACATTTAAAATCTGCTAAATTTTATATGTTACCTATACACACACATCTTTTATTTGTACCAGTTACTGAGATTTGTGACTAAAGCGCCAATAACTGTACTTTTTAAAATTATGTTCTTGATCGTATTTGTAGATGGTGTCATATTACTTATTATTTAAATATTTGTCATTCATATATAACTTTTATTATATTATTGTAGAGTAAAGATTCAACACCCACTTTGCTAAACTTCAAATGTGTAACGTGGCCACGGTCCCTTTAAAGATCCCAGCTGAAAACGAGACATGAATGACGTCACCAGACCAGCTCCATCTAATTGGGCTGGGTAACGTGCTGGGCAGGCTTAATACGCCCCATTAAGGCAAGTTCATTTTCAACAGCGGGATCACGACCCGCCACGGACACCACCCAAGTAGGCAAAATTCCGGCCTATTTCAATGTTCAAGATTAGATTGGATATGTGAACAAAGGAAAAAGGGATAAGGAAACAGGGTGGGTAAATGTGATTAGAACTTTTGTTTGGAGGGTAAACGTGAGACTGGTTGGGCCAAATGGCCAGTTTCCATGTATTTCTTTCAAAGCATGTCGAAACATACCCATGGCAGGTACTCCAACATTGTAACTTATTAATTCAATTAAAGTATGTAAAAGTAATATCAAAATTGGTGAGGGACCTAAATACTCATGATTGTAGAACGGCAGCAGTGCCAAAACCTGAGCTATCAGATCAAAATGCTGAGTGAAAGTATGCGCATCCCTCCAGGTCACTGCCATGCAGACAGCTGCAAGATGTGGCTAGAGTAAAAAAAGAGCTCCAACTTTTCCTGGTGAGCCCCACTATCCCAGGGAGTAATACAAACAGATCCAATGCACAACCTAATCTGCCAACCACTTGTTTCTACTTATCAAAAATATTGGGATGGAATTTGCGGTCGGGATGACGGCGAACTGGCAGCGTTCACCGTCATTCCGCCTTTGAAATTGAACGCAACTTCATTGACAGCATGTCTGTCAATGACAGCTCCGAAACTGGCTGCGCTCTGCCACTGCACTCCCACCACCCCACCCCACAGAGCCGGCAATCTGTGTAATCAGCTAAATCAGGAAAACTTCAGCACGTCCACAGTAAGTACGCTGTTAAATTCCCCAGTAAAAGTTAGAAACAAAGGGATTAGATGTAACTGGAGTTTTTAACAGCGTTATTACTAGTAAACAAATGTTAACGGCCTGGCAAACTCATTTTAAATTTTATGCTAGTGAAATTTATCTATTTTAATTAAAATTAAAATTAAGAAACTTTTCAAAAAAAATTTACTTTAATAGTTTGTCCATCTTTATTTCAGGTTTGCCTTTTCCCCATATGATGGCACCAATCTTTGTTTTGCTCTCTAACATTTTTTAAAAAGTTAAAATGTTAAGGGCTTGCTCACTTCCTTGTTCACTGTCTGAGAATTCTGCCTTTTGACTGGCTGATTAGACAGCCTGTTGACTTCACAGCAGCTCGCACAAGGGAATCCCCATTAACTTCCATTGATTTGAATTGAAGGTCGGAAAACCCGAAGTTCTCGACACAGGGATTGCAAGATCCTTGTGCAAAGCGTACTTCGGGGCCAGCAATGAATGCCTTCGCTTCGCTGCTGGCCGCAAATTCTGGGCCATTATTTCCAATTGGAGCAAACTGATTAGATGGACATTTTTGTTTAAAGTGTACATGACAAGTCTGTGCACATCAACTAAATGATACTTCCCATCAGTAGAAGAAACTATGAGATGGCAGGTAATCATCAGCACCATGATTTGCCATAAGTAAAATCGGACACAATTATTGACAAAAATATAGGGGAGGATGTTGACATATACATTTAGCAGTCTATAAGATAAGTGAGTCTACCACTAAAATGCTCAATTCACTGGCCTTCTGTACCGAGACAAGAGCTAGTAATCATTTTGAGTGAAAGAAACCAAGCTCATCAACACCCAAAGGTTCAATAGGTTCTGCCACTTTTTGCTCAGAACTTAAGTCACAAGTAGGGACAAGTTGAGGAATGAATGGTTACACTTTCCAGACACTTTTCCTAAATCAGGACAGCCTAGTGGTCCCAATCTCCACCAAGAGCAAGTGAGAGGCAGATAAAGCAAAAATGTTAATTCTCAAAACTCAAGAGAAGCCCTGATTTAACAGTGTCTAAAGTATGATAAAATTGATGATACATCATGCCTCAAAGGTTTGAAATCCATGATCACAGCACCAGGGAACAAAATACTTCTTTTTGGTGAAGTCGGTTTTCAAAGCAGAGAATTTGATGGATGACAGAAATGCCATAACACTTGATTGCTGGAAACTGTATGGTGCTGTGCCACACCTGACTTTCCATCTGAGTCAGCGACTATATCCTATATGAGACAGTCAATACTGATGGTGAAACAGACCAAATCCCACATCTTCCTTCATCAATAAGGTGTCATACAAATGTCTGATACAAATACATGGGTACAGTAAATAGCGGCTATGTTACTGGACTAATGATCCAGAGACGGGAGTTCAAATCTCACCATGGCAGATGGGGAATTTTAATTCAGTTAATGAATTAAATAATTCTGGAATAAAAAAATCTAGTATTAGTAATGGTGACCATGAAACTACCAGATTGTCATAAAAACCCATCTGGTTCACAAATATCCTTCAGGGAAGGAAATCCGACGTCCTTACCCGGTCTGGCCAATGTGACTCCAGACCAAAAGCAACGTGGTTGACTCTTAACTGCCCTCTGAAAATGGCCTAGCAAGCCACTCTATTGTATCAAAACACTACGAATCCGCTATGAAAAACAATAAGAATAAAACCAGACCGACCACCCGACATCGACCTAGGCTTCAGATTTGGACACGACAAAGGCACACCCAGCCCAGTCAACCCTGCAAAGTCCTCCTCAGTAACATCTGGGGACTTGCGCCAAAGTTAGGAGAGCTGTCCCACAGACCAGTCAAACAACAGCCTGACAGAGTCATACCCTCAGAATCATAACCTTCAGCCAACATTCCAGACTTCTCTATCACCATCCCTGGGTATGTACTGTCCTACCAGCAAGACAGACCCACCAGAGTTGGAGGCACAGTGGTACAGTCAGGAGGGAGTGGCCCTGGGAATCCTCAATATTGACTCCGACTCCAGAACCCATGGCATCTGGTCAAACAGAGGCAAGGAAAACCGATCAACATCGACCGTCCTCCATTGTTCCCGCTAATTTTAATTTTCCCTGCGAAGTCCCTTTAACTGGCTGCGTGGCCCATTCAAATTTTCGCACATGCGCGGTTTTTTCCATGTATAAGCCAGTGAGTGGACTGCGCGTGACCTCCAGGCCGCTGGAACGTAGCCTCCCTCCCTCAGCTGATGAATCAGTACTCCATGTTGAACACCACTTGGAAGAAGCACTGAGAGTAGCAAGGGCACAGAACATACTCTGGGTGGGGGACTTCAATGCCCAAGAGTGGCTCGGTAGCACCAATACTGACTGAACCCTGAAGGACATAGCTGCCAGACTGGGCCTGCGGCAGGTGGAGAGAGAACCAACACAAGCGAAAAACCTACTTGACTTCGTCCTCACCAATCTACCTATCGCAGATGCCTCTGTCCATAACAGTATTGGTAGGAGTTACTACCGCACAAGTCCCTGAGGACACCCTCCACCGTGTTGTGTAGCACCGTCACCGTGCTAAATGGGATAGATTCGGAACCGATCTAGCAACTCAAAATTTGGCATCCATGAGGCACTATGGGCCATTAGCAGCAGCAGAAATTGTATTCCACCACAATATGTAAAGTCCTGGCCCAGCATATCCCTCACTCTACCATTACCATCAAGCCAGGAGACCAACCCTGCTTCAATGAGGAATGTAGAAGATCATGCCAAGAGCAGCACCAGGCATACCTAAAAATGAGATGCCAACCTGTTGAAGCTGCAACACAGGACTACATGCATGCTGAACAACGGAAGCAGCATGCTATCGACAGAGCTAAGCGATTCCACAACCAATGGATCAGATCAAAGCTCTGCAGTTCTACCACATTCAGTTGTGAATGGTGATGGGCAATTAAGCAACTAATGGGAGGAGGGAGCGCTATGAACATCAACATCCTCAATGATAGCGGGGCCCAGCAAGCGACAAGGCTGAAGCGTTGGTAACCATCTTCAGCCAGAAGCACTTAGTGGATGATCCGTCTCAGTCTCCTCCCGAGGTTTCCACCATCACAGAAGCCAATCGTAAGGCAATTTGATTCACGCCACATATTATCAAGTAGAACGCACTGCATACAGCAAAGGCTATGGGCCCCGACAACATCCCAGATGGCGTGCTGAAGACTTGTACTCTAGAACTAGCCGCGCCTCTAGCCAAGCTGTTCCAGTACAGCTACAACACGACCATCTACCCAACAAAGTGGAAAATTACCCAGGTATGACCTGTCCACAAAAAGCAGGAACATAAGAAATAGGAGCAGGAGCAGGCCATTCGGCCCCTAGAGCCTGCTCTGCCATTTAATGAGATCATGGCTGATCCGATTTTGGCCTCAACTCCATTTTCCTACCTGCTCCCTGTAACCCTTGACTCCCCTGTTGTTCAAAAATCTGTCTATCTCAGCCTTGAATATGTTGTGACTCAGCTTCCACAGCTCTCTGGGCCAAATACACTACATCTACTGGTTCCCCTTTATCCACCCTGTCGTTACCTCCTCAAAAGAACTCGAATAGATTTGTCAAACACAATTTCCCTTTCATAAAACCATGTTGACTCTGTTTGATTATGATTTTCTAACTGTCCTGCTACTACTACGTTAATAATGGATCCGAGCATTTTGCCAATGATAGATGCTAGGCTAACTGGCCTAAGTTTCTGCATTCCGTCTCCCTCCTTTTTTGAATAAGGGAGTTAGATTTGCGGTTTTCCAATCCACTGGGACTTTTCCAGAGTCACAGGAATTTTGGAAGATTACAACCAATGCATCCATCATCTCTGTAGCCACTTCTTTTAAGACCTTAGGATGCAGGCCATCAGGTCCAGGGGACTTGTCAGCCTTTAGACCCATAAGTTTGCCTAGCACCTTTTCTCTAGTGATAGTTCCTCCCTCCCTTTTGCCCCTTGATTTTCTACTATTACTGGGATGTTTTTAACGTCCTCTACTGTGAAGAGATACAAAATATTTGTTCAATGCCTCTGCCATTTCCTTGTTTCCCATTATAATTTCCCCAGTCTTGTTGTCTAAGGGAGCAATGTTTACTTTAGCTACTCTCTTCCTTTTTATATACTTGTAGAAGCTCTTACTGTCAGTTTTTATATTTCTTGCTAGTTTACTCTCATAAGCTATTTTCTCCCTCTATTATTTTTTTAGTCATCCTTTGCTGGTTTCTAAATTTTTCCAATCCGGTCAATTACCACCCCATCAGTCTACTCTCAATCATCATCAAAGTGATGGAAGGTGTATTCAACAGTGCTTAAGCGGATCTTACTCACCAATGCTCAGTTTGGGTTCCACCAGGACCACTCTGCTCTAGGCTTCATTACAGGCTTGGTCCAAAGATGAATAAAAGAGCTGAATTCCAGAGGCAAGGTGAGAGTGACTGCCTTTGACATTAAGGCAGCATTTGACAGAGTGTAACATCAAGGAGCCCTCGTGAAATTGAAGTCAATGGGAATCAGGGGGAGAACTCTCCACTAGCGAAAATCATACCTAGCACAAAGGAAAATGGTTGCCCAACCATCTTCAATGACCTTCCCTCCATAAGGTCAGAAGTGGGGTTGCTCGCCGATAATTGCAGAGTGTCCAGTTCCATTTGCGACTCCTCAGATAAGGAAACAGCTCGTGCCTGCATTCAGCAAGCCCTGGACAACATTCAGGCTTGGGCTGATAAGTAGCGCGAAACATTCGTGCCACACAAGTGCCAGGCAATGGCTAGCTCCAACAAAAGAGAGTCTAACCACCTCCCCTTGACATTCAACGGCATTACCATCGTTGAATCTCCCACCATCAACATCCTGGGGGTCACCATTGACCAGAAACGTAACTGGACTAGCCACATAAATACTGTGGCGACAGTAGAACAGGTCAGAAGCTGGGTAGTCTGCGGTGAGTGACCTTGCCTGGATGGATGCAGCTCCAACAACACTCAAGAAGCTCGACACCAACCAGGACAAAGTAACTGCTTGATTGGCACTCCATCCACCACCTTAAACATTCACTCCCTCCACCAGCAGCGCACCATATCTGCAGTGTGTACCAGCTAAAAGATGCACTGCAACTCACCAAGGCTTCCTCAACAGCACCTCCCCCAAACCCGCAGCCTCTACCACCTAGACAGACAAGGGCAGCAGGAGAATGGGACCACCACCAACTCCACGTTGCCCTCCAAGTCACACATCATCCTGACTTGGAATTATATTGCCATTCCTTTATCGTTGCTGGGTCAAAATTCTGGAACTCCCCACCTAACAGCACTGTGGGAATGCCTTCACTACACAAACTGCAGTGGTTCAATAAGGCAGCTCATCACCGCCTTCTCAAGTGCAATTAGGGATGGGCAATAAATGCTGGCCTTGCCAGAGATGCGTACATCCCGTCAATGAATAAAAAAAATATCCCTTCACATCTGGAAGTGGGCTCGACTGAATAAATAAGGATACACTTGCTATTTCTCCTCACTTAACACAAATCCTAGGCTTTCCAGCAGCACTACAACTTAATAAAAAGGCAGGCACCGATATCCCTGCAAAAAGGCACCAAAACCAACTGGATAGTTCTTGGTCTATACTGCTCTCAAGAGAAGTTGCCACTAACGGCAATTACTTGAGGACCAGCTGGCTACACTCCATAACGCACATGGGGAGAAATGATTTATCGAAGACCCATTCCAGACAAAGCAAAACAGTGAAGCAGAAATGAAAGCAGCCTAAATATAAAATGAAACAAGAAAGGAGAGCATACAAAAGACTAAACTAAGGGAGGAGGTAGATAGCCAGGGAATAAAGAGAGTTATAGAACAGGAGTGCAAAAAGATGGTTCAAAATAGAGAGAGAGGAACTGCTATTAAAAAGGAGTTAAAAGGTCTGTACAGCAATGCACAGTGTCCGTAATAAAACAGGGGATCTGGAGGTAATAATACGTTCCGAGGAATCAGATATAGTAGGGTTAAGGAGACATGGCTACAGAAAAATCAGGACTGTGAATTAAACATTGCAGGGTATAACATTTAGAAAAGAGGGAGAGGAAAAAGGGGGAGGTAGAGTAGCTGTACTTATCAGGGAGAACATAATGGCAGTAGAAAAAAGTGGCAGAGCTACCAGTAAAGACAGAAATAGAATCCATGTGGCTAGAGATAAAAGATAATAAAGGATTGTGGTAAACCACTGCTAACTCTGTACATGTCTGTGTGGTAAACCACTGTTAACTCTGTACAGGTCCGGGCATGTCTCCGCCCCTGGCTCCACCCCTAAGCCCGGGTATAAAGGTGACTCACCACCCTTCCCCCGGGAGCTCTTAGGATGGATCCACTAGCAGAGGCATGCTCCAGTTCTTAGTCAATAAAAGCCTACTTCGTATAAGTTCAACTCGTAGTCTTTGTGTTGTTGATAGTGCATCAATTTTATTGACTAAATTTTCGACATGGAGCAAATCTTGAAGCCGGAACGTTTAGACCTGGATCCTCAAGCAGCAGATGCAGCCAATAACTTTGAACACTGGCTGAGCTGTTTCGAAGCCTTCCTGGAGGCCTCCAGCACTACCGTCACTACAGATGACGCGAAACGGCTTGTCTTGAACTCACGGGTGAGCCACCGAGTCTACTCGATCATCCGAGACGCCACAACTTACGCGGCCGCCATCGCGACGCTAAAGGAACAATACGTGAGGCCTGTTAACGAGGTCTACGCCAGACACCTCCTGGCTACCCGAAAACAGCGCCCCGCGGAATCGGGCGCCGAATATTTACTGGCACTGAGAGTCCTCGGCCGGGCCTGTAATTGCAAAGCGGTGACGGCCAAGGAATGCACGGAAGACCTGATCCGAGACGCCTACGTAGCCGGCATCAGGTCCAACTATACACGGCAGAGGCTGCTGGAACAGAGGGTGCTCGAACTGCAGAAGATGGTGGCCCTCGCTAACTCGTTAGACGTGGCCCTCCAGAACATGGACGCCTACCCCCCTGACCGGATGGCCACGTGGATGTCACGGGAGCAGCCATCTTGGGACCTGGTAAGGCCACAAGCCGCCAGCAGCCCAACTACAGCTGCAATGACCAGAGGCCAGAAATGCTACTTCTGCGGCCAGGCCAAGCACCCCAGACAGCAATGCCCAGCAAAGGACGCGACCTGCTCCAAATGCGGCAAGAAAGGCCACTACACGAGAGTGTGCAGGGCGAAATCGACCCCCAATTCCAGCAGCGCCGTGTGTGAACCGGGCAGGCCGCCATTTTGGACCCCACCAACCACGTGTGAGCCGTGCGGGCCGCCATTTTGGGCACCACCAGCCGCGGGGGAGCCGCCATCTTGGACACCATTTCGAGACCAGGCCCCCGGCGCGGGCGAATACTACAGCGACCCACCGACCTCGACGATGGCCTCCATCACCCTGGACCAATCTAAGCCTCATCAACTAGCCAGGTCCATGATGAACGTAAAGGTAAATGGCCATGCCACAAATTGCCTTTTCGACTGCGGAAGCACGGAGAGCTTCATCCACCCCGACATGGTGCGACGCTACTCCCTATCGGTTATGCCCACACGTCACCAGGTCTTTATGGCCTCAAAGTCCCATACGGCGGACGGCGGCGGCTACTGTGTAGCGACTCTGACAGTGAACGGCGTGGAGTACAGAGATTTTAAATTCCTCGTCCTGCCACAGCTCTGCGCTCCCGTACTGCTAGGATTAGACTTCCAGTGCCATCTGGAGAGCGTCACGATGGCATATGGCGGGCCCCTGCCCCCACTTACAGTCTGCAGCCGGCAGAATTTAAACACGGCGCCGTGCAAAGTATGCAGCCTGTCCACCCTGAAGGTCAAACCCCCCCCATTGTTCGCTAACCTCGCCAAAGACTGCAAGCCAATTGCTACTAAAAGCAGGCGGTACAGTGCCGGGGATAGGAGCTTTATTAAATCAGAAGTAGAAAGACTCCTGAGGGAAGGGATTATCGAGGGCAGCACCAGCCCATGGCGAGCCCAAGTGGTGGTAGTGAAGACCGGCGAAAAACAGCGCCTGGTTATTGATTACAGCCAGACGATCAATCGATACACGCAATTAGACGCATACCCACTTCCCCGCATATCTGACATGGTCAACCAGATAGCACAATACCGGGTATTCTCGACGATTGATCTGAAGTCGGCATACCACCAGCTCCCCATCAGGCCTGAGGACCGCCAGTACACGGCCTTCGAGGCTGACGGTCGCCTCTACCACTTCCTCCGAGTCCCCTTCGGCATCACCAACGGGGTCTCGGTCTTCCAAAGGGAGGTGGACCGGCCACCTTCCCCTATCTAGACAACGTCACCATCTGCGGCCATGACCGGCATGACCACGACGCCAACCTAGAAAAATTCCTCCGTACGGCCCAACGGCTGAATCTGACATACAACAGAGAAAAATGTATGTTCCGCACCACGCACCTCGCTATTCTTGGCTGCGTGGTGGAAAACGGAGTCATCGGCCCTGACCCCGACCGAATGCGCCCCCTCCTGGAACTACCCCTCCCCCACTGCCTAAAAGCCCTGAAGAGATGCCTAGGGTTCTTCTCTTACTATGCCCAGTGGGTGCCCAACTATGCGGACAAAGCCCGGCCCCTCATCAAGTCAACCTCCTTCCCCCTGACGGCAGAGGCCCGTGCGGCCTTCACCCTCATAAAAGAGGACATTGCGAAGGCCACAATGCACGCAGTGGACGAGTCCATCCCTTTCCAAGTGGAGAGCGATGCATCTGACTTCGCCCTAGCCGGAACCCTTAACCAGGCGGGGAGACCCGTGGCCTTCTTTTCACGGACCCTCCAGGGCTCCGAAATTCGACACTCCTCAGTCGAGAAGCAGGCCCAGGCGATAGTGGAGGCTGTACGGCACTGGAGGCATTACCTGGCCGGTAAACGTTTCACCCTGCTCACTGACCAACGGTCAGTAGCATTTATGTTTAACAACAGACAAAGGAGGAAAATCAAAAATGATAAGATATTGCGGTGGAGGATCGAGTTATCCACCTACAACTACGATATCGTATACCGGCCCGGGAAACTTAATGAGCCCCCAGACGCCCTATCCCGTGGGACATGTGCCAACGCACAAGTCGATAGGCTACGGACCCTCCACAATGATCTCTGCCACCCGGGGGTCACCAGGTTATTCCATTTTATTAAAGCTCGCAACCTGCCTTACTCCATCGAGGAGGTCAGGACCATGACCAGGAACTGCCAGGTCTGTGCCGAATGCAAACCGCATTTTTATAGGCCAGACAGGGCACACCTGATTAAAGCCACCCGCCCCTTCGAACGTCTCAGCGTCGATTTCAAGGGGCCCCTTCCCTCCTCTGACCGCAACACGTACTTCCTCAATATTATTGACGAGTACTCCCGTTTCCCCTTCGCCATCCCCTGCCCGGACATGACCAGCGCCACAGTCATCAGGTGCCTCAACGACCTGTTCGCCATATTTGGCTTCCCCAATTACATCCACAGCGACAGGGGCTCGTCGTTCATGAGCGACGAGCTGCGCCAGTACCCGCTCGAGAAGGGCATAGCCACGAGCAGGACTACCAGCTACAACCCCCGGGGTAACGGACAGGTAGAGAGGGAGAACGCAACGGTGTGGAAGACCGCCATGCTCGCCCTAAAATCCAAGGGCCTCCCAATCTCCCGCTGGCAAGATGTCCTCCCCGATGCGCTCCACTCCATACGATCACTGCTCTGTACTGCCACAAACGCCATCCCTCACGAGAAGATGTTCGTCTTCCCCAGGAAATCCACCTCGGGGACATCACTACCGCCATGGCTGACGTCTCCGGGACCCGTCCTGCTCAGGAAACACGTGAGGAGCCATAAGACGGACCCCCTGGTCGAAAAGGTTCACCTCCTCCACGCCAACCCACAGTACGCCTACGTGGCGTATCCTGATGGGCGGGAGGACACAATCTCAATTCGAGACCTCGCACCCTCAGGTACCACCCGAAACACCATCGATCACCATCCACTACCTCCACCCACCACCACTACCCACGACGCACCACCGGGGTGTCGACCACGAACTGACGACATGCCGGTGCCATCCCTACCCCGAGAGGACGACACGCCAGTGCTCCGTCCCACGCGAGAAGCGGCCGCGGGCAAAGAACCGCCGCAACCGGCACCACGAAGATCATTACGGCAGACAAGACCCCCGGAGAGACTTTCGTATACGAACTTTTGAAACACTTCACCCCGCCGGGCTCTTTTTTAAACGAGGGGTGAATGTGGTAAACCACTGCTAACTCTGTACATGTCTGTGTGGTAAACCACTGTTAACTCTGTACAGGTCCGGGCATGTCTCCGCCCCTGGCTCCACCCCTAAGCCCGGGTATAAAGGTGACTCACCACCCTTCCCCCGGGAGCTCTTAGGATGGATCCACTAGCAGAGGCATGCTCCAGTTCTTAGTCAATAAAAGCCTACTTCGTATAAGTTCAACTCGTAGTCTTTGGTGTTGTTGATAGTGCATCAAGGATCAATCACACTAATAGGGGTAGTCTACAGACCACATAATTGTGGAAGGGAGGTGGAGGTAGAAACATGCAAAAAAATTAGAGAAATTAGTAAAAAACTAGAATAATCATAGGGGATTTCAGCTACGCCAAAATTAATTGGCCAGAAGAGGCAGGTAAAGGGGATAAGGGAATGGAGTTCCTACAAGGTGTACAGGACTCCTTGGAGGACTTGCTACTGGATCTAGTAATGGGGAATGAACTAGAGCAGATAATAGAAGTAAATGTAGGGGAACATCTAAGCAAATGACCATAATATAATACGCTTTAAGATAATAGAGAACGGCATAAGTATGAAGACGACCAGGGTAATAGATTGAAGCAGCGCCAATTTTGAGGAACTGAGAAGAGAACTTGGGAAAATAAAATGGACAACAATATTGGCAAACAATGGTGTAGAACAGCAAAGGGAAACATATAAAATGGTATTAAACAGAGTCCAGGAAAAAATATTTTCCGCTAAAAAACAAGAAGCTAAGCACTAATGAGACACCATGGATAAATAAAGACATAAGGGAAAAATTGAGGGTAAGGAAAGAGACATACACAAAGTACATGGACAGCAGGGGAGAGCATGACAAGGGAGAATACGAAGAGATTAGGAGAGAAGCCAAAAAAACAATTAGGAAGGCAGAGGAACTATGAACTTAAATTATCAAGGAACATAAAACAAAACAGTAAAAGATTCTACAGGCACATAAATAAGAAAAGGAAAGTGAGGATGGGAATAGGACCAATATGGGATGAACAGGATAAAATCACAGGCAGCGATAGCAAAATGGCAGAAATATTAAATAATTACTTTGCTTCAGTATTTACCAGGGAGATAGATCAGGTGGACATGACATCGGAAGAGGAGATTAGAAATGAGATAACCGCATTTAAAATAAAAAAGGAGAAATATTAAATAAACTAATCAAACTCAGGATAAAACCCCATGTCCAGATTGACTACACCTGCACATTTTAAAATAATCTAGGGAAGAGATAGCAGAAGCACTATTACACATATTTAATAATGTTAAAAAAAGGTGTAGTGCCTGAGGAAAAGGGAAAGTCTTGCTTGACCAACCTAACTGAATTATTTGAAGAGGTAACAGAGAGAATAGACAAGGGTAATGCAGTAGATGTCATTTATCTAGATTTACAAAAGGCCTTGGATAAGGTACCACATAATAGACTAATGAATAAGGTCAGAGAATGCAGAGTCAGGAGGCAATGCAGAGAATGCAGAATCAGAGAATGGATAGCTAGCTGGCTTCAAGACAGAAAGCAGAGAGCAGAGTGCAGTACATTTCGTTGTACTGCACTTGTGCACTAACAATGACAATAAAAGTTGATTTGATTTGAAAGGGTAGCTATTCAGAGCGGCAGAAGGTGGAAAATGGGGTCCCACAAGGATCAGTGCTGGGACCACTGTTGTTCACAATTTATATTAACAATTTAGACTTTGGAATCAAAAACACAATTTCTAAATTTGCAGATGATACCAATTTTTTTTTGGGGGGGGGGGAAATAGTCAATACTGAGGAGGACTGCAAATTACAAGATGATATTAATAAACTTGCAGAATGGCCATTTAATTGGGCAATTAATTTCAACACACGTAAATGTGAGCTATTACATTTTGGTAAGAAAAATAAGGAGGTCATTATTACTTGGAAAATAAAAATCTAAATGGGGTAGAAAAGCAAAGAGATCTCAGAGTACAAACACACAAATCACTAAAAGTAGCAACGCAGGTCAACAAGGCCATAAAAAAAGTAAACCAAGCACTGGGGTTTATTGCTAGAGGGATAGAATTGAAAAGTAGAGAAGTTATGCTAAACTTGTATCGTACCTTGGTTAGACCACACTTGGGAGTACTGTGTACAATTCTGGTCGTCATATTATAAAAAAGGATATAGAGGCACGGGAGAGCATGCAAAAAAGATTTACTAAGGTGATAGCAGAAATGCAAGTTTATACCCATCAGGAAAGGATGAACAGGCTGGGTCTTTTTCTCTTGAAACAAAAGAGGCTGAGGGATGACCTAATAGAGGTCTATAAAATTATGAAAGGTTTTGATAGAGTAGATACAGAGAGTGTTTCTACTTGTGGGGAAGAGCAAAACTAGAAGCCATCAATATAAGATAGTCACCAAGAAATCAAATAGGGAATTCAGAAGAAATTTCTTTGCCCATAGAGTGGTGAGAATATGGAACTCGCTACCACGGAGTGGCTGAAGTGAATAATATCAATGCATTTAAGGGGAGGCTAGATAAGCATGAGGGAGAAGGGAATAGAGGGTTCTGCGAATAGAGTTTGATGAGGAAAGACGGGAGGAGGCTCAAGTGGAGCATGGACTAGTTGGGCCAAATACCCTGTTTCTTTGCTGTATATCTTATGTAATCCCTTGATACTCTTATAGGCAGTACAAGTGTAGGAAGATCCTTTGCGCCTAGATGCAAGTAGGTTTAGAAATAGTACCTTCAAAGCGCTAAACAGATACAGAACACTAAAGGAGAAGGGTAACAGGGAGAAAAAAGACTGAAGTCATCAACAGAAGTAATGTAGTGGATAATGGCAAAAACATTTGCTCCTAAAATATAAAGCTATACAAGCAGTACAGTAGAACAAAACAAAGATAAAAAGACAAAAATTGGTTAAGAAACTTGTCAGGAAAGCTCAAATAGAAAATGACTTTATGACAGCAGGGAACATATTAAAAAATGTCAATAGCTTCTGTCAATATATATTTGCAGGAAAAAGGAAATATTGGGACCAATGAAAGACCCCAAAAGCTGACATGGTATGAATTACACTAGTTTTTTTATTTTTCTGATTTCACAGAGAGAACAGGAATAGTTTCTCCAGCATGGGGGTTGAACTCTGCTCTGGACCAAAAATGGGCCCAGACTAATTTCTAACCCAGGAAGTACTAAGTAAATAGATTTTTAGATAAATCAGTTACAGACAGGCTAGGGAAGTTAAGGAAACCAAGGTACTAGTCCCAGATTACTAGGATATTTATAGAAGTAGCTAGCAAAATCGGTTACATCCTTGCCACTATCTTTAAGGATCATTAGAAACAGGAGTAATGCCCGAGCATTGGAAAGTACAAAACATAGCATTAATCTTTAAAACAGGGATGACCCAGGGAACTGCACACAAGTGAGTCAAACGTTTGTTGTCAGCAAGTCTTCTGATACCATGTGACACAAACAATTAGACTGCAAAGCAGGAAGGTGTGAGATAGGAAGTAAGCTTCTCAGATGGATTGAAAGTTGGCTAAACCAGAAAATAAAGGATGGTTGTGAATGTAACTGCATCAACATGACAAGAGATCACTAGTGAGGTGCCACTGGTATCAGTGCTGTTTACAGTGTATATAAATGATCTGGAACGCGAGGATTGAAACAAAATCAAGTGGCAGATTACACAAATTTAAATTTAAATTAGTGGCCAATTGACGGGTAATTGTTTTTGCAGATGGACTGCAGATTCTTTTCTGATCCTGTACTTTTCTACATTCCTAAGAATGCAGGAGAAAAGAGATAGGTAAGTGCATTCAATGCAGAAAATATGAATCACAGAATCATAGCTATTAGTATAAAAGCAAGGAAATTAAGTTGAATTTGTACAAGGCATTGCATGCAGTTCGGGGCACCCATTAGAGGAAGGATTTAGAGCCATGGAAACAGTACACTAAAGAGTCACTAAAAATATGCCAGGAATGAGAAGTTATATAGAAAGGCTCAACAAATTAAAGCTTTTTTTCACAAACAGAAAAGATTAAGGAAGAGGGAACGTCTAATAAAAGTTTTCAAAATTAAGAAAGGTTTTGAGAGGATAAGTAATAAAAAGTTGTTTCCATTGGTCAGTGAATCATTAACAAAGGTGGCATAAATTGAGGGTTATCACTAGAAAACAAAACAGCAATTTGGAAGATCTCCCCCCCTACCACCACCAGACAGAGGATTATTAGAAAATAAAATACTTGATCACAAGTGGCTATTGAAACAGAGATTATATCATTTAAAATGAAATTATGTACTTGAAAAGCAGATATAAAAATGCAAAAAATTAAATTAGAATAGATAACTCCAGTAGATGAGCCAGCACTGGCATTTGAACAGAGATGCAGCTTAAAGAGGATATTCTGTAATGTTAAATACCATGTGCAATGGCTTTATTTTCTTGTGCATGGGGGATTCTCCATTATTTCAAATGTCCCAATTTTTTAATTCTTTCTGGTATTTTGCTGCAGCTGATGAATTTCAAATTTAACCAAGACAAAATGTCCTGCAGCAAGCACACTGGACAACAACAAAAAATCACTGAAATGTTGAGGAATGAACAAAGTTGAAAACCTAATGACGTCCATATCAGGTTACTCAAATTTTACCCAATTCTGTAAGATTTTGGGCTCGGATGTCTGTGTCTTTGTTTTGGGAAAAAAATAGGACTCAATTTTAATGTTTCTTACTATAGGTTTCCCACTACCCTATATAATTTCCCACTACATGCCAAATATCACATGGGCATTTGTAGATGAAGCACATTAATTTTTTTTCCCACAGAATTATTTGAAAAGATTAATTTCATACTGATAGTTATTTAAAGACTTATGATCTTTTTATTCCCAGGTGTAACTTCTACACTATAATAATTTAATAATTATTCACAATTGGAAAACTTGGATTGTCTCGGTCCCACCAAAGGTAGTATTGGCACCAATACTTATAGCTTGAACACGAAGAAATCATCATCTTTACTTTAGCCCAGCAACTCACTTCTGTTCAGTCTACATTCAAGGAAAAGGAAAGAAATAAGCTGGACATTAATTAATGCACTGTGCTACCAGGATGCTTGTGGCTTCTGCTCTATTTAACAAAATGTCTCTTTCTTTAACTTTTTGGATAGTATTCACAAGCTGCTTGGCAGTTAGAAGTAAACATAGGGTCATGTGCAAGAATTCCTCTGAGCAATTGATTTTTGAGAATATAAATGTGAAATATGTCGTACAAAAATACATGCATTGTATAAAACCAGCATGTGTTTTCAAATGGAATAATATCTATCTATCTATATATATAAATAAAAAAGGATAGATCTGTCTGTCTGTCTGGCTATACACTCAAGTTATAGAGCATACCTACACGTGCGTTACATCAAAAGAAAGCTTACGATTCCGGAACGGTCATAAGCGTATTTATGCTTCGGCGAGACAAAAATTGCACCCGCAGTATCCAAAAAACATTCAAAATTCCGCTCATTCGCATCTCATTATCTGCTCATGAGCACAGAGTGACATTAAGGTCGACCAATCGTACGGTCGAGCGACCCGATGGTCGACCAATCGCTGCGTGGCGGGGCGGGTTCGGCGCGCGTGCGGGCGGGCCCTCCTAGAGTCGAGTGACAGGACGATTGACCAATCCTACGCTTCGGTGACAGGACCAATCGGTGCGTGTGTGGGTGGACCTTATCGTTCTGAACCGAGGTGAGTAGCCGCAATCTTGCTTCCACTCTTTTTCCCGCTTTCTGCGTCTTTCTTTTCAAATATACATTTCCAGCAAAAAAAAATTGCTTTTAAAACACATTGTTTTTTTTAAAAAGTTCATTAATTTGTACATCTTTTCTCTAACCTCTATAATTTTCCTACCTTTCACCGTTTTTGTAGGCCTCGAAGCCTCGGCCTCTCCTCCGCACCCACGCCCAAGCTAGGCACCTCCCGGCCCCAGTCAACAAGCGGCCCCCGATCGCCGCCATCTTTGTGAAGGCTGGATGGGCGGGCCTCAGCCGAGCGTCGCTACCGCCGCCATCTTAGTAAAGGCTGGTGCGGCGGTGGCGGCACGGAGCTCTGCGGAGCAGGTGCGCGGCGGCGTCTCACTCTCCCCCCCCAGTCTCTCTCTCTTCCCCGCGCTTCCTGAATGCGCGGGGGAAGAGGCCCGGGGCACCGTGGCCGCTTCCGGAGACTTCAACTCCGTGACAGGTGAGGAGGGTCTTTGTTGTTCACGTTGGGCGGCGGGCGGGTTCCCCAGGTGCTGATCCCTGGCGGTGTGGGTGTGGGGCCGGAGCCCGGCTCTTACCTTGCCCCAGAGAGCGGGCGGACGGCAGGGCCTGGAGTAGCAAATCGGGCACCGGCGCCAAGATGATTTCCATACAGAGCCTGAGCGGCCGGCGAGCTCGCAGACAAAAAACGGCAGAAAAACTGAGAGCGGCAGAGGGGAACAGATGTCAGAGAGACAGAGAAATAGGGAGGGAGGAGAGGGAGAGGGCAGGGAGAGGGAAAGGGGCAGGGAGGGAGGAGAGGGGCAAGGAGGGAGAGGGAAGAGAGAGAGGGTGGGGGGAGGGGGGAGGGAGGGAGAGGACGGGGGAGAGGGGGAGGGAGAGAGAATAAAGCAGGGAGAGACGGGGGAGGGAGAGAGAGGGTGAGGGAGGGAAAGAGTGAGGGGGTGGGATAGGGAGGGAGAGCTTACCTTCTTCCTTCCTTCGCAGGGGTCCATCGGGCCACCTTCCCCCCCGTCGCTCTCTTCACCCCCCCAGTCGCTCTCTCTCTTCCCCCCCCAGTCGCTCTCTCTCTTGCCCCCCAGTCGCTCTCTCTCTTCCCCCCCAGTCGCTCTCTCTCTCTCTCTTCCAACAACAACATGCCCTCGAAAAAGCCTCGGCACCGCCGGGCACTCCAGCTAGTATATATATAGATCGTGGTGTCTGTCTGTCTGTCTGGGCTTCACTCAAAAGTTAGAGTGTACCTACACATATGTTATATCAAAAGAAAGCTTATGATTAGGGGAGTGTCATAGGCATATTTACTTTTTGGTCAGACAAAAATTGTTCGGACACTGTACAAAAAACGTTCAAAAAACGGACAAAATCCGCTCATTAGCGGTTGACCAATCCTACGGCTCATTAGCGTTGAGTGCCGTGAAGGTTGACCAATCCTACGGGGGGAGCGCGCTGCGTCACGGGGGGGCGTTTCATGGCTGTGTGGGCGGGGCCTAATCCTTCAAATTGCCATTAGTGCGGGAGCGCGAAAAACCAGAGACCGGAGAGGCAGGGGTCCATCGGGCCGGGCCTGAGGCGCTCTTTCCCCCCCTCTCTCGCCAGGCTAATCCCAAAATAAATCCAGCAGCGGAGCGGCGTCGGAGGCCCGCAGCGGGAGGTAATCAGGGCTCACTCGGGCCGGGCCTGAGGCGCTCGGCCGCGCACGGGGGCTCGGGCCGGAGCGGGAGCTCAGCTGGGGCGAGTTGGGCCGGGCTTGAGGCGCGTCGGGCCGGGCTTGAGGCGCTAGGCCGCGCACGGGGGCTTGGGTCAGAGCGGGAGCTCAGCTGAGGTGAGTCGGGCCGGGCCTGAGGCAATCCAGCAGCCTTTCAGCAAACGAGGAAAGAGAAAGAGTATCAAACAAGATGTGGTTATTAGGGAAATCTATTATTCAGTTAACAAATAGAATTCTGTGCAACTGTCCCAGAAAAAGTGAATAGTATGTTGTCTCCCAGGTACATGGGTCAAAGATCTGGCGCCCAAAGTTGACAGAATGCTAGAGGGTGCAGGTGAGGAACCATGTGGGAACAAACAACATACTTAGAAGTAGACCAGAGGTCCTTCATGTTAGATTTAGGGTATTAGGAAGGACCTCGTGTAGCATTTTCTGAAATACTACCCATGTCACATACTCGTGAAAAGGTAGAGGGTAATTATACAGACCAACAAACTAAAGCATTGGTGAAGGGCATCAAGATTTTGATTCCTCAGGGGACACCCTTTGAAATGGGCAGAGCCTATACAGACCAGATGAGTTCCACCAAAACAAAAGGTGTAGAGGTGGTGGCAGGCAGGATAGATAGAATGATGGGGTAGTGTTTAAACTAGATGCAGGGGGTGAACCTTGACTGAGGTTTGGCTTGGTGGGCAAGGGGAAAGGGAGGAATGTGGCAGAGGAAGCTGAATGGATGATCTCAACCTTAGTGACAAAGAAGTCTATGAGCTACTCACATGTTGTTGGAAGCGAGGGTGGAGGGGCAAGGGGAGAGGGATTTAAGGAGATGGTTGTTAGTAGAGAAAATAAGTCATAGGGCTAATTTTCCATTCCAAGATGATCCTGGAATAGTGAACAGTTTTGGAAGAGCAGAGCAAGCCCTGATGGTGCTTGATGTGGTCCAGCCAGATCTGGCGATGAATGGTTAAACCAGTTGTGCACTAGAATTGTCACGTCTCAGACTTGAAGGCGGAAAGATGAGGGCCATACCAGGGGGAACAACCAGGATGGGAGAGAGAGAGAGTGAGTATTTTACAGGAGACAAAGGCATCAAAGCACAGGTGAGGGAGTGATCGAGCAGATCGACATGAGTTGCGGCGAACAGAGGGCCAGACAGTTGGGAGTTTGAAAGTCAGGACTTCTTCTAGGAAATAGTTAACGTTTTGCTGAAATTTGCTGGCCTGTCATTTATTTTTTTTACTTTTATAAATTTTTATAAATTTCTATAAACCTTTCTACTTTTTAATGGATATGGCTTGGACTCCCAATCTCTTATTTGAAACTGCTGAAAATTAACAGCATGCAACACATCATTTAAAATTACTCACAATTATATTCTTTCAGTAAAACTGAAAATTACAACACACATTGCACAAGTTATATTCAATATGACATTGCTGTCACTCACTCCACTAATCGCAGAATAGGCGAGTGAACGAGATGTTAAATTTCTTTTGTTATTTAATTAAAAATGCATGCTTTACAATCAATGTTCCCTCTAATTTGCTTTTGTACTGCGCAGGCCATGGACTCCTTTGAGCGCGACCTTTTTGTATGTGGGCAAATTTTACAACAACGACAACCACTTATAAATGCATATAAAGAAGGAAAGACTTACATTTATATAGCGCCTTTCACGACCACCAGACGTCTCAAAGCGATTTACAGCCAATGAAGTACTTTTGAAGTGGAGTCACTGTTGTAATGTGGGAAACGCAGCAGCCAAATTGCACACAGCAAGCTCCCATAAACAGCAATGTGATAATGACCAGGTAATCTGTTTCTGTTATGTTGGTTGAGGGATAAATATTGGCCAGGACACAGGGGATAACTCTTAAAAATCATGAAATCAGTTGCTTTATTTTGGTTTACAAACCACATTAGTGGCTTTATTTAATCGTTAACAGGTCACATCTCTTACAAAAACTTTATTACACATGTCTTGTGTTAAAATTTGCTCTGTGTCAGCCTGTCAGGTGTCCCATCAAAGTTAATCATAGCATCTCGGGGGTCAGTGGCCAATTAGGATATGCTAATATAGTCATATAGAGTCATAACAGCACAGAAGGAGGCCATTTGGCCCATCAAGTCCGTGCCGGCTCTCTGTAGAGCAATCCAGTCAGTCCCATTCCCTCGCTCTATTCCTGCAGCCCTGCAAGTTTATTTCCCTCAAGTGCCTATCCAGGCTCCCCTTAAAAACATTGACTGTCTCTACTTCCACCACTTCCGTCGGCAGCGAATTCCAGGTCATCACCACTCGCTGCGTAAAGAAGTTTTTCCTCACATCCCCCCTGTATCTCTTGCCCAAAACCTTGAATCTGTGTCCTCTAGTCCTTGTACCATCAACTAGTGGGAACAGCCTCATCCCGTCTGGCATATCCAAACCCGTCATAATCTTGTACAACTCTATCAAATCACCCCTCAACCTCCTTTTCTCTAATGAAAACAAATCCAGCTTCTCCAACCTGTCCTTGTAGCCAAGATTCCCCCATCCCCAGAACCATTCTGGTAAATCTCCTCGCACCCTCTCAAGGGCCTTCACATCCTTCCTAAAGTGTGATGACCAGAACTGGACACAATACTCCAGTTGTGGCCTAACCAGCACTTTTTAAAGGTTCAGCATAACTTCTCTGCTTTTGTACTCAACACCTCTATTTATGAAGCCCAACATCCCATATGCTTTGTTAAACACTCTCTCAATATGTCCTGCCACCTTCAGGGACCTATGCACATTAACTCCCAGGTCCCTCTGTCCCTGCAAACTCTTTGAAGCTGTGCCATTAAGTGTATATTGCCTCTCCCTCTTCCTTCTGCCAAAGTGCATCACCTTACACTTCTCTATTAAATTCCATCGGCCACTTGTCTGCCCATTCTGCTAGCCTTTCTATGTCCTGTTGCAGTCGATTGGTATCATCATCACTGTTTGCCACACCCACAAGTTTGGTGTCATCGGCAAATTTAGAAATTCTACTCTGTATTCCAATATCCAGGTCATTTATATACACATCAAAAAAAGCAGTGGCCCCAGTACTGACCCTTGGGAAACACCACTGTCTACCATCCTCCATCTGAAAAACAGCCATTTACCACAACTCGCTGTTTTCTGTCCTTAAGCCAATTCCTTATCCAAGCTGCCACTGACCCACCTATTACATGAGCCTCAATTTTGTTAACCAGCCTTCTATGTGGTACTTTGTCAAATGCCTTCCAAAATCCATGTAGACAACATCCATTGCATTCCCTTCATCAATCCTCCCTGTTACTTCATCAAAAAATTAAATTAGATTAGTCAAACACTATCTGCCTTTTACAAATCCGTGTTGGCTCTCCTTAATTAGCTTAAACCTCTCCAAGTGCCCGTTAATTTTTTCCTTGATTATTGTTTCTAAAACTTTACCCACCACTGATGTTAAACAACAACTTCTTATCGTGTCCACGGACAGTCTATACATAGCCCAGCCAGAACTGGATACATTTTTGCGCCTTGTTGTTGAATTCGGCAAGATCTGCAACAGTGCAGGGTTCCTCTAACGATGGGCATTGCCGGAGATGTTGCATAGTCTGTGCCTCAGTTCCACATTCACAAGTTGTCGGGCTAGTTGAATATCCCCATTTGCTTAGTGACACCTTTGAGCAACCTACACCGGTCCTAAGTCTGTTAAGGCACTTCCAGGTTGCCCAGTTGCAATTAGCTCCTGGGGGAAGGCTTTCATCAAGTAAAATTTCCATCGCTGGGGGTTGTTCAAGACTGGCGAGCCGGTCTTTCCACAAGGCGATGCGGGCTTCAGATGAGGTTGATTGTAATGGAACAACACTGTTCATGAAGCTCTTTCTTGACTTTAGGCGGCAGCTGGGTGTAGGTGTATGACAATGCAGAGGGTGTCTCTCATCTGATGTTTGACGGAGTCGCTCTTTCTTGCTGGCTACCGTTCTTCTTATATCAGGGGGAGCGATACCCGCCAGGATATATAGGCTGTTGGTGTTTGTTGGTTTTAATCAACCTGTGATAAATCGGCAGCTTGCATTCAGAACAGCATCCATCTTCTTGGCATGAGTAGACCTTTCCCATGCAGGGCAGGCGTATTCGGCAGTGGAATAGCAAAGAGCAAGTGCACTGGTTCGCAATGTTTTCGGGCTTGTTCCCCATCTTGTGTTAGTGAGCTTATTCAGGATGTTGTTTCGTACGCTCACTTTTGCCTTTGTCTTCTCGATGTGGTTCTTGAAGGTGAGGCATCGGTCAAGGGTGACTCCTAAGTAGATAGGGTGCTCGCAATGCGTCAGTGTTGCTCCACACCAGGTTACTTTCAGCTGGCGTTTGGCTTCACGGTTTCTGAGGTGGAATGCACAAACTTGCGTCTTTGATGGGTTTGCGCGAAAACTCATTGCATAATGTAGCGAGGATGTTTTGTTTAGCTATAGAGAACCCTTCAACTAAATGGATTCTGTCCTTGTCCCCTCAAGAACATCCCCCCTTTCCAACAGTACAATGTCTTCCTTAACCAGCAATGCCACCCCACCTCCCTTTTTTCCTTCCTATCTTTTCTGAACACCTTTGTACCCTTAATATTAAGTGCCCAGTCCTCACCGTTTTTAAGTCACGTTTCCGTTATTGCCACTACATCATATTGCCACACGGCTAATTGTGTTTGTAGCTCACCAACTTTATTCGCCACACTTTGTGTGTTTACGTACATGCATTCTAAACCCATTTTTGAATTTTTCGTAGTCTTTCTTAGTCTGCTCCTATTTAATATGGTACTACTACCGCCTCTAGTACTATCTAACACACTCACTCCTTTATGCACCTTATTCCTCTTTTCTACTCCTATATGCTGGTGCCCATCCTCCTGCCAAGCTAGTTTAAACCCTCCTAAACAGCACTAACAAACCTCCCAGTGAGAATATTGGTCCCGACTCTGTTGAGGTGTAACCCGTCCAGCTTGTACAGGTCCCACCTTCCCCAGAAACTGTCCCAATGCCTCAGGAATCTAAAGCCCTCCCTCCTGCACCATCTCTCCAGCCACGCATTCATCTGTTCTATCCTCCTATTCCTGTACTCACTAGCACGTGACACAGGGAGTAATCCGGAGATTACTACCTTTGAGGTCCTGCTTTTTAATCTCTCTCCTAGCTTCCTAAACTCTGCCTGCAGGACTTCATCCCTCTTTCTGCCTATGTCGTTGGTCCAGATATAGACAACGACCTCTGGCTGTTCACCCTCCCCCCTCAGAGTGTCCTGCAGCCGCTCAGTGACATCCTTGACCCTGGCACCAGGGAGGCAACATACCATCCTGGAGTCACGTCTATGGTCGTAGAAAAGCCTGTCTGCTCCCCTAACTATCGGATCCCCTACCACTATTACTCTTCCACTCTTTTTCCACCCCCCGTGCAGCTGAACCACCCATGGTGCCGTGGACTTGACTCTGGCTGCACTCGCCAGAGGAACCATCGCCCTCACCAGTACTCATAACAGAATACTGGTTGGAGTGCGATGCAAGAATACAGGTTGGAGAGTGCGATATTGGTGATTAGTCGGGACAATAGGCGAGTATGAAGAAGCAGACGAGTCAGCAACATACCATTTGAGGTGTTAATAGCAGATTGGCCAGAACAATAGAGGCATCGAAGCAAACATATTAGCAACTATTAGTAAAGTCACATAAATTTTCTGGGATTGTCCAGATCATCTCCTGTTCCTTTGTAACTCAGACAGCAAACATCAGGCTAAATTGATTAGCAGTTAACCGATCACGATGACCATTATGTCAAGGTCTGGAAGTTTGGTGAGAAGGAAACTCACTTCAATATACATTTTGGGCATCATGTGATGTGACTCACCTTAAAGTCCAACACCTACAGAAGCCAAGCTTGATCACCTTGGGTCTACCTCTCTCATCTCCTTTAAGAACCTCCTGAAAACCCAACTCTTTGACCAAGCCTTCGATCACCCAATCCTAATATCTCCTTAAATAACAACAGAAAATGCTGGAAAAACTCAGCAGGTCAGGCAACATCCGTGGATCTCCTTCTTTGACTCTGTACATTTGCACCTGATCATGCCTCTGAAGCACCTTGGGGTGTTTTTGCATGTTAATGGTGCTGTACACATGCAAGGTCTCCTGTATAAACAGCAAGGCCAAACAGTTATACGGTAAATAGCTCTTACCCTGCTGAATAAACTATCTGCAAGCCCCACCCCTCACACACACACGTTCACTCCTCACCCTCGAGCTCTTGTGAACATATTGCCTCTTTTATAAGGTCCATTGGAGAGGAAGAAAGAACTGGGCAGAGGAGCGTGCAAGAGTGTAACGTCCATTCCCACTCATTTAAAAAAAAATACAAGAACAGAGAATGAGCAATTTCTTGCGGAATGAAATCGCAGGTCACATCATCGCAACATGCTACTTCCATGCCAGGGGTCTGGAAGGCCCGAGGAAGGCAAGGCCAACTGGTGAGGAGTTTGGTGGGGGGTGGGTAGGGGGATTAGAATATGCACTTCAGATGACAGAGGGTACAGTCACAACTGCTTGCTGGTGTTTTTTTTTAAACATTCCACATCTTATCCTTAGGAAAGAAAATGGTTAGCAATCACATTGCACAAGGTGGATGCTCCACCTTACACACTTTAAAAAAACTCTATTTTATTCTGGTAGTTAGTTCAGGTCAAGAGTTCATAGTCACTTTAACCTTTGCCCCTTGTCCTTTGAGGAAGTTTCATCAATACTCTCCTCAAACACGAAGAGGTCGGTCAGAGTCGGAGTAAATTTTGCCCAAACAAAATCGGTCACGGGTCATATAACCTACTGCTCTGTTGATCTGAAAGGGCCCATGCTCGGTTACGATTTCTTTTCTATGATCACTGGCTCAGACAGTCTCTGCATGTTCAGTTACTGGGCTAGCTCCTCGGTGTAAACTTTAAACAGCGCCACTGGATCCTTCTTCTCCAGAGCTTCCTCAAGGCTCAGCCCAACCCATTCTGCCTCCTCTTTAGGAATCATGACACTTTATATTTATTATAGAGGAACTCCAATTTCTCTGCATCATCAGGGTAAAGCTCGTCTTCCTTGCGAGTGAGTCTCAGCAGCATTGCACGCTTCAGATCCATCCCCAGTTTCGAATTCAGACTGACCTTTGGAGTCTTGTCATTGTTGGCATATCTGAACCCTCATACATAGTCCTCTCCTCCCCTTAACCCATGTTGCGACTCTGGGGCGGGGGGAAAGTAGATGGGATCAGTATATCTTGCACGCATTCTGGTTGCCCAGTCTGCGGGTTCCGTTTGTATTTAACCCCATGGGGTTTAAAATGAACAGGCGTGGGGTCCTGGGTCGCGTTGAGGGAGCGGAGATAATGGGCCGGTAAGCGTCCTTGGATCCCGTGCTTAAGCCGCAGTGCCTCCCAGGTCCTAGGAGGGTACTTGTGGAGAGGCAGGCTCGTAGGCGTCGAGATGGGGTAGTTGCACCGTCTATGCAATCTAATGAATCTCCTCAGACAGCCAGCAAGACAAAAGCCACGTTAACTGCCTTGCCTCGCCCAACCACTCCCCCTCCCCACCGCCACCCCCCCCACCCACCCCACCCTTTTGAGTCAGTAATTTCCTATGGGGCGGATTCTCTAGGTTTTGTGTTGCCACAACAAAGAACGCCTCTCGCAACAGCTTGTGTAGTTCCAAAGTGCGGCTGCCGCTCAGTCCCCGGAAACAGACTACACACGTCTCCACAGAAGAAGTACCAACAGAATCCTGAGACAACACTCGCCGGGTTCCAGGGCTCCACATCGTAGTAAACATTCCAATTCGGATTGGCTCCGAGGTCACAAACGATTCTCCGTGAGGCTTCCCGGGCAACTGGGTATTGGGCCCCTCCCTTGCTCCAGCTCACTGTGCACGGATTTTGAATTTGAGGGCACGGGACATTACAGATCGCTGTGCGGCCGCGCACCTGCGCACCTTAGAGGGAATTTTGTTTACAGTGATTTCTATTGATTTGTTCTGTCAAATTTTACAAACACAACTCTGAAATTTTTATGGAAGTGAAAGGATAGTCACGTCGCTTTCTTCTAACTCTGTACTGCTATATTGTTGATAAATACTTTTACTACTATTTGTTCTGTAAAATTGTAAGTTTAAAAATGTTAATTATAGTAGTTTTATCTCAAAGCACCAAGTCTTAAAAATGCTACAGATCATATACCACTAACATTAAACTAAAACATATTGGTCCAGATATTGCAGTGGTAATGACAATGAAACTCTCAGTGTTCGCCATCATTACCCCTTTGAAACTGACAGCAATTTCAGGATTTAGCGCATGCACAGATAAACACAGTAATCCTGAAGTTGCTTTCAGACATTCCTTGCTCCACCATAGGTTGCGGTGAGGAACTTCCCAACGCCGGCAATCAATTGAAATCACTTGAACTGATGAAAACTTCCCCTTTTACGATGGAATATCGCTGTTAAAAAACCCCTAAAACGTTAAGCCTTGTTGAAAGAGTTGTAACTGGGTTTTTAACGATGTACTAACTGTTGAACCACCATTCTTGTCCTGAAAAACTAATTTTATATTTGAGGAATGTCAAATGTTTCTATTAATATGATTAAGAGTTACAAGTATTTAATATAATTTTTGTTTTTTTAAAGTTTAATTATATTTCAGTTTCTACCTTAATCCTATGTGTATGTCCCAATCTTTATTTCGCTCTTTGCAACATTTATAAAAAGTAAATTAGAATCGGTGCATTTTACTTCCTCGTTTGCTGTCTGTGAGAATTCTTTAATATGACTGTCTGCTTAGCCAACTTGATGAAATCACTGTCGCTGGACACTGGTGATTCGCTTGATGTGGCCCCAGATTCAAACTAGGTTCGGGAGAGCTGAAATTGACACCACACAGAGATCGCTGTGGGCACCTTTCTTCGAGGTCAGCGGAGATCACCGTCGCTTACCACAAATTCTGGGCCATTATGCAGCTGCATTATTAGTTTATTGCCTTAAAAAAAAACTTGTGAAAATACAGTATATACTGATAAAAATTCCTGCTGCTTGCTGCTTTGCCAGATAATGCATACTAATGATTGCTTCAGCAGATACACTGTTTACTAAATATGCAAGTGCCCTTAAAAATCGCTACTACTTTGAATAGCAAGTCTATATTAGATTCACCTCTATGGTTTAATTCATTGACTACTACAAATGCATTTTGTTGTTAGCTGCACTACAGTTTTTAGTTCAAGGATGATGGCAGTTGGAGATCTCATTAAAGAGCGGATTTTGACTGTTGAAAGTATCATAATTGTGTTATGTAATGACTACCTTTAAGAGACAAATATAGAAATTACCTTGTGACACTGCTGTGTCATCAAAAAAACCATATGATGGCAATTTCTAAATAATGAATTTTCCTCATTTTTAAAATGACTTAAAAGTACTATATCCTATTAGATGACTAAATTCTCAACGCTTTGTTACATTATACAAATTGCAGAAGGATGTGATATTTTACTAATATTGCAATAATTATATTGTCATTTCGAGGAAGATGCTGAATTTTCAGGCGATTGCTAAATTTAATAGATGCAGCATAGTTTAAGGTATAATACAGAAGAAAAACGCAAACAGTAAATTCACATGAATTTGTACAATATATAAATTTTAAAAGGTTTCTTTAAGTTTGTAGATCAAAGGCCAATGTTCATATTGTATGAAGAACATTAATTATACAGTAAAAGAAAAATACTGGAGATGTTGGAAATCTGAAACAAAAATAGGAAATGTCACAATTGCACAGCGGGCCTGTCAGCATCAATGGAGAGAACAGACAAGTTAACATTTTGGGTGTAGACCCACTTTGAAGAAGGGTCCACAACAATGTTCCCTTTAAGCTGTGCAGCCCACAGCGCTTCAGGGTCCTGTGCAGCCGGTGAGCCGGCTTTTAAGTAGAAAAAAAACACGCATGCGTGGATTTTGAATGGGCTGCGCAGCCCGTTAAAGGGGCCACGTGGCCCAAAACAAACACAGGGAACATTGGTCCACACCCAAAACACTGACCCAGAATTTGCAGTAGTACTAACGACAAGGCTGCCAGCGTCAACTTAATTATTATGTAAAACTGACAGCAACTTCTGGCGTCTACACATGCGCAGTTAAAGGTTGAAATCCGGAAGTTGCTGTCATGATATCCTGCTCCTCCACAGGGTGCACTATTGCAGTCTTCGCAGATGAAATCATTAGAAATCACTGATCTGTCGTGAACTTCAACTATTTACACACTATTTTCACTGTAAAAACCAATGAAAATATTAAGTCTTGTTCAATCAGGAGTAACAGCTTTTAAACATCAAACTAAGTCATAATTACCGCTGAACAACCTCTCTGGTTTTACAAGTGTGGAGTCTTAGTCCCTCAGAAAAAAGTTTAAAAATTGCAGATTAAAAAAAAAATAATAATTCTTTAAGTTTTTGTTCTGATATTTGCATTCCTCCCTTAACCCCATGTGTATGTCCCAATCTTTATTTTGCTTTCTGCACAATGATTTAAATGTGATTTGTATTCCCTGTTTTTTTACTTCCTGCTTTGCCGTCTGTGATTTTCTTCAATCTGGTTGGTTGATCAGCTTGCCTGCTGCCTGCCCTGTTGCTGGATACCACACATCCCCTCTAGATGGTGCCAAATTGAAATGGATGTCAGAAATGAGGAAATCTAGGCTCTAGAGCCCGTTAAATCTTTGTGGGCAGCTTTTTGTGACGTCAGCGGCGAGTACCGTTCCTTCGCTGCTGACCGTAAAATCCAGGCCAGTAACTTGTCGGTTTTCTCCACAGAGGCTAACTGACTTGCTATATGTTCTAGCACTTTCTGCAACACAAAATTTCCTTTGAATAAGAGAATTATCATACCTCCTCCTTACTTCGTTCATTGTCACACAACGCTTTTTTCAGTTCCTCATGAAGACTTTCAACCATCTGATCTCTAGCTACCAACTGGGATTTTAAGCTTTCGAAGTGGGCTTTCAAGATCTCCTCTGATTTTTTCCTATTGGATATAAATACACAGTTCATAGCCAACATAACGTTTCATTTACTACAAGTAAAATTTTGATTTTTGCTAACAGCTCATGAAAAATTTACAGAAGCAAAAAATATATAGCAAATACAAGTTACTCTATCACAAGTACAATTACATCTTATTCATTGCATAATTTTTACTATGTTATTAGACACCTCAAGGTTACAGATATAGCAGAAATGAAAAACAGACAAAAACCGATGATGAAAGCAGACTCAATGTTGGACAGCAGATGGAACAAGCTTTAACGGTAAACACAACAGAGTAAGCTGTGTCAGGTATCACATTACTAATGACCCAATTAAGCCAATAAAATAGGAAGCATCAAGATCTAAATAATGTGTGTATATTGCCAATTCTATTCATGTATTGGACAATTTGTAACATCCTTCCATTACTAGTAACGAGTTACTAATAGCAGTTAATATAATTACATAACATAAGCTAATAAAAATACAAAAGTTCATGTAGTTTCCAGTACTAGTTACCAAGCCAAAATATATTGGCCTAGAAATTCAGTTGGTTGCGCCAGCCGTTAGCGCCTTAGGAGGAGTAGATGTCGGGCGCTAGGCGGCTAGCGCCCGGGCGCAGCGCGATCTGCGCCTCGCCCCAACTTCACTAGAGATTTAGCAGCGGCGCAAAGTCTTTGCGCGCGCTCAGCTGCGTGCGCAGATCATGACGTCATTTCCTCGTGCAACGCCCTTTGTGCGCCCCCAACCGGAACTTCAGTGGCGACGCCCCATTGTGCGCCTGGCGCCCCTAGCGACTGTTAGAGTGGAACGGTGCTCAGCCGATGCGGGGCGCGGGGGGCGCAAATTAAAGGGCACTCCTCCTGCACTATAAAAGGCTGCCATTTCGCAGCACTCCTTCTTGAGAAGCGGATCTTTGGAGAGAGACCAAGGTAGATAGCTTTCTGCTTTGGCCCAACACTCGGACAGGTACTTCTGGCTTCAGGCCACAGCTTTCCACTAGTCTTTGCCTTCATTGACATCTCATTGTTTGCCAGCATATTATGGGGGCTGCAATGGGTGTCAACGCTGGCTTTCTCAATTACATCCAAAGGGCTCACAGATGCCGTGAGAGAGTAGCAGCCCTGGCTAGATGGAGAGGGGGCAACAGGCGTCGGCAAAGGAGGCCTTACCCACCCAGGGTATACCGCCAGCAGTTCTCCTATCTCAACATGTCTGAGGAGCAGTGTGTTCGGAGGCTGCGATTCAGAAGGGACGTGGTCACAGAGATCTGCCAGCTGCTTGGCGGTGATCTGCAGCCACAGCTGAGGAGCAGGACGTCTCTGTCGGTGGAAGTGAAGGTGACGGTGGCTCTCAACTTCTATGCCACCGGCTCCTTCCAATCTGCTACTGGGGACATTGCCAACATCTCCCAGTTCGCCGTGCATTGCTGCATCCGCCAGGTGACCAATGGCCTTTTCAAAAGGAGACGTCAGTTCATCTCCTGCTCCATGGCCCTTGCCAAGCAGCAACAGCGTGCAATGGGCTTTGCAGCATTCGCGGGCTTCCCCATGGTGCAGGGCGCCATTGACTGCACGCATGTGGCTTTGCGGGCACCTCTGGAGAATGCCGAGGATTACCGCAACCGGAAGGGCTACCATTCGCTGAACGTCCAGCTGGTGTGTGACCACAGGCAGCTCATCCTGTCAATGCCCGCTTTCCAGGCAGCAGCCACGATGCCTTCATCCTGCGACAGACATGTTCCAGGCACAGCCTCACCCACGAGGATGGCTTATCGGGGACAAAGGCTATCCTTTGTGTACCTGGCTGATGACCCCGCTCCGTGCGCCCAGCACCCCTGCTGAAGAGGGATACAACGAGAGCCATCAAGCGACCAGGAACATCATCGAACAAACAATCGGCGTCCTGAAGCAACGGTTCCGCTGTCTGGATCGTTCCGGTGGAGCCCTACAGTATTCGCCGGAGCGAGTCTCCCATTTCGTGGTCGTTTGCTGCATGCTGCACAACCTGGCTATCCGCAGGATTCAGGCACTGCCACCAGAGATTGGAGGACCACCTCAGGAGGAGGAGGAGGAGGACCAGCACAGGAGGGAGGCACAAAGTGCAAGGGCCGCCCGTCGCCGGCTTATTGAATGTCGGTTCTAGGCCCCCTCTCAGGGAATGGCTTGTGCCAATGTCAGCAGATGAATGTAGCCGCTCCACAAGCCCTCAGCCGAGCAGGGCAACCAGGACTTAACAAAAAAACCATGCACACTGCAATTTAACAACAATAATTTATTGCAAACCTCTGCCCTTCCCACATTACATCCTCATGTGGAGAAGCCCCCTCCAAAAACACAAAACTACCAGTCTCGGCCTTACAAAAAGAAAGACACCAGTCTCGGCCTTACAAAAAGAAAGAAAGACACCAGTCTCGGCCTTACACAAACACAACTGCATCAGTCTCGGCCTTACAACAAGCACCAGGCATTTGTGCATACCTCTACTTTTTGGCCTGCGAGGGCGATGCCTTGCGCATCCTTGCCTGGCCCCTGCCCGCCCTGCAGCTCCTCCTCAATGGGAGCCCAGTGGCTGCAGCAAGGCGGGGGAAGGCTGCTGAGGGGCAGATGGCGAGACGGCAGATGCCCTTGGGGGTCGGCCTGCACCAGCTCTGGCCTTGGAGTGGCCGGCTGCTGACTGCTCCAACTCTGGCTGGGCGGCAGCAGTCTGTCCAGCGGCTCGTGGCAGCTGCAATGGCGGAGTGGCAGTGTCGGCTGCAGGAATGGTGGCAACCTGGCAGATCGCAGGTGCTCGCTGGTCGCCTGAGACATTGGCACTCGCACGGGCCAGCACTGCAGCATGCGCAGCAAACAGCTGAAGAACAGACTGCTGGGCTGCTGCTGCGCGGCGAGTGCCCTGGCGATGCCTGGCTGATCCAGCGAGGGTGGCAGCAGTTAGTGCCCGTGTGGCCCTGGTCTGTGTCCGCATGACACCAGCCAGTGAATGGACGGCACGACTGAGCACTTGGCTAGAAGCCGACTGTGCTGCCGCGAAGTCCTGCAGACTCCTGGCCGGTGCTGCTCCGAATTGCTGCACACTCCTTGACAGAGACTCTATGGAGTCAGGCATCCTTGCCACTGCAGCCATGAGCTCAGTGTGCCTGCGCTCAGCCTGGATGGCCATTTCCTCTAGGAGGCGCACCTCCTCTGCGCTCACCGTCGCAGGACTGGAGGCCGCACTCACCCTCTGGGGAGAAGTCTGCCGAGCTTCCCCACCCCTCCCGCGTTGCTGCAGGCCGCTGGGCCCCGGAGCTTCACTCTCCTCCGACCCTTCCCCCCAGCTCCCCTCCAGGGAAGACGTGTCCCCTACATCGCCATGGGCTGGCGCGGCTGAGGGTGGCACTGATGGGCCGGCTTCCTCTTCCTCCTCCTCGTATTCCGAAGCGCTGACAGTGGCAGCTTGAGGGCCCGCCTCCTCACCTGGCGATTCACCATCTGAAAGCAGGAAGGCACAAGAGTAGCTTTAGAGTGAGGACAGGGCGGCAGCGAGGGAGGCATGAGTGCTGCCATTCACCGCATTGGTCGGACAGTGGCAAAGGATGCTGATCTCATGCGCAAGTGGAACGAGAGAGGTCCAAAAGGTGATGCCCTTACCATTGGTGCCCAGAACAGGGTTGGCATCTCCACTGGCGACGGGGCCAATCAGCCGGCCTGCCATAATGCGCTCCACACGCTGGTCGAGGTCGGAGAGCTCTTTGAGGTCAGGACGGCCTCCCCCGGTCTCAGTTCGGTTGCGCCGGTTGTGCGCCACCTTGGCCTGCAAGAGAAAGGACGGCCTCTAAGTACAGTGTGAAGCCCTGATCTTGTCTGCACTGCCTCCCATGGTCGAATAGCTTGTACAGTGTGTAGCCCTGATCTTGTCTGCAATGCCTCCCATGGTCGAATAGCTTGTACAGTGTGTAGCCCTGATCTTGTCTGCAATGCCTCCCATGGTCGAATAGCTTGTACAGTGTGTAGCCCTGATCTTGTCTGCAATGCCTCCCATGGTCGAATAGCTTGTACAGTGTGTAAAGTGCTGAATGTGCAAGTGATTTTCATGCCAGTCCCATAGCTGCTGGATGAGGGCTGGCCATTAGGGCTTTCAGGTCCCTTTGCCCATAAAGTGAGGTGCACATGCAAGGATGAGGAGGACACTGGAAAGGGTACTCACCCTGACAACCCGAGTGAGGTCGTTGAACTTCTTCCGGCATTGCACAGGAGTCCTGGCAACCACGCTGTTGGAAGACACCCTGTTGGAGATCTCCCTCCAGGCTTTCCGGTAGGCGCTGGGCAGCGGCCTCTTGCCACCTTCTGGGAACAGAACATGGCGCCTGCGCTCCACTCCACCAACCAGCAGCCTCAGGTCACCGTCGCTGAAGCGCTGCGCTCTCTCCCTGGCCTTCTCCATAGCCCTGGGCATTGTGCAGGTGAAGCTGAAGTGGTCAGGCCTAGGTTAAGGGCTGCAGTGTGCAGGGCGTGGCAGGCAAACAAATCCACCCTCCCCCTTTAAGAGCTGACCGGCGCCAGAGTGTCTGCCGTCAATCAAGAACTCGCCGCACCGGCGCTGCGCCCGGCCTCGGGGGTATCGCTCAGCACCGCCGGCTTAGCGCCTAAAGATAGTCGTGCATCGCCTGTTTTAGCGCAGCAGCAACCTCTTGGGGCGATGCGACTGAATATCGGCGAAGGGGGCGCGACTTTGCGCCGGGCGCAAACTTTAGCGGCCACCCGACTTTAGCGCCCCAAAAGTGGCTATACTGAATTCCTAGGCCATTGTGTTTAAAAAAGTTAAAATATATACTTTCCTGTGATCCAAGTTCAGTCCTTTACAAATTAAGCTTTAGTTTTAATAGCTAGGTTAATGTGAAAGCAGGATAGAATACATATTCGTGATTATTAAGTAGTCCAAGTCATATCTGAAAGCATTACAAGGAAAAATTGAAAGATTTTGTAGACATATTGTGGAACTCAAATTATAATCAGTAAAAAGTGGTGTCTATTCTTGGTATGTAGTGCAATTTCATTATAAAAATGTTTCATATTCGTAACAGCTATGAACTTTGCACTATTAGAGTTACCATTATGATTATATAAAACTAATAGTATAAACAAACCTCTCAGAATACTGCTTCATAAAATTATATTGCCAGACTAACATAGTACAGTACTGTCATTTTCTGCATCTGTGTCTAAATGATCATTCAGTGTTCAGTATTGAAACAAAAAAGGAAATCCAAACCTTTGTTGGCATTACACTCGGTGGTAGGTTTTTCGTACTGCCATTCTATTCTATTAGCACAGCCTAACAAAATTAAGTATGAATATGCGGTAATAACATGCAAATTGTTCCCCCACAATTGCCTCAAGGCAGTGGTCTTTGCCTTGCTAAGCTCAATTCCTTCTACATCATTACAGCAGCCTGGCATAATTCATCAGATAAATTGTTCAACCTTATCGCAAGTGCCTAGCCAGTAAAACCATCAGTTGCTGTTAACCATTGTCTGACAATGGCATGTTAGTTCCGCCATCCCCACTTCCCTGCCACTCCTGCACTTGTACATATCTCCCTTGGGTAATGTTAGACACTACATTTGAGCCTGCCAGAACAATTAACCCCTCTGTTAATTAGAAGGAAATGTCAGGTACACAGATGGTACAAGCTGGCATGCAGCCATCCAGCCAACTGCTACTGAAAGCAGCTACCCTGCTGCTGACAACTGTTCAGTCAAGTGCCAAACCAGCAGATGTCAAAACTTTCCAGCTGAGGAAGGCGAAACAACAGGGAAGGCTCCAAGGTTTCAGAACCCACAACAAATACTTCAATAGTTTCACAGCAATTGCCTGTTGCTACACTAACTGATCTTACATAAACATGGCACATTACAAAATAGGGAACATAACTGTTCCAGTAACCTTTTCATTCTGCAATCAACAATTAGGGCATGCTTAAGCTAGTAACCATTCAGTGTCACACCACAATAAAATCAGAGTTTCAAAAAATTGCAAGCCAACACTGAAGTGCTCAAGTCTTTCCAGAAACAGAATAAGAGTTATCTGGAGAGAAATTCAGTTGGTGTCCAAAACGTGCCAGCTTGAGGACCAAGCCAAATTAAGCTTCGCGAATCATTAAAATGCCACCAACAAACAATCTGAGCCAAACAGGGGTTTGCTGCAGCTCGCTGGTCAGGGAGAACAGGAGATCGATTGGTTCTTGCGCTGAGCTAGAGACAGGTCAGGTCTGGTGGTGGAAGGAAGGGATCCCAGGCATGGTCTCAAATGAGCCAGCAGTGGGCCACAGTTTCTTTGTGGACTCGGGAGCACACCTGCTTCTCCTGGTGAGTATTTCTCTCTTTCTCCTTTTTTACAAGCTTAAATTTTGTGTTTTAGTTTCTAGGGTCTCTGTGGTGTAGCGGGGACAGTTGTTAAACAAGGGCCATTGAGTATATCATTTAATTGGTGGTATTGATTTGAATTAATTTAAATTGAATTAATTTAAGAGTAAGTCATGTCAGAACAGCCCGGCCCCGTGGTATGCACCTCCTGCGCTATGTGGGAACTCAGGGACACTTCTTGTGTCCCTGACAACTATGTGTGCGGGAAATGTATCCAGCTGCAGCTACTGGCAGACCGCATTGCGGCGCTGGAGCTGCAGATGGATGCATACTGGATCATTCGCGAGGCTGAGGATGTCGTGGATAGCACGTTTAACCAGTTGGTCACACCGCAGGTAAAGGTTGCAAAGGCAGAAAGGGAATGGGTGACCGCCAGGCAGAGTAATAGGCACAGGCAGGTAGTGCAGGAGTCCCCTGGGGTCATCCCCCTCTCAAACAGATATACTGCTGTGGATGCTGTTGGGGGGATGGCTTATCAGAGGAAGACAGCAACAGCCAACTTCCTGGCACCAGAGGTGGTTCTGCTGCACAGGACGGGAGGAAAGAGGGGTAGAGCTATAGTAATAGGGGATTCTATAGTAAGGGGAATAGATAGGCGTTTCTGCGGCCGCAAACGAGACTCCAGGATGGTGTGTTGCCTCCCTGGTGCAAGGGTCAAGGATGTCTCAGAGCGCCTGCAGAACATTTTGGAAGGGGAGGGTGAACAGCCAATTGTCGTGGTGCATATAGGTACCAACGATATAGGTAAAAAACGGGATGAGGTCCTAAAAGCTGAATATAGGGAGTTAGGAGTTAAATTAAAAAAATAGGACCTCAGGATTGCTACCAGTGCCACGTGCTAGTCAGAGTAGAAATAGAAGGATATTTCAGATGAATATGTGGCTAGAGGAATGGTGCAAGGGGGAGGGATTCAAATTCCTAGGACATTGGAACTGGTTCTGGGGGAGGTGGGACCAGTTCAAACCGGACGGTTTGCACCTGGGCAGGGCCGGGACCGATGTCCTACGTGGAGTGTTTGCTAGTGCTCTGGGGGAGGGTTTAAACTAAAATGGCAGGGGGTTGGGAACTTGAGCAGTGAGACAGAGGAAAGGGAAACAAGGATAAAAGCAAAAAAGATAGGAAGGAGAAAAACAAAAGTGGCAGTCAGAGAAATCAACGGTTTAAAGCAAACATGGCCACAGTAAATAATAATTCTAATAGGTCTAAGAGCGTTAAAAAAACAAGCCTGAGGCCTTGTGTCTTAATGCAAGGAGCATTTGTAATAAGGTGGATGAATTAGCAGCGCAAATAGAGGTAAACGAATATGATTTGATTGGGATTACGGAAACATGGCTCCAGGGTGGCCAAGGCTGGGAACTCAACGTCCAGGGGTATTCAATATTCAGGAAAGATAGGCAAAAAGGAAAGGGAGGTGGGGTAGCATTGCTGGTTAAAGAAGGGATTAACACAATTGTAAGGAAGGATATTAGCTCTGATGATGTGGAATCTGTATGGGTAGAACTGAGAAATACCATGGGGCAGAAAACGTTAGTAGGAGTGGTATATAGACCTCCCAACAGTAATGCGGAGGTTGGGGATGGCATTAAAAGGGAAATTAGAGAAGCGTGCAATAAGGGCACAGCAGTCATCATGGGTGACTTTAATCTACATATAGATTGGGCTAACCAAATTAGTAACAATACTGTGGAGGAGGAATTCCTGGAGTGTTTACGGGATGGTTTCCTGGATCAATATGTCGAGGAACCAACCAGAGATCAGGCCATCTTAGACTGGGTATTATGTAACGAGAAAGGATTAATTAGCAATCTTGTTGTACGAGGCCCCTTGGGTCAGAGCGATCATAATATGATCGAATTCTTCATTAAGATGGAGAATGAAGCAGTTGACTCAGAGACTAGGGTCCTGAATTTAAATAAAGGAAACTATGATGGTCTGAGGCGTGAGTTGGGTAGGATTGATTGGGGAATGTCACTCAAAGGGTTGACGGTGGATAGGCAATGGCAAACGTTCAAAGACCGCATGGATGAACTACAGTATTTGTTCATCCCAGTTTGGCATAAAAATAAAAAAAGGTGACTCAACCGTGGCTAACAAGGGAAATTAGGGATAGCATAAGATCCAAGGAGAGGACATATAAATTGGCCAGAAAAAGCAGTAAACCTGAGGATTGGGAGCAGTTTAGGATTCAACAAAGAAGGACAAAGGGATTAATTAAGAAGGGGAAAATTGAATATAAGAGTAAGCTTGCAGGGAACATAAAAACTGACTGTAAAAGCTTTTATAGATATGTGAAGAGAAAAAGATTGGTGAAGTCAAGCGTGAGTCCCTTGCAGCCAGAATCAGGGGAATTTATAATGGGGAACAAAGAAATGGCTGACCAATTAAATACATATTTTGGTTCTGTCTTCACAAAGGAGGACACAAATAACCTCCTAGAGATGTCGGGGAACATAGGGTCTGATGAAAGGGAGGAACTGAAAGAAATCAGTATTTGCAGGGAAATGGTGTTAGGGAAATTGACGGGATTGAAGGCCGATAAATCCCCAGGGCCTGATAATCTACATCCTAGGGTACTTAAGGAAGTGGCCCTAGAAATAGTAGATGCATTGCTGATCATCTTCCAACATTCAATGGAATCTGGAACTGTACCCATGGATTGGCGGGTAGCTAATGTTACCCCACTATTCAAAAAAGGTGGTAGAGAGAAAACGGGGAATTACAGACCAGTAAGCCTGACATCGGTGGTGGGGAGAATGCTAGAGTCCATTATAAAAGATGTAATAGCAGAGCACTTGGAAAACAGTGACGGGATCGGACAAAGTCAACATGGATTTACAAAAGGTAAATCGTGCTTGACTAATCTACTGGAATTTTTTGAGGATGTAACTGGTGAAATAGATAAGGGAGAACCAGTGGATGTGGTGTATTTGGGCTTTCAGAAGGCTTTTGATAAGGTCCCGCATAAGAGATTAGCGCGTAAAGTTAAGGCACATGGGATTGGGGGCAAGATATGGACTTGGATAGAGAACTGCTTGGCAGACAGAAAGCAAAGAGTTGGAATAAACGGCTCTTTTTCCGAGTGGCAGGCAGTGACTAGTGGGGTACCGCAGGGATCGGTCCTTGGACCCCAGCTATTCACAATATACATTAATGATCTAGACAAGGGAACTAGATGTATTATCTCCAAATTTGCAGACGACACAAAGCTGGGTGGGCGTGTGTGCTGTAAGGAGGATGCCGAGAAACTCCAGGATGATTTGGACAGGTTGGGTGATTGGGCAAAAGCATGACAGATGCAATAGAACGTGGATAAATGTGAGGTTATCCACTTTGGTGGCAAAAACAGGAAGGCAGATTATTATCTGGATGGCAATAGATTGGGAGAAGGAGAAGTGCAACGAGACCTGGGCGCCCTTGTGCACCAGTCGCTGAAGGTAAGCATGCAGGTGTAGCAAGCGGTTAAGAAGGCAAATGGTGTGTTGGCCTTCGTAGCGAGAGGGTTTGAGTACAGGAACGAGGATGTCTTGCTGCAGTTGTACAGGGCCTTGGTGAGACCACATATTGAGTATTGTGTGAAATTTTGGTCGCCTTATCTGAGGAAGGATGTTCTTGCCATGGAAGGAGTTCAGCGAAGATTCACCAGGCTGATACCTGGGATGGCAGGAATGATGTATGAGGAGAGATTGGGTCGAGTGGGCTTGTACTCACTGGAGTTTAGAAGAATGAGAGGAGATCTCATTGAAACTTATAAAATTCTGACAGGACTAGACAGACTAGATGCAGGAATGATGTTCCCGATGGTCGGGGAGCCCAGAACCAGGGGTCACAGTCTAAGGATAAGGGGTAGGCCATTTAGGACAGAAATGAGGAGGAATTTCTTCACCCAGAGAGTGGTGAACCTGTGGAATTCTCTGCCACAGAAGGCAGTAGAAGCCAATTCAGTAAATATATTCAAGAAGGAGTTGGATATATTTCTTAAGGCTAAAGGGATCCAGGGGTATGGGGAGAAAGCAGAGACCGGGTACTGAAATTGTATGATCAGCCATGATCGCATTGAATGGCGGAGCAGGCTCGAAGTGCCGAATGGCCTACTCCTGCTCCTATCTTCTATGTTTCTATGTTAAAATTTCTTTGTTTTTTTTTCCAAGCAGCCTCCAGCAGTCCCTTTAAGGATCACTGATTCGGCCACTAAACGCTTGGTATGACTAGGCACAGCATGCGTGGCATAAGTTGCACCCATTTCTTTCCATTCAAACACGGAACACTTAGAGATGCCATCAGATTACGCAGGAACAAACAGCTTGGCTAAAGCCAGACAAAAATTATGTAACTCTACACTTACGTGGTTGAACTATGAAATGCTGGTCTTGCAACTTGCTCCAATGGAATACTCCTCAAGTTAAGGGAAGAAAACTACAGTGCATAAAAAAAAAAGGAACATCAGGTTACTTTCCTTTAAAGCATTTTAAAGATTCTTATTTATAGGTCTCGTCCATGGAACTCTATATACTGCAGGCAGAAGCAAAATATTGGAAATCTGAAATAAAAACAGAAAATGCTGGAAATACTCAGCAGGTCAGGCAGCATCTGTGGAGAGAGAAACCGAGTTAACGTTTCTATATACCCCAGTTTGCTTTAGCAGTGAATAGGATGACATAGGGCAAAATACCTGCAGATAACACTTCATAGGAACTTGGGAATTACTACGTGAAAAACAACCAAGGTCCATCTGGCCGTCAACATGATACAATAATGGACTTGGACCTCCAGCACAATATTGTCCAACTACGAACCCCAGGGACCACTCACTACTCAAACCTTTCCTACATCCAGTGCCCATAAGACCTGACCCATCTACCCTGCTGAACCCGAGCCTCCTGCCAAGGAATACATTTAAGCCCGTCATTGCATACAACTATCGAAATGCACTGGTGCCAGATCAGGTGTTAAAACCAGTTACTGTGATGGCAGTAGACGGTACAATATATGACTGATCAACACAAAGCGCCTGGTGGCGGTTCAATAGCCTGGCTACCTCCAGAAAGTGTCAATGGCTTCAGGCAGATGAGTGCCTGGAGGAGGGACCCTTGGAGAAAATATCAAAAGGCAGATGAGGCAATCCTTAAAGTAGCCAGCGGCATCCACAAACTACAAGCCGTGACACAGCTACAGTACATAATAATTCAAATTAAAGAGCATTGGACAGTCCAAAGCATGTGTGGAGGATAGTCATTGTTGCTCCAACAATATTCGATCAATGAGGGTGATTGAAATGGGCAGAACTATGCACGATCCTGAGTTTTCAACTCTCATGTAATTGCTATTTTACAGATAACACATGTATAAAGTTTACACAATGTAATAAAGATTTGAAGAAAAAAGTAAGGACCCCAAAGCCAGATATGACACTACCCAGAGGAAGAATGAAGCTTCCTATTCTCAGCTCCAACAAGTCTTAACTACAAGATTAAAACATCCCTGATTGCATCACGTGAATTTTCCCCACCACTTACACCAAACTATTCTCTCATCTACTGTGAAATTTATGGCCAGCTTGCACTTTGCACTTGTGTCCAGAAGGAAGTTGATGAGACTGTCCAAATTCAAGGCACTAGACCCTTACAGCTATCTGACAAGAGCAGGATTATCGTGAGCTGGATTCTAACCCAAATCTTAGGAATGACTGCACAGTCTAGCAATATACTTTGTTATCTAGCTCTCTTCCTCCCCTCCCCAACCCAAGAAATTGTGCAAAACTGGGGAAAAAAGCTATGTATAGGTACAGGAAACTTTCTGGTAACCGGCACGGACGGGACCGACGTGGTGCCGGTTCATCAACAATTCCAGATAACCGAACGCTATAGTAAAAGATACGGAGCTCAGAGCTTGCAAGCATCTCTGTAGCTTAGCAACAGCTTCAGTTACACCCTTGCACAGCAACAAATGGAGTAAAAAAAATAAAAGTAATAAAAGTTATCTGAACCGACTCCTGAATTTTGCCGGTGGATAGAGCGTTCCGGTTATTTAGGGGCCGGTTAATCGAAAGTTTCCTGTAAGTACTTATAAGCAGTTTCCCATAGTTACCTTCTTAAATTTCACTGAACAGTTTCACATTTCTTTCATTTACAAGTTACACAGACCCAGCTAGGAGACTGCCGCGCAATTAAATAGCTAACAACCCTACTGTGATTTGCCAAGTGCAATTAAAGGTGGATGGGGTCTTCACCCACCTGGCTTCTCTTATCCCAGTTTAAGAGATTCACATAAAAATGCCAAATACTTTATCATTACAAACACCAACACATTAAACCTTTAGCATGAACACTACAGGGCACTGGACTACAAAACAGCTTTGCCATTGACATCAAATATTTTGCAACCAAGTACTGTATTCTGAATAATAAGCCCATCTGAGGCCTTTTATGATTAGAAAGCATAGCCACTATTGACTCACCATGTGCTGTCCACTGCAGGCTTCCACAATTGTCGTCGTTGCTGACATGAGGTGTGCCTTTTTGTTTTCTGCATTGGGCCTGGTTATTCCAGTTACACCTTGGAAGCACATGGATACACTGTATACGCAGTGTCCAGTTTAACCCTAAGCTTCAAACCCCAATTCTATCCATCACCAAAACCACCCTTTTCCACCCGTTTAACACTATGCCATCCCCTCCTACATGCCTTTATCATCTCAGGTCGAACACACTCCCTTCCCCAAGCTCCATCCTACACAAACTACAACTCCTCCACTTGCATCCTATCTCACAGGAAACTTTCTTCACCAAGCTACAAGTGTTGCTCATCCCCGCCCAATACTGTACATTGATTTAAAATCCTTGCTCTGGTTTACAAATCCTTCCATGGTCTCATCCCACCCTGCCTGTAGAATCTCTTCTAGCCTAATTTCACACCTCATGCCTTCTGCTATTCAAACTCTGCCCTGTTATGCACTCACCCTTCACTCCACAATTGATGGCAGAGCCTTGAACGAACATGATCCTGCTCTCAAAATCTCTTCCCCAAACCCCTACACCACGCTACACTCTCCCCACCTTCAAAAAAAATCTCCTCAAAACTCATTTATTTGATATCGTCTTCTGTCCCTTAACTCCTGCTCAGTGTTCATTCTCCCCCTCCATTTTAAAGCACATTGGGACATTTCATCATGTTTAAACAATAACAATTTGCATAGGCTTTAATATTACAAAGTAGTGTTACATCTACATCATAGCTCAGACACACTGGCAAAACTCCCATTGAAGCAAAGTGAATCTGAATGTGTAAGCTGACAGTAGGATTTGTTAATGCAATTTAGAAGCATTGTCAGGTGTAACTTGTCTAATATTGTTTTATTGTATTTCTCTTACCAGTATATATGCTATAAAAGTATTTAATTAGGAGGAAACATCACATTCTAATATTCAACTACTTGTTCAAATTTCACCATCATAGTGAAATACAATCACGCAACATAGTTTACACCATCTAATAACAGTTCCAGCATAAAAGTAAAATTGCTGTTCACATCAGCAGCCTGATCTATGAACAGAGGTTTAAGGTGACAATCTACAACATATGTATGCTTGCCCTTTTTGATGACCTAACAATGCACTTAGTATCATCTACTTGAATAATGCTGTTTCGACTACTACAAGCAATTTATTCCAACTAATGATCATCAGGCACTCATAAATCAGTATTAGATCTCAGTCACTAAGTTGGTGGCTTCCACAGATAAAAGTAGCATTCCAATTCCTGCTTAGATATTGGCACACATATTGATTTTAATTAGCCTAATTAGTTCATTATGTTCCAGCATCAAACAGCTCATTTACTGCATTCCACTACCCTAATGGCATACTATCAAGGTTTAATATGATAATGAAGCAAATCAATTAGCAACCATAAAGGAAGCCATTAAGAAGTGTAAACACTGCTCTGTCAGTTTGTAAAAAGCATAAAAACACAGCAATGATTAACAATTTTGTCAGTTACATGAAAATTCAAATCCCATTGCAGCAGATTGCTGAATCTGCATGTCTGAGAGGAGCTTTTAAGTGGAAGTTTATGGAGAATCAGCCCAGAAAGTACAGTACCTTCCATATGGTAAGTGAAAAAAATATTTCTCATTTATTATGGAAACATAACCTACTTATCTTAATATGTTTATATAAATAAATGTTACTCTTCCAATTGATCCGAACCTACTTATTTCTATTTTTCTCTTCAATTTCATCTCATTATGTAACAAACAATATTCAAAATCCACACTGATCCAAAAGATAACAAAGGTACATTATCTACCTTGTATTGTTTTTGTCATTCTTCCAATATACCTCCTTCAAACACCACAGGACTTTAGCTAAGCTTGAATGTTTCTGGGAACATCAGGTGCTAGGCATGTCCAAATTCATGGTCATGATCACACATATTTGGCAAATCAAACATGACCTTCCACGTTACATAAAGCCCCAGGACCACATACAGTAATAGTATCAGTTCATTTTGACATGAAGCTGATCTAAACCAATAAAATGCTTATCCTAACCAAAAACAAACCTAACAGGGCCTGAATGGATAAAAACAAGCCGACGGTTGGGATGGATGCCAGAATGTGAAAAAGGCTAATATTTGAAGAATGGAGGAGACTCCTTCATGGTAGTTTCTTTTTAATTCACTTAAATACAACAAAGTGGTGCAGAATATGTAGAAGGGACCCTCCTGGGGTGCTCCAAACTGCTGCAAAAACATTTGCCAAATGTAAACAGTGATGTTAATAAGTGTGTTGAGTAGCTCCTTTACAAATATTGGCAATTGAGACCTGACTAAGGAAAGCTCAAAGAAGCCATGATACAATGAATGGAAATGGCTGTTAACTGAACCCCTGACTTTTTTTGAATCAGATAGATTGCAGCAAGAATGCAGCTCACCATCCTGCCAAGGGTTTTTTTTGTTAATACACAACATAGGTGCTTAGAATTCCGAAAACCCCCAAGTTCAATTAACATAGAAATGGGGAGCTGTGCAAGTATTTACAAAGTGGAAACTACAATTCCCTTCTGATCAATATGATATTGGACAAAATGATGGAACAGCAATTTTCTAGTGTGAATAAAACTGGAAAACAATCGTGTGGAGAAGTTCTAGTTGCGGCATGGAAAGTGTGTGAACTGTAGGCCTCAAGTTGATCGGTCTTATTTGACTTGGCATGATAGCAGAATAGTGTTTAGGATTCTCTCAAGCTTTCCAATCCATTCAATTAGTGAGATAAGATGTTACTATCCTACTGTCATTTTTACACAAATAATCTACATCATCAGAATTATATATCACTCCAAATCTTAAATTAAAAATGTAGTACACATATGTTAAATATGCAAGAGGTTGTACATGTACTATAAATCATGCACAGAAGTAAACCACAGGTGAGCATCTACCCTAGTTATAATCTTCACGTTTCAATAGAACCTGGAAAAAATGTAGTAATTATTCAGGATGCTGCAGAATTCACAAATTTCACTGAGCCCACACCATGCTCAGCAAATTAGCAGACATGGCAAACTATGAGGAAAAAAATGTAAGATTGCAGGAGGGCATAGACAGATTAGTGGACTGGGTAGACAGCAGATGCAGTGCAATGCAGCAAAACGTGAAATTCTTTGTGGTGAAATAAATTTTAGATCAGTAAATCAACTGCAAGCATGAGTTTTGGCTCAATGTAGCATTCTCACCCGAGTAAGAAGGTTATGCGCTTGAGTCCCATTGTAGACTGCGGAGACAAGAGTTCCAGTTTCTCAACACTGGGTTGACATTGAGCTGGGTACTCACGTCTGATGGGAGTGGAATGATGACTCCCATCACATATACCCAGTCATTTCCTCACCCTCACCCCACCGCCGCTCAGGCCAACAACCAGACCACATAAAATGGGGCCTTTGTTACAAAAACAACCCAGAGCATGAGCTCCTGGATGTAAAAGCAGTGGAAGAAATGGTTTGTCTCATGTGCTACTAGGCACAAAATAGTAGAAACTAAGTGCAAAAAGGTTTCGATAAATTTACTAATAATACACATAAATTTGATGTTACACCAAGTTTGAAAACAAAATCTGCATGTCATACATACTGTTTTATGACGATGGTTAAACATACAGGGCATTCCATTCCGTCAGAATCAGGGGAATTTATAATGGGGAACAAAGAAATGGCAGACCAATTAAATACATACTTTGGTTCTGTCTTCACAAAGGAGGACACAAATAACCTCCCAGAGATGTCGGGGAACATAGGGTCTAATGAGAGGGAGGAACTGAATGAAATCAGTATTTGTAGGGAAATGGTGTTAAGGAAATTGACGGGATTGAAGGCCGATAAATCCCCAGGGCATGATAATCTACATTCTAGGGTACTTAAGGAAGTGGCCCTAGAAATAGTAGATGCATTGCTGGTCATCTTCTAAAATTCTATAGATTCTGGAACAGTTCCCATGGATTGGAGAGTAGCTAATGTTACCCCACTATTCAAAAAAGGTGGTAGAGAGAAAACAGGGAATTATAGACCGGTAAGCCTGACATCGGCAGTGGGGAAAATGCTAGAGTCCATTATAAAAGATGTAATAGCAGAGCACTTGGAAAACAGTGTTAGGATCGGACAAAGTCAACATGGATTTACAAAAGGGAAATCATGCTTGACCAATCTACTGGAATTTTTTGAGGATGTAACTGGTAGAATAGATAAGGGAGAACCAGTGGATGTGGAGTATTTGGACTTTCAGAAGGCTTTCGATAAGGTCTCGCATAAGAGATTAGCGTGTAAAGTTAAGGCACATGGGATTGGGGGCAAGGTACTGACTTGGATAGAGAACTGGCTGGCAGACAGGAAGCAAAGAGTTGGAATAAACGGCTCTTTTTCCGAGTGGCAGGCAGTGACTAGTGGGGTACCACGGGGATAGGTGCTAGGACCCCAGCTATTCACAATATATATTAATGATCTAGACGAGGGAACTAGATGTAATATCTCCAAGTTTGCAGACGACACAAAGCTGGGTGGGCGTGTGTGCTGTGAGGAGGATGCCGAGAAACTCCAGTATGATTTGGACATGTTGGGTGATTGGGCAGATGCAGTATAATGTGGATAAATGCGAGGTTATCCACTTTGGTGGCATAAACAGGAAGGCAGATTATTATCTGAACGGCAATAGATTGGGAGAAGGGGAAGTGCAACAAGACCTGGATGTCCTTGTGCACCAGTCGCTGAAGGTAAGCATGCAGGTGCAGCAGGCGGTTAAGAAAGCAAATGGTATGTTGGCCTTCGTAGCGAGAGGATTCAAGTACAGGAACAAGGATGTATTGCTGCAGTTGTACAGGGCCTTGGTGAGGCCACACCTTGAGTATTGTGTGCAGTTTTGGTCGCCTTATCTGAGGAAGGATGTTCTTGCCATGGAAGGAGTGCAGCGAAGATTCACCAGGCTGATACCTGGGATGGCAGGAATGACGTATGAGGAGAGATTGGGTCGATTGGGCTTGTATTCGCTGGAGTTTAGAAGAATGAGAGGGGATCTCATTGAAACTTATAAAATTCTAATAGGACTAGACAGACTAGATGCAGGAAGGATGTTCCCGATGGCGGGGGAGTCCAGAACCAGGGGTCACAGTCTAAAGATAAGGGGTAAGCCATTTAGGACAGAGATGAGGAGGAATTTCTTCACCCAGAGTGTGGTGAACCTGTGGAATTCTCTACCACAGAAGGCAGTTGAGGCCAATTCATTAAATATATTCAAGGAGTTAGATATAATTCTTAAGGCTAAAAGGATCAAGGGATATGAAGAGAAGGCAGGGACAGGGTACTGAGTTTGGATGATCAGCCATGATCTCATTGAATGGCGGAGCAGGCTCGAGGGGCCGAATGGCCTACTCCTATCTTCTATGTTTATCCCAATGAAACAAACAATAATTACAGGAACGTTCTGTTTCTTCATATTGGTTTCCAATTTCAGACAGACTCTGTGGAAGTGTTTCTAGGGTGTTACTTAATTGAGATGTATCGATGACGCTGTGACCTGCAAAATTAAGGTTTGAGTGATTCCTAGCAGTCAATTAAAGCCGGAGAATACAGTTTTGTAACTTTATTAAATAATGCTTTAATTGAACTTAGTAAGTGATATTCAGATCTACCGAGTTTTTTTGTGCCAATAGCACCAGTCAGTGCTTATTCCATCAGTAATCTTGATACGCAATATTGTAAACACACATAATAACTTGTAATGTTATTGAAGCATCTTCAATGAATAATCTGCACTTCAAATATAAATTAATGTCCCATATGTATCATAACCAGTTATATATTAGGGCTCATCAGAACCATCCTCTAATCTAATAGAAAACACATAAAATCAGCAAGGTTCTCTGCTGCATTGTGGGAAAACACGTCTTTAAAACTGAAGCTTCATGTGTGGGTTGGAGTAGATGGGTTTCTGGATAAAAGTAACTTGTGTTATTCCTCAGACTATTAAATTTACTATTTGCTGTAATTACCTTGAGTATTAGATTACTTCTAACCTTTATATTTGTATGCCACCTGCTTTGAAATTTTAAAGTGTGTTGGTTTTGGCAACTGTTAAGTTTACTTCAGGCAATCAGCATAGAAATTGCTGCTCCTGCTCCCATTTTTCTATGTTTCTAAATTATTGCAGTACTCAAACAATGCTTATTTTTGTTTTCTTATTAAAATATCAAGTTTAAAATGTTTGTACTTGCACAAACTTTCACAGCTTCTTTAACAGGCTATTCCCACCCATTTTCCTTTCAGGTCCACTGATTTTCTTTTTAAAACAAGGATCATGAATACGTCAAAGTGTGGTAAACCACTTTTATCGTTCACTATCGTTACACTATGGTTATCACTGTTTATATCGTTACACTATGGTTATCACTGTTTACACTGTTGTATCACTACACAAGGTCACCTCTTGTCACGCTGTTATACCTGGGCTGACCACAGCTGACTCCGCCCATGGCTCCGCCTGCTTGCCCAGGTATAAAGGTGGTCGACTGGCTGGTATTCCTCCTTGTTGGACCTGATCACCCACGAGGGTGGGCTCTGTTATTTAGCCAATAAAAACCTATAGTTACTATCTTAACTCGTCGCTTTTCATTGGATGAATTGATAGGTATATCAATTTTATTGGCTAAATTTTGAAATGAGTGGATCGGAGCAGCCAAACGACCAGCCAAACGGCCAGCTACAACAGCCGGCCTGGCTGCGAGCCGTCCGACCGCCGTACCTGGATCTAAACCCACAGGCAGCGAACTCAGCCCTCGACTTCGAACACTGGCTGAGCTGTTTCGAATCCTACCTGGGAGAATCCGGCGTGCCTCCGGGATCCAAACTAAGAGTTCTGACCGCCCAGGTGAGCCCTAAAGTATTTGCATTCATCTGGGACCTTGCTACATATGAGGACGCCCTCAACCTGCTGAAAGAGCAGTACCGGAGCCCGGTAAATTCTATGTATGCCAGACATCTCCTAAGATCCCGCTCGCAACAGCCAGGAGAGTCTGTAGATGAATTTTTACGGGCGCTACAAACACTCGGCAGGGACTGTGACTTTAAAGCTGTAACGGCTGCAGAAAATACTGAAGGGAATATCCGCGATGCCTTCGTGAAAGGCCTTCGGTCCGACTACTCACGGCAAAGACTGCTCGAATCAAAGGACCTCGACCTGAATACAACTGCAGCCCTCGCTCGCTCTCTGGAAGTGGCCCATCGGGACCTCGAGGCGTACTCCAGGTACTGTGCTGCGCGACCCTGGGACTCGGGCCCGACCCTGGCCGCAATACCCCTCGCACCGCCACCTCCGGGACCTACCTCAGCATCGGCGTCCCAGAACCGATCGGGACCGCCACCCCCTGTACCGGCTGCGACATCGGAGCCCCGTGATCGGGCCGCCGGCTGCTTCTTCTGTGGCCAGGCGAAACACCGGAGGACGCGCTGCCCTGCAAGAAACGCGACTTGCTCCGACTGCCACAAGAAAGGCCACTTCGCGAAGGCCTGCAGGGGGAGAGCCACAGACGCCAGCAGTGCCTCATGCGAGTTGTGGGGGCGGCCATCTTTCATCAAGGCCACAGATGCCAGTATCCCCTCGTGTGAGTCGTGGGGGCGGCCATCTTTCATCAAGGCCACCGACGCCAGCAGTGCCTCATGTGAGTTGTGGGGGCGGCCATCTTCTCCGCCATTTTATTCAACGTCGTGGGCGCCGCCATTTTGTCCACCACACTCGACCGCCACCTTGTCTCCAGACCCGACCACCGCCTCACCCGCAGACTACAGCAGCTCGCTAAGCCATACACTAGCCTCCGTCACACTGGACCAAGCTCGCCCGCATCACCTGTCCAAGTCCATGACGGACATCAAAGTAAACGGCCACGCCACGACCTGCCTGTTCGACAGCGGAAGCACGGAGAGTTTCATCCATCCAGACACGGTGAGCCACTACTCCCTCACTGTCCGGCCAACGCGCAACCGGATCTCGATGGCGTCGAGGTCCCATTCTACAGACATGAGCGGCTACTGTGTTGTGACCCTGTCGGTTAGGGGCACGGAGTATAAAAATTTTAAACTCCTCGTCCTGCCCCAGCTCTGCGCTGCCGTCCTACTAGGGCTGGACTTCCAATCCCACCTTCAAAATGTCACTTTGGCATACGGTGGACCCCTCCCCCCACTCACAGTCGACAACCAGCAGCCTTTAAACCGCCCACCGCGTACCACCTGCGGCCTATCCACCCTCAAGGTCCCGCCCCCCTCCCTGTTCGCTAACCTCACCCGCGACTGTAAACCCGTCACCACCAAGAGCAGGCGGTACAGCGCCGGGGACAGAGCTTTTATTAGCTCTGAGGTACAGCGTCTCCTGAAGGAGGGCATCATCGAGAGGAGCAACAGCCCCTGGCGTGCCCAGGTCGTAGTCGTTAAGACCGGCAATAAAAGCCGCCTGGTCATCGACTACAGCCAAACCATAAACCGGTACACCCAGCTGGACGCATACCCCCTTCCCCGCATATCTGATATGGTCAATCAGATTGCACAGTACCGGGTATTCTCTACCATCGACCTTAAGTCGGCCTATCACCAACTCCCTATCCGCCCTGAGGACCGCCAGTATACCGCCTTCGAGGCGAATGGCCGCCTCTACCACTTCCTTAGGGTTCCCTTCGGCGTCACCAACGGGGTTTCGGTCTTCCAAAGGGAGATGGACCGGATGGTTGACCAGAACGGGCTGCAGGCCACGTTCCCTTATCTAGATAACGTCACCATCTGCGGCCGTGACCAGCAGGACCACGATGTTAATCTGGAGAAATTCCTCCGTACGGCCCAACGGCTGTACCTCACTCACAATAAGGAGAAATGTGTGTTTAACACCCCGCGTCTTGCCATCCTCGGCTGCGTAGTAGAGAACGGAGTCATCGGCCCCGACCCCGAAAGAATGCGCCCCCTCATGGAGCTTCCCCTCCCCCACTGTCCAAAGGCGCTGAAGAGAACCCTGGGGCTCTTCGCCTACTATGCCCAATGGGTGCCGAATTATGCGGACAAAGCCAGACCCCTCATGAAGTCCACCTCCTTCCCCCTGACGGCAGAAGCGTGCGCAGCCTTCTCCCTCATAAAGGGAGACATTGCTAAGGCCACAATGCACGCGGTGGATGAGTCTATCCCTTTCCAAGTGGAGAGCGATGCAACCGACTTCGCCCTAGCTGCAACCCTTAACCAGGCGGGGAGACCTGTGGCCTTCTTCTCAAGGACCCTCCAGGGCCCTGAGATCCGACACTCTTCGGTCGAGAAGGAGGCCCAGGCGATCGTGGAGGCAGTACGACGCTGGAGGCATTACCTGGCAGGCAAACGATTTACCCTCCTCACCGACCAGCGTTCGTTCGCTTTTATGTTTAATAACAAGCTGAGGGGCAAAATCAAGAACGACAAGATCTTGAGGTGGAGAATCGAGCTCTCCACCTATGATTATGATATCTTGTACCGGCCTGGTAAACTGAACGAACCCCCAGATGCTCTATCACGAAGTACATGCGCCAACGCGCAAATTGATAGACTGCAGACCCTCCACAACGACCTCTGCCACCCCGGGGTCACCAGACTTTACCACTTCATTAAGGCCCGCAACCTGCCCTACTCCATCGAGGAGGTCAGGACCATGACCAGGAACTGCCAAACCTGTGCCGAATGCAAACCGCATTTCTTTAGGCCGGACAGAGCAAGCCTGATCAAGGCCACCCGCCCCTTCGAGCGCTTGAGCATCGATTTTAAGGGGCCCCTCCCGTCCTCTGACTACTTCCTCAACATCATTGATGAGTACTCCCGTTTCCCCTTTGCCTTCCCCTGCCCAGACATGACCAGTACCACGGTCATCAAATGCCTGAACGACCTCTTCGCCTTGTTCGGGTTCCCGAACTATATACATAGCGACCGGGGCTCATCCTTCATGAGCGAGGAACTTCGCCAGTTCCTACTAGCGAGAGGTATTGCTGCAAGCAGGACCACCAGCTACAACCCCCGAGGGAACGGCCAGGTGGAAAGAGAGAACGCGACTGTCTGGAAGGCCGTTCTCTTAGCCTTAAAGTCTAAGGGCCTCCCAACCTCTCGCTGGCAGGAAGTCCTCCCGGCAGCGCTGCATTCCATCCGGTCACTGCTTTGCACGGCCATTAATGCCACCCCCCATGAACGAATGTTTGTTTTCCCCAGGAAGTCGACTACGGGAACCTCGCTACCAACATGGCTGACTTCTCCGGGGCCCGTCTTGCTGCGAAAGCACGTGAGGGCCCATAAAACGGACCCCCTGGTCGAGAGGGTGGACCTCCTGCACGCCAACCCCCAGTACGCCTATGTGGCATTCCCAGACGGGCGGGAGGACACAGTCTCCTTACGAGACCTTGCACCCTCGGGCACCCCTGAGACACCACCGTTACCCCCCAACACCCCCCCAAATCCAGCCCAGGTAGACGGCATGCCGGAACCCCACGAGCCTTCGCCGACCACGCAGACACCAGCATTAACATCGGATACTGCACCACCGCCGCCGCTGCTGCGCCGATCAGAAAGACTTACGAGGCCTCCGGACAGACTGACATACCCGAACTGGTAGTACACTTCACCCCGCCGGACTCAAATTTAAACAAGGGGTGAATGTGGTAAACCACTTTTATCGTTCACTATCGTTACACTATGGTTATCACTGTTTATATCGTTACACTATGGTTATCACTGTTTACACTGTTGTATCACTACACAAGGTCACCTCTTGTCACGCTGTTATACCTGGGCTGACCACAGCTGACTCCGCCCATGGCTCCGCCTGCTTGCCCAGGTATAAAGGTGGTCGACTGGCTGGTATTCCTCCTTGTTGGACCCGATCACCCACGAGGGTGGGCTCTGTTATTTAGCCAATAAAAACCTATAGTTACTATCTTAACTCGTCGCTTTTCATTGGATGAATTGATAGGTATATCACAAATTAGTTGCGTTGGAGTACTTTCACCAAGTCTCAAACAAAATGAAAAACCAAAACTTACTAAGTACAGTACAACGGCTCAACTTTTTGTAAAGCATTTTCTCTGTTTCAACTAACCCCCCGCGCCCCCCCCCCCCCACCTCACCAAACACTACACCATGCAACAACCTCAGCCAGGAATGTGAGACACCTGCTCCCAGGCACCATCTCTGAATTGTCTGAAAGTTGTCACAAGGGGCTGCATAAAAGTGGCTGGAATTATAACTTCTCTGTGTAAAAGTGCCAGTTATCACCTTTATGCCTTCCCAGCATGGCTAAGCTCGAAAACTCTGGCTATAGGTCAATCTGCATCCTACCATTCTATTATACAGCATGTAGGATCTCCAACTGATCAGCAGTACAGCTGATTTTTTGACAATAGGTGAAAAAAGGATACCTTTCAGAGAAAAATTGAAACTGGTTGGTGATATTAATTCCAATTTAACTGTAGGCAGGTTTGAGATGTTTTTGAATATTTTAAACTTAAATAGCTAAACTTACAATTATACATACCTTTTGGTCCTCTAGAAGGTAGGTGTTGCTGTGGCTTTATGCTCCACGTTGCCACCTACTTTACTTCGGTCTACCTGCTTCCCGATGCTCACACATCCACCTCAGGCTCCCAGACCTCTAGGAGGTTCTGTTTGAGGTTTTCCTTATCTGGCCTCCCTTCCCATTCCTGATGGTTACTCAAGACACTCTCGCTCCTCAGCCAATATAGACCTCATTCTTCCAGTTGCTCCCAGATCACCTGCAGCCCCACCAAATGCCATTTCCTCCCTCCTCTTTACACAATGTAGCTATCAGGAAAAGTGTGTTAAATGGTTTTCAAAAGAACTAAAATAGGTAGGTAGAGAGAAACAAAACAGGAGATACAGCACGCATGGATGGAGGACAGAAAATCACAATAAAGTTAACCTCAGTAAAGCATTTGAAATCAATCTTCTTACCTTTATAATAATATAAGCTACAGAGTAGAAATTGCTAGGTGGTGAAGAAAAGTATCCCATCAGACTAGCTGACTGGACAGCACTGATGCATCTTGGAAAATTAGTTACACTGAACATGCTTAGACTGTACAATCCAAATTTTAGCTGACAGAATCACCTGTCTGAACAAAATATCAAGTCTAATCCCAAGCTTTTGAGAAGTGCTAAGGCTTTTCAAGTAAAAACTTTATTGAAGGCATTAACAAGCACGAAAGACAATTCCACAGATATATTTAATCAGTGAAATATGTACTTTTTTTTAGTTTTTATTATTTTATTTTGGACAATAAAAATGTTAATTTGAAAAATATGGCAGATGAGAAAGATATCAAAAGAGATCTATGGAAACGTGGTGACCAGATTGCACAATCACAAGGTGACATACTCTCACTCTAAAATAGCAGCTTTCCAGTGTCTCAGATTTCAGTGTGATACCTTAAACATTGAAATACCTAGCTCAGGGCCTCCTACAGGAGTAAAAGGTACTGCAGGCACTTACAATGAGTTTCCAATACTGTATAAAGTGCACGCCCCATGTAAAAATGTAATATCGAATAGATACAATAGACAGATTGCAATTGACTAACTATGTTTCTTTATACTTTTGCATTAGAGTGTGTAATGTCCAAGAGCTTGACAGATATACAATGCATTCATATGCAAAGCTTTTGTATTATAGATACAAAATATATCTATAAGCTCACCAATCACACTTTCAATAGCTGTGACAATTTTCACCCATCTATTGCTCCTTTTTTTGGGGGGGGGGGGTGGTTGGGGCAAGATTTGGGTTTGCCTTCTGCTCTATTCCCAGGGTTTCAATCCTTCATCAGGGACTTCAATCCCTTGAATCTAGTGAAGGATTCAGAAACTGCATCTGCCATAATTTCTCAACTCCCAACTCTGCTGTTCCTGACTCATTTGCCTGCAACTCTGGTGAGACACTATCAGTTGTTTTGAGGTGTATTTGGTGGTTTTGGTTCAGGACAGAATGGTGTTCACAACACTAGGAGAATTCCCTGCTCTTCAAGTAGTGCCATGTGATCTTTTAACTTTCACATGAACTACTGAAACAGGGAAATGGGACCTCTTCCCCCAATGCAGTACTATATTGAAATATCATCTTTTACCCTAGTTTCTTCTGGGTGCTCAAGGAAGAGAGAATATCTGTATTAGTCTGTGAGCAAAGCCAGGGTAATATATAATATAGCACTTATGTGGTATAATGCAATCATTATAAAACAGCATCTAAAGATAGATGTATTTAACTTATAAAAATTTCAAAAGTATGTTTTAGAAAGCCTACCTCTCTAGAAAGAATACACAACATTTTAAGCTGTAAAGAGTAGATCCAGAAAGTTGCACTAAAATGTGTCTTCGCTGAAGTAGAATCACCAGATCACTACACAACATTGGCCATTTCTTGTCCAAGCCACTAGATGGAGCAGGGTGCAGTAACAGTTTTTTTTTATTTAAAAACTTATGAAACCAAAGTCATGCTACAGAAACGCATCTCTTGCTGATCACACAGTGGTACTGACAGTACCTGTGTGAGTGCAGAACCCAGATCTCTCTCCTTTTTTCTGGGAAGGCAAACAGGCAAGAAGCAACACAAGAAAAAAATATTGATTTTGTACCTTCCCTGTCAAAAAACTGCCTGGTATCACTTGGCGCCTTCACACAATACAGCAAAGCCTGCAAACTTAAAGGGTGAACCAACCTACATCCTACCACTCCAACATGCTGTATGACCATGTCACCGATCAGCAAGAGTGTTGATTTTTTTTTTAAAAGCTAAAGTTCAGATAAACTTCACCCTCAAAAAAGGTAAAGTTAAATTGGAAGTGGTCGATCATCTTTATGAATTTTAATTCTAGCAGTAACTAGGAAGAAATATAAACTAGATAGAAAGAATAAATAAATAAAATAAATAAACTGGATATAACCAGGAAAAATGTATATTTATTGAGCTATCCTGAAATAAATTAGGCGAGGGGATGGGAGGGGAGGGGTAGGGCAAGAATCACCAGGTTGGTTTTTCTTTCATCGGTGAAGTGATTTTGCCTCAGCCATAGCGCTGAGGCTGTATATCCTGCAGATAGAACCAGTGACGGTTGGGTGGGTATTGAGTCCAGTGGCAGGAGGGATTAATCAAGCAAACTGCTCTGCTCCAGTGTTGAACTTCTTGAATCTTGTTGCAGCTGCACCCATCCAGGCAAGAGCCAATTACTGCACCAATTAAATACATACTTTGGTTCTGTCTTCACAAAGGAGGACACAAATAACCTCCCAGAGATGTCGGGGAACATAGGGTCTAATGAAAGGGAGGAACTGATAGAAATCAGTATTTGTAGGAAAATGCTGTTAGAGAAATTGACGGGATTGAAGGCCGATAAATCCCCAGGGCCTGATAATCTACATCCTAGGGTACTTAAGGAAGTGGCCCTAGAAATAGTAGATGCATTGCTGGTCATCTTCCAAAATTCGATAGACTCTGGAACAGTACCCATGGATTGGCGGGTAGCTAATGTTACCCCACTATTCAAAAAAGGTGGTAGAGAGAAAACGGGGAATTACAGACCGGTTAGCCTGACATCGGTAGTGAGGAAAATGCTAGAGTCCATTATAAAAGATGTAATAGCAGAGCACTTGGAAAACAGTGACCGGATTGGACAAAGTCAACATGGATTTACAAAAGGTAAATCGTGCTTGACTAATCTACTGGAAGTTTTTGAGGATGTAACTGGTAAAATAGATAAGGGAGAACCAGTGGATGTGGTGTATTTGGGCTTTCAGAAGGCTTTTGATAAGGTCCCGCATAAGAGATTAGCATGTAAAGTTAAGGCACATGGGATTGGGGGCAAGGTACTGACTTGGATAGAGAACTGGCTGGCAGACAGGAAGCAAAGAGTTGAATAAACGGCTCTTTTTCCGAGTGGCAGGCAGTGACTAGTGGGGTACCGCAGGGATCGGTCCTTGGACCCCAGCTATTCACAATATATATTAATGATCTAGACAAGGGAACTAGATGTAATATCTCCAAGTTTGCAGACGACACAAAGCTGGGTGGGCATGTGTGCTGTGAGGAGGATGCAGAGAAACTCCAGTATGATTTGGACAGGTTGGGTGATTGGGCAGAAGCATGACAGATGCAATATAACTTGGATAAATGCAAGGTTATCCACTTTGGTGTCAAAAACAAGGCGGCAGATTATTATCTGAATGGCAATAGATTGGGAGAAGGGGAAGTGCAACGAGACCTGGGCGCCCTTGTGCACCAGTTGCTGAAGGTAAGCATGCAGGTGCAACAGGCGGTTAAGAAGGCAAATGGTATGTTGGCCTTCGTAGCGAGAGGGTTTGAGTACAGGAACAAGGATGTCTTGCTGCAGTTGTACAGGGCCTTGGTGAGACCACATCTTGAGTATTGTGTGCAGTTTTGGTCGCCTTATCTGAGGAAGGATGTTCTTGCCATGGAAGGAGTGCAGCGAAGATTCACCAGGCTGATACCTGGGATGGCAGGAATGACGTATGAGGAGAGATTGGGGCGATTGGGCTTGTATTCGCTGGAGTTTTGAAGAATGAGAGGGGATCTCATTGAAACTTATAAAATTCTAACAGGACTAGACAGACTAGATGCAGGAAGGTTGTTCCCGATGGTCGGGGAGTCCAGAACCAGGGGTCACAGTCTAAGGATAAGGGGTAAGCCATTTAGGACAGAGATGAGGAGGAATTTCTTCACCCAGAGAGTGGTGAACCTGTGGAATTCTCTACCACAGAAGGCAGTAGAGGCCAATACATTAAATACTAGCTGGAGTGCCCGGCGGTGCCGAGGGTTTTTTGAGGGCATGTTGGAAGAGAGAGAGAGAGCGACTGGTTGGGGGGGAAAGAGAGAGCGGCTGGGGGGGAAAGAGAGAGTGACTGGGGGGGGAAAGAGAGAGCGACTGGGGGGGGAAAGAGAGAGCGACTGGGGGGGGAAAGAGAGAGAGCGACTGGGGGGGGAAAGAGAGAGAGCGACTGGGGGGGGGAAAGAGAGAGCGACTGGGGGAGGGGGGGAAAAAGAGAGCGACTGGGGGCGGGGGAAAAGAGAGAGCAACTAGGGGGGGAAGAGAGAGCGACTGGGGGGGGAAAAGAGAGAGCGACTGGGGGGGGAAAAGAGAGAGCGACTGGGGGGTGACTGGGGGCAAGAGCCCGCGCGACTGGGGGAGGAAGAGCCCGCGCGACTGGGGGGGGGGGGAAGAGCCCGCGCGACTGGGGGGGGGAAGAGCCCGCGCGACTGGGGGGGGAAGAGCCCGCGCGACTCGGGGGGGGGGGGAAGAGCCCGCGCGACTGGGGGGGGGAAGAGCCCGCGCGACTGGGGGGGGGAGAAGAGCCCACGCGACTGGGGGGGGGGGGGGAAGAGCCCGCGCGACTGGGGGGGGGGGAAAGAGCCCGCGCGACTGGGGGGGGGGGAAGAGCCCGCGCGACTGGGGGGGGGGGGGGGGGAAGAGCCCGCGCGACTGGGGGGGGGAAGAGCCCGCGCGACTGGGGGGGGGGAAGAGCCCGCGCGACTGGGGGGGGGGGGGGAAGAGCCCGCGCGACTGGGGGGGGGAAGAGCCCCGCGCGACTGGGGGGGGGGGGAAGAGCCCGCGCGACTGGGGGGGGGGGAAGAGCCCGCGCGACTGGGGGGGGGGGGAAGAGCCCGCGCGACTGGGGGGGGGAAGAGCCCGCGCGACTGGGGGGGGAAGAGCCCGCGCGACTGGGGGGGGAAGAGCCCGCGCGACTGGGGGGGGGAAGAGCCCGCGCGACTGGGGGGGGGGGGAAGAGCCCGCGCGACTGGGGGGGGGAGAAGAGCCCGCGCGACTGGGGGGGGGGAAGAGCCCGCGCAACTGGGGGGGGGGGAAGAGCCCGCGCGACTGGGGGGGGGGGGAAGAGCCCGCGCGACTGGGGGGGGGGGGGGGGGAAGAGCCCGCGCGACTGGGGGAAAGAGCGCGCGCGACTGGGGGAAGGAGCACGCGCGACTGAGGGCAAGAGCGCGCGCGACTGGGGGGAAGAGAGAGAGCGCGACTGGGGGGAAGAGAGAGAGCGCGACTGGGGGGAGGGGCGGAGGGGAGGAAGGGGGGAGGGTAGGAAGGGGAAGGGGAGGTGGAGGCGGGGGGAGGGTAGTAAGGGGAGGAAGGGGGGGAGGAATGGGGGGGGAGGGGAGGGAGAGATAGGGAGAGGAGGGGGGGAGAAAGGGAGTGGGGGAGCCAGCAGACCCTCTCCCCTCTGCCGGCGATGGCTCCGCTGAGCTCCGTGCCGCCCCACGCACTGACATACCGAGCACAGCGCCCCGGTGAGCCCGAGCCCCGCCCTCCCGAGGCCGGGCCTGAGATGGCCGATTGCGGCTGGCCGGGCCCGGTTGCCTTGGTAACCCTCCTCCCCTCTCCGCCTCCCGATCTCCGGGACCGGGCGGCTTGAGACGGCCGATTGCGGCTGGCGAGCCCAGTTGCCGGGGTAACCCTCTCCGCTCCCCCTCCCCTCCCGAGCCCCGCCCCCCCCCCCCGAGCCCCGCCCCCCCCCCAACCTGCTCGCTTCCCTCTGGCCGCACTCTGTGGAGGTGCGCGTGCGCCATGAAGCGTGAGGAGCTTGCAGTGAGCCCAGCCAGCCTTTACCAAGATGGCTGGCCGCTGGTTCGGAATCGGGCCCAGCGGGATGGCCGGTGCGTAGCTCGGGCGTGGCTGGGCAACAGACGCCCAGGCTTCGAGGCCTGCCTGGAAAAACGGTGAAAGGTAGGAAAATTATAGAGGTTAGAAAAAAGATTTACAAATGAATTAACTTTTTTAAAAACAATTTGTGTTTTAAAAGCAACTTTTTTTTTTGGTTGAAATGTAGATTTGAAAAGAAACACGCAGAAAGCGGGAAAAAGAAATGAAAAGTTTGGAATCAAGATGGCGGCGACTCACCTCGGTTCAGAACGATAAGGCCCGCCCACACACACACCGATTGGTCGACCGTCAGGTCACCGAAGCGTAGGATTGGCCAATCGTCCCGTCACTGGACTCTGAGGGCCCGCCCGCACGCGCCAGGAACCCGCCCCCGCCACGCAGCAATTGGTCGACCGTCGGGTCGCTCGACCGTACGATTGGTCGACCTAGACGTCACTCAATGCTAATGAGCAGATAATGAGCGGAATTTTGAACGTTTTTTGGATACCGCGGGGCGCAATTTTTGTCTCACCGAAACGTAAATACGCTTACGACCGTTTTGGAATCGTAAGCTTTCTTTTGATGTAACACACGTGTAGGTACGCTCTATAACTTGAGAGTGTATAGCCAGACAGACAGACAGACAGATCTATCCTTATATATATAGAAATAAAATAAAATAAAAAAATATAATAATATATATATAAATATAGAAAGAAAGAATATTCAAGAAGGAGTTGGATATATTTCTTAAGGCTAAAGGGATCAAGGGATATGGGGAGAAAGCAGGGACAGGGTACTGAATTTGGATGATCAGCCATAATCGCATTGAATGGCAGAGCAGGCTCGAGGGGCCAAATGGCCTACTCCTGCTCCTATCTTCTATGTTTCTATGTATCACACTCCCGATTTGAGCTTTGTAGATGGTAGAGTGGCTTTAAGGGATCAGAAGTGAGCCACTTATCAAATAGTGCTCAGCGTCTGCCCTGCTCTTGTAGACCCAATTGGGAGATAGCTAGTCCAGTTAAGCTTCTGGTCAGTGGTGACCCTCAAGATGTTGATGGCGGGGGACTCGGCAATGGTGGCGCTGTTGATGGTCAGGAGGAGATGGTTATAACCTAGCGCGAATGTTGCCTGCTACTTGTCAACCCCAGCCTGGAAAACATCCATGTCTTGCCATACACAGGCGTAGGCTGCTCCATTATCAGAGGAGTTGTGAATTCCATTTGTGGAATTATCAGCAAACAGCCCTACTCCTGACCTTATAACAGAGGGAAGGCCATTGATGAAGCAGCTGATGATGGTTGGACCAATGATGGTGTCCAAGAACTCCTGAAGAAATATCCTGGGGCTGCAATAATCAGCCTCCAACCACCACGACCATCTTCCTTTGGTTCAGGTATGACTCCAGCGACTGGCGGGTTTTCCCTTTGACCGCCCCCCCCCCCCCCCACATTGACTTCAGTCTTGCTGATGCTCTTTGACGCCACATTCAATAAAATGCTGCCTTGATGGGCACTTACTCTCACTTCTGCTTCTGGCATTCAGCTCATGCACCCATGCCTAGGTTGACACCGAAGCGAGTTCTGGAGCCACATGGTTCTTTTAGAATCTTAACTGAGCAGGTCTTGATTGGAGGAAACTGGAAGAATGGTAATAGCCAGGTTAGATTTTTTCTGCATTTTGAATAGAACATAGCTAGCCAACTTTCCAAACTGCCAAGTAAATGTCAGCATCCAAGGAAAACACTTCACTGGCTGGAGTCATAACTAGCACAAAGGAAGATGGTTGTGGTGGTTGAAGGTCAATCATTGCGGCCCCAGGACATTGCTGCAGGAGTTCCTCAAGGAAGTGTCCTTGGCCCAACCATCTTCAGCTGCTTCATCAATGACCTCCCTCCAACATAAAGGTCAGAAATGGGAGTGTTTGCTGATAACTGCAGTGTTCAACGCCATTCACAACTCCTCAGATAATGAAGCAGTCCATGCCCGCATGCAACAAGACCTGAACAACGTTCAGGCTTGGGCTGATAAGTGGCAGGTAACATTCACGCCAAGTGCCAGGCAATGACCATCTCCAAGCGAGAGTCTAACCACCGTCCCTTGACATTCAATGGCATTACCATCGGCGAATCCCCCACCATCAACATCCTGGGAGTCACCATTAACCAGAAACTTAACTGGACCAGCCACATAAATACTGTGGCAACAAGAGCAGGTCAGAGGCTAGGTATTCTGCAGCGAGTGTCTCACCGCCTGACTCCCCAAAGTCTTCCCAACATCTAAAAGGCACAAGTAAGGAGTGTGATGGAATACTCTCCACTTGCCTGGATGAATGCAGCTCCAACAACACTCAAGAAGTTTGACACCATCCAGGACAAAGCAGCCCACTTGATTGGCACCCCATCCACCACCTTAAACATTCACTCCTTCCACCACCGGTGTACCGTGGCTGCAGTGTGTACCATCTACAAGATGCACTGCAGCAACTCGCCAAGGCTTCTTCAGCAGCACCTCCCAAACCCGCAAACTCTTCCACCTAGAAGGACAAGGGCAGCAGGCGCATGGGAACACCACCACCTCCAAGTCACACACCATCCTGACTTGGAAGTATATCGCCGATCCTTCATCGTCGCTGGATCAAAATCCTGGAACTCCCTAACTAACAGCACTGTGGGAGTACCTTCACCACACGGACTGCAGCGGTTCAAGGCGGCGGCTCACCACCATCTTCTCAAGGGCAATTAGGGATGGGCAATAAATGCTGGCCTTGCCAGCTACGCCCACATCCCATAAATGAAGTTTTTTTTATTTTAAATCAGAGCTGTGTTGGAATATCTTGAGCGGAAGCTAGCTCTGGTGCCAAGTCTTCGGCACTGAAGTGGTCAGGATCCATCGACTTCACTGTGTCTAGTGTACACTAGTCGTCAACTTCTTAGATCACATGGGGTGAGCGAAATTGGCTGGACGCTAGCATATATATATATAATGCTTGTACACAAATCACAAAGTTGGCAAGCAATTAGGAAAGCAAATGGTATATTATACTTTGATCCCTTTGTAATAAAGGCTAAGAGTAAATAAGTCTTACTACAGTTATATCTTCTTCTTAGGCCGTCCCTCAAAACCAAAGATGACTTGCTTCCACATTAAAAATGAGTTCTCAGGTGACTGATGAGTCCAATGCAGGACCTACAGTCTCTGTCACAGGTGGGGCAGACGGTGGTTGAAAGGGCGGGTGGGTGGGGTGCTTGGGTTGACGTGCGCTCCTTCCGCTTGGCTTCCGCTTGCTCCTGGCGAAGAGACAGTTATATAGGGCTTTGGCGAGACCACACCTGGAGTACTGTGCAGAGTTTAGGTTTCCTTACCGAAGGAAGGATATACTTACTTTAGAGGGAGTGCAACGTAGGTTTACTAGACTGACACCTGGGATGAGAGGATTGTCGTAGGAGGAGAGATTAGAATAGACTAGGGCTATATTCCCTAGAGTTTAGAAGAATGAGAGGGGATCTCCTTGAAACAAAATTCTGAAGGGGCTTGACAGGGTAGATGCTGGGAGGATGTTTCCTCTGGCTGGGGAATCTAGAACTAGGGGGTCACAGTCTCAGATTAAGCAATTGCCCATTTAGAACTGAGATGAGAAATGTTTTCACTGAAGAGGGTTGTGAATTTTTGGAATTCTCTACCCCAGAAAGCTTTGGATGCTCACTCGTTGACTATATTCAAGACAGAGATCGATAGATTTTTGGATACTAAGGGAATCAAGAGATATGGGGATAATGTGGGAAGGTGGAGTTGACAGAAGATCAGTCATGATCTTAGTGAATGGCAGAGCAGGCTCAAAAGACCAATGGCCTACTCCTGCTCCTATTTTTTTTAATCTTAAAAGGCCGCAAAAGTATTATTTTCAAATGTATAAGCATAGCCCTAGTTTAAAGCCAATTTCTCCTATTCCTGCCCCCAACTGAAAACCCTAAAAATTCAATTTACTGTAGTATTTAGAGAAAGTGAGTATGTACTGAAATGTATTTGATTTTGTAAATATTCATTTTGCAATAGATTTATCAGAATTAAATAAACATAAATAATGGGAAACCCAATTAAAGTTGAAACAATGCAATTTTTGCTTTGTCTATCTCCTATTGAAAATTCTGCTTAAATACATCATAAATTTTCAATTATCATTTGCATTTATACATGAATGTGTATACTCAAACTAGTCGATAGATGCATATAGAAACACTATTCTACCCTGGCCAAGATATTTATTTTGCGGCTTTTGGTTGCTGAAGAGTTACTGCCCCAGCTGGCCCCAAATCGCAGCTAAGCAAAATATAGTCATTTCTATTGAGATATTTAAAAATACTTGTGTGCTATTGCATTTACATTTATGCCCAGAGAATAATAATTTCTGTAAAACACTTAGAGTCCTCAGTTTGTGAAATAGAAATACCCGCGGGGTGATATTCAATAAGGCCCAAAAACGGGTGGTGGCACCACAGGGCGAGATTTGCTCCCTGCTGATTGGAATGATTTCAGAGCACAGCCAGCGACACACTCAGCAGGAAAACCAATGCCGCGTCACTATAGCAATGCTGCGTTTTCTTAAAGCAAGGCTATTATTTTGAAAGCAGTCTCGAGCCCTTAAAGGTGAACTGCCTTCTGGAAAAAAAAATTCCAAAAATAAGCAGTCTTTGGCTCTTAAAGCTGAGCTACCTTCTGCACGCAAGAAATGGTAAAAGTGCTTCAGCAGGCCAGGGAAAGGGCACCCAGGGTCTCGCACGCAGAACTCCAGCTTTGTGCAGAGGGTCAACACTGGAAGAGAGATCCTCTACCCATAGGGAGCCAGGAGGCCCTCCAGAAAGAAGGATGTGGGACTAGATCACCAAGGCCATCACTGCCAGCTGTTTCGCCACCCCACACCTGGCTCCAGTACCCAAAGAAGTTTCATGACCTCAGACGAGTGGTCAAGGTCAGTGAATGCATCTTCAAAAGTCATCTCCTACCAACTGCACCACTAACCTCATACACTGCTCATTGCACCATGCCCCCCATCACTCATCTACCAACAATCTCTACCAAACATGAGGCACACCTCACATTCCTAGCTTCACCTCACCCTCTTGGAGGAGACGGTGCAGGCCATTCTTGGCAGGGGCATGGCCGAGCCCTTGCCCAGTGGCAGGGCTGAAAGAATGCAAGATGCTGGTATCCTCATATGTAATCCTTCTCCTCACATCCCACAATATCTTCTGATGTACAAGATACACATGGTGTAAGCATGCATTCTTGCTTTCCCTCCCTCCCCTCACCACAACCCTACTCTTGTGCCTTCCTCATTTCACACTTAAGAAATCCAGCCTGCCCAGCTAGTGGTTGACCAAGAAGAGTGACGAAGAAATACCATCACTTGATTTGACACTCCCAGCAACCAGCTCCTCGAGGTTGTCCTACAAGGCCATCTGCAGTGTCACCCACAGAGAGTCAGCAGCCTTCCACCAGCCATGCTGCAGCCACTGAGGTAGCACTGCGTAAGAGCACTAGGATAGGCAAAAGCACAGGCAGGACAGTCACTAAGGGAATGCACAAGGGTGATTAGTTGATTTCTTGATGTCATATTGGATACATATATGGATAAAGTTGGATTGGAAAGCTTCTTTTGTGGTGGCTTTCATTTCAGCATTGTGGCCAAGATGACACTGTAGTGGTCAGTAACAGAGGAAAGGGAAGGTGTGGGACAAATGTTGAATGGGGAATTGGGGGGGGGGGGGGGGTTGTGGTTGCTGGTACCACAGGCAGATGATTTGATCCTGGATATCCCAGCCAGAAAGGGGCTGTCTGGATTGCCGCTTTCTTTCCGTTTCCTCCTCTTCCCTCTGCGAACAGTTTGTCCCATTTTCTGCCTCTGCTTCATCTCATTGTGATGTTGCACCCAAGGGGGACTGCAACTAGAGCCCCCAGGAATGTGAGCAAGTGGTCTTCTCAGAGGCCTCACTTTAACATCCAGCAGCACTCCCTGCACACTTTAACAACTTTTTTAATGTATTGCAACAAGCCACTACTCCAATAAAATAAAAAACCACTCCAAAAGCTGAAATCGAAACTTACCTGAAAGATGTGTGCGTCCATTCAAGAAGCGCTGACAGCATCTCTTCTGTGCATGGTTAAGATACAGTGGTATGGAGTGTGGCGATGTCCAAAATTGCAGTTGTGTGTCAATTCAGGCTTTGTATGTTGACTGAAGTCACAATCTGCATATTTACATGGAAGAGGCGAGCGCAGGCAATGGCAACGCTGCTGAACTCTCCAAAATGGCAGTCGGCGTGTTCCGTGCCAGAAGCGAGGGGAAGTGAGGCACTACCATTTTTTTTCAACAAAACTGGCCTTAATGGCTGGTACTACAACATCAAATTCTGAAGCCCCAGAATGCTATTCTTTGCTCAATAGCTCCCTCCTACAAATTTGTTCCCAATTTTCCACATTCTGTGCGTGTGTTTATTTTTAATTTACTCATTCGCTAGATGTGAGCATCACTGGCAAGGCCAGCAATTATTGCTTATCCCTAATTGTCCTCGAGAATGTGGTAGTGAGCCGCCTTCTTGAAACGCTACAGTCCTTGTGGTGAAGGTACTGCCAACAATGCCATTAGGTGGGAGTTCCAGGATTTTAGGATTTTCACCCAGAGACGATGAAGAAACAGCTTCATATATTTCCAAGTCAGGATGGTGGGGAACTTGGAGGTGGTGGTGTTCCCAATAGCGGCTGTTCTGGTCCTTCTAGGTGGTAGAGGTCAATCGGTTTCGGAGGTGCTGTCAAAGAAGCCTTGGCGAGTTGCTACAGTGCATCTTGTAGATGTGGTACATACTGCAGCCATGTTATGTGGTGGTGGAAGGAGTGACAAATTAAGGTGATGGATGGATGATGATCATGCAGACTGTTTTGTCCTGGATGGCGTCAACCTTCGAGTGTTGTTGGAACTGCACTCATCCAGGCAAGTGGAAAGTATTCCATCTGATGCGCTATCAATTACTCATAAAAGACTGAGAGTTAAGAGAGTAACTAAAGGCTTTTATTAACAAAAGAATGAAGGTCTGCCTCGAGTGGTCGACCGGTCCAGAATACAAAGGGGCTGGGGAGCAGTCACCTTTATACTAGGACTTGTGGGAGGAGTCAGCCGAGGCATGTCCAGGCATGTACACAGTGGAATACAAACAGTGGTTTACCACATTCACCCCTTGTTTAAAATTGAGTCCGGCGGGGTGAAGTGTATTAAAAGTTAGTGTATTGGAGTCTCTCCGGAGGTCTTGTCTGCCACTGTGATCGGTGTGGCGACAGCAGGGGTAGTGGGGCTTCCGGCGTCGAGTCCCGCGTAGGCTGTGGCACAGGCGTGTCGTCCTCGTAGATGTCGAGCGGGTCGCTGGGCCCAGGCCTGCCGTCTGCTGGGGCTGGATATCGGATCGTGGGGGGGGGGGGGTGGTAGTGAGTAGTGGGTTACTGCGGCCCCCGAGGGTGCAAGGTCTCTTATGGAGACTGTGTCCTCCCGCCCATCCGGGTATGTAATGTAAGCGTGGGGGTTGGCGTGGAGGAGGTCGACCCTCTCGACCAGGGGGTCCGTTTTATGGGTCCTCACGTGCCTTCTCAGTAGGACCGGCCCTGGGGACGTCAGCCATGGCGGAAGCGATGTCCCCGATGTGGACTTCCTTGGGAAGACAAACATTTTCTCATGAGGGGTGGCGTTAGTGGCAGTGCAGAGCAGTGACCGAATAGAGTGGAGCGCATCGGGGAGCACATCCTGCCAGCGGGAGGTTGGAAGGCCCCTAGACTTTAAGGCTAGCAGGGCGGCCTTCCACACTGTCGCATTTTCTCTTTCCACCTGTCCGTTCCCCCGGGGGTTGTAACTGGTGGTCCTGCTTGTGGCAATACCCCTAGTTAGCAGGTACTGACGGAGTTCGTCGCTCATAAACGATGAGCCCCGGTCGCTATGGATATAGCTGGGGAAGCCGAACAGGGTGAAGAGGTCGTTCAGACATTTAATGACCATGGCACTGGTCATGTCCGGGCAGGGGATGGCGAACGGGAAACGGGAGTACTCATCAATAATATTGAGGAAGTACACATTGCGGTCGGAGGAGGGGAGAGGCCCTTTAAAATCAACGCTCAGGCGCTCGAAGGGGCGAGTGGCTTTTATCAGGTGGGCCCTGTCTGGTCTATAAAAGTGCGGTTTGCACTCAGCGCAGACTTGGCAGTTCCTGGTCATGGTCCTGACCTCCTCAATAGAGTAAGGCAGGTTGCGGGCCTTGATGAAGTGGAAGAACCTGGTGACCCCCGGGTGGCAGAGGTCATTGTGGAGGGCCCGCAGTCTATCGATCTGCGCGCTGGCGCAGGTGCCACGCGATAGCGCATCCGGGGGTTCATTGAGCTTCCCAGGCCGGTACAAGATCTCGTAATTGTAGGTGGAAAGTTCAATTCTCCACCTCAAGATCTTGTCATTTTTTATTTTGCCCCTCTGCTTGTTGTTAAACATGAAAGCAACTGAATGTTGGTCAGTGAGCAGGGTAAATCGTTTTCCGGCCAGGTACTGCCTCCAATGACGCACAGCCTCCACAATCGCCTGGGCCTCCTTCTCAACAGCGGAGTGTCTGGTCTCCGGGCCTTGGAGGGTTCGTGAAAAGAAGGCCACGGGTCTCCCCGCCTGATTGAGGGTAGCGGCCAGGGCAAAGTCGGACGCGTCGCTTTCCACCTGGAAGGGGATGGATTCGTCCACTGCGTGCATGGTGGCTTTGGCAATGTCTTCCTTGATACGGTGGAAGGCTAAGCGGGCCTCTGCCGTCAAGGGAAAAGAGGTGGACTTGATCAGCGGATGGGCCTTGTCCGCATAGTAGGGGACCCACTGGGCATAATAGGAGAAAAACCCTAGGCACCTCTTCAGGGCCTTGAGGCAGTGGGAGTTCCATAAGGGGACGCATCCGGTCGGGGTCGGGGCCGATGACTCCGTGTTCCACAACACAGCCAAGGATGGCGAGGCGGTTTGTGCGGAATATGCACTTCTCCTTGTTATATGTCAGGTTCAGGAGTTGGGCGGTGCGGAGGAATTTTTCGAGGTTTGCGTCATGGTCCTGCAAGTCACGGCCGCAGATGGTCACATTGTCCAGATATGGGAAAGTGGCCTGCAACGCATTTTGATCTACCATCCGGTCCATCTCCCTTTGGAAGACGGAGACCCCGTTGGTGACGCCAAAGGGAACCCTAAGGAAGTGATAGAGGCGGCCGTTTGCCTCAAAGGCAGTATACTGGCGGTCCTCAGGGCGGATAGGGAGCTGGTGGTACGCTGATTTCAGGTCAATGGTCGAGAAGACGCGGTACTGCGCGATCTGGTTGACCATATCAGCTATGCGGGGGAGTGGGTAGGCGTCCAGCAGGGTGTAGCGATTTATTGTCTGGCTGTAGTTGATGACCAGGCGCTGCTTCTCGCCGGTCTTAACGACCACAACCTGGGCTCGCCAGGGGCTGGTGCTGCCCTCAATAATCCCTTCCTTCAGGAGCCGCTCCACTTCGGTTTTAATGAAAACCCTGTCCCCGGCACTGTATCGCCTGCTCTTTGTGGCGATGGGCTTACAGTCGGGGGTGAGGTTAGCAAACAGTGGGGGGGGGGGGGTGACTCTGAGTGTGGAGAGGTTGCACCTGGTGCGCGGCGGGCAATTTGGAAGCTTCTGGCAGCGGACTGTGAGTGGGGGTAGGGGTCCACCGTACGCCATCGTAACACTTTTAAGGTGGCACTGAAAATCTAACCCCAGCAGGACGGCAGCGCAGAGGTCGGGCAAGACCAGAAGTTTAAAATGATCGTACACGGTCCCATCTACTGCGAGTGTCACTACGCAGTAGCCGCCGATGTCCGCCGACTGGGACTCGGAGGCCATAGAAATCCGCTGGTGCGCAGGCAGGACTGGGAGAGAGCAACGCCGCACCGTGTCGGGGTGGATGAAGCTTTCCGTGCTCCCAGAGTCAAAAAGGCAGATTGTATCGTGGCCATTTACCTTAATGTCCATTGTGGAGCTGGCCAGCTGGTGCGGTCTCGCTTGGTCCAGTGTAACGGATGCCAGCGTAGGGGTCGGTGTGTCGCTGCGGGTATCAGATGAGGCGGTGTTGGGGGCCTGCTGCGTTCCGGCTGTCGTCCAAGATGGCGGCGTCCATGATCCCCATGTGGCTGGAGGCGTCCAAAATGGCTGCTGTACCAGTGGTTCGCACATGGCCGGGGAGGCCCAAGATGGCGGCCCGCATGGCCCACACGCGGCGCTGCTGGGGTTCGGGGTGGCTTTGGCCCTGCAGACGTTAGCGTAGTGTCCCTTCTTCCCGCAGCCCGAGCAGATCGCGTTTTTCGCCGGGCAGCGCGCTCTGTGGTGTTTTGCCTGGCCACAGAAGTAGCATTTCTGGCCTTGGGGCACTGCTGTCTGGCCTTGGGACACTGCTGCGGTAGTTGGGCCGTTGCTGGGGTGTGGCTGGGGTGGCACGGCGCTATGAGGCGGTCCTACCGTGTCCCAGGCTGTCATTCCCCGCGGCGTCCACGGTGCAGAGGAGTAGGCATCCATGCCCCGGTAGGCTGCATCCAATGATAGTGCGAGTTCAGAGGCCTGGTTGAGGTCGAGGTCACTCTGCTCCAACAGTCGCTGTCGGGTGTAATTGGATCTGTGGCCCGCTACAAAAGCGTCCCGGATAAGTTCCTCTGTGTACACGGCGGCTTTTACATCCTTACAACCACAGGCCCGGCCAAGCACAGACAGTGCCTGAAGGTATTCCACGGTCGACTCCCCAGAAGGTGCCTGGCGTACACTTCGTTCACTGGGCGCGTGTACTGGTCCTTGAGGAGCTCGATAGCGTCCGCGTACGAGGTCGCATCTTGGATGACCGAGTACACTCGGTGGTTCACTTTGGAGGTCAGGACATCCAGTTTGTCCTCGTCCGATTTGATTGCTGCGGAGGCGGTCAGGAATTTTTTGAAACACTTAAGCCAGTGAGTAAACTTGGTGGATGAGTCCGCCTCCCGATGATCTAAGTCCAGGCATGCTGGTGTAAGGATCTTCTCCATTATAAAAATTTTGTTAATAAAATTGATGCGCTATCAATTACTCATAAAAGACTGAGAGTTAAGAGAGTAACTAAAGGCTTTTATTAACAAAAGAATGAAGGTCTGCCTCGAGTGGTCGACCGGTCCAGAATACAAAGGGGCTGGGGAGCAGTCACCTTTATACTAGGACTTGTGGGAGGAGTCAGCCGAGGCATGTCCAGGCATGTACACAGTGCAATACAAACAGTGGTTTACCACACCATCACACTCCTAACTTGTGCCTTGTAGGTGATGGAGAGGCTTTGGGGAGTCAGGAGGCGAGTCACTCGATGCAGAATACCCAGCCTCTGACCTGCTCGGTCACCACAGTATTTATGTGGCTGGTCCAGTTAAGTTTCTGGTCAATGGTGACCAACAGGATGTTGATGGTGGGGGATTTAACGATGGTAATGCTATTTAATGTCCAGGTAGGTAGTTGGACTGTCTCGTGTTACTTGCCACTGATCATAAGAACATAAGAAATAGGAGCAGGAGTAGGCCATACGGCCCCTCGGGCCTGCTCCGCCATTCAATAGGATCATGGCTGATCTGAATCTAGACTCACGTCCACTTCCCTGCCCTCTCCCCATAACCCCTAATTCCCTTATCTGCTAGGAAAATGTCTATCTCCATTTTAAATTTATTTAATGTTGCAGCTTCCACAGCTCTCTGGGGTAGCAAATTCCATAGATTTACTACCCTCTGAGTGAAGAAGTTTCTCATCTCAGTTTTGAAAGGGCAGCCCCTTATTCTAAGATTATGCCCCCTAGTTCTAGTCTCACCCATCAGTGGAAACATCCTCACCGCATCTACCCGATCAAGCCCCCTCACAATCTTATATGTTTCGATAAGATCGCCTCTCATTCTTCTGAACTCCAATGAGTAGAGTCCCAACCTACTCAACCTTTCCTCATACGTCAACCCCCTCATCTCTGGAATCAACCGAGTGAACCTTCTCTGAACCACCTCGAGAGCAAGTATATCTTTTCTTAAATATGGAAACCAAAACTGCACACAGTATTCCAGGTGTGGCCTCACCAATACCCTGTATAACTGCAGCAAGGCTTCCCTGTTTTTATACTCCATCCCCCTTGCAATAAAAGCCAAGATTCCATTGGCCTTGCTGATCACCTGCTGCACCTGCATACTAACTTTTTGTGTTTCATGCACCAGGACCCCCAGATCCCTTTGTACTGTAGCACTTTGCAGTTTCTCTCCATTTAGATAATAACTTGCTCTTTGATTTTTTCTGCCAAAGTGCATAACCTCACACTTTCCAACATTATATTGCATCTGACAAATCTCTGCCCACTCACTTAGCCTGTCTATGTCCTTTTGCAGGTTTTTTATGTCCTCCTCACTCACTGCTTTCCCTCCCATCTTTGTATCGTCGGCAAACTTGGATATGTTGCACTCGGTCCCTTCCTCCAAATTGTTAATATAGATTGTAAAGAGTTGGGGTCCCAGCACTGACCCCTGCGGAACACCACTAGTTACTGATTGCCAGCCTGAGAACGAACCATTTATCCCAACTCTTTGTTTTCTGTTAGTTAGCCAATCTTCCACCCATGCCAGTATATTACCCCCAATCCCGTGATTTCTTATCTTGATCAGTAATCTTTTGTGTGGAACCTTGTCAAATGCCTTTTGGAAGTCCAAATACACTACATTCACTGGTTCCCCTTTATCCACCCTGTATGTTACATCCTCAAAGAATTCGAGCAAATTTGTCAAACATGACTTCCCCTTCGTAAAACCATGCTGACTCTGTCCTATTAAATTATGTTTATCCAAATGCTCTGTTACTGTTTCCTTAATAATAGACTCCAACATTTTGCCAACCACAGATGTTAGGCTAACTGGTCTATAGTTTCCAGCTTTTTGTCTACTTCCCTTCTTAAATAAGGGTGTTACATTAACAGTTTTCCAATCTGCCGGGACCTTTCCTGAGTCCAGGGAGTTCTGGAAAATGATCACCAATGCATCCACAATCCCTACCGCCACTTCTCTCAAGACCCTAGGATGTCGGCCATCAGGTCCAGGGGATTTATCCGCCTTAAGTCCCATTATTTTACTGAGTACCATCTCCTTAGTGATTTTAATCGTGTTTAGCTCCTCCCCCCCCCCCCCCCCCCCCCCACATTGTCCCCGGTTTGTCCAGTGTTGGGATATTTTTAGTGTCCTCTACTGTAAAGACTGATACAAAATATTTGTTCAGCGTCTTTGCCATCTCCATGTTCCCCACCACTAGTTTTCCGTTCTCATCCTCTAAGGGACCAACGTTCACTTTAGCCACCCTTTTTCTTTTTATATAGCTGTAGAAACTCTTGCTATCTGTTTTTATATTTTTTGCTAGTTTACTTTCATAATCTATCTTCCCTTTCTTAATTAATCTTTTAGTTATTCTTTGCCGGCTTTTAAATGCTGCCCAATCTTCTATCCTCCCACTAGATTTGGCTAATTTATATGCCCTTGTTTTCAGTCGAATACTATCCTTTATTACTTTACTAAGCCACGGATGGCTGTCTTTTCTTTTACTCCCCTTTTTCCTCAGTGGAATATATTTATCTTGAAAGATGTGAAATATCTCCTTGAATGTAGACCACTACTCTTGTACCGTCTTACACTTTAATCTGTTTTCCCAGTCCACTTTAGTCAATTCTACTCTCATACCTTCATAGTCTCCTTTATTTAAGCTTAGTACGCTGGTTTGAGATCCAACTCTCTCACCCTCAAACTGAATTTGGAATTCAACCATATTATGGTCACTCATTCCAAGGGGATCCTTTACTAGGACATTTTTTATTAATCCTGTCTCATTACACAGGACCAGATCTAAGATTGCCTGCCCCCTGGTTGGTTCAGTTACATACTGCTCAAGGAACCCGTCCCTAATACACTCTATGAACTCGTCCTCAATGCTGCCATGCCCAATTTGATTAGTCCAGTCAATATGAAAGTTAAAATCCCCCATGATTATAGCTGTTCCCTTATTACAAGCCCCAACTATTTCCTGATTTATACTCCGACCAACAGAGTTGCAACTGTTAGGAGGCCTCTAGACTACGCCCACTAGTGACTTTTTCCCCTTATTATTCCTTATCTCCACCCAAACTGTTTCACTATCCTGATCCTTTGACCCAATATTATTTCTGACTATTGCAGTGATTCCATCCTTGATTAACATAGCAACCCCACCTCCCTTTCCTTCCTGTCTGTCCTTCCTAATTGTCAAATACCCTTGTATGTTTAGTTCCCAGTCATAATTATCTTGCAGCCATGTTTCCGTAATGGCCACCAGATCATACCCATGTGTAGTTATTTGCACCGTCAACTCGTCAATTTTGTTATGAATGCTGCGTGCATTCAGATAAAGAACTTTCAAATATGTTTTCTGACAATTTATTCCTGCTTTTACCCCTTTTACTACTTTACCTTTATCATTCTACATTCTGTCCCTTCCTGACATGCTCTGGTTTTTAATTCCCCCACTGCTACCTTGCTCTATTGCCTTCTCCGGTCATTTTTATTTTTCGCTCTCTTAAAACCTCCCCCCCACTAATTAGTTTAAAGCCCTCTCTACAGCCCTAGTTATTCGATTCGCCAGGATTCTAGTCCCAGCACTGGCCAAGTGAAGTCCATCCCAACGGAACAGCTCTCTCCTGTCCCAGTGTCCCAGGAAGCAAAACCCATTTCTCCCACACCAGTCTTTGAGCCACGCATTTAACTCTCTAATTTTATTTACCCTAGCCAAATTTGCACGTGGCTCAGGTAGTAATCAGCCCAAGCCTAGATGTTGTCCAGGTCTTGTTGAATGCAGGGACAAATGGCTTCATTATCTGAGCAATTGCAAATGGAACTGAATACTGTGCAATCGTCAGTGAACATCCCCACTTCTGACCTTATGATGGAGGGAAGGTCATTGATGAAGCAGCTGAAGATGATTGGGCCTAGGACACTGCCCTGAGGAACTCCTGCAGGGGGGGAACTTAAAACAATCACCATCACTAGAGAGAAAGTACTAGGCAAACTAATGAGGTTAAAGGTGGACAAGTCCCCTGGACCCGATGGCCTGCATCCTAGAGTCTTAAAAGAGGTGGCTGCAGAGATAGTGGATGCATTGGTTGTAATCTACCAAAATTCCCTGGATTCTGGAGAGGTCCCAGCAGACTGGAAAACCACAAATGTAACACCCCTATTTAAGAAAGGAGGGAGACAGAAAGCAGGCAACTATCGACCAGTTAGCCTAATATCTGTCATTGGGAAAATGCTGGAGTCCATCATTAAGGAAGTGATAGCAGGACATTTAGAAAATCATAATATAGCCAAGCAGAGTCAGCATGGTTTTATGAAAGGGAAATCATGTTTGACAAAATTGCTGGAGTTCTTTGAGGATGTAACGAGCAGGGTGGATAAAGGGGAACCAGTAGATGTGGTGTATTTGGATTTCCAGAAGGCATTCGATAAGGTACCATATAAAAGGTTACTCCACAAGATAAGAGCTCACAGGGTTGGGGGTAATATATTAGCATGGTTGGATAGAGAATTGGCTAACTAACAGAAAACAGAGAGTCGGGATAAATGGGTCATTTTCAGGTTGGCAAACTGTAACTCGTGGGGGGCCGCAGGGATCAGTACTGGGGCCTCAACTATTTACAATCTATATTAATGACTTGGATGAAGGGACGGAGTGTAATGTAGCCAAGTTTGCTGATGATACAAAGATAGCTGGGAAAGCAAATTGTGTGGAGGATGCAAAGAATCTCCAAAGGGATATAGATAGGCTAAGTGAGTGGGCAAAAATCTGACAGATGGAGTTTAATGTGGGAAAATGTGAGGTTATCCACTTTGGTAGGAAAAATAAAAAAGCAAAATTATTTAAATGGGGCGAGATTACAAAATGCTGAGGTACAGAGGGATCTGGGGGTCCTTGTACATGAATCACAAAAAGTTAGCATGCAGGTACAGCAAGTAATTAGGAAGGCAAATGGTATCTTGGCCTTTATTGCAAAGGGAATGGAGTATAAAAGTAGGGAAGTCCTGTTACAACTGCACAGAGTGTTGGTGAGACCACAACTGGAGTACTGCGTACAGTTTTGGTCTCCTTATTTAAGGAAGGATATACTTGCATTGGAGGCAGTTCAGAGAAGGTTCACAAGGTTGATTCCAGAGGTGAAGGGGTTGTTTTATGAAGAAAGGTTGAACAGGTTGGGCCTATACTCATTGGAGTTTAAGAGAATGAGGTGGGATCTTATTGAAACATAAGATTCTGAAGGGGCCTGACAGGGTAGATGCAGAGAGGATGTTTTCCCTCATGGGGGAATCTAGAACTAGGGGGCATAATTTCAGAATAAGGGGAAACTCTTAAATCGTGAATGAGGAGGAATTTCTTCTCTCAGAGGGTCATGAATCTTTGGAATTCTCTTCCCCAGAGAGCTGTGGAGGCTGGGTCATTGAATATATTTAAGGTAGAGATAGACGGATTTTTGAACAATAAGGGAGTCAAGGGTTATGGGAAGCGTGCAGGGAAGTGGAGTTGAGGCCAAGATCAGATCAGCCATGATCTTATTGAATGGCGGAGCAGGCTCGAGGGGCCAAATAAGAACATAAGAACATAAGAAATAGGAGCAGGAGTAGGCCAATCGGCCCCTCGAGCCTGCTCCACCATTCAATAAGATCATGACTGATCTGATCCTAACCTCAAATCTTCTATCACTCTGCATCCACCCGAACCCATGTGATCTCCCGGGAGAGGCGAAAAACCAGATAAAGACCCAATGGCCAATTTGGGAGAAAAAAATCTGGGAAATTCTTCCAGGAGGTCACTCTGTCCCTATATTTTCTACAGTACTTACCTTCTGTAAAGGCGATGTCCACCCCAGCCAGGAACAGGAATAAAACCATCTCCTGAAATCTAACACAGAATTAGAACACAGTAGGAGCAGAACCAGGCTACACGGCCCCTGGGCCCACTCCACTACCCACAGGGCCATGACCATTCCAAACCTAGACTCATGTCCAATTTCCTGCCCGCTCCCCGTAACCCTTAATTCCCTTTACTTCTAGGAAACTATCTATTTCTGTTTTAAATTTATTTAATGATGTAGCTTCCACAGCTTTCTGGGGCAGCAAATTCCACAAACCTACCACCCTCTGAGTGAAGAAGTTTCTCCTCATCTCAGTTTTGAAAGAGCAGCCCCTTATTCTAAGATTATGCCCCCTAGTTCTAGTTTCACCCTTCATTGGGAACATCCTCACCACATCCACCCGATCAAGCCCCTTCACAATCTTGTATGTTTCAATAAGATCGCCTCTCATTCTTCTGAACTCCAATGAGTAGAGACCCAATCTACTCAACCTCTCCTCATATGACCACCCCCTCATCCCCGGGATTAACCGAGTGAACCTTCTTTGTACTGACTCGAGAGCGAGTATGTCTTTTCTTAAGTATGGACACCAACACTGTATGCAGTATTCCAGGTGCGGTCTCACCAATACCTTGTACAACTGCAGCAATACCTCCCTGTTTTTATATTCCATCCCCCTAGCAATAAAAGCCAACATTCCATTGGCCTTCTTGATCACTTGCTGCACCTGCACACTAACTTTTTGAGTTTCGTGCACCAGGACCCCCAGATCCCTTTGTACTACAGTACTTTCCAGTTTCTTGCCATTAAGATAATAACTTGCTCTATGATTTTTCCTGCCAAATTGCATAACCTCACACTTTCCAGTATTGTATTCCATCTGCCAAATCTCTGCCCACTTACTTAGCCTGTCTATGTCCCTTTGCAGGTTTTTTATGTCCTCCTCACTCACTACTTTCCGTCCCATCTTTGTATCATCTGCAAACTTTGATATGTTACACTCGGTCCCCTCCTCCAAATCGTTAATATAGATTGTAAAGAGTTGGGGACCCAGCACTGACCCCTGCGGAACACCACTAGTTACTGGTTGCCAATCTGAGAACGAACCATTTATCCCAACTCTCTGCTTTCTGTTAGAGAGCCAATCCTCCACCCACGCCAGAATATTACCCCCAATCCCGTGATTTTTTACCTTGAGCAATAATCTTTTGTGTGGCACCTTGTCAAATGCTTTTTGGAAGTCTAAATACACTACGTCCACTGGTTCCCCTTTATCCACCCTGTATGTTACATCCTCAAAAAACTCCAGCAAATTTGTCAGACATGACTTCCCCTTCATGAAACCATGCTGAGTTTGTCCTATTAAATTATGTTTATCCAAATGTCCCGTTACTGTCTCCTTAATAATGGACTCCAACATTTTACCAACCACAGATGTTAGGCTAACAGGTCTATAGTTTCCAGCCTTCTGCCTACTACCCTTTTTAAATAAGGGTGTTACATTAGCAGTTTTCCAATCTGCCGGGACCTTTGCTGAGTCCAGTGAGTTTTGGAAAATTATTACCAATGCATCCACAATCCCTACTGCCACTTCCCTCAAGACCCTAGGATGCAAGCCATCAGGTCCAGGGGATTTATCCGCCTTGAGTCCCATTATTTTACCAAGTACCACTTCCTTAGTGATTTTAATCGTATTTAGTTCCTCCCCCCCTAGAGCCCCCTGTTTGTCCAGTGTTGGGATATTCTTAGTGTCCTCTACTGTAAAGACTGATACAAAATAATTGTTCAGTGTTTTTGCCATCTCCATGTTTCCCACCATTAATTTCCTGGTCTCATCCTCTAAGGGACCAACATTTACTTTAGCCACCCTTTTTCTTTTTATATAACTATAGAAACTTTTGCTGTCTGTTTTTATATTTTTTGCTAATTTACTTTCATAATCTATCTTCCCTTTCTTAATCAATCTTTTAGTTATTTTTTGCTGTCTTTTAAAGACTTCCCAATCTTCCATCCTCCCACTAGATTTGGCTACCTTATATGCCCTTGTTTTTAGTCGGATACTATCCTTAATTACTTTACTTAGCCACGGATGGCTATATTTTCTTTTACACCCTTTTTTCCTCAGTGGAATATATATTTTTTGGAAGTTGTAAAATAACTCCTTAAATGTACACCACTGATCATGTACCGTCTTACCCTTTAATCTATTTTCCCAGTCCACTCTAATCAATTCCGCTCTCATACCTTCATAGTCTCCTTTATTCAAGCTCAGCACGCTTGTTTGAGATCCAACCTTCTCACCCTCTAATTGAATATGGAATTCAACCATGTTATGGTCACTCATTCCAAGGGGATCCTTTACTAGGACATTTTTAATTAATCCTGTCTCATTACACAGGACCAAATCTAAGGTTGCTTGCCCCCTGGTCGGTTCAGTTACATACTGCTCAAGAAACCCATCCCTAATACACTCAATGAACTCATCCTCAAGGCTGCTCTGCCCAATTTGATTTGTCCAGTTAATATGATAATTAAAATCCCCCATAATTATAGCTGTTCCCTTATTACAAGCCTCAACTATTTCCTGATTAATACTCCGTCCAACAGAGTTGCAACTGTTCGGAGGCCTATAGACTACACCCACTAGTGTTTTTTTCCCCTTATTATTCTTTATCTCCACCCAAACTGTTTCACTATCCTGCTCCTTTGACCCAATATCATTTCTCTGTATTATAGTGATTCCTTCCTTTATTAACATAGCCACCCCACCTCCTCTCCCTTCCTGCCTGTCCTTCCGGATTGTTAAATAACCTGGTATGTTTAATTCCCAGTCATGGTCACCCTGCAGCCATGTTTCTGTAATGGCCACAAGATCATACCCATATGTCGTTATTTGTGCCGTTAACTCATTCATTTTGTTACGAATGCTACTACTCCTGCTCCTACGTCTTATGTCCTTATGATGTCCTGGGGCTGAGGTGTTTGGCCTCCAACACTACAACCATCTTCCTTTCTGCTAGGTATGACTCCAACCAGTGGAGAGCTTTCCCTCTGGTTTAGTGACTTCAATTTTACAAGGGCTTCTTGGTGCCACACTCCCTCTCACCTCAGGGAATTCAGCTCTTTTGTCTATGTTTGGACCAAGGCTGTAATGAGGTCTAGAGCCAAGTAGTCTGGGCAGAACCCAAACAGAGAATCGGTGAGCAGGTTATTGTTAAGTAATTGATGCGTGATAGCACTGTCGACGACACCTTCCATCACTGTGCTGATGGAGAGTGGGCGGATAGCAGTTTTTGGTTGGATTGGATTTGTCTTACTTTTTGTGGACAGGACATACCTGGGCATTGTCGGGTAGATGCCAGTGTTATGGAGAAGCTTGGCTAGAAGCGCGGCTAGTTCTTCCCCCTCCTCCTCCATGCACACCCAATCGCCCGTTATTTCCATACTCTTGTTCAGGCACCCGATAGGGATACCACCCCCTCCTGCTGGCCTCATCCAATTTCAAGCATCTGGTCACGAGCCATTCACCCACTCTCTGCTCCACGTCTCCTTCCATACTAGCTCGTGTTCTTCATCTTCACCAGTTTGCCAGTGATGGAAAAACTGCGTGTCACTTTTGAAACCACTATGAAAGATTTACTAGTCCAAAGTCTTGCATACAGCACATACTTTCCGTTCACAATTACATCCTGTAATACCCCATTGTCACACTTTGCTGATATGATTATAAAACAGTGCATCATGCGACTCATCTTCCTACATGAGCCTCTGCAGAGCAAATATTTTATATAATACATATATTCAATTTAATTGCATGGAGCAATTTGTGTAATGCATAAAATAAAATGAAAATATTTGTGCAATTTTATACTTGAAAGTGGATCCATTTTTCCACTGGGCAGAAGCATGTACCTTTTTTATTCATTCATGGGATGTGGGCGTCGGTGGCGTCGGTGGCAAGGCCAGCATTTATTGTCTATCCCTAAACTGTGCAAGTGATTGGCAACTGTGCAAGCTATTGCATGATGAGGTAGAAATTTGGGATATAATTCTTCAGTGGAAGGCTTGTTTGCAAAGGGGTTGGGGTCTTTTTGGTGTTTGTTATGTGAAATTGGATATCATAGAAACTTACAGCACAGGAGGAGGCCATTTCGGCCCATCATGTCGGGGCCGGCCAACAAAGAGCTATCCAACCTAATCCCACTTTCCGATCTTGGTCCGTAGCCCTGCAGGTTAGAGCATCCCAAGTGCACATCCAAGTACTTTTTAAAATGTGGTTAGGGTTCCTGCCTCTACCACCCTTTCAGGCAGTGAGTTCCAGACACCCACCACCCTCTGGGTGAAGACATTTCCCCTCAAATCCCCTCAACCTTCCACCAATTACTTTAAATCTGTGCCACCCTGGTTTTTGACCCCTCTGCTAAGGGAAAGAGGTCCTTTCTATCCACTTTATCTAGGCCCCTCTCAATTTTATGCACCTCAATAAGGTCTCCCCTCAACCTCCTCTGTTCCAAGGAAAACAGACCCAGCTTATCCAGTCTTTCCTCATAGCCAAGATTCTCTACTCCCGGCAACATCCTTGTAAATCCCATCTGTACCCTCTCTAGTGCAATCACATCTTTCCTGTAATGTGGTGACCAGGACTGCACGCAGTACTCTAGCCGAGGCCTAACTTGTGTTTTATACAGTTGAAGCAGCGCTCCGAAAGCTTGTGATTTCAAATAAAGCTGTTGGACTATAACCTGGTGTTGTGTGACTTCTTACATTTGTCCACCAGAGTCCAACACCAGCATCTCCACATCCTGTCTACAAGCCAGTTTTGAATCCAACTTGACACTTTGCCCTGGATCCCATGGGCTTTTAACTTTGTGACCAGTCTGCCATGTGGAACCTTATCAAAAGCCTTGCTAAAGTCCATATACACTACATCAAATGCAATACCCTCATCGACCCTCCTTGTTACCTCCTCAAAAAATCCAATCAAGTTTGTCAGCCACAACCTTCCCTTAACAAATCCGTGCTGACTATCCTTGATTAATCCAGGTCTTTCTAAATTAAGATTTATCCTGTCCTTCAGAATTCTTTCCAATAATTTTCCCACCACCGAGGTTAGGCTGACTGGCCTGTAATTACTCGGTCTATCCTTTTCTCCCTTTTTAAACAAGGGTACCACATTAGCAGTCCTCCGGCACCACACCTGAAGCCAGAGAGGATTGAAAAATGTTGGTCAGGGTCTCTGCTATTTCCTCTTTTGCTTCACTTAACAGCCTGGGATACATTGCATCCAGGCTTGGAGATTTATCCACTTTGAGCTGCTAAACCCCTTAATACTTCGTCTCTCACTATGTTTATTTCATCTAATATTTCACACTCCTCCCCCCGATAGCAATGTCTGCTTCGCCCCTCTCCTTTGTGAAAACAGACGCAAAGTATTCATTAAGAACCCTACCGACGTCTCCAGACTCCACACACAGATTACGCTCATGATCCAATAGGCCCTACCCTTTCTTTAGTTATCTTTTCACTCTTAATATATTTAGAAAACAGCTTTGGGTTTTCCTTGATTTTACTTGCCAAGAATTTTTCTTGCTCGCTTTGCTTTCCTAATATCCTTTTTAATTGCACCCCTGCACTTTCTGTACTCCTCTAAAGATTCTGGAGTATTTAGCCCTCGGTATCTGTCATACGTCTCCCTTTTTTTTTTTATCCTACCCTGTATGTCCCTAGACATCCAGGAAGCTCTAGATTTTAGTCCCACCTTTTTTCTTTAAGGGCACATTTGGTCTGAACCCTCCAGATCTCCTCCTTGAATGCCTCCCACTGCTCTGACACTAATTTACCTTCAAGTAGCTGTTTCCAGTCCACTATGGCCAAATCCCCTTGGAGCTTAGCAAAATTTGCTTTTCCCCCCAATTTAGAATTTTTATTCCTGGTCTATCCTTGTCATTTTCCATAACTGCCTTAAATCTAACTGAATTATGGTCATGAGCACCAAAATGCTCCCCCACTGATACGCCTTTGACCTGCCCAGCTTCATTCCCGAAAACGAAGTCCAGAACCGGCCCTCCCTTGTTGGGCTTGCTACATACCGGCTAAAAAAAAATTCTCCTGGATGCATTTTAGGAATTCTGCACCCTCTATACCCTTCACACTAATTTTATCCCAGTTAATATTGGGGTAGTTGAAATCCTCATCTATTACTGCCGTATAGTGTTTGTACTTCTCAGAAATTTGTCTACATATTTGCTCTTCTATCTCCCTCTCACTGTTTGGGGGTCTGTAGTACACTCCCAGCAGTGTGATCGCTAGGGTTGCAAAATTCTGGGAATTTTAAAAAAAGAGGAAACTTTCCATGGGAATTTTCAGGAATTTATGGGAATTTTGAGTTTTTTTGCACACTGATGGTTTTTGTCTCTGACCCTTATTTTATCTTTGTCGTCAAAATAGACATACTGTTCCATACAAATAAAAACAGGCTTTCAAAACTTTATTTAGGTTATAATTTTGAACTTTATTGAACCCCCACAAAAAAGACCCATCTAAAATAAAATAAAAAGAGCGCCAGCTTATTTAGCCTGTAATTTGTCCTTATTTTGTCCCTTTGAGTCTTCTACTCCTCATTGCTCCTCTGATTCTCTGACTCTGGCTCTGGCTCTGACGTGTCCATTTCCTCCTCTGTGTCAGTGTCTAGCTGTGTGGTGGACACTTCTGTATCTGGCTCAATAAGTTGTAGGTTCGCTCGGATAGCCACCAGTTTCTCCACTCTCGTTAGTCAGCCTGTTGCGCATCTTTGTATGCGTATTCCCCAAAAAAGTGACCAGTTTCGTTCAGAGGCCGCTGATGAAGGTGGGATTTGGAGTATCACCGATGCAATAGGTGACAGGGCCTCAGATGCACAAAGTCCCTTCCACCAGGTATGTGCACTGATATGCTTGCATGATTCCCATATCCCATCCCCATTCCAAAGACCTTGCTTGGTAGAGAACTTTGCCAGACTTCCCAGAACTTTGCCCACATCCAGATTGAGATGGTGTGAGAGGGTAGAAATCACACTGAGCGCTGTTGATCTGTTCTCCAGAAAGTATTGGTCTCCCAACATGCTTTGGGTCCAGCATGTATGCTGCAGCATGAATCGGCTTGACACAAAATTCTTGACGCGTCTGTATGAATTGAACAATTGCCTTCTCCTCTGCTTTGAGCAGCAGGGATGTGGGTAGGGCAATGCTGATTTGTTCTTTTAAATCAGTAAAAAGCCTGAGAACATCTGACAAGACAGCGTCATCTCCTTCAATCTGAGCAATTGCAGATGCTACTGGTGAGAGTAGTTTAAGGCTGCTAACCACTCTCTCCCAAAACACATCATCCAGCAGTATTTTCTTAATGGTGGTTTCCATATCCCCAGACTGGGATATTGCCATTTCTTGCAGCAACTCTTTACCCTCCAGAAGGCTGTTGTACATTATGACAACACCACCCCATCTAGTGTTGTTGGGCAGCTTCAGTGTGGTGTTCTTGTTCTTTGTCATTTGCTTGGAGTTGTAGGTTGCTGCAACTACCTGTTTTCCCCTGACATACTTAACAACTTGCTTGGCTCTCTTGTACAGTGCTTCCATGGTTCTCAAACCCATGATGTCCTTGAGGAGCAGGTTAAGCCCATGAGCTGCGCACCCAATAGACGTAATATGAGGGTAGGCCTCCTCCACTTGAGCCCAAGCAGCCTTCATATTCGCAGCATTGTCAGTAACTACTGCAAAGACCTTTTGTGATCCAAGATCGTTGATGACCGCTTTCAGCTCATCAGCAATGTATGTGCCTGTGTGTCTGTTGTCCTTCGTGTCTGTGCTCTTGAAGAACACTGGGAGAGGAGTGGAGACGATGTAGTTTATGATGCCCTCCCCTCGTACATTTGACCACCCATCTGAGATAACTGCAACACAGTCTGCCATCGCTATTGAGCTTTCCTTGGACTCTGTTATACTCAGCCTCCAGCAAATAAGTAGACAAAGCATGTCTGGTGGGAGGACAGTATGCAGGGCGAATAACATTGAAAAATTTCTTCCAGTACACATTGGCTGTGAGCATGAGGGGTGAGCCTGTTGCATATACAGCTCGAGCAAGGCACTCATCTGCATTCTTCTGGCTATGGTTATCCATTGTATCAAAGAACCTTCCAAGTGGGCCAGGAGTTGCTGATGATAAGGAGCCTGATGCTGAATGAGAACCATCATCTTCTTGAATGGAAGCAGAGGAACTCTGGGCTGACTGCTGTGAGCTTTGAGTGAAATTGTTGCATTTGGATAAATGCTGCTGCATCTTTGTGGCATTCTTTACATATGGCTTTCTACAGTGTTTGCACATGTACACAGTCTTTCCATCTTTAATGCCTGGGGTAAAATCCTTCCACACATCCGACAGTAAACGTGGCATTGTTCTATGCAGAGAAATAAAGGGCATTCATCTCTGTGTCGAACTGCGGTCGATCAGCACGATTGCAACAGGGTGAGTACATTTTTGGTGATGCTCCATGTGACGGAAGCATGACCTGTACACACACGACGCTACATCACCAATAGTGTATTATTTTGTATATTTTAAATTGAAGGACAGAGTTCGACAAGTAACTGGTTTATTTGGTATAAAGTCTGATTTACTTACTGCATCATCACAACATCAGCCGAAAACAAAATGACTTCCCTCAGGACCCCTAACCTGGATCTTAAAAAAAAAACTATAGCAGTCTTACAGATGCCTGCAGGCCAATCACAATTCGATATGCAAATATTACAAATAGAGGGAGCTAATCACTCATCCAACCAATCAGGATACATTTGTTCACAGTCACACACAAAACTTGTAATTATTAAAACAAGCCAAGTAAGAAGATAAACATATATGGATTAAGAAATTCCTTAATAATTAATTAAGATTCCATCTCTGTTAGTAATTTTAAGAGAGGACCTGTGGGGAAAAAAATACAAAAAACACATTATGCTAGCATGTGCTTTTTTGGGCAAAATTCCCAAGCTAAACTTCCCGTGGAAAATTTCCGGAAATTTACCGGAAACTTTCCACCCCTTTGCAACCCTAGTGATCGCCCCTTTTTTGTTTTTCAATTCTACCCATATGGCCTCGTTTGATGATCCCTCCAACATATCATCCCTCCGCACAGCTGTAATAGTTTCTTTAATCAATACCGCGACGCCACCCTCCCTTTTTACCTCCCTCTCCATCCCATCTGAAAATCCTGTAACCAGGAATGTTGAGTTGCCATACCTGCCCCTCTTCCAGCCACGTCTCTGTAATAGCTATAATATCATAGTCCCAAGTATCTACCTGTGCCCTCAGCTCATCTGCCTTGTTCGCTATACTCCTTGCATTGAAGTATATACCATTTAGTACAGGCAAACCTCCTTATTGACCATCTAGCCCTTGATTCCCCTGTCCTTCCAATTTACTTTCTACGTTTTTGTTTTCCAATTCCAGTTTTCCTTCCCTCCCTATTGACTCTATACTTAGGTTCCCATTCCCCTCCCCAACAGCACAAGCAAACCCTCCCGCGAGGATATTGGTCCCGTTCCCGTTGAGATGCAACCCGTCTGGCTTGTAGAGGTCCCATCTCCCCCAAAAATGGTTCCAATTCCTCAGGAATCTAAAGCCCTCCCTCCTACACCATCTCTCCAGTCACACATTCATCTGCTCTATCTTCCCATTTCTGTACTCACTAGCACGTGCCACTGGTAGAGATTACTACCTTTGAGGTCCTGCTTTTTAACCTCTTTCCTAGCTCTCTAAACTCTGCCTGCAGGACCGCATCCCTCTTCCTACCTATGTCGTTGGTACCGATATGGACCACGACCTCTGGTTGATCACCCTCCCCCCTCAGAATGCCCTGCAGCCGTTCAGTGACATCCTTGACCCTGGAACAAGGGAGGCAACATACCATCCTGGAGTCATGTCTGCAGCTGCAGAAACGCATGTCTGCTCCCCCAACTATTGAATTCCCTATCACTATTGCTCTCCCTCCTTTCTCCCCCCATCTGTGCAGCTGAGCCTTGCGGTGGACTTGGCTCTGGCTGCACTCCCCAGAGGAACCATCGCCCTCACCAGTACTCAGCACCGAATACTGGTTGGCGAGCAAGATGGGCTCAGGGGACTCCTGCACTACCTGCCTGGTCCTCCTCTATATATGTGAAATATATATTTAAATAAATCGGGAAGACCAAAGCCACCGTCTTCGCTTTACGCCACAAAGTCTGTTCCCTTCCTACTGATTCAATCTCTCTTCCCGGCAACTGTCATATTTGATCATGAATTGAGCTTCCTACCTCATATCCATTCTATCACTAAGACGGCCCATTTCCACCTTTGTAATATCACCCGTCTCCATCCTTACCTCAACTTATCTGCTGCCAAAATTCTCATCCATGCCTCTAGAATTGACTATTCCAACGCACTCCTAGCTGGCCTCCCTAGTTCTACCCTCCATAAACTAGAGGTCATCCAAAACTCTGCCACCCGTGTGCTAATTCGCACCAAGTCCTGCTCACCCATCTCCCCTGTGCTTGCTCAGCTCCACTGACTGCTAGTTAAGCAATGCCTTGATTTTAAAATTCTCACCCTTGTTTTCAAATCCCTCCATGACCTCACACCAACTTTTGTCTGTAATCGCCAGCCCTATAATCCCCCTAGACTTCTGTGCTTTGCCTATTCTGGCCTTTTGAACTCCCCGATTTTAATTGCTCCACCAGTGGCAGTCGTGCCTTCTGCTGCCTAGGTCCCAAGCTCTGGAATTCCCTCCCTAAATCTCTCCACCTCTGCACTTCTTTTTCCTCCTTTAAGACTCTTCCTAAAACCTGCCTCTTTGGCCAAGCTTTTGGTCATCTGCCCTAGCATCTCTTTATATGGCTCAGTGTCAAACAAAATTGAGGGGAGCAACTGAAAAAAAGACTTGCATTTATATAGCACCTTTCACGACCACCAAACATCTCAGTGCTTTACAGCCAATGAAGTACTTTTGGAGTGTTGTCACTGTTGTAGTGTGGGAAACAATAGGGCTGGGGAGATATTTTTGGTGATGAGCAGGTGGTAAAAGTCAAACTCAAACAATAAAAAGGTTTGGAAAGGAATAAAGAAGTTGGGTAAATAACAGAGAATGCTGGAAAAACTCAGCAGGCCAGGCAACATCCGTGGGGAGAGAAATAGAGTCAACGTTTCAGGTCAAACCCTGCTGAGTTTTTCCAGCATTTTCTGTTGTTATTTCGGATTTCCAGCATCCGCAGTATTTTGCTCGGACTGGAAAAGGGTTGGAAGTGGTGTGCCCCAAAAGTCAGTGGAGTCCACTTTTGTTCTCAACATATATAGATGATATGCTATCAATACAGAAGTAAGAGATTTGGCACACAGTGAGGAGGCCAGTAAAAGACTTCAGGATGACAAGGTATATTTAATGGAATGGGCAGGCAGGCGTCAGATGAAGAAGAAGAAAAACTAGCAATGGGTTGTATACACTAAATAGAAGGGTGTGGATGAACAGAAACCTGGGAATTTAAATACATGATTCCTTCAAAGTAAAATCAATGTAGATAAAGCTCGAACATCAATAAAACAGATTATCTGGTCATTATCACACTGCTGTTTGTGGGAGCTTGCTGTGCACAAATTGGCTGCTGCGTTTCCTACATTACAACAGTAACTACACTTCAAAAGTACTTCATTGGCTGTAAAGTGCTTTGGGATGTTCGGTGGTCATGAAAGGTGCTATATAAATGCAAGTTTTGCTCTCTTTTTCTTTAAAAATAGCCAATCGAAGTGTGGTTTTATAAATAGGAACAAAGAAGTAATGATGAATTTATACATTGGTTAGGCCACAATTAGAGTGCTGTGTGCAGTCCCATTATAGAAAGGATATTAAAGCCACAGGGAACATACAGCACATATCCACCAGGATTATGCAAGGGGTAGAAAATTAGTTATGAGGAGACACTTGAGATTTTAGGACCACAGACACTGGGACTAAGGAGAGATTTAATGAAGCTTTTAAAATTAAGAACGTGAATAGGGAAAGATTTTTTCCTCTTGTTGCATAGTCAATAATGAGAGGTTATCATTTTAAAATTTTAACGAAAAAAAGTGAGGAGGGAGGTTAGGAGAAGTTTATTTTCATGGACGATTGAAGTATAGAATGCTTTGCCACAGAGTAGTCGAGGCAGAGATCTCTGCACCTTTCAAAGGGAAATATAGATAAATATTTGAGGCAGAGGGAAATACAAGGCTATGGGGACAGAACAGTGCAGCGAGAAGAGTTTTGGGTTGCTGTAACAAAGAGCCAGCACAGACACAATGGGCCAAATTACCTCGTGTGTGGTATAATTCTATGGTTCTAAAATCATGTGAAATTTAGATGCCAAGAGTAATAAAAAATTCACCTACATCAAATTTCTGCATTATTTCAGCTTGCTGGATAGCACCAACCAGAGTGTTGAGATCAATTTTTAGGTCCAGGTTTTCTCGGTGTAGATGACCAGTTTCTTCCTTAGAAGCTTCCCATTTCAACTGTTGTTCCTGTCAAATATAAAGATATACTGGAGTCAATATTCTACTTTGCTTTGCTGAAACTCCAAAACGTCCTTTGTATCTCATGTATATGTCCATCATGTACTGAAATTGTTGACAATAGGTGCAGAATTGTAATTAAAGACTGATAATTGAAATTTTCTCACAAAAAGGTTCTTCTGCTTTGGGTCTGTTACTTTTGTGGGTCCAGCAACTTAGAATCATACAGCACAAGAGAAGGCAATTCAGTCCATCATGCTTTTACCAATTCTCAAATAGCTATCCACAGGAACATATAGCTGAATTTTTAGGCCTCCAGCCCAGCTGAAACAGTTTGTTAATGCCCCAAAAACGCTGGGCGAAGATCTACCTCCCCATTGCTGTGTCAATGCTTGGAATGGCTCCGGGTCCAGTGGTACGCTCATTTAAAATGTTAATGCTGCAGCTCAGTGGCAGCACTCTCGCCTCAGAGTCAGAAGGTTCAAGTACCACCCCAGAGACCTGAACAAAAATCTAGGCCGACACTTCAGTGCAGTACTGAGGGAGTGCTGCACTGTCGGAGGTGCTGTCTTTTGGATGTGACGTTAAACCAAGGCCCCATCTTCCCTCTCATGTGAACGTAAAAGATTCCATGACACTTTTTCAAAGAAGAGCAAGGGAGGTCACCCTGGCAAATATTTATCCCTCAATCAACATCACTAAAAAAAAAAATTCTGGTCATTATCATATTACTGTTTGCAGAACCATGCTGTGCGCAAATTTGCTGCTGCATTTCCTACATTACATCAGTAACTTCAGAAAGTATTTAATTTGCTAAAGTACTCCAGTTGAGGCTGAGCCAGTGTTTTATAAAAGGTTCATCATAACTTCCTTGCTTTTGTACTCTATGCCTCTATTTATGAAGCCCAGGATGCTGGATGCTTTTTTAACCACTTTCTCAACCTGGCCTGCCACGTTCAACAATTTGTGCACATATACCCCCAGGTGTCTCTGTTCATGCACCCCTTTTAGGATTGTACCCTTTAGTTTATATCGCCTCTCCTCGTTCTTCCTACCAAAATGTATCACTTTGCATTTTTCTGCGTTAAATTCATCTGCCACATGTCCGCCCATTTCACCAGCCTGTCTAGGTCTTCATGAAGTCTATCAATATGCTCCTCACTGTTCACTATACTTCCAAGTTTTGTGTCAACTGCAAATTTTGAAATTGTGCCCTGTACACCCAAGTCCAAGTCATTAATATATATCTCAAGAAAAGCAGTGGTCCTAGTACCGACCCCTGGGGAACACCACTGTGTACCTTCCTCCAGTCTGAAAAACAATCATTCACCACCACTATCGGTTTCCTGTCACTTAGCCAATTTTGTATCCATGCTGCCACTGTCCCTTTTATTCAACGGGCTTCAACTTTGCTGGCATGCCTATTATGTGGCACTTTATCAAACACCTTTTGTAAGTACATGTACACCACGTCAACCGCATTGCCCTCATCAACCCTGTCTGTTACCTCATCAAAAAACTCAATCAAGTTAGTTAAACACGATTTGCCTTTAACAAATCCATGCTGGCATTCCTTAACTAATCCACAATTGTCCAAGTGACTGTTAATTTTGTCCCAGATTATCGTTTTAAAAGCTTCCCCGTGACCGAAGCTAAACTGACTAGCCTGTAGTTGCTGGGTTTATCCTTACACCCTTTTTTGAACTATGGTGTAACATTTGCAATTCTCCAGTCCTCTGGCACCACTCCTGTAACTAAGGAGGATTGGAAATTTACATCCAGTACCTCTGCAATTTCCACCCTTACTTCCCTCAGCATCCTAGAATGCATCCCATTTGGTCCTGGTGACTTATCTATTTTAAGTACAGCCAGCCTTTCCAGTACCTCCTCTATCAATTTTTACCCCATCCAGTATCTCCATTACCTCCTCTTTCATTATGACTTTGGCAGCAGCAGCTTCTTTGGTGAAGACAGATACAAAGTATTCATTTAGTGCCTTAGCTATGCCCTCTGCCTGCATGCGTAGCTCTCCTTTTTGGTCCCTAATCGGCCCCAAAACTCCTCCTACTACCTGTTTACTATTTATATGCTGACAGAAGACTTTTGGATTCTCTTTTATGTTAGCTGCCAATCTATTCTCAATCTCTTTGCCCCTTTTCTTTTTTTTTTTTTTTACTTCTGCTCTGAACTTTCTACATTCAGCCTGATTCTCACTTGTATTCTCAACCCGACATCTGTCATACGCGCTTTTTTCTGCTTCATCTTACTCATCTATCTCTTTCGTCATCCAGGGAGCTCTGATTTTGGTTGCCCTACCTTCCCCCCACCCCCCTCATGGGAATGTACCTCGGCTGTACCTGAACCATCTCCTCTTCAAAGGCTGCTCATTGTTCGATTACAGTTTTGCCTGCCAATCTCAGATTCCAATTTACCTGGGGCAGATCCGTTCTCATCCCACTAAAATTTTCCTTCCTCTAATTAAGTATTTTTACTCTAGATTGCTCCCTGCTAGATCAATTGTTAATTTTAAATCTGAGATGGATAGCTTTTTGTTAACCAAAAGGTATGAGAGGATATGGGCCAAAGGCAGGTATATGGAGTTAAGTCGCAGATCAGCTATGATCTCACTGAATGGCAGAACAGGCATGAGGGGCTCAATGGCCTACTCCTGTTCCTATGCTGTTCTTTCTACCTTTCCCATTCACCAGGATCTGTGCTTTTTTTCACATTTTTGTATGCTTTTTCTTTTAGTTTTAGGCTGTCTCTTACCTCTTTAGTCATCCATGGCTGTTTTTTTGGCAAGTAAAGCTCTTGCCCCTCAGGGTTATAAACTGGTTCTGTATCACATTGAATTATTTTTTGAACACCTCCCGCTGATTTTCGGTCATTTTACCCATTAACAGATTTGCCCAGTTTATGGTGGACAGTCTCTGCCTCATCCCGTTGAAGTCGGCCTTACCGAAATCTGGAATCTTGGTAGTTGTTTCGCGTTTCGCCCTTTCAAACACTACGTTGAACTTGATCATGTTATGATCGCCATTAGATAAATGTCCCTCAACCAACATTTCTCTACCACAAGGAAGATGGTTGTGGCTGTTGTCGGCCAATCATCTCAGCCCCAGGACAGCATTGCAGGAGTTCCTCAGGCAGTGTCCTCAACCCAACCATCTTCAGCTGCTTCATCAATGACCTTCCCTCCATCATAAGGTCAGAAGTGGGGGTGTTCGCTGATGATTGCAGAGTGTTCAGTTCCATTCGCAACTCCTCAGATAATGAAGCAGTTGGTGCCCGCATGCAGCAAGACCTGGACAACATCCAGGCTTGGGCTGAGAAGTGGAAAGTAACATTCACACCACACAAATGCCAGCCAATGATTATCTCCAACAAGAGAGTCTAGTCTCCTCCCCTTAACATTCAATGGGATTACCATCATTGAATCCCCCACCATCAACATCCTGGGGGTCACCATTGACCAGAAACTTAACTGGGTCAGCCACCTAAATACAGTAGCTGCAAGAGCAGGTCAGAGGCTACGTATTCTGTGGCGAGTGACTCACCTCCCGACTCCCCAAAGCCTTTCCACCATCTACAAGGCACAGGTCAGGAGTGTGATGGTATACTCTCCACTTGCCTGGATGAATGCAGCTCCAAAAACACTGAAGAAGCTCGACATCATACAGGGCAAAGCAGCCCCCATCCATCACCTTAAACATTCACTCCCTCCACCGCTGGCGCACCGTGTCTGCAGTGTGTACCATCTACAAGATGCACTACAGCAACTCGCCAAGGCTTCTTCGACAACACCAATCAAACTCGCGAGCTCTGTCACCTAGAAGGACAAGGGCAGCAGGCGCATGGGAACGCCAACACCAAGTTCACTTCCAAGTCACACACACCATCCTGACTTGGAAATATATCGTTGCTCCTTCATCGTCGCTGGGTCAAAATCCTGGCACTCCCTCCCTAACAGCACTGAAAGAGTACCTTCACCTCACAAACTGCAGCAGTTCAAGAAGGCGGCTCATCACCACCACCTTCTCAAGGGCAATTAGGCATGGGCAATAAATGCTGGCCATGCCAACGACGCCCACATCTCGAACGAATAAAAAAAAACTCCCATCCCCATGTGTGAGGACCAAGACTGGACACCATACTCCACTAGTAGCTATAACCAAGGCCTTGTACATTAAATTTGGTGAAAAAACAGGTTTTAAAAATTGAGACGGTATTAAATCTTCGGCTTGCAAGTTGAACACAGCAAGTTGCCAAACATGCCTATTTTCAAAAGGAAACTAGCGTCACATGAGACAAAGACATTGGGAAAGTTTTGTTTAAAGTTGGTGATGTAATTAGAAGTGTTTACTAAAAATTGAAGTGATTCTACAACAGATGGCTGGAACATCCAAGTCTATAAAGTTAATACAGTCTGGGTGGGGTGGGGAGTGGGAGTAAGATGTACCTTCAACATTCAGCAGAAGCCAACGGCTCAACGCACCAACTTGTGTGGGCTGGATCTTCAGAAAAAATGTGAAGGTCACAGAGATAATTCATACACATGGCCATCATTTTCCACCTAGTACCTACAACAAGCTGGCACTTCTATAGTCAAAGGCTCAAGATACCGTTGTCCAGAAGATACTTTTTCAGATTTCACTACACTTTTGCCGATTATCTGTACTGAATCTCAAAGACAAAGAAAGAAAAACATGCATGTAGTCTTACATATAATATTTGGTCAACTCGACGCAGTTTATTATCCAGATTTGCAACCTTTTCATTTGCTTCTCTCTCGAGGTCTTCAACGGTTTGAACCAAGACTTCATTCTGGTCACCAAGATCATTTACGTAGGACTGAAGAATCCTTAACTTCATCTAAAACAAAAACAAATCAGAGCTTAACAAACATTTTATTCCCAGTTAACCCTCTCCACTGCCTTTACCTCCACACCACCTTCAGCCTGAAGGCCAGAACAGCTCGAACAATGTGTCATTTTTACTTTGTTTGAAATCAAATTAGATCTGAAATTGGTCATAATACAACATGTAAAATAATCTAAATCTTGTCTGATTTATGTGGCAAATCATTACCAATATAAATATGACCCATTTCAGGGAATGTTTTCTTGTCAGTGCTGTTTCAGAAACCTCACAGTGCATTAATTTGATAAATGCTAATCTTACATCCACTTCTTCCCTCCCATTCTGCCTAGTGTTTGTGGATGACAGCCACTTGATTCATACAGGAAAACAAATAATTATTGCCTGATGTACAAAACTATGTATTAATTGTATAGAAAGATAGCACAGCAGCTCCAGTAGCCCAGACAGATTAAAAACTTTGTCCTGGATTATAGCACCAGGTCTTAGCACAGCCACAACACCACCAGTGAAGAAGCTACAAAATGTGCTCAAATAATAACTGAATACCCAATTACTTTTCATATTTAAAAAAAAAAAATTCAAGATAAAAAAATCTTGCTATTAAATACAGCACCATTGTATTTGTGGCTCAATTAATTTTATAATTAATTGTTTTGTGGCACATAACCAATTTCCAAATCGCTCAATTAGGAGGTTTATTGAACTGTTCGGTCTCAAAATAGGAGTAAGACAAGGATGGCCACTGCTACCCAGACTATTTTATGTCTTCATCAATAATATGATGGAAGGCATTGTACAAGATGGTCTTCCGGCTGTCTATCCAAGCAGTGCTAAAAATACTGCTGTGCTCCCTTTCCTGTTGCAAGGAATCTAGTACATTCTACTCACCATCTTGAACAATGGGCTAAACAGTAGGATATCAGGGTGGGTGACCCCAAATGAAGTATTATGGTCTTGCATGGTTCAAGAGAGGGCCTTGAAGATATAAATTGGAAAATCCAAGGTTCACCTGTTCCAATTTTGATTCATATCTATACCTGGGGCACCTGATGGATGCAAACTTTGGCCTGGACACAGTCCTCCAGATTGCATTCAAAAAGGGTGACAAGCACTTTGGTCTTCCTTCAATGGCAGCAAGATTTCAATGCTGGTTAAGCTTGTGGAGCGTAAAACAGGAGTCCAAACACCATCCCTTCATGGCTCAGAACTCCCAGGCATGCACAGAAGGGCTTACTTTAGCCAACATACAAGAACCTGGACCAAATTGTGAGGTAGATTTGTGGCAAAATAGAGTAGAATAGATATGGGAAGGGAAGGCTCTAGTCTACACCAACCTTCAATACATACAATGGAGGGGAGTCAGCCTCATAGTAGCCACACCCCTTTGCCAAAGCCCTTGCATGAGGTCATGTTAAGAAATTGGCAGCGATTAAGCCTGGTACATGGCATTGGACTTGGTTATCTAGAACATCAAGGTGGCTAAGTTTGCATCAAAGTTTGCATCCATCAGCTAAAGGGATATGGGGAGAAAGCAGGGACAGGGTACTGAATTTGGATGATCAGCCATGATCGCATTGAATGGCGGAGCAGGCTCGAGGGGCTGAATGGCCTACTCCTGCTCCTATCTTCTATGTTTCTATGTGGCTGGCATGACACTAGCTGCTCTATGTAGCTTCTTCCATCACATTAAAAGCAGATTCCTATCATATAGCTAATAAGGAAACAGACTTGGGAAGACTGATGCTGGAAGTGTTACCTGAAGGCCAGGTATGAGAACGCATCTTGTATTGTTGAAATATAAAATTAATCTATTGAAATTTAGAATTAACATACCAATTATAATGTAGAACTAATGTACTGCAATGTGGAAGGAATTCAGGATTAAAGACAGACCTGGAGAGTCAACTGATTCCCAAGAGTGAGCAGTAACCAGCTGCAGAAAGAATGTGCTGGTGATAAGATAATTGGCACTCACTGGTACAAAGAATAGTATTCATCTCATTAACAGATCTGTAGATGTCTGCTCATTAGTTTTGCCTTGTATGGACTTGTTTAACACTTTTAGTATAATAATCCAATGGGCAAACATGACAGTGATCACACACACCTCGGACCGTAGGGTTTAAATAAGGAAACTTTGAGAAACTGAGGAATTCACCCCCAGGAGTGTGCAAGAGAAGTAATAATTAATAATAATAATTCAACTTTGTCATTGCACAAGTACATGAACAACGAAATGTGATCTTGCAAGCTCCCATGACTGGGAGAAGCAAAGCCGCTGCGCGCCGCCATTCCATTTCCACCATTCCTCCTGTCAGACAATCTTCAGCCCAACGCCCGGGCCTGCTCACCAGCCGCTCCTCCTTCTGTGACCTTCTCACCAACCGCCCCTCCTCGGGGCTCCTTCCGTGACCTTCTGCACCTGGTCTTCCCTGATGGTCACCCCTCCAGGTACTAACCAGGCCTGGCTCTGCTTAGCTTCCAAGCCTTGCCAGTGACCCTGTCCCTGGTCCAGGTTATGAACTATTGGTGTCTCCCAGATTGGTAATGCAGGATCTTTTTACATCAATGACATAAAAAGATACTCAATGAGTTTCTCATTGTAGAGTCTCAAGCCTAAATTACAAATTAAACTTTAAAAAAAGTCGTAACCCTCAAATTCAGATAGTCTAACAACATCCATGGCTTTGCACCGGCCATGCTGGGTTGTAGCGAGACAAGTAGCAGTTGCTGAAGTTCTACACTTTCAACCACCTTTCAATGGGTGACATAAAGGCAATATTTGACCAATGTGGCACCAAGGAGCCCTAGTAAAACTTATCAATGGGGATCAGGGGGAAAACTCTCCAGTCGCTGAATTCATACTAAATACAAAAGATGGTTGTTTGTTGGAGGCCTATTATCTCAGCCCAAGGACATTGCTGTAGGAGCTGCTCAGGGCAGCGTCCTAGGCCCAACTATCTCCAGCTGCTTCATCAATGGCATGTTGGCCTTTGTTACTCTTATACTCCAATCCCCTTGCAATAAAGTCTTGCTGCAATTGTACAGGGCCTTGGTGAGACCACACCTGGAGTACTGTGCACAGTTTTGGTCTCCTTATCCAAGGAAGGATATACTTGCCTTGGAGGTGGTGCAACGAAGGTTCACTAGATTGATTCCTGGGATGAGAGGGCTGTCCTATGATGAGCGATTGTGTAGAATGGGCCTATACTCTCTGGAGTTTAGAAGAATGAGAGGTGATCTCATTGAAACATACAAGATTCTGAAGTGGACTGACAGGGTAGATGCCGAGAGGTTGTTTCCCCTGGCTGGAGTGTCTAGAACTAGGGGGCATAGTCTCAGCATAAGGGGTAGGCTATTTGAGACTGAGATGAGGAGGAATTTCTTCACTCAGAGGGTTGTGAATCTTTGGAATTCTCTGCCCCAGAGGGCTGTGGATGCTGAGTCTTTGAGTACATTCAAGGCCGAGATAGATTTTTAGACTCTAGGGGAATCAAAGGATACGGAGATCGGGCGGGAAAGTGGAGTTGAGGTCAATGATCAGCCATGACCGTATTGAATGGTGGAGCAGGCTCGAGGGGCCGTACAGCCTACTCCACTTCTTATATGTTCTTATAAAGGTCAGAAGTGGGGCAATAGCCAATTAAAAGTCAACCATGTACAGGAAACTTTGGTTTAACCGGAGGTTGTATGTCCAGAAAACTCACTCTACCGGCAGAATTCACCCCCCGAAAACAGCGCCTCAGTAACCGGCAATGTTGCTGGTTCCGAGTCAGAGTCTCCAACGGTTGCCGAGTTCGTCAGTGGGGGTAGTTCTACAAACTGCCACTACTCGGCCTCTTGGCGCCAGCGGAACTCGGAACACCTCAGAAACCCTGCATCAGGAGTCTCACTCTCCCACGCTGCCGGTAGCCTCTTCTGATCCGCCATTTTTTGGGGTTCCAGTCCAGTACTGTGTGTCTCCAACGCTGTTGCAACTCATTGGACTGCATTATGGAAATCCCAAAAGTTGATCCAACCAAAAGAGAGTGGTGTTAACTTTAAAACAGAAAATTGATATATGCAAACGACTAGAAATGGGAGCGAAGCGTATGCACATTATGAAAGAATTCAAAATCGGTTCGTCAACAATGTACGACATTAAAGCGCAGAAGGATAAGCTGCTCAAGTTTTATGCAAGCTCGGAGACATCTAAGAGTGTAGAGAAACGGCGCACGCTTCGTAAGCCTAAGCTTGAAGAGCTGGATACCGTGCTTTATGAGTGGTTTGCTCTGAAGCGTTCAGAGGGTGTTCCGATTTCCAGACCCATGCTAATATCAAAAGCGAAGGATTTTTATGCAAAGATGGAGCTCACTGACAAGTGTGCTTTCTCTGATGGGTGGCTATCGTGCTTCAACGCACGGCATGGGATACGACGACTCAATGTTTGCGGGGAGAAGAAATCAGCTGATCACGACGCCGCAGAAGAATACTGCGATTATTTCAATCGGATTGTGCAGCAACATGATTTGTCGCCAGCACAGCTATACAATGCCGATGAAACGGGCTTATTTTGGAGGTGTTTGCCAGAATCAACACTTGCTGGGGCTAGTGAGGCTAATGCTTCAGGTTACAAGAAAAATAAAGATCGTGTAACCGTGCTAACATGTGCGAACGCTGCTGGATCACACCGGGTTAAACTTCTCGTCATTGGGAAGTATAAAAATCCCCGTGCATTTAAAAATGTGAGGCACTTACCTGTTGAGTACAAAGCTCAAGCAAATGCTTGAATGGATAAGGAAATCTTTTCAAATTGGTTCCATCATACTTTTGCTCCATCTGTGAGGGAACATTTCCGTAGAATAAGGAAACCTGAAGATAGCAAATGCATTTTATTGCTGGATAATTGTAGAGCCCAACCGCATGAATCCAAGTTGGTTTCGGGAAATATTTTCACCATTTATTTGCCACCAAATGTAACTTCTCATACAACCCATGGACCAGGGCGTTATCCAAAATCTCAAGTGTCATTACAAGAAAGACTTCCTACGTAGACTGATAAGCCAAGATGACAATACAGGTATTCAGGCATTTCAGAAGGAATACAATCTTAAAGATGCCATCTTTAATGTTGCATGTTCCTGGAAATTGGTGAAAGGTCACACTTTGAGACAAGTCTGGTGCAAATTGTGGCCTTCTGTAATTTTTGCTGAAGGTTCTTCTTCAGAGGAGGAATTTCGTGGGTTCAATGTTCGTCCGCGGAAGACTGCAGTAATGGAAATGGCTGACATGATGAAAGATGTAGGCCCAGCAAACCCTCTACATCACCTCAGTGAAAGTGATATTGAGCAGTGGGTTGATGCCGATAGAGAAGTTGCTGTTGTGCATTTGCTAAGTGATGATGAAATAATGGAGAATGTTTTGAATCCAAGGAAAGAAAAGGAAAGTGTGATGGAAAATGAAGACGATGAAATTTCTGAAGTGAACAAGATTTCTTGGGCTAAAGCTGCAGCAGATCTTGCTTCATTCATCAAATTTGCTGAAAGCCGTTCTTGCTATTCTGCCCAAGAAGTTATGCAGCTCCATATTCTGCAGTCTACCTTTCTGCAAGGAAGGCAAGAGTCCACTAAGCAAGCAGACATCCGGGACATGTTTAGGAAAGCTTCCAAAAGAGTTGGAGCAGTGGAAGTGCCTGAACAATCTGTTGAAGTGCATGATCCTGATGAACCAGTTGGCTTGGAATAAGTGTACAGTCAACCACCGTACAGTACTTTATACTGTACTGTACAGTCGTTTAAGTTTTGGTGCACTGCACAGTCGTTTATAAGTTTTGTTTTACTGTTAAGTTATTAAAGAGTTATGGATTACCATCAACTGGCAGTACTGTACTTAATCAAGCATCTTTCACCATCCATTTAACACAACATTCTGTAGGCGAGTACCCAATTACTGTATATTGCACATTTCTTGATTTTTAAATTTTTCTTAGTTAAAAACAGCCTGGGTAGATAATCCGCTCACCACTCCGGAACTTTTGATAGATCGGCATCACGCCGGTCCCGTCGGTGCCGGATATCAGAACTTTTCCTGTACCCCCTTTTTAAAAAGGGGCACAAACAATAAAGACTGCAACTTAAAACAAATAAAAAGGAACCTTAACAAACCAAATTAAAATCTTGTTTCCAGTGGTGATGATGCACTCCAGTGCCCACCGGTTGCGGAAGCCCAGAACTGGAAAACTTTAGCTACGAGGAAAGATTGGATAGGCTGGGGTTGTTTTCCTTGGAACAGAGGAGGCTGAGGGGAGATTTAATTGAAATGTATAAAATTATGAGGGGCCTAGATAGAGTGGATAGGAAGGACCTATTTCCCTTAGTAGCGGGGTCAAGAACCAGGGGGCATCGATTTAAAGTAGTTGGACACCGCGTGCTCCATCTCCAGGGCCATCCAGGCGCAAATCATAGAAAAATTACGGTGCAGGAGGCCATTTGGTCCATCATGTCCGTGCCGGTCGGAAGAGAGCTATCCAGCCTAATCCCACCTTCCAGCACTAGGTCCATAGCCCTGTCGGTTATGGCTCTTCAAATGCACATCCAAAGTACTTTTTAAATATGATGAGGGTTTCTGCCTCTACCACCCTTTCAGGCAATGAGTTCCAGACCCCCACCACCCTCTGGGTGAAAAAATGTCCTCATCTCCCCTCTAATCCTTCTACCAACTACTTTAAATCTATGCCCCTGGTTCAATAAGGAGTGCAGAAAAGCATGCCAGGAGCAGCACCAGGCGTACGTAAAAATGAGGTGCCAACCTGGGGAAGCTGCAACACAGGACTACATGCATGCTAAAAAGCAGAAGCAGCATGCTATAGACAGGACTAAGCGATCCCACAATCAACAGATCAGATCAAAGCTCTGCAGTCCTGCCACATCCAGTCATGAATGGTGGTGGACCATTAAACAACTAACGGGAGGAGGCGGCTCCATGAACATCCCCATCCTCAATGATGATGGAGCTCAGCATGCGAGAGCAAAAGACAAGACTGAAGCGTTTGCAACCATCTTCAGCCAGAAGTGCCAAGTGGATGATCCATATCGGCCTCCTCCCAAGGTCCAACCATCACAGAAGCCAGTCTTCAGTCAATTCGATTCACTCCACGTGATATCAAGAAACGGCTCAGCGCACTGGATACAACAAAGGCTATGGGCCCTGACAACATCCCGGCTATCGTGCTGAAGACTTGTGCTCCAGAACTAGCTGCCCCTCTAGTCAAGCTGTTCCAGTATAGTTACAACACAGGCATCTATCCGACAATGTGGAAAACTGCCCAGGTATGTCCTGTCCACAAAAAGCAAGACAAATCCAATCCGGCCAATTATTGCCCTATCAATCTACTCTCAATCATCAGCAAAGTGATGGAAGGTGTCATCGACAGTGCTATCAAGCGACAATTACTCACCAATAACCTGCTCACTGATGCCCAGTTTGGGTTACACCAAAATCACTCGGCTCCCAAGCTCATTACAGCCTTGGTCCAAACGTGGACAAAGGAGCTGAATTCCAGAGGCGAGGTGAAACTGACTGCCCTTGACATCAAGGTAGCATTTGACCGAGTGTGGCATGAAGGAGCCCTAGTAAAACTGAAGTCAATGGGAATCGGGGGGAAAACTCTCCACTGCTGGAGTCATACCTAGCACAAAGGAAGATGGTTGTGGTGATTGAAGGTCAATCATCACAGCCCCAGGACATCACTGCAGGAGTTCCTCAGGGCAGTGTCCTAGGCCCAACCATCTTCAGCTGCTTCATGAATGACCTTCCCTCTAACAGGAGGTCAGAAATGGGGATGTTCGCTAATGACTGCACAGTGTTTACTGCCATTCACAACTCCTCAGATAATGAAGCAGTCCATGCCCGCATGCAAGAAGACTTGGACTGATATGTGGCAGGTAACATTCGCACCACAGAAGTGCCAGGCACTGACTATCTCCAACATGCAAGAGTAGAACCACCGCCCCTCGACATTCAATGGCATTACCATCGCCGAATCCCCCACCATCAACATTGACCAGAAACTTAACTGGACCGGCCACATAAATACTGTGGCAACAAGAGCAGGTCAGAGGCTAGGTATTCTAGTGTCTCACCTCCTGACTCCCCAAAGCCTTTCTACCATCTACAAAAGGTACAAGTAAGGAGTGTGATAGAATACTCTCCACTTGCCTGGATGAGTGCAGCTCTAACTACACTCAAGAAGCTCAACACCATCCAGGACAAAGCAGCCCGCTTGATTGGAACCCCATCCACCACATTAAACATTCACTCCCTCCACCGTGACTGCAGTGTGTACCATCTACAAGATGCACTGCAGCAACTTACCAAGGCTTCTTCGGCAGCACCTCCCAAACCCGCGACCTCTACCACCTAGAAGGACAAGGGCAGCAGGTGCATGAGAACACCACCACCTCCAAGTTCCCCTCCAAGTCACACACCATGTGGACTTAGAAGTATATCACCGATCCTTCATCATCACTGGGTCAAAATCCTGGAACTCCCTACTTAACAGCACTGAGAAAGTACCTTCACCACACTGACTGCAGCAGTTCAAGACGGTGGCTCATCACCACCTTCTCAAGGGCAATTAGGGATGGGCAATAAATGCTGGCCTTGCCAGCGACGCCCACATCGCATAAACTAATAATTTTTTTAAAAATGAAGGTTTATACTGTCCCTCAGAATGGATTCCAGTAATTTGCCCACCACCGAGGTTAAACTAACTGACTTGTAATTGCTCGGTTTATCCCTTCCTCCTTTTTTAAACAATAGTACAACGTTAGCAGTTCTCCAATCCTCTGGCACCACTCCTGTAGCCAGGGAGGATTGGAGAATTATGGTCAGAGCCTCTGGAATTTCCTCCCTTGCTTCTTTTAATAGCTTCAGATATATTTCATACAGCCCAGGCAATTTAACTACTTTCGAGGATGCTAAACCCCTTAATACTTCCGCTCTTACTATGTTTATCCTGTCCAATATTTCACTATCTTCCTCCTTAACTTCAATGTCAGCATCGTCCCTCTCTTGTGTGAATACAGCTGCAAAGTATTCATTAAGTACCTTACCCACATCCTCCACCTCCACACAGATCACCATTTTGGTCCCTGATAGGCCCTACTCTTTCCTTAGTTATCCACTTGCTCTTTATGTAATTATAAAAGATCTTCAGGTTTTCTTTGATTCTACTTGCCAGTGTTTTTTCCATGTCCTCTTTTTGCTTTCCTAATTTCCTTCTTAATTTCACCTACACTTTCTATACTCTTCTAGGCCTTCTGCAGTATTGAGCTCACGATATCGGATATAGGTTTCCCTTATCTTACCATGCATGTTCCTGGTCATCCGGGGGGGTGGGGGGGTCTAAATTTGGCAGTTCTACCTTTTTTTGTGGGAACATGTTTACCCTGAACTCCATGTATCTCCCTCTTGAATGCCTCCACTGCTCAGACACTGATTTACCTTCAAGTAACTGTTTCCAGTCCACTTTTGCTAAATCACTTCTCAACCTAGTAAAATTGGCCTTCCCCCAATTTAGAACCCTTACTCCTGTTTTTTTTTTGTCCTTATCCATAATTATGCTAAAACTGAATTATGATCACTACCACAAATATGCTCTCCCACTAATACTCCTTTCACCTGCCCAGCTTCATTCCCTAAAACTAAAACCAGAACTGGCTTGTTGGGCTTGCTACATATTGGCTAAAAAAGTTCTCCAAAATGCAATTTAGGAATTCTGCGCTCTATACCTTTGACACTGGTAGTATCCCAGTTAATATTGGGGTAGTTGAAATCCCCCACTATTACTACCCTATTGTTTTTGCACTTGTCAGAAATTTGCCTAAGAACTTGCTCTTCTATCTCCCTCAGACTGTTTGGGGATCTATAGTACACTTCCAGCAGAGTTGATTGCCCCTTTTTTGTTCTTTAGTTCAACCCATACGGCCTCATTTGATGATCCTTCTAACATCATCCCTCCTCACAGCTGTAATTGTCTCTTTAATCAATACTGCGACCCCCCTCTCCTTTTTTAACCCTGTCTATCTCGCCTGAAAATCCTGAACGTCTGAATGTAGCCGCAGAAGAGAGGCAGGTAGTCGAGCCGAATGACCCCCTTGACCGTCCGCTGCCTGGACCTGTTTATGGCCACCTCGGCCAGGCCCAGGAGCAGACCTAGGAGGAGGTCCTCCAACTTACCCGCTCCCCCCCACAGAAATGGGGCTGTTCACTGATGATTGCAGTATTCAGCTCCATTTGCAATTCCTTAGATAATGAAGCAGTCCATGCCCGCATGCAGCAAGATCTGGACAAACATCCAGGCTTGGGCTGATAAGTGGCAAGTAACATTCGGCCCATACAAGCGCCAGGCAACAACCATCGCCAACAAGAGAGTCCAACCATTGTCCCATGACATTCAATGGCATGACCATTGCCGAATCCTCCACTATCAACAGCCTGCGCATTGCCAATGACCAGAATTTCAACTGGTGCAGGTACATAAATGCTGTAGCTACTAGAACAGGCCAGGGGCTGGGCATTCTTTGATGAGGCGTTCATCTCCTGACTTCCCCAAAGCCTCTCCACCACCTGCAACGCATCAGTCAGAGGTGTGATGGAATACTCTCCACTTTCCTGGATGGGTGCAGCTGCAACACTCAAGAATCTTATCTTACAGGACAAAGCAGTCTGTTTGATCAGCAGCCCATCCAGCACCTTAAACATCCACTCACTCCACCAGTGTGTACCATCTACAGGATGCATTGCAGCAACTCGCCAAGGCTTCTTCGACAGCACATCCCAAACCCACGACCTCCACCAGCTAGAAGAAATTCCCCTCCAAGTTACACACCATCCCGACTTGAACATATATCTCCGTTGCTTCATCGTCGTTGGGTCAAAATCCCGAAACTTCCTACCCAACAGCACTGTGGGAGTACCTTCACCACACGGATTACAGTGGTTCAAGGCGGCGGCTCACCACCACCTTCTCAAGGCCAATTAGGGATGGCCAATAAATGCTGGCCTTTCCAGTGACACCCATATCCCTAAAAAAATTAATTTTTAAGTTGGAAGAGCAAAAGGAATGCACAGACGCATACAACTGGAGGAACTTGCAGATGTAGGGAGGGGCAAGGCCATTTAAATAAGGACAAGATTTGAACTTTGAATTTGATGTGTTGGGGGACAGGGAGCCAATGGCAGTTGGCAAAGACAGAGATGACAATTTGTGCAGCAGAGTTGTAACGGACTTGTATTTATGTAGGGTTCAATTTCAGGAAGCTGGCAAGGAGGTAACTGTTGAGCCTAGAGGTTGAAATATGCATAGATGAAGATTTCAGTGGCATTGGGGGGAAGATAGATTAGAGGTGGGTAATGCTACAGAGATGAAAATAGGCAACCTTAGTGATGCTTTGTATGTACGATTTCAAGCGGAACTCAATGTGAAACTGGACACTGAGCTTGTGAATCATGGGTGAATCGGTGGTGTGCAATCTCAGTGTCCAGTTTAAATAACAGACCAGGCCTAAGACAGAGGATTTGTCAGGAGCTGAACAGAATAAGTTAGAGAAATTTCTTCCTCATTCACGCCCAACATCAGGGAAGCATAGTAGTAATCATGAAGTCTAAGATGGTGGCAGGGATGTAGAGTGGTGTGTCATCATACACGTGGAAGCCAACACCATACCCATGGATAATGCCATCAAAGGTCAGTAAGTCATTGAGGAAAAGAGGGCCAGGAAATATCTTTAGCACACATCCAAGGTGACTATACATGGGCAGGAAAATAAACCATTGTGGGAGATGCGCTACTTGCGCTGGAACCAAGCAAGGACAGTCGTCCTAGAGATGAATTACAAAAAAAGTGTGGATGGAGTGAATGCCACAGACATATCAATCAAGGATAGGGCCCATGGTTGCAATTACAAAATGTGGTTGGTGTTTTGAGCAGGACACTCTTGATGCTGAGGGAAAGGCATATACAAAACTAGTGATCCCCATAACATCAGAAGTAACAAAGAATGCCACTATCACTGCTAACAGGCCAAATTCCATATATAAAAGTCAGTAATCTTTAAACTACAGTAACTGGCACTAGCCTTTCCTATGACAGGCCACATGCGTTCATGCATCAATAGAAACATAGAAGATAGGAGCAGGAGTAGGCCATTCGGCCCTTCGAGCCTGCTCCGCCATTCAATGAGATCATGGCTGATCATTCAAATTCAGTACCCTGCCCCTGCCTTCTCCCCATATCCCTTGATCCCTTTAGCCTTAAGAAATATATCCAACACTTTCTTGAATATATTTAATGAACTGGCCTCCACCGCCCTCTGTGGCAGAGAATTCCACAGGTTCACCACTCTCTGGGTAAAGAAATTCCTCCTCATTTCAGTCCTAAATGTCCTACCCCTTATCCTTAGACTATGACCCCTGGTTCTGGACTCCCCGACCATCGGGAACATCCTTCCAGCATCTAGTCTGTCTAGGCCGGACAGAATTTTATAGGTTTCGATGAGATCCCCTCTCAATCTTCTAAACTCCAGTGAGTATAAGCCCAATCGACACAATCTCTCCTCATGCGTCATTCCTGCCATCCCAGGTATCAGCCTGGTGAATCTTCGCTGCACTCCTTCCATGGCAAGAACATCCTTCCTCAGATAAGGTGACCAAAACTGCACACAATACTCAAGGTGCGGTCTCACCAAGGCCCTGTACAACTGTAGCAAGACATCCTTGTTCCTGTACTCGAACCCTCTTGCTACGAAGGCCAACATACCATTTGCCTTCTTAACCGCCTGCTGCACCTGCATGCTTACCTTCAGCGACTGGTGCACAAGAACACCCAGGTCTCTTTGCACTTCCCCTTCTCCCAATCTATTGCCATTCAAATAATAATCTGCCTTCCTGTTTTTGCCACCAAAGTGGATAACCTCACATTTATCCACATTATAGTGCATTTGCCATGTTTCTGCCCAATCACCTAACCTGTCCAAATCGTACTGGAGTTTCATGACATCCTCCTCGCAGCATACCCTCCCACCCAGCTTTGTGTCGTCTGCAAATTTGGAGATATTACATCCAATTCCCTCGTCCAGATCATTAATATATATTGTGAACAGCTGGGGTCCTAGGACCGATCCTTGCGGTACCCCACTAGTCACTGCCTGCCACTTGGAAAACGACCCGTTTATTCCAACTCTTTGCTTTCTGTCTGCCAACCAGTTCTCTATCCAAGTCAATACCTTGCCCCCAATCCCAATGTGCCTTAATTTTGCACGCTAATCTCTTATGCGGGACCTTATCGAAAGCCTTCTGAAAGTCCAAAGACACCACATCCACTGGTTCTCCCCTATCTATTTTACCAGTTACATCCTCAAAAAATTCCAGTAGATTAGTCAAGCATGATTTACCTTTTGTAAATCCACGTTGACTTTGTCCGATCCTGTCACTGCTTTCCAAGTGCTCTGCTATTACATCTTTTATAATGGACTCTAGCATTTTCCCCACTACCGATGTCAGGCTTACCAGTCTATAATTCCCTGCTTTTTCTCTGCCACCTTTTTTTGAATAGTGGGGTAACATTAGCTACCCTCCAATCCATGGGTACTGTTCCAGAGTCTATCGAGTTCTGGAAGATGACCAGCAATGCATCTACTATTTCTCGTGCCACTTCCTTAAGTACCCTGGGATGTAGATTATCAGGCCCTGGGGATTTATCGGCCTTCAGTCCCATCAATTTTCCTAACACCATTTCCCTACAAATACTGATTTCTTTCAGTTCCACCCTTTCATCAGACCCTATGTTCCCTGGCATCTCTGGGAGGTTATTTGTGTCCTCCTTTGTGAAGACAGAACCAAAATATGTATTTAGTTGGTCTGCCATTTCTTTGTTCCCCATTATAAATTCCCCCAATTCTGACTGCAAGGGACCTACGCTTGACTTCACCAATCTTTTTCTCTTCACATATCTATAAAAGCTATTACAGTCAGTTTTTATGTTCCCTGCAAGCTTACTCTCATTCTATTTTCCCTTTCTTAATTAATCCCTTTGTCGAATCCTGAACTGCTCCCAATCCTCAGGATTATTGCTTTTTCTGGCCAATTTGTATGTCCGCTCCTTGGATCTTATGCTATCCCTAATTTCCCTTGTTACCCACAGTTGAGTCACCTTTTTTGTTTTATTTTTATGCCAAACTGGGATGAACAACTTCTGTAGTTCATCCATTCGGTCTTTGAATGTTTGCCATTGCCTATCCACTGTCAACCCTTTGAGTGCCATTCCCCAATCAATCCTACCCAACTCGCTCCTCAGACCATCGTAGTTTCCTTTATTTAAATTGAGGACCCGTGTTTCTGAGTCAACTACTTCATTCTCCATCTTAAATGAAGAATTCGATCATATTATGATCGCTCCGACAAGATTGCTAATTAATCCTTTCTCGTTACATAATACCCAGTCTAAGATGGCCTGCTCTCTGGTTGGTTCCTCGACATATTGGTCCAGGAAACCATCCCGTAAACACTCCAGGAATTCCTCCTCCACAGTATTGTTACCAATTTGGTTAGCCCAATCTATATGTAGATTAAAGTCACCCATGATGACTGCTGTGCCCTTATTGCACGCTTCTTTAATTTCCCTTTTAATGCCATCCCCAACCTCCGCCTTACTGTTGGGAGGTCTATATACCACTCCCACTAATGTTTTTTTCCCCCTTAGTATTTCTCAATTCTACCCATACAGATTCCACATCATCAGAGCCAATATCCTTCATTACAATTGTGTTAATCCCTTCTTTAACCAGTAATGCTACCCCACCTCCCTTTCCTTTTTGCCTATCTTTCCTGAATATCAAATACCCCTGGATGTTGAGTTCCCAGTCTTGGCCATCCTTGAGCCACATTTCCGTAATCCCAACCAAATCATATTCGTTTACCTCTATTTGCGCAGCCAATTCCTCCACCTTATTACAAATGCTCCTCGCATTAAGACACAAAGCCTTCAGGCTTGTTTTTTTTAATGCTCTTAGACCTATTAGAATTATTATTTACTGTGGCCATGTTTGATTTAAACCGTTGATTTCTCTGGCTGCCACTTTTGTTTTTCTCCTTCCTATCTTTTGCTTTTATCCTTGTTTCCCTTTCCTCTGTCTCCCTGCTCAGGTTCCCAACCCCCTTCCATTTTAGTTTAAACCCTCCCCCACAGCACTAGCAAACAAACCCCCTAGAATCTATAGTATCAAAGTGTTCCTCTGGCTGGAGGGAAGACAAGACCTTTCTGCCCTCTCATTGTACCAGATTATCTCCCAGTTGAGTTATTTATGAAGTTTGGTTAACAGTCTGAAGTATCTAATTTAGTGAGACAAGAATTTAACTATCCATATCAGCATACAATTAGAAATTCCACAACCTCCTGGCTAAAGTAGAAAACCCAGACCAGGCATATTGGTTCAAAAGTAAGGATTATTGGAATTGAGCCTCATGGCGATAAAGAATAATTAAAGGTTTCCCACAGCAGTGATTGGCAAATAGGGGCAGAAGCAAGCAATAATGAATGAAAGCAGTGTTGGTAACCAACTGGATATGGGGAAATAAGCAGAGCTTGGTTTGTTTTCCTGCATTTCAAAGTTTAACAAGGGAGGTTGAAGGACAAAGTAATCAAAGCATCCACAAATCTGCAATTGGACTCCATGCTCCCCATTCAAATAATGTTTTTCAACAATTTATTTGCTTTGTAATTGTTTTATTGGAAAATGATTCCTTAGATTTTTCTGAGGGAGATGGACATCACTTGTTTCCACTTGCAATTTGCGAGGTTAAAAAAAACTAAAGGTACTATGTCAATAATCTATTGCATAATTTTTATCTTCCAAAAGTGTATTGTTCTAATGTATTTGACTAAGAAAGACACTTTGCATCTTTGTCAGTTACAAATTTATTCCTGTTTTCGACAGACTACTTACTTTTAAAATGTCTTGACTTTCATCTTTATTATCTAGGTGCCTCAGTTTTTCCTCGTACAAGCCTTTGAATTCGTTCAACAAATGCTTCATGTTTTGCTTGACTGTTGCTGATGGTAATAACGACGATTTCGTGCCTCCCGCTCCCAGTAGCTCGATGTCCCGCCGCAAGCCACCACTGACGCCTGCTCCAACAGCAACATAGCCGGAGGCGCCACCATACAATTTCTTTTGGTCTCTATCAGAATAACCGACACTCGCGTCCGACTCTCTAATAGCCATATGTTTTTAGTTCTATCGTTTAAAACACACCAGACTTTTATAGTCAGTCATTTGGACAACAGCCCCTCCCAACCAAATCTCCATCCACTCACTCCATCTGTTCCCCGAACTTTGAAACCAACTGAAGGTGCTGGCTGGAACTGCCGCTTCCTCTGTTCTCATTGGGGGAAAGGGTCGCGCGAGCGGGCGCTCTATTGGCTGGCTCCCCTGTCAATCGCATACGTCACCGATACAGGGTTCCTCGCGGCTCGCCGGCCCAAGAAGCTGAGCTGTGAAGGAGTTGCGCAGCTCATAGCAACATCAGGGGTGCAAGAAAGAAAATGCGAAAGGAGCAGGCTTTATTAAGTTTAGCACGGACAAGCTCAATTTTGTTCTCTCACACACCCTTGATAACGGCCAAACAGTTCCAGCGATCGTGTTTACGTCTCGAGACCGTCTGATAAGGGAGGCCGCTATCACGTGACACCTGGAGCGTGCCTTGTGATTGGTTGGCTTGTATTCCGGAAGTGCAGCTCGTCGCTTGGTTACAAAGGATCTGCTGCGGTGCTGGGAGGAGTGGTGGTAGGTATTGGACTTGAAATTTGTTTAATGTATTATAGCCGAATATCAGGAAAAGTGTTGAGCGGAAATTCCTGATTTATTTCGTCTTTGAGCTCCGGTGCTGCCTACAACAAAAACCTTTCAGTTTCGTTTCTCAATTAAATAGAACGTTAAGTTAAACCATGTGATTGGTTTATGTAGCGGTTGTGTTAGGACAAGGTTAACGTTCGTTACAAATTTGCTTCCAATGTTTTCACTTGAATTCTGCAGCCCCTCAAATTTAGAGAAGCATGAATCTTGCTTTAATCATGGTGGTTGGTGTTAATATGCTACTAGAGCAATTTACTCTTGTAATAGAGGAGCTCGTTTTCTAGTGAAGGGTCAAAACCACCTACCTTGCTACTTGCCTTCAGAAGCCTCCTAAAATCTATTGCTTTGTGCATTTTGTCCCCGTCCTCTAATTTAATTTATCCTTTTGCTGCATGTTTCCTACTGCTGTGCCTTCTGATGATTTACAAAAAGTTTACATTATAAATATTTTTTCTAAGGTTCACATGCGTTTACAATAATTTTGAATTCAAGTTTTACTATGGTCTATATACGACTGGGTTATGCTTTAAACTCCCCATAATGAAACGGCTTCTGATTTTCTGCAGAGAATGCTAATGGGAAATGACCAAATACAGAATGTATATCACAAATAAGGAACTAACTAGATAAAGAGCACAAAGAATGTAAGGGATTGTGCAGCGCAGCTAGTGAGTGTTGTATGAAATAGATATCTTGTATATCACCTTTAAATCTGAGCAGCTGTAAATGTACAAGGTCGTTTTGATAGATCTTGTCTGCCATTTTGTAACAACTGAGATTTAAAGTTAGAGATTTGGAGTAGGTGCAATTTGAATTAATATTTATATAATGCTGTTGATGTAGAAACACATTCCAAGGTGCTTTTCAGACTGTGATTGGGACTGAATGTGGAGCAAGGAAGAGACAAGTGAAGAAATGGAGTGAATGTTTGAGGAAATAGATTTTTAAAGGTGGAATGGGATGGAGAGGCCAATAGTTTTAGGGAGAGAGGGGCAGAAACTGGGCCAATGCAACTAAAGGCACAATCACCAATGATGGAATAAAAGATGGGGGGTGGGGTGAATGGCAGGCCACGATTGGGAGGGATGGAGCAAGGCTGTCAAGGACTTCATAGACAAGGGCAAACATTTAAAATGTAATACATTTGAGAGATAGGAAACCAGTGGAGGTCAGCAAATGTGATTAAGGAATGAAACAATATAGAAAAGTCATGTGCAGCAGTGTTTTGAAGTTTATGAAGGGAGGAGGATGGGAGGCCAGCAAGGAGAACATTAGAGTAGGGAAGTCTGGAAATTACACCTGTATGTACAAGGATTACAGCAGTAGAGGCACTGAGGTAATAAAGCTACTCAAATGCATTTTTATTGTGAACAAATGAGCACTGCTTTGCTTGCCTCAGTTTTCCTTTTTCTTCATTCTGTCTTCTATTAAAGTTACTATATCTAACTTTGTTGATTGTCAGAGCAGTGGGAGGCATTCACGGAGGAAATAGTGAGGGTTCAGAGCAAATATGTTCCCACAAAGAAAAAGGGCAGGACTCCCAAATTTAGAGCCCCCTGGATGTCAAGGTAGGATAGGCAAACATTGGAAGCTTATGTCCGATGCCAAGAGGAGTATAGAAAGTGCAGGGATGAAAAAAAAAGGAAATTAGGAAAGTAAAGTGAAGGCATGAAAAAAATATTAGCAGGTAAAATCAAGGAAAACCCAAAGATGTTTTATAAATACATAAAGAGCAAGAGGATAACTAGGGCCTATTAGAGACCAAAAAGGTAACCAGTGTGTTGAGGCAGAAGATGTGGGTATGGTTCTTAATGAATACTTTGCATCTGACTTCACAAAAGAGAGGGACGATGCAGACATTGTAGTTAAGGAAGAGGAGTGTGAAATATTAGATGAGATAAATATAGTGCAAGAGAAAATATTAAGGGGTTTAGCATCTTTGAAAGTAGATAAATCACCAGGCCCAGATGAAATGTATCACAGGCTGTTAAGAGAAGCAAGGTAAGAAATAGCAGAGGCTGTGACCATCATTTTCAAATCCTCTCTGGCTACAGGTGTGGTGCTGGAGGACTGCTGACGTTCTACCGTTGTTTAGAAAGGGATAGGCCGAGTAACCTAACCTCGGTGGTGGGCAAATTATTGGAAAAAATTCTGAGGGACAGTATTAATCGTCATTTAGAAAGGCACAGATTAATCAAGGACAGTCAGCATGAATTTGATAAAGGAAGGTCGTGTCTGGCTAACTTGATTGAATTTTTTGAGGAGGTAACAAGGGAGCTCGCTGAGGGTAGTGTATTTGATGCATTCTACATGGATTTTAGCAAGGCTTTTGACAAGGTCCCACATGGCAGACTGGTCAGAAAAGTAAAAGCCCATGGGATCCAAGGGAAAGTGGCAAGTTGGCTCAGTGGCAGGAAGCAAAGGGTAATGGTCGCCAAGTGTTTTTGTGACTGGTAAGCTGTTTCCAGTAGGGTTCCGCAGGGCTCAGTACTAGGTCCCTTGCTTTTTGTGGTATATATCCATGCTTTAGATGTCAATGTAGGGGGCATGATTAAGAAGTTTACAGATGATACAAAAATTGGCCGTGTGGTTGAGGAAGAAAGCTGTAGACTGCAGGAAGATATCAATGAACTGGTCATGTGGGCAGAAAAGTGGCAAATGGAATTCAGTCCGGAGAAATCTGAGGTAATGCATTTGGAGAGGGCTAACTGGGAAAGGGAATATACAATAAATGGTAGAATACTGAAGTGTAGAGGGACCTTGGAGTGCATGTCCACAGATCCCTGAAGGTAGCGGGGCAGGTAGATAAGGTTGTTAAGAAGGCATACGTGATACTTTCCTTTATTAGCCAAGGCATAGAATATAAGAGCAGGGTGGTTATTCTTGAACTGGATAAAACACAAGTTAGACCACAGCTAGAGTACTGCGTACAATTCTGGTCACTACATTACAGGAAAGATGTGATTGCACTAGAGAGGGTACAGAGGAGATTTACAAGGATGTTGTCAGAATTGGAAAATTGTAGCTCTGAGGAAAGACTGGATAGGCTGGGGTTTTCTTTTAAACACAGGAGGCTGAGGGGAGACTTAATTGAGGTGTTATAAAATTGAGGGGGGCCTAGATAGAGTGGATAGGAAGGACTTATTTCCCTTAGCAGAGACGTCAATAACCAGGGGCATAGATTTAAAGTAATTGATAGAAGGATTAGAGGGGTGTTCAGAACTTTTTTTCACCCAGAGGGTGGTGGGGGTCTGGAACTCTCGGCCTGAAATAATGGTAGAGGCAGAAACCCTCATCGCATTTTAAAAAGTACTTGGATGTGCACTTGAAGTGCCATAACCTACAGGGCTACAGACCAAGAACTGGAAAGTGGGGTTAGGCTGGATAGCTCTTTTTTGGCTGGCACAGACACAGTGGGTCAAATGACCTCCTACTGTGCTGTAAATTTCTATGATTCTATGTTTTTTAACTATTCCATAAACTATTCCCCCCCCCCCCCCCCACCCCGCAAACAAAAATCTTGAAATACTCCACCTTGCATCATTTCTCCTGTCCTTCAGGTATCATTGTACATGTAGAGCATAGAACCCACTTTTTTAATTGCCTTCAGATTGGCTAAAAACAAGTTTAAAAAAAAAAGGTCTGATCAAAATTTCTTAGTGGTAATTAGTGATATTCCAGGAAGCAGTTCTCCGTGATCTGTATTTTTGTTAATTTTTTTCCCTGGCATATCTTGCTGATTTTTTTTATTCGTTCATGGGATGTGGGCGTCGCTGGCAAGGCCAGCATTTATTGCCCATCCTTAGTTGCCCTTGAGAAGGTGGTGGTGAGCCGCCGCCTTGAACCGCTGCAGTCCGTGTGGTGAAGGTACTCCCACAGTGCTGTTAGGGAGGGAGTTCCTGGATTTTGACCCAGTGACGATGAAGGATCGGCGATATACTTCTAAGTCAGGATGGTGTGTAACTTGGAGGTGGTGGTGTTCCCATGCGCCTGCTGCCCTTGTCCTTCTAGGTGGAAGAGGTCGCGAGTTTGGGAGGTGCTGCCGAAGAAGCCTTGGCAAGTTGCTGCAGCGCATCTTGTAGATGGTACACACTGCAGCCACTGTACGCCGGTGGTGGAGGGAGTGAATGTTTAAGGTGGTGGATGGGGTGCCAATCAAGCGGGCTGCTTTGCCCTGGATGGTGTCAAGCTTCTTAAGCAAGGAAACGTGATTAGTAATTCCCTAATGAGTAGAAATGTGTTGTGCTTAAAAAAAAAAAAAAAAAAAATTTTTAAATGTGTAATAGCACATTTTGCCTCCAGCCAGATAATTTGGGTAATATCTGCCACCTGTAGAAAATAGTGAGAACATTATCAATTTTCAGGCTCTCCAGCATGTTGCTGTAAAACAATGACGATACTTGGGAAAATTATAGTACTGGGATTCAGCTATTATTTTTTCTTAAACAAATATTTTGAAAACTGCATTCCCAGTTGAGTGTCCCATTCCAGTCTTCATCTAGAAAACATACATATTGTATGTTACAATAAGTATATTGTTTTACTGCACATTATATATCCATGTGACAGTATTTTGTTGCTGTGCCAAATGTTGTCATTGTTCAGGTATTTCAGATTATATAAAATAATTTCAGCTCTTAACTGAGGACATCTTATTGATACTTAAATCCTTTAACTCTCTTTTTTCCCAATAAACATAATTTGGAAACTTTGATCTTTTAATTTGGAGAGAAGATTAAAAATGTTTTGTTTTACTCATTTGTACTTTAGTTAATTAGAATTCAATTTGATCATGTTTTTGAATGATTACATATGGACATAGACTCTGCAAACAAGGTCTTGTTGCACTTTTTTAAAAATCAAAGCTGATGACTTTTGGGTAATCTTATTATTCCATATGTTTTTTTGGTGCTAATACTGTGGCTACATGGAATAACGGGCATAAAACAATAATTGAATATTGGGAGGCCTTCAAGGAGGAGATGGTTCTGGTAAAAAGTAGACACATTTCCACAAGGGGGAAAGGAAGGGCATCCAAAGGATGACTAAAGATATAGAGATTAAAATGAAACAGAAAAAGGAGGCTTATGACAAATGTAAGGTTCATAATACAGTAGAAAACCAAGCTGAATACAGTGCAGAGGAGATCTAAAAAAGACAAGTGGGGCAAAAAGAGCGTATAATAGATTAGTGGCTAATATAAAAGGGAACTCAAAAGTCTTGTATAAACATATAAATTGTAAAAAGGCAGTCAAAAGAAGAGTGGGGCCGACTAGGGACAAAAAAATCTTACTGTGGAGGGAGAAAGTATGCAATGTTCCCTTTGTTCCTGGTGAGCCGGCTTTTAAATAGAAAAATCGCGCATGCATGGAATTTTGAATGCCCACACCGCCCGTTAAAGGGGGCGTGTAGGCCAAAAAAAAAAATTGATGGAGCATTGAGGGTATGGCTCAGATAATAAATGAATACCTTGCATCGGTCTTCACTAGAGAAGACCAATATAGTAAAGGAGGAGGTAGTAGCGATATTGGATAAGATAAGGCCCGGCAGCTATCTTGGTACGGGGCGCCAGAGCCGCTTTTGCTGCCCGGAGTGCAGGTGCTGCCATATTTAGGCAGAGCGGAGGTCCTGCTGCTTTGCTCGTTGAGCAACACCGCCATCTTTGTCTAGGGCACGTGTGTCGCCATCTTAGTGTGGACAAGAGTTCTGCTTTATGTGGTGCGTAGGGGCCATCTTTGTCTAGGCCACTGATGATTTTTTCCTCGCTTATTGGGTATTGGGCCCCTTCCCCCCCACCCCAGCTAACTCCATGGCCTATGACTTTAAGTGCGCGGGACCTTACAGATCGCTGCGCGGTCGCACTCCTGTGTCCCTTACAGGGACATAGGAGGGAAGTATACAGTGGTGTTCCCCAGAGGTCGGTATTAGGACGACTGCTCTTTTTGATATATATTAATGACGTGGACTTGGGTATGCAGGGTATAATTTAAAAGTTTGCTTATGACATGAAACTCAGAAAAGTAGTAACCAATGTGGAGGATAGTAACAGACTTCAGGAGGACATAGACAGACTTGTGAAATAGGCAGACACATGGCAGATGAAATTTAACGTAGAGAAGTGTGAAGTGATACATTTTGGTAGGGTAGGAAGAATGAGGACAGACAATATAAGCTAAATGGTATAATTTTAAAGGGGGTGGTATAATTTTAAAGGGGGTGCAGGAACTGAGAGACCTGGGGGTATACACAAATCGTTGAAGGTTTTAGGACAAGTTGAGAAGGCTGCTAAAAAAGCAGATGGGATCCTTGACTTTATGAATAGAGGTGTAGAGTACAAAAGCAAGGAAGTTATAAAAACATTGGTTAGGCCTCAGCTGGACTATTGTGTTCAATTCTAGGCACCACACTTTAGGAAAGACGCCAAGGCCTTCGAGAGGATGCAGAAGAGTTTTACTGGAATGGTACCAGGGACGAGGGACTTCAGTTATGTGGAGAGACTGGAGAAGCTGGTGGTGTTCTCCTTAAGGCAGAGAAGGTCAAGAAGAAATTTAATAGAGGTGTTCAAAATCATGACATGTTTTGATAGAGTAAATAAGGATAAACTGTTTCCACTGGTAGCAGGGTCGGTGACCAGAGGACACAGATTTTGGGGTGATTGGCAAAAGAATCAGAGGTGACATGCGGAAACATTTTTTTACGCAGCGAGTTGTTATGATCTGGAATGGGTGGTGGAAGCAGATTCAGTAGTAACTTTCAAAAGGAATTTGGATAAATACTTGAATGGGAAAAAAATATAGGGCTATGGTGAAAAAGCAGTGGGGGAACTAATTGGATAGCGCTACCAAGGAGCAGCCTCCTGTGCTGTACCTCCATGCTGCTATTAAGTTACTGCCTATGATTGTCAATAATGGGTTCCTGATCTCAGTTGGACTGTCTGCGTGAGGCACTGAGCAGAGTTGAGCCACTTTTTTCTTTCTCCCATATAAGGAAGATAAATAAGATATTGAAGCCAGCGATTGATATATCATCATAAGACTGAGAACAGATGGCGGGGTGGAGGGGAGGGAGGGAGGGGGCGGGGTGGAGGGGAGGGGGCGGGGTGGAGGGGAGGGGGCGTGGAGATACAAGAGAAAGCTACTGTGAACAAACTGGCATTTTGGTAACTGTTGTAATATTTTTTAAATGTGTGCCTGGTATGTTGTTCAAGCCTGAATGGGTTGTAAATATAATTTGTGTGATAGTAATCTTCAGAATTCTAGAAAAATGTAACCATATTAAAGGAATGCTGCAGGTTACCAGACCTTTGATGGATACTCGAATATCTGTCTGTGTAAAAAAAAACTTGCCAATCATTTTTTCCCAAATTTTTTGTGTATAAACTTAACAAAAGGTGACTGGATTCCTGATTAGGGCTTCCATCTTTATTCCATTTCTAGGGTTCAGATACAGAAATGCCCCGATGTTGCAGTGGTAATGACGACGAAACTGTCAGCGTTCACCGTCATTACCCCTCTGAAACTGACCTTAACTTCAGGATTTAGCACAAGCGCAACTAAACACGGAAATCCAGAAGTTGCTGTCAGTCATTCCTTGCTCCATCACAGGAACTCCCCAACGCCAGCAATTAATTGAAATCACTTGAACTGACACAAACTTCCCCTTTTTTACGATGGAATATCGTTGTTAAAAAAAAAACCAAAACGTTAAGCCTTGTTGGAAAAAGGTGTAACTGTTTTTAACGACATACTGACTGCTGAACAACCATTCTGACCCTGAAAAACAAAATTTTTATTTGTGGAATGTCAAATGTTTCTATGATTAAGAATTGCAAGTTTTTAAAAAAAAAAATTAAGTTTGTTTGATATTTCAGCTTCTACCTTAATAATGTGTATGTCCCAATCTTTATTTTGCTCTCTTTAAAATTTATAAAAAGTAAATTAGAATAAGAACATAAGAATTGGGAGCAGGAGTAGGCTCTACGGCCATTCAGTAAGATCATGGCTGATCTCTGACCTCAACTCCACTTTCCTGCCCAATCCTTATATCCCTTGAGTCCCCAAGAGTCCAAAACTCTATCTCAGCCTTGAATATACTCAATGACTCAGCATCCACAAACCTTTGGGGTACAGAATTCCAAAGATTCACAACCCTCTGAGTGAAGAAATTCCTCCTCATTTCTGTCTTAAATAACTGACCCCTTATCCTGAGATTATGCCCCCTAATTATAGACACTCCAACCAGGGGAAGCAACCTCTCAGCATCTACCCTGTCAGTCCCCCTCAGAATCCTATATGTTCCAATGAGATCAACTCTCATTCTTCTAAACTCCAGAAAGTATTGGCAGAATCTACTCAATCTCTCCTCATAGGACAACCCTCTCATCCCAGGCCTACTCCTGCTCCTAATTCTTATGTTCTTACAAAAATAGATTTTCTGGTCATTATCACATTGCTGTTTGTGGGAGCTTGCTGTGCACAAATTGGCTGCTGTGTTTCCTACATTACAGCAGTGACCACTTTAAAAGTACTTCATTGGTTGTAAAGTGCTTTGGAACGGCCTGAGGTTGTGAAAGGCAGTATTTAAATGCAAGTCTTTCTTACTTTCTATCAGTATTTAAGAATAGATTGGTTGTGTTTTGAAGGAAATGGAAATAAAGGAAGAGGGTGGCCATATGGGATTTGGACTAATGCTTTTTTTTAATTCACTCTACTCTCTTTTTTATTCATTCATGGGATGTGGGCGTCACTGGCAAGGCCAGCATTTATTGCCCATCCCTAATTGCCCTTGAGAAGGTGATGGTGAACCATTTTCTTGAACCGCTGCAGTCCGTGTGGTGAAGGTACTCCCACAGTACTTGTGTATAGATGAACACCAACACAAACTGGTTGGGCTGAATGGCCTGATTTCATGATGCAATTCTATCTAATGTCTTTCAAGAAAGCGAACCTGCCAACCCTGCCTGTTCTGACCGACACTTGACTCCAGGTTGACTCTTAATGCCCTCGGGGCAACTAAGGAGGAGCAAGAACTAATAAAATGTAAACCGGCCAACAAGTCTATTAACATCAAAGCAAAACTCCAAAATTTAAAGATGATTGCAATCTCTGCACCACCCTAATCTGTCTGCTGCCGACTGGACTTGGCAAATGGCTTACAACTCCCAAGATTCTTTTGTCTATATATAGTACAGCAATATTTGTAATACTTCAAGTTGCTGTACTTTCAAGGTGTTAAGGAAGCACCTTTCTCGTTTCTTTCCCTCCTTCCAAGCAAGAAGAAACTGATTTGCAAAAAAAAAAATCAACGGTTAACACTTTTGTCTTGCGTAGTGAACAGTACAATGGCAATACCTAGGCAGGATAGTCCCTTTAACACAGTTCTAAATCAATCTAATCCCTGGCTTATTACTATCAATAACCTAATAGAGTGCTTATTGTCCCTACTTAAAGCAGTTGAAGTTACTGGTAGTGTTTGTGGACTGTAGTAGGTGTAAAAATTGCTTAAAGGAAACTAGCTTTTCCATAAGCTTGAAGCTTTGAACATTTAGACGCCAATTTTTTAAAGGGAAAAGCTATTGACAGAAGACTGTGATGGTAATACATCTCCTGGTACGTCCTGGGAGGCTGTCAATAGAAATGTAGCTATTGATAGAAGCCTGTGGGAGACGTCTTTCTGCCTGCCTTACATCTGTGTGATCTCTAAATCATAACTACATTAATATTGACAAGCTCCTGACAATAGCCACATTACTATTGATAGGTTTCTGTCAATAATATGTTCCCAAATAAAATGTATTAATTCATAATTTGTAAACTGCTCAATAACTGCATTGAAGAAAAAAAATCAAGGGAAGTTCCTATTCCCACAGTGGTATGTTATTAGAATTTATATTGGTTGTAAATTATATTTAAAAAACAGAGATTGTGGTTAGTATAACAAATATATAAACACGCATAGCATAAAGTCCTATAATAATAGTATTTGACATTAGCATTCTGTTTTATGCAGACAAACCCTCAAATCTGTTTCAAAGTTGGCTAAATGCATTTTTTTTAAATGAACTAAATTGTTGCTGAAAAATTATTCAAATATTTGGGGGTTAGAATTTTTTCAATGACTGATTTAGCTCCAAAATAGCACTGCAACTGCACTTCTGCCGAGTGCAAGTGGCCCACTAAGGGTGTGATACAGATCCATGGAAGGCAATTAGTGCCACCTCCTGCAACCCCTGCATGGATACTCAATGCCAGAAGAAATTCAATGACCTCTCCCGGGCCGTCAAGAGTAGCAGGAGGCAGTTGTACCTTGCAGCAGTACACCTTAATAAGTATGTTTCCCTGTTGCAGCCACCTTGCTCTCTCACCATCTGCAGTTTACCATGTATGTGGAGGAGTACCACAGTACCTTTCACACCCCTTCCCTTCTCCTACAAGTGTTTATTTAATCACAGCTAGACAGGTAGGGAAGCAGTGGAAGACTCGTGTGATCGGCATTTCCTTGATGGTACCTATTTTCACCCTTCTGAAACATAGTCTGTATTCCATATGACCGCATGCAAATGCCTTTGCTCTCTTCACTGTTTCTTAAAGGGGAAATGGTCCAAAACCAAAGGATTAGAAATATCGGCTCAGACTGCCACCTCAGAATCTCTTGCCGCTATAGGAGAAGTGTGAGGCTAGAATTGAAAGAGCCCACAAGCCTAGGCACCAAATAGAGAGCTAGTGATCTTAAATAGTAGGCACATTTGTTGTCAGGGAGATGCTTTTGTCACTGTTGGAATTTTTGAACATTATTAGACTTCAGGATAGTCTCATTAACCCTATCCTAACAAGCTGGAAGTCTTTCTTACGAGCTATACCCACATAATTTTGATAGCTGGCACAACTCAGTTGTTGTTTCTTCATGAGGAAAGTTAAACCTTTCATGGTAAAGTAACTCTGCCTAACTTTGCAGGTGTGAGTACCACTGGATAGGGACCAGAGGTCACCTTTGGTCCCTGTTTGGGTGTCAGCATTGGCTCAGTGGTAGCACTCTTACCTCTGAGTCAGAAGGTCCTACTCGAGGGGAGCATATAATCTCGTCTGACTTTCAGTGCGGTAAAGGCACTGCTGCACTGTCAGGGGTGCCTTCTTTCAGGTAAGACATGTCCCGTCTGACCTCTCAGGTGGGCATAAATGATATCGTGGCACTATTTGAATAAGAGCAGGGGAGTTCTTCCAGTGTCCTGGCTAACATTTATCCCTCAACCGATTCCATTCCTCTCCCCCAGCCAGTGTCTCGGGCTGAATCAGAGGGCTAAATTTTAGTTTGGGGGAGGGGTGGGGCTCCGAGGCGGTCGGGAGAACGGGTTCCCGCAGGCCCTGCCAAATTCAATGGCAGAGCCTGATTTGAATGGGAAGCCTCTGTTTCCCACCCGCAGCCAGATTGAGAGGCTGGCTGGCTGTGGGCGGGTAGGCCTGCGGCACTAGGCTGCACAGAGGAGGGAGGGAGGGATCGCATAGGGGCCGGAGAGCGGCCAGAGGAGTGGGGGAGGGTCTGAACATTGATCGCGGGCCAGGGAGCAGCCATAGGAGCGGGGGGTCGCAACATCGATCGGGGAGTGGCGAGAGGGGGTTGAGAAGTGATCGCGGATCGGGACGAACACAGGGAGGGGCCGGAGGAGCGAGGGGGTGGGGGGCTGATCAGAGGCCTGGGGGCAGGGGATCGGAGGCTTTGGAGGGGGATAGCAAGTCTGCGGTGGCGATCAGAGGCCTCGTTTGGGGGGGGGGGGGGGGGTTAGGTAGGGACGCTGGATCCAGGAGGTAAATTTAAAGGCACTTGCCTCCCGGATCTAGCAGTCCTTGCCTTGCATTAGCTGGCGAGTTTCAGGAGGCATGCAAAACTCGACCAGCTAAAGTTAAATACAAAATGGACATTAAAGCAGAGGCTTCCAGCCTCATTAGAATATTTAAATAGACGACCCGCCTCCTGGCAGTGGATTGGCTGCCCGCCATTCTGCCCCCACCTCTGTTAAAACCGGATATGGGCAGGTTCAGGTCGGGATTCAGATTTTTAACACTAACTGCCCCACGCCCCCAACCGACCCGAATTTCCCAGAGTGTTCGCAGCCTTGGTGTCTTATTCAATCCAAAACTAAACTTTCAATCCCATATACCCTCCATCACAAAGGCCACCTGCTTCTACCTCCGTAACATTGCTCACCTTCACCCTTACATTTATCTTTATGATTCCAATGCTTTTTTGGCAGGCTCCATCATTAACCCTCAACTCGTGCAAAACTCTGCTACACTTGTACTATCCCAAGTCCGCTCACCCATCACCCCTGTCCTCACTTATCTATGTTGGCTCCCAGTCTCCCCCAGTGCCACAGATTTAAAATTCTCATCCTCAACTTTAAATCCATTTGTGACCTTGCTGTTACCTGTATCCAACAGTACAATTCCCTACCCCCCCCCCCCCCCCCAAACCCATTCCTTTGACTCTGGACTCTTGTGCATCACCCTTCCCCTTGACCCAGCAATGGCAGCCGTGCCTTCAGCCGCCTGAGCCTCACTCTGGAATGCCTTCCCTAAACCCTTCCATCTCTCCCACCTCCATCACATCCTTTAAGACCCTCCTTAAAACCCATCCATTTAGCCAAGCTTTTGGTCACCCCTCCTAATATCTCCTTTTGATATGCATCTTTTTGGTTATGCCTCCGTGAAACATTTTGGGATGTTTTCTTTGTTAAAGGCACCATATAAAGGCAAATTATTGATAAATACAGGATTTCCACACAGTCAGAAGATATTTTGTTGAAGGCCCTACGTAAGATATATGAACGAACGAAAGAACTTGCTTTTATAAAACACTTAGAAACCTAGAAGATAGGAGTAGGCCATTCGGCCCCTCGAGCCTGCTCCGCCATTCAATGAGATCATGGCTGATCATCCAAATTCAGTACCCTGTCCCTGCCTTCTCCCCATATCCCTTGATCTCTTTTGCCTTAAGAAATATATCCAACTCCGTCTTGAATATATTTAATGAATTGGCCTCCACCACCCTCTGTGGCAGAGAATTCCACAGGTTCACCACTCTCTGGGTAAAGAAATTCCTCCTCATTTCAGTCCTAAATGGCTTACCCCTTATCCTTAAACTATGACCCCTGGTTCTGGACTCCCCGGCCATCAGAAACATCCTTCCTGCATCTAGTCTGTCCAGGCCTGACAGAATTTTATAGGTTTCGATGAGATCCCCTCTCAATCTTCTAAACTCCAGTGAGTATAAGCCCAATCCACACAATCTCTCCTCATACATCATTCCTGCCATCCCAGGTATCAGCCTGGTGAATCTTCGCTGCACTCCTTCCATGGCAAGAACGTCCTTCCTCAGATAAGGTGACCAAAACTGCACACAATACTTAAGGTGCGGTCTCACCAAGGCCCTGTACAACTGTAGCAAGACATCCTTGTTCCTGTACTCGAACCCTCTTGCTACGAAGGCCAACATACCATTTGCCTTCTTAACCGCCTGCTGCACCTGCATGCTTACCTTCAGCGACTGGTGCACAAGAACACCCAGGTCTCTTTGCACTTCCCCTTCTCCCAATCTATTGCCATTCAAATAATAATCTGCCTTCCTGTTTTTGCCACCAAAGTGGATAACCTCACATTTATCCACATTATAGTGCATTTGCCACGTTTCTGCCCAATCACCCAACCTGTCCAAATCGCACTGGAGTTTCACGACATCCTCCTCACAGCATACCCTCCTACCCAGCTTTGTGTCGTCTGCAAATTTGGAGATATTACATCCAATTCCCTCGTCCAGATCATTAATATATATTGTGAACAGCTGGGGTCCTAGGACCGATCCTTGCGGTACCCCACTAGTCACTGCCTGCCACTCGGAAAACGACCCGTTTATTCCAACTCTTTGCTTTCTGTCCGCCAACCAGTTCTCTATCCAAGTCAATACCTTGCCCCCAATCCCATGTGCCTTAATTTTGCATGCTAACCTCTTATGTGGGACCTTATCGAAAGCCTTCTGAAAGTCCAAATACACCACATCCACTGGTTCTCCCTTATCTATTTTACCAGTTACATCCTCAAAAAATTCCAGTAGATTAGTACTTTATAACAACTTTAATAAATACCAAAGCCCTTCATGTCCAATTAATTACTTTTAAAGTGCAATTACTGTTGTCACATAGGCAAACATTAATAATATAATTTCTGTTATTCTACAGTAGTATAAATTATGTTGATCTACAACTGCATCCTATGGTACATGGATTGCCAAGAATATTCCTTTAAAGCATTTGTATCAAGAACATGTAGTAAAGAAAATGTCTTAAATTAAGTATCTAACTTACTGTATCACCAGGATTTACTTCAGTGGGAATCAGATACAATGCTATTGGTATCTGACACCTACTGAAATAAATATTTCTGTACAACAGTGTATGGTATTTATGTACAGTAATTTTCAGTGCAGCATAATCTTTATTGTCTTCAATTTTATATAAATGTACCATGATAAATAAAATCTAGATATTAATCAAATATATTTATTTTAGTTATGCTATGACTCATCTTCAATTATCAGTTGTTTAAAATGGCTTTGACTATCCCAAATCATTTTTCCTGAGGTTTGATCAGAGATTTTCAGTGCTTTCTTGCTCTAGCCTTGATTGCATTTTCTTTAGTGCCAATCATACTCCATTTAAATTTGACCTTGCCTCCCTTGACCACAGTTATGTTCTGCCATAAATCCACAGGTATCGATGTACAGCTTTAGTAACAACGTAGCTTATTCGGGTGATTTTTAAATTTCACGGGAGCTGTCATTATATATATATACTAGCTGGGGAGCCCCGCGTTGCGAGGGCAATTTTGGGGCGCTTGGTCTCCCTGCCCCTGTGTGTCCCCCCTCTCCCTGTCATGTCCTCTCCCTGTCCTATCCCTCCCTCCCCTCCCCCACCCCCTCTGTCCCTCCCCAGTGTAATCACTGTCTCCCCCCCCCGTGAAATCACTGTCTCCCCCCGTGTAATCACTGTCTCCCCCCCCCACCGTGTAATCACTGTCTCCCCCCACCCCCCCCACGACCCCTGTGTGTCCCCCCTCTCCCTGTCATGTCCTCTCCCTGTCCTATCCCTCCCCTCCCCTCTCTCCTTCCCCTCCTCTCCCTCCCCTCCCCTCCTCTCCCCTGTCTCCCTCCCCTCCCCCACCCCCCTCTGTCCCTCCCCAGTGTAATCACTGTCTCCCCCCCCCGTGTAATCACTGTCCCCCCCCCCCGTGTAATCACTGTCTTTCCCCCCCCCCCCGTGAAATCACTGTCTCCCCCCGTGTAATCACTGTCTCCCCCACCCCCCCTGTGTAATCACTGTCACCCACCCCCCCCCCCCACGACCCCGTCTCCATCAAGGACACCGATCTAATGCTGAGCGGCGGCCGGCGCCGGGAGCGGGCTCTCGCGGGCGGCGCATGCGCGGTCAGTGCGGGCGGCGCCTGGCGGCCGTTAGCGAGCGGGAAACTTGGGCGGCCCGCCCTCGCTACGGCCCCGACACCGTGAAACCTGAGAGGGGGAAGTAGAGAGAGACAGGGAAGAGGAGAAGGAGAGAGAGGGAAGAGGAGAAGGAGAGAGAGAGAGGGAAGAAAGAGAGAGAGAGAGAGAAATTTTTTGAGCTTCAGGCCCCGAGTCCCCCCTGCGCGAGGGTGAGGAGGGGGGGGGGTTGCTAAACACAATATAAAACTCAAATAAATTGTTAATTAATTCCCTAACACATCATTAAAATATTTACCTTAGTTCCCTAACACACAGAAAGTGTGGGGGAAAAAACTGTGAAAAATCAAGATGGCGGCCACTCACCTCGGTTCAGAAGGATAAGGCCCGCCCACACACGCGATTGGTCGACCGGTCAGCTCACCGAAGCGTAGGATTGGTCAATCGTCGAGTCACTCGACACTCAACTGTAGGAAGGAACCCGCCGTCCGATTGGTGGACCTCGACGTCACACGGTTGCTAATGAGCGGAACGCTGAACGTTTTTGGGATACCGCGGGCGGGATTTTTGTCCGGCCGAAACGTAAATACGCCTATGACCGGTCCGGAATCACAAGCTTTCTTTTGAGGCGACGCGCGCGTCGGTACGCTCTGTAACTTTCAAACGTATAGAGAACGGACGGACAGACAGACATCGGGACAGACATCAGGACAGACAGACAGAAGAGCCGCTTTATATATATAGATTCTGTTCTCTTTTAGATATATGTCATGTTAGTTTGGGCATTTTGCAGTTTAACAACAACTCTCAACAGTGTGTTTTGGCCTTTTTTAATATAAAATAGTTGCATCATTAATGAGCAGAATTACACTGATCCAATTATTTCTAAATTACTTTCCCATAAAGAGATGTAATAATTTCTAATGCAACTGGAGCTCTAAATCGTATTTTGAATCCACACATGGCACAATGTGAATTAGCAATTTGCTGTCAACCTCCCATCTAAACTGGCTGCTTATCTTTATCCAAAAATATATTTTTTAAAACACATATTGCATATAATCATTTTTTATACCAGTTTATCTCATTTGTGTCAGCCACGGCAGAGTTGGTAGCACCCTTGCTCTTGAGTCAGAAGGTTGTGGTTCGAGTCCCACTGCAGAGACTTGAGCACTCCAGTGCAGTACTGAGGGAGTGATGCACTGTCGGAAGTGTCGTCTTTCAGATGAGGCGTTAAACCAAAGCCCTGTCGGCTTTCTCAGGTGGGTGTAAAAGATCCCATGGCACTATTTAAAAAAAGAGCAGGGATGTTATCACTGGTATCCAGGCTAATATTTATCCTCATTCAACATCACTGAAAAGCAGATTATCAGGTCATTATCACTTTTTTTTTATTCATTCCTGGGATGTGGGCGTCGCTGGCCAGGCCAGCATTTACTGCCCGTCCCTAATTGCCCTTAAGAAGGTGGTGGTCAGCTGCCTTCTTCAACCTCTGCAGTCCATGCGGTGAAGGTACTCCCGTAGCGCTGTTAGGGAGGGAGTTCCAGGATTTTGACCCAGCGACGATATAGGAATGGCGATATGTTTCCAAGTCAGGATGGTGTGTAACTTGGAGACGATGGTGTTCCCAAGCACCTGCTGCCCTTGTCCTTCAAGGTGGTAGAGGTCGCAGGATCGGGAGGTGCTGTCAAAGAAGCCTTGGCGAATTGCTGCAGTGCATCTTGTAGATGATGCACACTGCAGCCACGTTGCACCAGTGGTGGAGGGAGTGAATGTTTAAGGTGGTGGATGGGGTGCCAATCAAGCGAGGTCCTTTGTCCTGGATGGTGTCGAGCTTCTTGAGTGTTGGAGCTGCTCTCATCCAAGCAAGTGGAGAGTATTCCACCACACTCCTTACTTGTGCCTTGTAGATAGTGGAAAGGGTTTGGGGTGTCCGGAGGTGAGACACTCGCCGCAGAATACCTAGCCTCTGACCTGCTCTTGTTGCCACAGTATTTATGTGGCTGGTCCAGTTAAGTTTCTTGACAATGGTGACCCCCAGTATGTTGATGGTGGGGAATTCGCTGATGGTAAAGCCATTGAATGTCAAGGGACGGTGGTTAGACTCTCGCTTGTTGCAGATAGTCATTGCCTGGCACTTGTGTGGCATGGATGTTACTTGCCACTAGGGTTGCAAAATTCTTAAAAGAGGAAACTTTCCATGGGAATTTTCAGGAATTTATGGGGATTTTGGGAATTTATGGGAATTTTGAGTTTTTTTGCACACTGATGGTTTTTGTCTCTGACCCTTATTTTATCTTTGTCGTCAAAATAGACATACTGTTCCATACAAATAAAAACAGGCTTTCAAAACTTTATTTAGGTTATAATTTTGAACTTTATTGAACCCCCACAAAAAAGACCCATCTAAAATAAAATAAAAAGAGCGTCAGCTTATTTAGCCTGAATTTGTCCTTATTTTGTCCCTTTGAGTCTTCTACTCATGAGTCTTCTGAGTCTTCTACTCCTCATTGCTCCTCTGATTCTCTGACTCTGGCTCTGACGTGTCCATTTCCTCCTCTGTGTCAGTGTCTAGCTGTGTGGTGGACACTTCTGTATCTGGCTCAATAAGTTGTAGGTTCGCCCGGATAGCCACCAGTTTCTCCACTCTCTTGTTAGTCAGCCTGTTGCGCATCTTTGTATGCGTATTCCCAAAAAGTGACCAGTTTCGTTCAGAGGCCGCTGATGAAGGTGGGATTTGGAGTATCACCGATGCAATAGGTGACAGGGCCTCAGATGCACAAAGTCCCTTCCACCAGGTATGTGCACTGATATGCTTGCATGATTCCCATATCCCATCCCCATTCCAAAGACCTTGCTTGGTAGAGAACTTTGCCAGACTTCCCAGAACTTTGCCCACATCCAGATTGAGATGGTGTGAGAGGGTAGAAATCACACTGAGCGCTGTTGATCTGTTCTCCAGAAAGTATTGGTCTCCCAACATGCTTTGGGTCCAGCATGTATGCTGCAGCATGAATCGGCTTGACACAAAATTCTTGACGCGTCTGTATGAATTGAACAATTGCCTTCTCCTCTGCTTTGAGCAGCAGGGATGTGGGTAGGGCAATGCTGATTTGTTCTTTTAAATCAGTAAAAAGCCTGAGAACATCTGACAAGACAGCGTCATCTCCTTCAATCTGAGCAATTGCAGATGCTACTGGTGAGAGTAGTTTAAGGCTGCTAACCACTCTCTCCCAAAACACATCATCCAGCAGTATTTTCTTAATGGTGGTTTCCATATCCCCAGACTGGGATATTGCCATTTCTTGCAGCAACTCTTTACCCTCCAGAAGGCTGTTGTACATTATGACAACACCACCCCATCTAGTGTTGTTGGGCAGCTTCAGTGTGGTGTTCTTGTTCTTTGTCATTTGCTTGGAGTTGTAGGTTGCTGCAACTACCTGTTTTCCCCTGACATACTTAACAACTTGCTTGGCTCTCTTGTACAGTGCTTCCATGGTTCTCAAACCCATGATGTCCTTGAGGAGCAGGTTAAGCCCATGAGCTGCGCACCCAATAGACGTAATATGAGGGTAGGCCTCCTCCACTTGAGCCCAAGCAGCCTTCATATTCGCAGCATTGTCAGTAACTACTGCAAAGACCTTTTGTGATCCAAGATCGTTGATGACCGCTTTCAGCTCATCAGCAATGTATGTGCCTGTGTGTCTGTTGTCCTTCGTGTCTGTGCTCTTGAAGAACACTGGGAGAGGAGTGGAGACGATGGCCTAGAAATTCGGTTGTGGGTCCGCCAGGGCTTTAGCGCCCGAAATTTTGCGCCGGCGTTAATGCCGCTGCGCCCGACGAAAATTCGGTTGCCCCGGGCCCAGACGGCGGCGGGCGCTAATGGAGGGTTTTTGCGCCTCACTATGGGCGTTCAGTGCAGTTTTGAGGCACTAATCCCCCGCTGCGGCACCCGAGGCGGTGCGGCAGGCTGGGGAACTGCAGGCCTCCTCCTTCTGTTAAGGAGGAGCTGCCTGCAGCCGACCGCTGGCCGGTCGATTCGCCCGACAAATGAGCCCGGCACCTCGGGGAAGAGCCGGGCTCGCGGGCCACACACATCAGTGCCGCGGGGGGGTGGTGGAGGAGTCCGGGGAGGGAGGTACGGGCAGGCGGCCGCCGGGAAAGCAGCCGGCCGCCGCTCCACCTTTATGCGCCGGCGCAAAGGTGTGTAACATCCCTTTCAACAATCGTTGGTTGCGGCTGCCACGGGCGAGGCGGCCGCAACTGAATTTGGGCTTGGGGCCGGGTTACCACGGCAACCGGGACGCTGCACACACCGATGACGTCATCGGTGCCGGCGCAGCGCTACCGGCTAACGCCGATGGTAGGGCCCAACGCAATTTCGTTACCAGCTATAATTCCGGCGCAAGACCCTCTAACGCCTCTAATTGGGCGCTAACCCCACCGAATTTCTAGGCCGATGTAGTTTATGATGCCCTCCCCTCGTACATTTGACCACCCATCTGAGATAACTGCAACACAGTCTGCCATCGCTATTGAGCTTTCCTTGGACTCTGTTATACTCAGCCTCCAGCAAATAAGTAGACAAAGCATGTCTGGTGGGAGGACAGTATGCAGGGCGAATAACATTGAAAAATTTCTTCCAGTACACATTGGCTGTGAGCATGAGGGGTGAGCCTGTTGCATATACAGCTCGAGCAAGGCACTCATCTGCATTCTTCTGGCTATGGTTATCCATTGTATCAAAGAACCTTCCAAGTGGGCCAGGAGTTGCTGATGATAAGGAGCCTGATGCTGAATGAGAACCATCATCTTCTTGAATGGAAGCAGAGGAACTCTGGGCTGACTGCTGTGAGCTTTGAGTGAAATTGTTGCATTTGGATAAATGCTGCTGCATCTTTGTGGCATTCTTTACATATGGCTTTCTACAGTGTTTGCACATGTACACAGTCTTTCCATCTTTAATGCCTGGGGTAAAATCCTTCCACACATCCAACGGTAAACGTGGCATTGTTCTATGCAGAGAAATAAAGGGCATTCATCTCTGTGTCGAACTGCGGTCGATCAGCACGATTGCAACAGGGTGAGTACATTTTTGCTGATGCTCCATGTGATGGAAGCATGACCTGTACACACACGACGCTACATCACCAATGGTGTATTATTTTGTATATTTTAAATTGAAGGACAACAGAGTTCAACAAGTAACTGGTTTATTTGGTATAAAGTCTGATTTACTTACTGCATCATCACAACATCAGCCGAAAACAAAATGACTTCCCTCAGGACCCCTAACCTGGATCTTAAAAAAAAAAACTATAGCAGTCTTACAGATGCCTGCAGGCCAATCACAATTCGATATGCAAATATTACAAATAGAGGGAGCTAATCGTTCATCCACTCATCCAACCAATCAGGATACATTTGTTCACAGTCACACACAAAACTTGTAATTATTAAAACAAGCCAAGTAAGAAGATAAACATATATTGATTAAGAAATTCCTTAATAATTAAGATTCCATCTCTGTTAGTAATTTTAAGAGAGGACCTGTGGGGAAAAAAAAAGAAAGAAATACAAAAAAAACAATATTATGCTAGCATGTGCTTTTTTGGGCAAAATTCCCAAGCTAAACTTCCCGTGGAAAATTTCTGGAAATTTACCAGAAACTTTCCACCCCTTTGCAACCCTACTTGCCACTTATCAGCCCAAGCTTGAATGTCGTCCAGGTCTTGCTGCATGCGGGCATAGACTGCTTCATTATCTGAGGAGTTGTGAATGGAACTGAACACTGCAATCATCAGCGAACACCCCCACTTCTGACCTTATGATGGAGGGAAGGTCATTGATGAAGCAGCTGAAGATGGTTAGGCCTAGAACACTGCTCTGAGGAACTCCTGCAGCAATGTCCTGAGGCTGACCTTCAACAACCACAACCATCTTCCTTTGTGCTGAGTATGACTCCAGCCAGTGGATAGTTTTCCCCCTGGTTCCCATTGACTTAAATTTTACTAGGGCTCCTTGATGCCACACTCGGTTAAATGCTGCCTTGATGTCAAGGGCAGTCACTTTCCCCTCACCTCTGGAATTCAGCTCTTTTGTTTGGACCAATGAGGTCTGGAGCCGAGTGCTGTTTGTGGGAGTTTGCTGTGTGCAAATTGGCTGCCTGTTTCCTACATTACAACAGTGACTACACTGCAAAAATTGGCTGTAAAGCACTTTGGCTCTATATAAATGCAATTCAGTCTTTCTTTCATTTATGTGATGACTTAACATGTCCATAACAATGTTGATCATAAGTTGCAAGATCTTTCCCAGATGGTTAAGTGGCCTTTTATTTAGTGCTTTCTCCTGTGGAATGTTGTTTGTACAAGACTTTTACTATAATACAACTAAACATAGTTTTTGGAAGTTTTGTATATTTAAGTAGGATTTAACAGCTACTGTAGTGCAGAAAATCTTTAAAATGTCCTTTAGTGTAACAAATAAAATGGACACGCAATATAGGCATTTTTAGTTGCTATTCTTTTAAAAAGAGCATTAAAGATTTTTGTTTTATTTCTTAAAAGGAAGTGGCAGTGGTTATGCTACAGTTGGCCTCAGCATTCTGGCCTAGGCAAGAGGGAAAAAATCAGATTGCTAACTCTCAATTGCTATCTATTGACCTCAACTAGAAAGTATATGAAGGTCAGTCTTGGCTGGTCTTCCATTTTCCTACTACCCTCTCAGACCCTTGTGTTTGAATAGTCTGCTCATTGCCCATGCGTACACATGAAAATGGTTAACTGAAAAATATACTGGAGGATTGGTGGTACCTTGGAACCATATGCATGAGCTGTTACCTTCAGGATTGGAGAGAGCAGAAAGTACATTGGGAATGTAAGATTTGCAGAAACTTCTGAGATTGTATAGTATTTTTGTATTTTAAAAAATGTAGACCTATGACTCATACAAATTTCTGTTTCAAATAATAGATGAGATTAAAGACTGAATTCTTTGGTGTTTGTTTTTTTCTCTAGATGCCATTGGTAACAACATGGATTCCAAAGAAGACAGCTTAAATACCCCAACTCCAGTACTGAGGATAAGTCAGCTGGATGCTTTTGAACTGGACAGAGCATTGGAACAGCTCGTGTGGTCCCAGTTTGCCCAATGTTTTCAATGTTTCAAACCTGGCTTGTTAACACACTTTGAACCAGAACTGAAAGCCTTTCTGCAACTTTTGTTATGGAGATTTACAGTCTATTCACAAAATGCAACAGTTGGCCAGACACTTCTGAACATCAGATATAAAAATGACTTATCTCCGGGACAAAAGTACCAGCCAATGAGTAAACATCAGAAGTTATGGTATGCGTTATGCACCATTGGGGGGAAATGGCTGCAAGAGAGAGCCCATGATTTATTCAGTAATCGTTCTCCAGAGTCAACTATTCACAAGATGAAATATTTCATTACTTTTATAGTTGGACTTTTGAAAGTGGCCGGACTACTGAATTTTCTCATCTTTCTTCAGAAGGGTAGGTTTGCCACATTTCCAGAACGACTCCTGGGAATCAGAGCAGTTTTCTCCAGAGCTCAAGGTTTTCGTCAAGTTGGCTTTGAATACATGAATCGAGAACTGTTATGGCACGGCTTTGCTGAATTCCTAATATTTCTTCTGCCACTGATTAATACAAGAAAACTGAAAGCAGTTATCTCATCATGGTTGCTTCCAGTAGGTCATCTCCATGATAATGATGGCACACTAGCTATCCACTGTAAAGAATGTGCCCTTTGTGGTGATTGGCCAACGATGCCTCACACAATTGGTTGTAAACATGTTTTTTGTTATTATTGTATTCAAAGTAATTACCTGTCTGATGCTTACTTCACTTGCCCAAAATGCAGCAGTGAAGTCCAAAATTTAGCCCCTTTGACACCTGAAGTTCACAAGTCAATCTGATGCAAATATGCCTGAACCCCCACTTTGGGATTTGAACACATAATCTGGGCTGACATTTCAGTGCATTATTGAAGGACAGCTGAATTCTTTGGGATGCTATCTTTTGGATAAGAGGTTAAACTGAGGCCACATTTGCCTGCTTAGGTGGAGATGAAAGATTCTATGGTACTATTCACAGAGCAGGTAGTGAGTGCTCCCAGTGTCTTGGCCAAATTTCTACCCTCAATCAATCCTACCATTAAAAAAAAAGATTGATTAATTTATTTTTTTAATTTGCCATTTGTGGAACCTTTGAGACATCCTGAGGACATGATAAATGCAAATTCTTTCTAAATAAGATATTCAAATGGACCATTTATTATTTTTGGCTGCAGAACTACAGAGACTGTTTCTAAATAATTCACTGTAGAAATCATTTACCCATCACCCATGTGTTTTGCTATCTCTGTTGAGACCAAATTGTATCATCAATGTTCCTTAATAGTAATTACAGTATGTGTCATTTTGTGTTTTAGATATCTAATCTACTCAATACATAAGTAGATGGATGAAATTTAATATAATTTCATTGCCAAATTACTTTTATTAATACTTTGTTGTATTACTGAAGCATAGTCATTTGTTTTGATTAACTTGAGATCCCTTGTCTCAAGTGTCTGAATTTCATCTGTAGCATATAGAAATTCTTGAAACCAGTACCCAATATACTCTATATTTAGCTGTCCTGTCCCCCAACTTAGTTGCTTTTGAAATTGACTGTTCATTATCCTGAGTCCTGCATCACAGCTATATTTGTGTCACCAATTTGTTCTTGTCTTAGACTTTCTGTGTATGGGACAATAACCGTTTCTGCAGTGCAGTGATGATAGAAAATCATTAAAACTGGTTGGAGAAGCTTTTACTACTATTAGCGCATCTGCTTCATATGGAAAGAACAAGCGACAAATGGCTATTCATTTTTAGAGCATTTTACAGCACAGTAGACTACTCCGCCCATTGTTCCTGTCCTGAGCCTCAAAGAGCTAGCATGTTTCCCCATATCCTTTTAAAAATATAATTTTTCAAATATTTATCCACTTCCCTTTAAAAGCTATTTTGGATTCTGCATCTACCATGATTTCTGGTACAGTAATTCTTGTCCTGGCAACCCTCTGCATTTAAAAAAAAAAAAAAAAATTCTCCTAACTGCTCCCTTTGGGGATTTTTTTGGTGATTTTAGTCTCCTCATCAAAATTTCTAGTTAATCCTGAAAACTAAAGCCTCTCAACCCTGGTACATCTTCTGTACCCTCTCCAAGCCTTGACATCTTTTGTAATTTAAGGCACCCAACACTAAACATTATTCTAGCTGCAGCATATTCAATCATTTGTGTAGGTTTTGTATTCTATGCCCCTTTTTACAAAACCTAGGATCTCAAATCCACTTTTTATGTTTTTACAGCTTTATCAACTTGTCCTCTTACTTCTAAAGATTTAGTTGAACCTCCTAAGTCTATCTGCTGTTAAAGTTTTACTATATGGTATATTTTTTTATTTCCTTATTCTTCATCCCAAAATATAACATCCCACATTTCTCCACATTAAATTTAATCCAACATCTATAAGCCCATCTACTGTATTAACCTATATCCTCTTGAAGTCACTTCCAGTGCTCTTCATTGTTAACAATGCTCCCTATATTTGTGTCCTCTACAAATTTTGATAGTGTTCCCTAAACCCAAGCTCAAATCACTTAAATATTTTATTTTAATATGATTCACAAAATGTTTTCTACCAAAAGCTCAGTACAAAATTACTCGGTTACTAAACTGGTCCAGAATTTACTAAGCTTTGCACTTGTAGCTGTCAAACTCACTTCCATAATGTTATAGTATCAACTTGGGCCTTTGAGGCATAGATTTTATGTAATGTTCAAAGTTCTCATTTTATTTTGAATATCAAACTCTAAATTTTAAATTACATTTCTGGATAGTTCTGTGGTAAATTAAAGGTAAACTAATTGCGTTACCAGGTCTACCATTTTTTTGTTACAGCAGTATTTGGGTGTGATCTTGTGTGATTTTGTTAAACATATGATAGGAATGGCTGGCAGCCATTCTGGTTTACGTGGCGGCAGACTGACTAATTTTATTGAGATGGAAGAGTGTCGCACTAAATGTTTTTCTTTTATTGACCACTGCCTGTTCTAAACTTTGGGGTAGAGGATTTGGGGGGAAAAAATAGCTCTTTTTTTAATCCAGGGAAGATGGAGTACTCATTTTAGTAGAGCAATTATTAGCAGCTATTGTATCTGTTTGAATTAATAAAACGGTGATTCATACAAATGTCTACTATATTAAGTTTAGTGTATTAATTCATTACTTAATGAGAGAAAATATGTAAACAATTTGTATAAAGCCCTGCAAAAGAAATAGAATACAGGAAACTTTGTGTTACCCGGAGGCTAAGTGTCCGGCAAGCTCGAGCCACCGGCAAAAATCAGGAGCCGTTTTGTTAGGTTTTTTTTCCTTCTCGTGGCTTTTTTTTCCAACAGTCAGGCTCTGGAAAGTCTCTCTGAAGCTGTTGCTAAGCTACAGAGACGCTTCCAAGGTACTGGCCGACTGTTTAGAAGCTGTTGCTAAGCAACAGTGTTTGTTGTCCGATACGGAGCTGAAAAGCTCCGTATGCTTCAACATTAACGCTGGTGTGTCCGGCAGTTTTGAGGGAACAGCAACAGCTCGGTCCCGTCGGTGCCGGATAGCGCACAGTTTCCTGTAAATTCTTCAAATGTGTACATCCTTTCACTAATAGTTTGAATCAGTCCTTTCATTTATTGTCATCCCAGAACACTATTGTGGCTGCTCCTGTTTTGTGTTATATTTTCCATAAAGTGTATTGCCTAAAATTTCATTATATAAGGGTGTAAACAATAGCTTTTCCTTCCAGTCACTGGCAATAAGTAATTCGTCAGTTTTCCTGGGAAAACAAATTTGATCGCAGATATTCAGTAATTTCCAATCTCACTGAACTGAGTTGGGGGAGGGGGAAGCTAACACACAGTCCCAATATGAGGAATGTGAAGAAAAATGCTGTGCTCAGTCTTTTAATGCAATGGAATACCATCTGCTGTCTCATCAGTTTTACAAAATAATCAAAAGGTAATCAGCCCGTCATTTATTCCTTCATTCATCAATTTACCTTTCTGTGCTGATCCTGCTACATGTAGATGATGTCCAGCAGATAAACCTCAATGTGTCTACCTCTGTAATAATTCATTATCTTATTCCATTCATTTTGCATCACTTTTTCCTTTTTACTGTGAAAATTAGTTTTTTTCTAAATTGATTGGGGGAAAATGTATATTGGATTGATAGTGCTAAATCATCCATGCTGCCAAAAAGAAAGGGCAGTGTATATTTTATAACTTTATTAAACTTTCCATGACATTTCTCATGGGTACTTTTGAAATGTGGAACATATTGTTCCATATATGTCACCTGTACTGAGTTTTGCTTCTTATCAAGGTCTTACAGTTTTCTCTTGAGGGCTTAGTTTATCCAGTGGGTGGGTGTGAGGATAGGGAACACATTGACGGGCTGCAGTGCTGAAGTGAGACTGATGCTGCCTGTGCAGCTCTTTGTGCTTTTTGGACTGAGAACATTTGGACATGTGGCAGACTTGGCTACCACTGCTGCTGTTTGTATGCCAATGTTTGCAGTGTCTAGTATGCACTGCCAAAGGTTTGAAGAGCCCCCATGCCCACCCCCCAGCCCTTATAAGAGCTGATCTGTGTTCCCCCATGCTTCTGATACTCTCTTTATTTCTTCTTGTTCTTTCTGTATTACTTTCTTCTGGTTTTTCTGTGTTTATTACTCTCCCACTTTCCCTTTATGTTCATAGCTGTCAGTCTCTCACTGTTCCGAGTGCTTTGTCTGTTCCTCCAAAGATCTCCACCAACTGGAACCTTTCCCTTCAGTAGTCTGTCTTCATCCAGCAACCTCTCACAATGAGGATTAATCATGGAGTGAGAGAGAGCAGAGAGAGACATCAACACACACTTGCCTTTGGTCTGCTGCACATGTGCATGTATTTTTCACACAAAGCATTTACACAATGAGCTGGACCCTGAATTTGAGGGTTGTAGGTGGATGTAGTGCTGTCTGCTAGCATGGGAGGTGTATCTAGGGTCAAGGCTGTTCATGGGGGAGTAGGGACAGATGCCTGAATGATTAGATGAGATGGGGAACTTGTTTGTAAATTTTGGATTTTTTAAATATTATATCATAGTTTATTTTTAGGGCATAAAATTGGGTGCTGTAATATTTTGTGAAATATGATTGGTTATTTTCTACTTTGGTTAAATCTCCATTCTAATTGGTGACTAACAAATGAGTAAAAAGAAAAGATAATTGACCAATGAAAACTTTGAATATTCAAAGAAGAAACCTGACCTATATTCAAAATACACTACAGTCAATATGCTCCCTACTCTATTATATATAGATAGCTGAATATAATGTGTATTATCAAAAGACTATGCTGCAATATTGGTACTGTGCTTTGATAATTTCCATTCTTTTGTATTTCAATATGAAATCTGGCTTTTTCAATGAGGATGTGTTAAAACTGTGCTTTTTAGCTATATTTAATATTCAAAATTACCATTGGTTCATAGTAAGGATGGGAAAACAGTCCTTTTGAAAATGCCCATAAAATAAGGCCCTTATTTAAACTAATTGGCCAGAGTCAGCAGGGATTTACAAAACGGGAAAGTTATAACTGACCAGTTTAATGGGATTTGTTCATAAAGTAACAAAGGATGTGGATGGGGGTGACCTTATTAGTGTGGTTTACTTGGATTTTAATAGTGTTCCTAGTTAAGAAAATTAACAAGTATAGCACTGGTGGCAGCGTGCTAAGGTGGATTAAAATGTGGCTGGGCAATAGGAAGCAGAGGGTCTATATTCTTTCACTCGTAAATTTACCTTTCTGTGCTGATTCTGCTACATGAAGATGATGTCCAGCAGATAAACCTCAATGTGTCGATCTCTGTAATAATTCATTATTTTATGGAGAGGTGTAACGAGTAGGTTCCTGTAGGGCTCTGTGTTCTATGATCTGGAAGAGGGTGTCAGCAGCTTCATTTATAAAAAGATGTAGTTAATATCATGGAAGATTGGGACAAGCTACAAGGGAACGTAAACTGGAGGGATGGGTCAACAAATGGCAGCGGCAGTTTAATGTAGATGAGCATAAAAATATGCACGGGTGAATACTGACAAAACAATTTAGGAAAGGGATCCGAGAATCATATTTGATAAATCCCTCAAAACATCAAGCCAATCTCTAGCTGCTGTCAAGAAAGAAAATTAGGTTGTATAAAAAGAGAAATAGAATGTACATTAAAGGAGGTTATCCTGCCATTGCATAAAGCATTGGTCAGGCCACACCTGGAGTATTTTGTGTAGTTGAGACCTCAGTACAGAAGTGATGTAGGTGAGCTGGAAGCAGTGCTACAAGAATGATGAGAAGATTAGAGAATAAAACGCATGGAATAAACTCTCAAAACTGAGACTATTCTTGAAGGAGAAGACTAAAGGGCTATATGATGGAGGTTCCAAATGAATATGGCTCAGGAATACAGAGGATCAGGCAGGGATATTTGATTTGGTACATGATAGAATATTGGGTCAGAATATAAAAGCATTACTTCACTGAGAGGATGGTCAGTTTTTAGCTATCTCATCAAGGGAGGTTGCAGGAGCATACAGCTCCGATCTCAAGGTCCAATTAAACGAGTATCTTGGTTACGATTGTTGAACAACAAGAAAGTTGACTAAATGGACCTATGGTCTTTTCCAGCCTTAAGATTTTCTATGTTTCTAAAGTTCATGACCCTCCAGCATTTGGCTTGCTACACAAACACCATTTTGGGGTACAAATTGGCATATGTGCCCACGCCCATGGCCAATCTGCACGTGCGTTTGAGCCACAACTAAATTTTTTAGACATCTCGTATGGCTGCCTAAAACAACCGTTGGGCTCTTGCACATGCTAATGAAGGGGCCTTGGGCTTCCTGGTTGGGGTGCACACTGTCAGCATGCCACTGTTTATGTGTCTGAAAATGGGCCCTAACCAATTTCTGCCCCTTGTTCTTTCAAAACAATATGATCCTCAAAGTTCTTCATCTTTAGTTTGTTGGGGCTGTGAGTGGATCAGTAGCTTATTTTCAGAATAAGTGGAGGAAAAAAAGCAACAATTGTACAATAAAATTTTGTTAAAACAACTTGACTTACACAAGAACAATACAGAGTTGCAGTGCTGCTGGGTGTCTGAGTTTGGTTATTGCTATCTACAACAAAACTGATACTCAGCAATTCTCATTTTTGTGGATAGTTACTGCCCAACTTGGATCAAAATTGTTCCAGAATTCTTAGAATCATAAAAGTTTGCATCGCTGAAGGAAGGCATTTGGTGCATTTTGACTATGCCAGTTCATTGCTAAAGCAATCCAAAACTATTCCCATTGCTTGCTCTCATCTGCTTCAAATGTTTATCCACTTTTTCCTTAAAAGGTGCAATGATCTCTGCCTAAATTACTCCCTTGTGGTGAAGCATTACATGCTCCTAATAACTCTGCATAAACAATTCTCCTCACTCCCTTGGTGACCATCTTAAATTGATGACCCCCATTGGCAATGACTTCCCTACCAGAAAAAATAGTCTTGCTGTATTCACCCCATCAAAATCCTTCATAAATCTCTTGGCTTTCTCTGCTGCAGTGGAAATTTATCTCCAGTCTCTCTTGTAAAACTACAGTTTCTCATTCCTGGTATCATCCTGGTGAATCTATACTGCATTTTGGCTGTGACTTTAACGTCTTTTCTATAATGCTGCATCCAAAACTACACACACTACTCTGTGGCCAACTTTTTGCCTTCTACAAATTGATCATTACTTCTTTGTACTTGTTTTCCCAGGGTTTCTGCAGCTCTTCAACCAAAGCTTCGACAGACGATTGGAAGAACCCAAATGAAAATTTGCCCGCCATGTCCCTATTTAAAAACAATATTAATTGGCTTTTATCTACCTGTACTCACCCTTCATGGAATTATTAAATTGCGCCTTAGTGTATTTCCATTGTATACACTCCCAATGGCTACACTCCCAATGGCTATATTGAACAGTGAAAAAATAGTGAGAGATAAAGTTCTACATTCCAGTCTTAATAACAAGTTCCTTATTAATCCATAATTATAAAACCTTTACAGAGGAAAATTATTACTTGGAGAATAATTACATAAAAAACCTGTGTGGAGTCCTATTAAGTAAAGGCCCAGAATATGCTGGGAAAATAACCGAGTTTAATGCGCACGTCGCTATTCGTGTGTAAATAACCCAGCAATTTGTGGGAAGAAAGTGATACGCCATGAATTGCGAGTCACCACAAATTGCTGGATGATTTGCGCCACGCCATAAAAATGGGACCTTCTGCACTGCCAGCAATTTGCAGCACAAGATATTTTCGAGCTGAAGGATGAAGAAGAAAAATCTAATGAACGGGGCACGCCGCAAGATGTCCTGCTCCAGCAAATTCTGGGCCAATATTGAATATTTGTACATGCTGTAACATGTATTGCCTGGTGATTAGATCCAGTATCTATCAGAGCATTGTTATCAAATGTGCCTAGGTCTAAAGTAGAGTAAATCTCCCAGGGTTTATTTGCATCACCAGTAAAGAATTAAGAGCATCCTTTCTCAGCATAAACTATGCTTAATTACATTTCAGTACATTCTCAATTAATGCACTTTTTCTAAGATGAACATTACAGATCCCAAAGGTGAACTTCACAGCTTCCCTCTAATTTTTTGCAGCTCAGGCAAATTACTTTCAATAGTGCATTTCAAGGCAAGTTTTTATAGCTGCCTATCCTCAATTGCTGAGTTCACATAGTCTCCAGTCTGTCTCACTAGAGATTCCTACGTGGCAATCATAGCATCTCTTTTCTCTGAAGTCTTCGATCTGTTTTCAGAAATTATAGCACCTGTTGATTGCCTTCTGGGTCAACTGTAGCTCAATGGGAAGCACCTGCTTGGCAAAAAGCTACTTCCTTCACTGCAGTTGCCTTGATCTGCAGACCCTTCAGGAATGCACACTTTCAGTATCAAACAATTGTAGATTGTCTTCTTGCTGCCCGCCACAAAATTAGCTTAAGTTGATATATTGTAGTGCAATAACTAAAATTATTGTACCTCTATTTAGGTAAAAGGGAAAGAAAGTTATGTGGCTGACCATATAAACAGAGCATTTGGTGGTAAGGCTGAGTGCAAATTGCATGCATTTTGTTGTAGAGTCTTTCACAATTACACCAAGCCTGATTTTACAGTAAACATGCCTATCCTGTTAAATCTTTCCTATGTGAACGGTAATTCAATGAAAAATTAGGAAGTAGGGGAACAAAAGCAATTTAGCATAGAAAAACCTACCCCTACATGTGTAATATAAACTACACTGTACTGGCTGTTTTACAGAGGATTTAAGCATATCCTAACAACAAAATTTATATATCTGCTTCTCATGCCATAATATGTTTTGTTTATTGAATAAAGTATAACATTTTTCATGTTTTCTTAAAGCAGCTATTTTATAGATACAAATTTATCTACGTTTTTAAAAAATGGACTAAATTAAGGGTCAATGGTAGAAAACAATAAAGCCGAGACAAAAAAAAATAACACGCCATTGGGGTGAATTTCTATGGGTTTCTCCTGCTTGCCTGCCGTAACTTCAGTGGAAGAACTGTAGAAACCTCAGAAAAACTGCCCCTCGGTTAAATCTTGAGGAACTGAAATTACTGAAACTTGTTGCCATTTTTGTAAATTTGTTAAATTTAGAAGAAATTTGTAAGGATTGGGAAGTGGTTAATGTAGTTATTATTTAAAAAAAAAGTCAAGAAGCATACCTGGAAGCTATGGATAAGTAAGCAAAATTGTAGGAAAAGTCTTTGAAATAATTTGAAGAGATATACTTGAAAGAGCATAACTTTGAAAGAATCAGCATGGCTCAGGAAAGGAAGGCCATGTTTAACTAACCTGTTGGGAGCTTTTCAAATAAATTATTGATGGGGGAAATGCAATCTATATTTTGCACCTGGATCCTCAGAAGACTTTTGGAATATAGCTGCCAGTCTGGGCCTGCGAAAGGTGGTGAGAGAACCAACACGAGGGAACAACCTACTTGACCTCGACCGCACCAATCTACCTGTCGCAGATGCATCTGTCCATGACAGCATTGATAGCAGTGACCACCGCACAGTCATTGTGGAGACGAAGTCCCGTCTTCACACTGAGGTCACCCTGCATCAGGTTGTGTGGCACTACCACCGTGCTAAATGGGACAGATTCAGAACAGATTGAGCAGCTCAAAACTGGGCATCCATGACGTGCTGTGGGCCATCAGCAGTAGCAGAATTGTATTCCACCACAATCTGTAACCTCATGACTCAGCATATCCCTCACTCCACCATTACCATCAAGCAAGGCGACAAACCCTGGTTTAATAAGGAATGTAGAAGAGCATGCCAGGAGCAGCACCAGGCATACCTAAAAATGAGGTGCCAACCTGGGGAAGCTGCAACACAGGACTACATGCATGCTAAAAAGCGAAAGTAGCTTGCTTTAGACAGAGCTAAGCGATCCCACAATCAACAGATCAGATCAAAGCTCTGCAGTCCTGCCACATCCAGTCGTGAATGGTGGTGAACCACTAAACAACTAACGGGAGGAGGAGGCTGCATGAATATCCCCATCCTCAATGATGGTGGAGCCTAGCACAATAGTGCAAAAGACAAGGCTGAAGCGTTTGCAACCATCTTCAGCCAGAAGTGCTGAGTGAATCATCCATATCAGCCACCGCCTGAGGTCCCCACCATCACAGAAGCCAGTCTTCGTCCAGTTTGATTCACTCCACGTGATATCAAGAAACCGCTGAGTGCACAGGATACAGCAAAGGCTATGGGCCCCGACAACATCTTGGCTGTCGTGCTGAAGACCTGTGCTCAAAAACTAGCCGCGCCTCTAGCCAAGCTGTTCCAACACTAGCATCTATTCGACAATGTGGAAAACTGCCCAGGTATGTCCTGTCCACAAAAAGCAGGACAAATCCAATCCGGCCAATTACCAACCCATCAGTCTACTCTCAATCATCAGCAAAGTGATGGAAGGTGTCGTCGACAGTGCTATTAAGCGGCACTTACTCACCAATAACCTGCTCACTGATACGATAGCAAAATACTGCGAATGTGGGAAATCCGAAATAACAACAGAAAACGCTGGAAAAACACCAATAACCTGCTCACTGATGCCCAGTTTGGGTTCCGTCAGGACCACTCGGTTCCAGACCTCATTACAGCCTTGGTCCAAACATGGGCAAAGGAGCTGAATTCCAGCGGTGAGATGAGAGTGACGGCCCTTGACATCAAGACAGCATTTGATCGAGTGTGGTATCAAGGAGCCCCAGTAAAACTGAAGTCAATGGGAATTGGAGGGAAATATCTCCACTGGCTGGAGTCATACCCAGCACAAAGGAAGATGGTTGTGGTGGTTGGAGGTCAATCATCTCAGCCCCAGGACATTGCTGAAGGAGTTCCTCAGGGCAGTGTTCTAGGCCCAGCCATATTCAGCTGCTTCATCAATGACCTTCCCTCCAACATATGGTCAGAAATGGGAATGTTCGCTGATGACTGCACAGTGTTCAGTGCCATTCGCAACTCCTCAGATAATGAAGCAGTCTATGCCCACATGCAACAAGACCTGGAACGACATTCAGGCTTGGGCTGATAAGTGGCAGGTAACATTCACGCCACACAAGTGCCAGGCAATGACTATCTCCAACAAGCGAGCGTCTAACCCTTGACATTCAACAGCATTACCATCGCCGAAGTCCCCACCATCAACATCGTGAGGGTCACCATTGACCAGAAACTTAACTGGACCAGCCACATAAATACTGTGGCAACAAGAGCATGTCAGAGGCTAGGTATTCTGCGGCGAGTGTCTCACCTCCTGACTCCCCAAAGCCTTTCCACCATCTACAAGGCACAAGTCAGGAGTGTGCTGCAATACTCTCCACTTGCCTGGATGAGTGCAGCTCCAACAACACTCAAGAAGCTCGACACCATCCAGGACAAAGCAGCCCACTTGATTGACACCCCATCCACCACCTTAAACATTCACTCCCTCCACCACCGGCGTACCGTGGCTGCAGTGTGTACCAACTACAAGATGCACTGCAGCAATTCACCAAGGCTTCTTCAGCAGCACCTCTCAAACCCACTACCGCTACCACCTAGAAGGACAAGAGCAGCAGGCGCATGGGAACACTACCACCTCCAAGTTCCCCTCCAAATCACACACCATCCTGACTTGGAAGTATATCGCCATTCCTTCATCGTCGCTGGCTCAAAATCCTGGAACTCCCTCCCTAACAGCACTGTGGGAGTACCCTCACCACACAGACTGCAGCGGTTCAAAAGGCGGCTCACCACCACCTTCTCAAGGGCAATTAGGGATGGACAATAAATGCTGGCCTTGCCAGCGATGCCCACACCCCATGAATGAATAAAAATAAATATCAGCAATTAATGGCTACGGTAAGGAGTAACAAAATAGGTGGTAAACTATGCTGCTGGATAAATAATTGTTTTGAAAACAGGAAATGAAAGGTAAATGGGAACTACCACAAATTAGAACTTTTCAGGCTGATAAGTTACCAGTAGGACACCTTAGTAGTTGATCTTCATACAATTGCTATTTTTAATACGTACAAGCAGAACTCTCATAAAATTGCTCACAATTATTCAGAGGATATGCTGTGAGGGGCATTATGCCATTTAATTCACAATGCACTATCAGGGCCATTGATTTAAAAAATCAAATTCCATTTTTATTGCATGGTATTTGGAGATTTTCACCATTTCTTTGGGCTTGAATTCAGTGACTCTGTCTATTGCTCTGAAACATGTAAATAAGTGGTCTTTTTTAATATATATTTATTCATTCACCTATGTACTTAATTTTTATCCCTTTTCATTGTTGAAATCAAGAATACGCAACCAGGTGGAATGCAAGATATACCAGCTGGTGGTAGATACTTGTGCTGGGAGTTTCCTCAGGGTTTCTCCTGATTAGTTGCCGTAACTTTGGCAGAAATCATGAATACACATGTAAATGGGATTTCCACCAAAGTTACTGTGGACAATTGGATGAAACCCTGAGGAAATTATTGCCACTGATATTTAGCTGTACATGGGAGAGGTGTGGAGTTTCGCAACACTTCAGGGTGGTCGTGGCCTTTGGTGGCATGGAAAATCCTGGCCATTAGTAGCACTGGGGAGATGATTCTGGGGATGACAGAGCTGGATTGGAGATCCTGGAGTTTGGTAGTACTTGAGTGGGGGTACCGTGCTCTGGCAACACTGTGGAAAGGGAACGTGAGGTTTGGCAGAAATGGAGTGGAATGTCGGTCGCGATTCCTGGGGTTAGCCAGCAGTGAGTTGGGGGAGGGCATTGAGGGCAGGGGCTCCCACGTCTGATAGCACTAGTTTGTAACTTTCTGAGATCTCTCCAAACACGAAATACAGTGTTTTGTGATTGGTTTCTCTTAAATAACTAGATGCTGTTTTCCTTCGATTAAATAAATACCACAACTGGAAAAAAAATACAAATTTCACTCTCGGTGTTTCTGGTTCTGTGGAATGCATGGCTGCTTTAACACCATTTATTTTTAAATTTAACTAAACAAAATTCAGTCAGCAATTTTTAAATCTCTTGGAAAGTGAAGGGGACTAACAACCTATGTATATGGCCAGTCTTGCTATTAATCATAAAGACTCCCAACAATTACCTCTCAGAACATTAGAAACAAGAGACTAAATTGGCAATATTAACCCTTCTTGCCTGTTGGAATCCAGGCACCAGGTGGTCAGTAAAAACTGCCTAGGTCGCTTATCTGCCCTGGTGTTGCTGGGAGTTGATCTGCCACTATTTTAACCTGCTCCACTGAGCAAGTGGCAAGGACACCCCCCCCCCCAAAGCTGGTGAGGTCCTTTTTAACATATGCATGTTGATTCTCAATGACATCATCGGGACCCAATGGCAATATTTAATAGGAGGCAGCAGCGAGTTTCTTGCCAGGTCAACCCAGTGAGGAAATGGATCAGGGCCAGTAAAGGCCCAAAAGGTAAGTTCCCATTTTTTTTGTTACTTTTCTTGAGGGGCCAGGAGAATTTCCCCCTATCCCTATCTTAGGGAGCCTTGCAGAACAGTCCAGCAGCCAATCCTGCCACTTATCTGGACTTGCTGGGTGGCATCAGGTCCACGCGAATTTAAGCCACTTCCCACCATCTTCCTCTTCTGGAACAGGTGGGAAGCGGGCCAGCGGCATTTAAAATGACAGCCTGGTTTGCCTGTCGGGCAGGAAATCCTGTGGTCACAGGCATGAAGCAGGTAGGTCTAGTGGTGGTGGAGCGGAGATATGGGGAGGGAAGCGGAGAGATCGGGGAGCGGGGGGAGTGGAGAGATCGTGGTGGGTAGCTTGTTGGGCCTGGAGGAAATACTTCAGCTCCTCCTGGTCCACAAGTAGTGCTGTAAAGGCACTTACCTTATGATCCAGCCCTTCTCGCCTCTTTTTACTGGCTGGGTTTCCAGAGACCAGGGAAACCCGGCCGACATGGGTTAAAAATGGAAATCATGTTAAAATGGAGGCACGCAGACTCCTTAAAAGGTTTTACCAAACCAACCCGCCTCCTGAGGGCGGATTGGTCGTCCGCCCCTCGCCCCACTTCCGTTAAAACCAGAAGTTGGCGGGTTGGAGTTGTGTTTAAAATTTTTAACATTTTAACTTCCTACCTGATCCAAACCTACCTGTTTTTGGGGGTTACCTCACCTACCGAAACTGGCCTGCAGTTAAAGTTGGGCCCTATTATTTCCAACTAAAAAACTGATAACAAAATGGTTAACTTTGTTATCAGATTAAAATACAAAAAAACTTCGCGGCTTCTGGAATTTGATTCCTGCTTCCCTTCCACCACCCCTGCAGCTGTATAAACAAATCATATGTAAACAGGAATTTGCTTTCCAGGACTAAAACTCTCCCACTATCTCTCTGTCACATATTGGCTCTCTAAAATAAGAAAAACAAATAGCTTTTTATTTAAAAGTTCAGTTGAAAATCTGCTCCAATTCATTGTCCAGTTTCTATACTACAAATCATTTTCAAAAACACACAATCTGAAATACTATTATACATAGACACGGGGTGATTTTAACCTAAACCTCCCAGCGGGAAACTGACAGGATCAGGTCAAGTAGCCATTTTACACAGATGGGCAACCCAATCCTGCCAGTTTTCCACCGGGTGGAGATTGTAGGTGTGTAGATTGTCATGTTTGAAGGTTCTGCCTGTTTCTTTCTCTTTCTGTCTCACACAGACAGCCTTTCTTATTAAAAAAACTCAATACAACTTTATCTGAAGAAACATTTTGAAACTTTGACCAAGCTTATACAACCTGGCCTCATAATTTAACTCTTTAATGCAAGGAGTCTTGTGAGTAAGGCAGATGAATTGAAGGTGTTGATGAACACATGGGAGTATGATATTGTTGCTATCACAGAGACATGGTTGAGGGAGGGGCAGGACTGGCAGCTCAATATTCCGGGGTATAGAATCTTCAGGCGAGACAGAGGGGGGTGTAAAAGAGATGGGGATGTCGCAATATTAATCAAGGAGTCGATTACCGCTGTAAGGAGGGATGATATCTTAGCAGGTTCCTCTAATGAGGCCATATGGGTAGAACTTAAAAACAAAAAGGGGGCAAGCACATTGCTGGGAGTGTACTATAGGCCCCCAAACAGTCAGGAGGAGATAGAGGAACAGATATGTAGGCCAATCTCAGAGAAGTGTAGAAATAATAGGGTAATAATAGTAGGGGATTTCAACTTCCCCAATATTAACTGGGATAGTCACAGTGTGAAAGACTTAGCGGGTGCGGAATTCTTAAAGTGCATCCAGGAGAGCTTTTTGAGTCAGCATGTAGAAAGTCTACAAGAGAGGGGACGGTACTGGACCTAATTCTAGGGAATGTAGCCGGGCAAGTGGTAGAAGTGTCAGTAGGAGAGCATTTTGGTGACAGTGACCATAATTCGGTGAGATTTAAGGTAGTCATGAAAAAGGACAAAGATGGACCGGAAATAAAGGTTCTAAATTGGAGGAAGGCCGATTTTAATATGATAAGGTAGGATCTGGCCAAAGTGGACTGAGATCAGTTACTTGTAGGAAAATCCACATCAGAGCAGTGGGAGTCTTTCAGAAAGGAAATAGAGAGAGTACAACGCCAACATGTTCCTGTAAAGGTCAAGGGTGGGACCAACAAACCCAGGGAACCCTGGCTGTCAAGGGATATACAAGAATAGATTAGGAAAAAAAGGGAGGCTTTTGGCAGATACAAAGGACTAAAAACAGTGGAAGCCCTAGAGGAGTATAGAAAGTGCAGGGGGGAGTACTTAAAAAAGAAATTAGGAGAGCGAAGAGGGGGCATGAAAAAACACTGGCAGGCAAAATAAAGGAAAATCCCAAGGTGTTTTATAAGTATATTAAGGGCAAGAGGATAACCAGGGAAAGAGTAGGGCCCATTAGGGACCAAAGTGGCAATCTGTGTGTAGAGCTGGAAGATGTAGGTGAGGTTTTAAATGAATATTTTGAATCTGTGTTCATTATGGAGAAGGACAATGTAAGCATAGAAATCAGGCAGGGAGATTGTGATATACTTGAACAAATTAGAATTGAGAGGGAGGAGGTACTAGCGGTTTTAGCGGGCTTAAAAGTGGATAAATCCCCAGGCCCTGACGAGATGTATCCCAGGTTGCTGTGTGAGGCAAGGGAGGAGATTGCAGGGGCTCTGACACAAATTTTCGGAACCTCTCTGGCCACAGGGGAGGTGCCAGAGGACTGGAGGACAGTTAACGTAGTACCATTATTCAAGAAGGGTAGTAGGGATAAACCAGGAAATTACAGGCCACTGAGCCTAACATCAGTGGTAGGGAAATTATTGGAAAAAATTCTGAGGGACAGAATTAGTCTCCACTTGGAGAGGCAAGGATTAATCAAGGATAGTCAGCATAGCTTTGTCAGGGGAGATCATGTCTAACCAATTTGATTGAATTTTTCGAGGGGGTGACTAGGCGCGTGGATGAGGGTACTGCAGTTGATGTAGTCTTCATGGACTTCAGTAAGGCTTTTGACAAAGTCCTGCATGGGAGACTGGTCAAGAAGGTAAGAGCCCATGGGATCCAGGGCAATTTGTCACATTGGATCCAAAATTGGCTTAGTGGCAGGAGGCAGAGGGTGATGGTGGAAGGTTGTTTTTGTGACTGGAAGCCTGTGTCCAGTGGTGTATTGCAGGGATCGGTGCTGGGCCCTTTGCTGTTTGTAGTGTACATTAATGATTTAGATATGAATGTAGGAGGTATGATCAGTAAGTTCGCAGATGACACGAAAATTGGTGGCGTGGTAAATAGCGAGGAGGGAAGCCTCAGGCTACAGGATGATATAGATGGGTTGGTTAGATAGGCAGAACAGTGGCAAATGGAATTTAACCCTGAAAAGTGTGAGGTGATGCATTTTGAGAGGACTAACAAGGCAAGGGAATACACAATCAATGGTAGGACCCTAGGAAGTACAAAAGGATCAGAGGGACCTTGGTGTGCATGTACATAGATCCCTGAAGGCAGCAGGACAGGTAGATAAGGTGGTTAAAAAGGCATATGGGATACTTGCCTTCATTAGCCGAGGCATAGAATATAAGAGCAGGGAGGTTATGATGGAGCTGTACAAGATGCTAGTTAGGCCACAGCTGGAATACTGTGTGCAGTTCTGGTCGCCACACTATAGGAGGGATGTGATTGCATTGGCGAGGGTGCAGAGGAGATTCACCAGGATGTTACCTGGGCTGGAGCGCTTCAGCTATGAAGAGAGACTGGACAGGCTGGGGTTGTTTTCCTTAGAGCAGAGAAGGCTGAGGGGGGACCTGATTGAGGTGTACAAAATTATGAGGGGCATAGATAGGGTAGATAGAAAGGAACTTTTCCCCTTAGTAGAGGGGTCAATAACCAGGGGGCATAGTTTCAAGGTAAGGGGCAGGCGGTTTAGAGGGGATTTGAGGAAAACCTTTTTCACCCAGAGGGTGGTTGGAATCTGCAACTCACTGCCTGGCAGGATGGTAGAGGCAGGAACCCTCACAACATTCAAGAAGCATTTAGATGAGCACTTGAAACGCCATAGCATACAAGGCTACGGACCAAGTGCTGGAAAATGGGATTAGAATAAACAGGGCTTGATGGTCGGCGCGGACATGATGGGCCGAACGGCCTCTTTCTGTGCTGTATGACTCTGTGGCCTAGAAATTCAGTTGGGCGCGCCAGCCGTTAGTGCCTTAGGAGGAGGAGATCTCGAGCGCTAGGCGCTTAGCGCCCGGGCGCAGCGTGATCTGCGCCTCGCCCCAACTTCAGTACACATTTAGCGCCGGCGCAAAGCCTTAGCGCGCGCCCTGCTGCGCGCGCAGATCATGACGTCATTTCTTAGTGCAACGCCCTTTGTGCGCCCCGAACCGGAACTTCACTCGCGCCGGCCCATTGTGCGCCGGGCGGCCCTAACGACTGTGAAGTGGAACGGTACACAGCCGAGGCGGGCTGCGGGGAGCGCAAATTAAAGGGCACTTACCCTGCACTATAAAGGCCAGCCATTTTGCAGCATTCACTCTTGTGCAACGGTTTTTTGGAGAGAGACCAAGGAGGAGAGCTTACTGGTTTGGACCAACACTAGGACAGGTATTTTTGGCTCAGGCCAGAGCTTAGCAATTATCTTTGCCTTCATTGAGAGCTCAGTGTTTGCCAGCATATAATGGGGGCTGCATTGGGTGCCAACGCTGACTTTCAGTCTTATGCCAGAAGGGCTTACAGACGCCGTGAGAGAGTGGCAGCCCTGGCTAGACGCAGAGGGGGCAACAGGCATCGCCAACTGAGGCCTTACCCACCCAGGGTATACCGCCAGCAGTCCTCCTATCTGACCATGTCTGCCGCGATGTGTGTTAGGAGGCTGCGATTCAGAAGGGAGGTGGTTGCAGACATCTGCCAGCTGCTTCACAGAGACCTGCAGCCACAGCTGATGCGCAGGACGTCTCTGTCGGTGGCAGTGAAGGTGACGGTGGCTCTCAACTTCTATGCCACCGGCTCCTTCCAATCCGCTGCTGGGGACATCGCTAACATCTCCCAGTTCGCCGTGCATTGCTGCATCCGCCAGGTGACCGATGCCCTTTTCAGAAGGAGACATCAATTCATCTCCTTCCCCATGACCCTGGACAAGCAGCAGCAGCGTGCAGTGGGATTTGCAAGAATAGCGGGCTTCCCCATGGAGCAGGGCGCCATTGACTGCACGCATGTGGCTTTGCGGGCACCTCTGGAGCATGCCGAGGATTACTGCAACCGGAAGGGCTTCCATTCCCTCAACGTACAGCTGGTGTGTGACCACAGGCAGCGCATCCTAGCTGTCAATGCCCGCTTTCCAGGCAGCAGCCACGATGCCTTTATCCTGCGACAGACAACTGTGGCTGACATGTTCCAGGCACAGCCTCACCCAAGAGGATGGCTTATCGGAGACAAAGGCTATCCTTTGTGTACCTGGCTCATGACCCCGCTCCGCGCGCCCACGACCCCTGCTGAAGAGGCATACAACGAGAGCCATCAAGCGACTAGGAACATCATAGAACAAACAATCGGCGTCCTCAAGCAACGGTTCCGCTGTCTCGATCGCTCCGGGGGAGCCCTCCAGTATTCGCAGGAGCGAGTCTCCCAATTCGTCGTCGTTTGCTGCATGCTGCACAACCTGGCTATCCGCAGGACTCAGGCACTGCCACCTCACGTTGGACCACCACCTCAGGAGGAGGAGCAGGAGGAGCATGAGGAGGAGGAGGAGGACGAGGAGTACCAGCCCAGGAGGGAGGCACAAGGTCCAAGGGCCGCCCGTCGGCGGCTTATTGAACATCACTTCTAGGCCCCCTGTCAGGGAATGGCTTGTGCCAATGAAAGAACATGATTGCAGCCGCTCCGCAAGCCCTCAGCCGGTTAAGGCAACAAACACTTCAAAGATCAAACATGGACAATGTTAATAAATAAAATGCTTTATTGTACAAACTCAGGGCCCTTCCCACATGAAAACCAAAAACAGACGAAACCCCCAAAAAACACTCAAACACATTACTCGCTCCCACAACCTGGAGAGGATTAACAAAACAGTGCAACTAAAATGGCCGTCATCCTCGGCCTTCGTAAAAAACAAACATCACATCCTCGGCCTTCAAAAAACAAACATCCAATTCTCGGCCTTCAAAAAACAAACATCCAATTCTCGGCCTTCAAAAAACAAACATCCAATTTTCGGCCTTCAAAAAACAAACATCCAATTCTCGGCCTCAAAAAACAAACACAGCTGGCCACACATTCGACTTTTTGGCCCGCTAGGGCGATGCCTTGGCCATCTTTGTGTGGCCCCTGCCCGCCCTGCTGCTCCTCCTCAAAGTAAGGCCATTGGCTGCTGCAAGGCTGGGGGCAGGGTCCAGAGGGGCACATGTCGTGACGGCAGATGCCCTTGGGGGTCGGCCTAGTCGAGGTCTGGCCGTCGAGTGGGCGGCTATTGAATGCTGCAGCTGTGGCTGGCCAGCATCAGTCGCTGCAGCAGCTCCTGGCAGCTCCACTGGGGGAGTGGCAGTGGCGGCTGGAGGAATGGGGGCAAGCTGGCGGATGGCAGGCGCTCGCTGGTCGCCTGAGACACTGGCACTCGCCCGGGCCAGCACTGCAGCATGCGCACCAATCTGCCGAGGGACAGACCGCTGTGCTGCTGCAGCGCGCCGGGTGCCCTGGCGATGCCTGGCTGACACAGCGAGTGTGGCAGCAGTGAGTGCCCGTGTTGACCTGTTCAGTGACCTCATCAGAGCACCCAGTGACTGCACGGCACCACTGATCAGCTGCCCACTCGCTGCCTGAGCTGCCCCGAATGCCACCCGACTCACTGCCTGATCTGCCCCGAATGCCGCCCGACTCGCTGCCTGCTCTGCCCCGAATTCTGCCAAACTGATGGCCTGTGAGGCCCCGACGTCGGTCACACTCCGAGAGAGGGATTCGATGGCCTCAGGCAACCGTGCCACTACCCCCATGAGCTCCGTGTGCCGGCGCTCCGAGTCCGCGGACAAGTCCTCGAGGCGTTCCATCTCCTCGGCGAAGACCATCTCCGGACTGGAGGCTGGACTCTCCCTCTGGGGAGAAGGCCGCCGAGCTGGCCGACCCTTCCTGCGTTGCTGGACGCCGCTGGGCCCAGCAATTGGATTCCCCTCCGACCCTTCCCCCCTCTGGGGAGAAGGCCGCTGAGCTTCCACCCCCCTCCCGCGTTTCTGCAGGCCGCAGGTCCCATGAGCTCCCCTCCCCTCCGACACTTCCGCCACGCTCCCCTCCAGGGAAGACGTGTCCCCTACATTCGCATGGGTTGCCGCGGCTGAGGGTTCCCCTGATGGGCCGCCTTCCTCTTGCTCCTCCTCCTCCTCCTCCTCTTCTGAGGGGCTGTCACTGGCAAGTTCAGGGACCTCCTCCTCACCATCTGAAAGCAGGAAGGCACAAGAGTAGCTTTAGAGTGAGGAGAGGGCGTCAGCGAGGGATGCATGAGTGGTGGCATTCAGCGCATTGGTCGGACAGTGGCAAAGGATGTAGATCTGATGCGCAAGTGGGACGAGAGAGGTCCAAAAGATGATGTCCTTACCATTGGTGCCCAGAACAGGGTCGGCATCTCCACATGCAACGGGGCCAATCACCCAGCCACCCATGATGCGCTCCACGCGATGTTGCAGCTCGGTGAGCGGCTGGATCTGGGGTCGGCCTCCCCCGGTCGCAGTCCAGCTCTTCTTATTATTGGCCAGCTTGGCCTGCAAGAGAAAGGACGGCCTCTAAGTACAGTGTGTAGCCCTGATCTTGCGTGCACTGCCTCCCATGGTGGAATAGCCTAGCCAGTTTGTCGCCCTGATCTTGTGTGCACTGCCTCCCATGGTGTAATAGCCTGCCCAGTGTGTCGCCCTGATCTTGTGTGCACTGCCTCCCATGGTGGAATAGCTTGGCCAGTGTGTAGCCCTGATCTTGTGTGCACTGCCTCCCATGGTGGAATAGCTTGGCCAGTGTGTTAAGTGCAGAATGTGCAATTGATGTTCATGCCTGTCCCATAGCTGCTGGATGAGGGCTGGCTATTAGGGCTTTCAGGTCCCTTTGCCCATAATGTGAGGTGCACATGCAAGGATGAGGAGGACACTGGAAAGGGTACTCACCCTGACAATCCGAGTGAGGTCATTAAACTTTTTGCGACATTGGACACTGCTCCTGGGGACCTCGCTGTTGGCTGACACCTTGCTGGCGACATGCCTCCAGGCTCTCCAGTAGACGCGGACCGGCGCCTTCCTGCCATTGTCCGGGTACAAAATATGGCGCCTCTTCTCCACAGCACCAACCAGCACACTCAGATCAAGCTCTGAGAAGCGCTGCGCTCGTTCACAGGCCTTCTGCATGGCTTCAGGCGCTATTTGGGTCCAGCAGCAGTGTTCAGGCCTAGCTGGAGGGCTCCACTATCCAGGGCGTGGCAGCAGACCAAGTCGACCCTTCCCCCTTAAGAGCTGGCCGGCGCCAGGGTGTCTGCTGTCAATCACGAGATGGCCGCACCTGCGCTGCGCCCGGCCTCGGCGCTCTCGCTCAGCACCTCCAGCTTAGCGCCTAAAGAGAGGCGTGCAGCGCCAGTTTTAGCGCTCGAGCAAACTCTTAGGGCGAAGCTAATGAATATCGGAGAAGTGGCCTCGATTTTGCGCCGGGCGCAAACTTTAGCGGCCGCCCAACTTTACCGCCCCAAAAGTGGCTACAATGAATTTCTAGGCCTATGACTCTAAGGGCATAATATTCATCAGGCCATTGAGGCGGGATTGGAGGCATGTGGGGGGTTAAAATTGCAAAAACTGGTGGGCGGTGGCGGGCCCAACCCCGCCTCCATCCCATCTCCAAGCAATTTTCATTAAATCGTGTCTACTGGTCCCGTCTCCGTCCAGCCTCCAAGAGGCGGGATAGGCCATTAAGGCCCTTAACAAGCACTAAATTGCCACTATAATGCCATTTTGATAGGCCTTTTTGATTTTAACCCTTTTCCCACGTGAAGCCCGCCTGTTCTGAAACACGACTGTGAAACCTGGCGGTAGCACAATTGGATTGCTGACTATCAGCTGCAGCTCAATCATTAAATACGAGATTTGATCAGCCATCATTTGCAGGTGGCAGGACTTTGTTGTCTCAGGTCTGGGGGAACTTTTAGAAGGCATAACCACAGCTGTGGAAGTTTGGAGCCTGACACCCATCTCCAGTGTGACCTCCTGGGAAACCACTCTCGCCACCTTCACTCAGCGCTTCCTCAACTGAGGCATATACCAAGTAATCCTAAGCCCTCAATGTGGAAGTCCCATTAGCGAAATGACACATGCCACAACTGCAGCAGTAGCCATCAGATTTTTTATTTACAGTAACCACCTGATGGCTTTTTAATATTAAACATCAAATTTCACCCAAGTGACTACCCTTGTGACTATTTCTGCAGTATCTTTCTCTTACGCGTGCTCCTACGCAGTGCTTCCCCTGTGGCTTCAGCAGATGTGGAGGCCCCTTGCTCACTTTCTTGCTGCTCCTGTCTTAACACCTTTGGCGGGCGTCCTCTGGGGTTGCGAACCTGTGAGGGCTTGCCAACAGTCTGCTGCTCCTGCGGATGTGCAGGGGTTGAGACGTCCATCTCAGTTGGGTGTGGACTCTGGTGGGGCTCTGACTGAGGACTCTGCAGTGGCATGGAAGTGTGAGCACTTGGAGAGGAGCCCCCACTTCCTTGATGTCTGCCACCAACTTCCCTGTCATGGGTCAAGTCCCCCTCAGCGCCTGCAAGTGGCTTGAGAGCACCTTGCTGCACATCAGGGGGGCCATGGGGACCAGTATCTGCAATGGCAGTCCTACTCAGAAGGACCTCCATGAAGGTTTGGTTTCTCTGCTCAATAGATGACCATCGCTCCTCCAGAGATGTCATTTTATTCAGAACACTCACCATGTTTTCTGCACTCTGGCGACTTACCACCCCCATGGAGGTTGCCATCCTTTCCATGGTGATGCGCTTATGCGCCAATGACTCCACAAAGGCTCTGCTCATGTTCGCAATGGACTCCTCCATTCGCTCCACACTCGCAGCGACCCTGGAGACAAAACCTGCCAGAGACTCCTGCATCTGTTCCTGGAGTTCCAGCACCACTGATCTTATGGATGGACCCAGAGGCAGAGGGTCGACATGCAGCTGAGCTGAGCTGGCAGAGTCCTGCGCCCTCCGACTAGGACTCTCCACTGCTGTCCCTGTCTCCACAATCTGCTGATGCTCACTTGTGAGTTGTGATACACCAGGTGACAACACTACTCTATCTCGCTAAGGTCCCACCGAGGTGTGAGTGTCTGCGCTGGTGCTGGGTGCACTGAATTCTGCTGACGCTGCACCCTCAGAGGTTGCAGCTTCCTCTGAGGAGTCTGGATGCTCATGCTCTTCCTCCTGGCTCATGGGGATGGCTGCTTGCGATGGTCCTGTGGGGGAGTAAAGAAAAGAGTCAGAGATGTGATGCCAAGGTTACATGCACATTACATATTGCAGATGATCATAAGTCCATCTGTTAGAGCTTCAGAATCATTATCAGCGACTCAAGCAATGTCAATGAGAGAGATGGAAAACTATTCTGTCACCAGCTTGCTGTGATGCACCCGTCTGTCCGTCCCCCACTTGTGCATCGTCCTCCACTCCTATGATCTCCAGGACCACCTCTTCCCAGGGGGGTGAGCTGAGCTACTGAGGGTGGCCCTCCTCCTGTCCTCACTCTTTCCCTTTTATTGTGACCTCTCTTTTCCTGCAATGAGGGAGACAAGTGGAGTTTGAGTGAGAATGAAGGAGGGAGTGTAGAGAATCCATAGCATAGATGCTTAGAAGGAGACAAATATGGAGTAAGGTGGCAAGACCAAGGGCCCTCCCTGTGTGTTGTAAGTTGTAATTGCATCACAGTGATAGGGAGTGTGAGGGCTGCATAGTCGAATAGTTAGGTGAATGTGACCATAGAGAGAGAGGGAATGGTTAAGGGTGCATGGATGTCAGTGTCAAGTGGGATGTGGAGGAAGAGATAGCTAAAGCTGAGTGTTGGTGAGGAGAGGCAATGGGGATCAGATTGAGGGTGATGGGAAATTCATACTCACTTTTCCAGTGCGCAGAAGGTCATGAAACCTCTTCCTGCACTGAAGCCAGGTTCTGCGGGTTATTGACAAAGAGTTGACCTCCTCTGCCACCTGGATCCACACAGCCTTGGTTTGCTGGGGAGGCTTCTTCCTCCCTGAAGAAGGGAAGAGCACCTCTTTATTTGCTCTTGCTCCCTCTACTAAAGCCTGCAGGGCAATGTCATCAAAGCGGGGTGCAGACGTAGGTCTCTGGCTGGCCATTCTTCCTGCAGGTGCCTCTAACATGCAAGGGCAAAAGCTTGGCAGTCTGCAGAAGAAGCAAGGCTTGTTGCAGACCTTAAATGCAGCAGCAATGATGACGTCATCGGAGGCGACTTTCAGACTGGAAAAACTCATTGGCCATGGGTTCCCACACGTTGGAACTCAATTGGCCAATTAAGTTAAAACGGCATCATTCTCCCACATCGATTTAGAATCGGGTGGCTAACACGAAATACGGATTACACAACCCCAGCCCACCCCAGTATCAAAATCCAGCCCTATGACTCTAAGCCCTGGCATAATTCTGGCGCATCTGCACTGTACACCTACCAGGGCCAATACATTTTTCCTGAGGTGCGTTGCCATGTCACAAGGTCACCTCCAATTCTGTGCCCTTTCATTTTTGATAATAATGTCTTGTGTGGAATCAAAGACCTTCTCAAAGTCCATATTTTTTATTCATTCATAGGATGTGTGCACCACTGGCAAGGACAGCATTTATTGCCCATCTCTAATTGCCCTTGAGAAGGTGATGGTGAGCCACCTTCTTGAACCGCTGCAGTCCGTGTGGTGAAGTTATTCCCACAATGCTGTTAGCGAGGGAGTTCCAGGATTTTGACCCAGTGACGATGAAGGAACGGCAATATATTTCCAAGTCAGGATGATGTGTGACTTGGAGGGGAACTTGGAGGTGCTGGTGTTCCCATGCGCCTGCTGTCCTTGTCCTTCTAGGTGGTAGAGTTCGACGGGTTTGGAAGCTGCTGCTGAAGAAGCCTTGGTGAGTTACTGCAGTGCATCTTGTAGCTGGTACACACTACAGCCACGGTACGCCATGGTGGAGGGGGTGAATGTTTAAGGTGGTGGATGGGATGCTGATCTAGCGGGCTGCTTTGTGTTGGATGGTGTCGAGCTTCTCGAGTGTTGTTGAAGGTGTACTCATCCAGGCAAGTGGAGAGTATTCCATCACACCTTGCCTTGTATGTGGTGGAAAGGCTTCGGGGAATCAGGAGGTGAGACACTCACCTCAGAATACCCAGCCTCTGACCTGCTCTTGTAGCCACAGTATTTATGTGGCTGATCAGTTAAGTTTCTTCAGAAAAATACACCATCGTATGAACAGAATTCTGATATTAGTATAGACCCAAGTCTCAAGTCCACCCCATCCAGGCACAAACTTGTGGCGCAGGACCCCCAAGAGGGTATTCCAAAAGGTTTACACCCCCAACCCACCCACAATATGAGACAGATTTCTCCCCAGAAAGATGGGATAGACGAGGGCTAAACCGTGAAAGAAAAATGAAGGACAGTGGACTCCCTATGGGAACAGCTTTTACACTGGCCAAAACTATCAAAGAGCCATGGGAGGGCACCGAGAAAACCGAAATTGGGATCAAAAAGATTCCCGGCAGTACCAACGTCCACCTCAACAGGAGGATTGTCAAGAAAGTAAACGGTCCAACAAACCCCTTCAGGGATCTGGAAAACATGAAATCCCCAAGAGGGAGGAACAAAAATCAGTTAAAATAATTAAAGATAAAGCAGCAAATGAAGCTCAGGATCCTGAGGATGATCAATCCCAGGATTGAAGGCCTGGCACCCAGCCAGGGCCTCTCGAATTCCCCTATGCCTTGGCAACCTTGCCCATAAACACACAAGTGAAAGCCCTGTTTGATATGGGAGCTGATTACACTGCAAAAGATCCTGCAATTATAAAAACTAAGTGGACAGGTTTGGGAAGTCCAATTTGTAAAAAAAATCATTAGGGGGATTCACACAAGACAAAAGCAAAATAATTAATTTTTACAAGATACCTATTACTATATATGGAATAACGGTGACCCTAGATGTAGGACTGGTACCACAATTGGCCTGTTCCCTCATTATAGGACAACCAAACATGAAAGAGTACCTTAAAATTTGAATCAGACCTGTAGAAGCATCCACAGACCAGGGTGACAGGGAAAAATATGTTCGAACACAGCTTGATCGAACTTGTCCAGAAGGGGGAGGCAAAGACCTCGTGCAGCTCATTAATAGATACTATCCTTATCTACAACGCCATCCAAATCAATGTGCAAAGATAGAGCATCTATGGAGGGTGATGATACGGAGGAGGGAATCAGACAAATACCTACGAGACCGCTTACAGAATACCATCAAGTTATTTACTGTGATGGATCGTCAATGACGATTAAAAAAGAGACATCCCAACAATCCTCAGCTGGGATGGGGATAGTAGTAGGAACTTTTTGAGATTTCTATTCTTTTTATCCAGAATAATTACTGTCTATACCCCTTGGCCATAAGACAGCGCAATATGCTGAAGCTGCAGCATTAAGGTATGCTTTAGAGAAAGCAGACCTTATTAAACCCACACTGTGGGAAGATATTCTCTGTTCGAGAATAGAGAAAAAGAATTGTCAGGTGATTCATGTAAACGGGCATACCACTGGAACAGTACACTCAAAAGGAAACAGCCTTGCAGATGAACAAGCGAAATGTCCGGTCTGCATGACACCCCCTCGAGAGGGCCCTGCCAATGTTAGTGTAATCATTAGGGCAGAACGGGCATGAGGAACTGATTCAGCTATTAGACCCAACAAAAGAGAATCCACCAGGATATCCACCAAAGTACTTTTACTTGGAAATCCCTACGGGTATTGTACTAGTTAAGTTGCCCAAAGGAAACCAAGAGGTACCCCCGAGACACAAACAAGAACAGCTTGTAAAAAAAAAGCTCACAAGGGCATATGTCAAGCACATTGTGGTGCCAGAACAATATTCTGCAAATTCACCCCCTTATATTGGTGGCCAGGCATGCTTAAAGCCTGTAAAACATACGTGGCAAATTGTGAGCCATGCTATTTAACCAATAAGTCATCACTAATTAAGCCACCACCATTGGCTCCTGTGAAAGCTGATGAGCCAATGGGAAAATTCTTTATTGACTTTATTTGACCACTTCCTCCATCTTTGAGATATAGACATGTTCTCGTTTGTGTAGATGGATGCACTTCCTTCTGCTGGCTGGTCCCTGTAGTGTATGTGCCTTTAAGTCAGAACTACTTTTACAGCTCCTGTATACTGTAGTACCGGCAGTGACCACACCGGTACATAAGCTTTGCGCATGCCTCTGTACCCCCAGTCTAGAGACTACCCTCCTCCAGTAAAGACCTGTTTATTGTTAATGTACAGCATCCGTGTGATTATTTAATAACAGCATATCCTCTGAATCACGGATCCAACAGTGGCGACGAGTGTCGATTTGAATCTACCTGCAACATAAAAAAAAAAAATAGTTGAGGCCAGGAACACGGGCGTCGACCACGAGCAACCGCCCAGCCGTCAGGCAGAGATTGAACTTCGCAGGGGAGGCTGTGGAGAGCCGGGCTTGGTTCCCAGGCCACGACGAGCAGCAAGAGACCGACGACAGGTCCAGCGCAGACCCTTCCCGAGCAGCGGCGGCTGGAGCAGACCGACGGCGGAGAGAAAGCCGAGCAGCGTTGACGGGGTAAGACAGGGGGTGAAGAGCGCAGGGCGCAGCCGGGGGTTGAACACCGAGTGGCATCGCGAAAAAAGAAAACAAACCGGAGAGAGAGAGAGGGTAAAGAAACAGCCGGGTTCTAGACTGAGCGGCGTCGAAAAATATAAAAAGAAGAACGCGCAGTGCACAGCCAGGGCTCACGGGCTGAACAGGGTCCGCGGGGTGAAGTAAGGGGAGCGCGGGAGACGCCATTGAGCCGCGGAGAAGAAGGAAGAGCACGGGAGACGCCATTTTTAGAAGCCGCAGCGGAGAAGAAGGGCGAGCGTGGGAAGGAAGGAAAGCACGGGAGACGCCATTTTGTGCCAGCGGAGAAGAAGGGGAAGCGCTGGAGGCGCCATTTTTGACAGTTAACTCACACCCAAGGATGCCGAAGAGTGGCAGTATCTCCACGTTCGACAATGAAGTCGAAGATTGGGGGACATATGTGGAACGTATTGAGGTGTACTGCAGGGCGAATGAAGTGCTAGATGCTAATAAAGCACTGGTTCTGTTAAATTCCATGGGTGCAAAAACTTATGGGTTACTGCGAAATCTAATAACCCCAGAGAAGCCGGTAAACAAGAATTTTGAAAGCATAGTAGAAATCCTACAGGACCACTTAAACCCCACACCGCTGCTGATAGCAGAACGATTTAAGTTCCATAAAAGGAACCAACACAAAGACGAAAGCAATGCTGAGTACCTAACGGAATTGCGCAAGCTATCGAAACACTGCCAGTTTGCAGCAGGACTAGCAGATACGTTAAGGGACAAGTTTGTGTGTGGGCTACAGAGTGAAGGAACCCAGAAACGGCTTCTGTCGGAAAAGGATCTTACGCTGGACAAAGCTTTCAGTATGGCAGTATCACACGAAGCAGCCGCAAGGGGCACTGCAGAGATACAACGGAGACCGCAAGAATATGGCACCAATGAAATGTCCTATGGAACAGGGAAGTGCTATCGCTGCGGCAGAACAACACATGACCAGAAAGATTGTTGGTTCAAGGACCAAGTGTGCAGACAGTGTGGGAAAGCAGGACACATAGCAAGAGCCTGCAGGTCTGGGAAGAAAACCAACAGTAAGAAATCTCCACAGGAGAAGTACAAAAAGGTACACCAGGTGATGGACAGTGGTTCAGATGAACAGAAAAGTGACACAGACTCCGGAAGCAAGGAGCTGGGTTGTCTGAAACTACATAAGGTAACCGAAATGCAGGATCACCAGACTATCTGGGTTACACTCAAGATAGACGGAGTCCAAGTGAAAATGGAATGGGACACAGGGTCAGCTCTAACAGTCATAAATCAAAGAGACTACAAGCGGCTATTTTCACACATACCCTTGAAAGCTACAGAGATTGTCTTGAAGACGTATACGGGGCAAAAAGTCTACCCCAAAGGAAAAATAAGGGTGAAAGTGAGATATAAAGGCACGAAACAGCATGGGAACGCTGATGGGCTATCGCGCCTGCCACTGCCTACTGTGGAGGAAGCACCAGCAGTGGACCCTATCGAGATATTTTATTCGTCAATAATTGAACGATTGCCAGTAACAAACGCGGATATAGAGAAGGAGACCCACAATGATCCGACGCTGTCGCGGGTATATGAATTGACGGTGAGGGGATGGCCAACACATGGCAACTCACTGTTGCCAGCATTCTCATCCAGAAGAGAACAGCTGTCAGTATGCCAGGGGACAGTGATGTGTGGATCCAGTGTGGTGATTACACCCAAGTTAAGGGAGAGAGTGCTAAATGAGCTACATGAAGGTCATCTGGGGGGAGTGAAAATGAAAAGCCTTGCTAGGGCTTATGTGTGGTGGCCGGGAATCGATCAACAAATCGAAGACCTAACTAAGAGCTGCTTAGGATGCCAGAAGGTCCAAAATGCACCACCACATGCCCCTCTACACCCATGGGAGTGGCCCTCCTCTCCATGGCAATGGGTGCATATTGATTTCGCTGGTCCATTCATGGACTCAATGTTCTTAATAGCAGTGGATGCTCATTCAAAGTGGCCTGAGGTGATAAAAATGTCTTCAACCACTACAGAGAAAACGATTGCAGTCCTACGGACCATATTTGCCAGAAACGGGTTGCCAGAGCAGATTTGCTCTGATAATGGACCACAGTTTGTGCCTGACGAGTTCCAAAAATTTATGAGAAGGAATGGGGTAAGGCATTACACATCTGCCCCGTATCATCCAGCCACAAATGGATTGGCTGAGAGGTTCGTACAAACCTTTAAGAAGGCGATAAAGGCCATGTGCGACGATGAAATTCCACTACAGCATAGGATGGACAATTTCTTATTAGCCTACCGAAACGCGACACATGCAGTTACCAACCAGACCCCGGCCATGATGTTCTTTAACCGAAGGTTGAGATCTCGTCTGGACTTGCTCAGACCAAATGTGCGAAGAAATGTTGAGGACAAACAATTCCAGCACCTCAATGAGAAGCCGACAAGGAGCTTCAAGGTAGGGCAACCAGTCTTGGCCCATGACTATCGAACAGAGAAATGGCAACCCGGAACGATATGTACAAGGCAGGGGCCATTAATGTACACAGTGGATGTCGGGGAGAACATTGTGTGACGCCACGTCGATCAAATCTTAGCGTCGCAGGAATGCGTCAACCCCATGTCTCGAGTACCTGGGGATGAACCCGACATACCGGTAGCATCTACTTCAGACCCAGTAGCAGTGGAACCCGATGAACTACCCAATGAAAAGGGGTCAGAATCGCCCCTGCACCAAGAAGAAGAACCTCCAGAAAGGCGCTATCCCGAAAGGGTCAGGAAGCCGCCCCAAAGACTGAATCTATAAATGGACTTTTGTTGTTTAATGTACATGTTGAATGTTAATTGTTATTTGAATATTAGGGGTACTACTAATCTAAAAGGGGAGGAATTGTAGTGTATGTGCCTTTAAGTCAGAACTGCTTTTACAGCTCCTGTATACTGTAGTAGCGGCAGTGACCACACCGGTATATAAGCTTTGCGCATGCCTCTGTACCCCCAGTCTAGAGACTACCCTCCTCCAGTAAAGACCTGTTTATTGTTAATGTACAGCATCCGTGTGATTATTTAATAACAGCATATCCTGTGAATCACGGATCCAACAGTCCCCACAAAAACTGTTTCAGAAAACGCACTTGCCAGGACTATTTCTGATATAATTACTATAGCTGGTGCACCCAAAATCTTACACTCCGATAAAAGCGGAGCCTTTGTATCTAAGGTCTTCAAAGACTACTGCGAACAAAGTGGGATTGGGTTAGAGCACAGCAAGCCACGTTATCCGCAATCAGAGGGGCTGGTGGAACGTAAAAACCAGGAAGTAATAAAGCTATTGGTCAAACTGTTGAGAATCAGGGGGAATAAGTAGTCCGCCATCATTCCGGAGGTGCACCTATCACTCAATAATGTGCCCACATCTGCATCAAGGACAGTGTCCCCTAAAACTCCATATTATCTGATGTATGGGGTTGAGATGCATACACCGCTTACCCATTGTTCTTTTATTGCCTCTACACACTCTGATTCCTTGACCCGACAGTGACAGTTAAAAAAAAAAGAAGTAACAGAGGAGATTCATCGAATTGATCAGAGGATAAGGAAAGCAAATAGGCAGAAAAAATTGACAAATAAAGCATGGCAACCCATAGTAGGAGAATGGGTACAGGAAAAGAAGTTCAAGCAGAAACCTGGTTTAAGACTGACGTGGAAAAAACCTGTTCAAATACATTCTGTTATTAATGAAAGAACAGTTCAAATACATATTAACCAGCTGAATGGCAAGCATATTCTTAAAACTGTCTCCAAAGACAATATCAAAAGATGTCCTGCGGGTACCGAAAAGGAGGAACAATACAAGGTGCAGTCGTACACTGTCTTTCAAGACCCAGCTTGGAGCACGACACAGGAAATAGATGCGATCGAATTACTGACGATGGTCAGTCAGACAGTGTCGCCGGCTCTTCCACACATTGCTTGGCAATGCATCAGGAATTGGATTTGCGAAAAGCAACAACCGAAACAAGGAAAGATCAACGAGTTACCTCAGCGAAGGTGGAAGACACCGTGGATAAAGAAGGAATCAACTGAGTGCCTGGCAAGGCCTTTACGACAACACACATCTGTACACATGCTGGATCGAAGGAACAGCGTGTCAAGCTTCAACTGGTTTCAACTGACGTCTCCTTGACTCGTATGAATAACCCATCTCTACGGAATGTACATCTGCCGATTGGACATTCTAAGCATGTGTTGTTTTGCTCACTGCATGACTATGTACTTGTCATCCTTTCAAATTGTGTTCAATTTAAAATAAGACAAAACATTGTCCTAGGATGACTTAAAAGGAATTTTCATGTAGCACATGATTGTGCATCTCGTGAAATTAATATGCTGTTGTAACCTTATTAGTATCATTGACCAAACTCTGCCCTGATGTTATGAGCTCATCTTTTGGTCAAGAAGGGGATGTGAAGGAATAAGCCATATTTCAGAAAAATACACCATCATATGAACAGAATTCTGATATTATTAATACATTGATATACTGGGTTTAAAAATCTAAAGTCTCAATGACATAAGCTGTGCCAACAGGCTTCTGGGATGGGATGATTTGATAACACAAAAGTTGTAAACACCACAAGTTTTTGAAATGGGAATTGGTTAAAAATACTAAAACAATGGCCCTATTGAAATAGCAGTTTGGTGCTTCCAGAAGATCTGGAGTTTGGGAGAAACACAATGGAATGACCCAAGTAAAGTGTTAAAAACTAACACTTCGAACAGGAACACAGAATATTAAAAAATCATGTGCCTTTGTAAAAGTAACATCAAATGAAACAGGAAACATGATATAATATAACCAACTAAGATGGCTAGGAAAACAAACACCCTAGCTGAAGTGTCTTTAATTTACATGTTGTAAATATGATACCAACAGAACACTTTGAAGATATGACTTCAATAGATGCACCAAGCAATCACATGGTGTTTATATTGAACTTGGAACACCATGGAGACAGGAGTCTGTGGTTGTAACCAGTTAAGGTGGTTTTAGAATTGAATGGAAGAACATAAGAACATAAGAAATAGGAGCAGGAGTAGGCCAATTGGCCCCTCAAGCCTGCTCCGCCATGGAATACAATACTGGAAAGTGTGAGGTTATGCACTTTGGCAGGAAAAATCGTAAAACAAGTTATTATCTTAATGGCAAGAAACTGGAAAGTACTGAAGTACAAAGGGATCTGGAGGTCCTGGTGCACGAAACTCAAAAGGTTAGTATGCAGGTGCAGCAAGTGATTAAGAAGGCCAATGGAATGTTGGCTTTCATTGCTAGGGGGATAGAATATAAAAATAGGGAGGTATTGCTTCAGTTGTACAAGGAATTGGTGAGACCGCACCTGGAATACTGCGTACAGTTTTGGTGTCCATACTTAAGAAAGGACATACTTGCTCTCGAGTCAGTACAAAGAAGGTTCACTCGGTTAATCCCGGGGATGAGGGGATGGACATATGAGGAGAGGTTGAGTAGATTGGGACTCTACTCATTGGAGTTCAGAAGAATGAGAGGCGATCTTATTGAAACATATAAGATTGTGAAGGGGTTGGATCGGGTGGATGCGGGGAGGATGTTCCCGATGATGGGTGAAACTAGAACTAGGGGGCATAGTCTTAGAATAAGGGGCTGCTCTTTCAAAACTGAGATGAGGAGGAACTACTTCACTCAGAGGGTGGTAGGTCCATGGAATATGCTGCCCCAAAAAGCTGTAGAAGCTACATCATTACATAAATTTAAAACAGAAATAGACAGTTTCCTAGAAGTAAAGGGAATTAAGGATTACGGGGAGCGGGCAGGAATTTGGACATGAGTCTAGGTTCAGATCGGTCATGGCCCTGTGGGTAGCGGAGCGGGCCCAGGGGCCGTGTAGCCTGATCCTGCTCCTATTTTGTGTGTCTAATTCTGTTAGATTCAGAAGATGGTTCTGTGATAGTAGATTAGCGGCTAGGATCAGATCAGATCAAAGGAAGTCCTTTGATAAGAATGCCATTAAATAAATACTACTGTCATATTGTGTTTTATGATAAGTTTTTGAAACACCTAAACAACAGACGGAAGTCTGCAAGCTAACAGTTGAATTGGTAGTAAGTATAGAGAAAAGTCAACAGGAAAATGACTAGAGATAATTAGCTTACATCAGCAGAAAACTTCAAAGGATAAACCACTAAAAAAAAGGTATAAAAATAGAGCGTTTCAGATAGACAGTCAGAAGTCGCTGGAAAGGGGCAAAGCGATTCTCTCAACTTCAGAGGCACGCTCTGTAAGTTTTTAACTCTGAGTCTTGGGGATCAAGGTACTTTTAATTTGATTTTGGTGGATATTCTGGATTAGAATTAAGAATAAGAAATGTAAAAATGTACGAAGTTAAGATTTGAGAATAAGGATCTCTGAGAAAAAGAAATGTAAGCTATTTGTATTTTGAACTGTTAAAGTTGCGATTGACTCACAAGCTGTTAACTGTATGTCGACTCTTAAATAAATTATACTAGTTGGAGTGCCCGGCGGTGCCGAGGCTTTTTTGAGGGCATGTTGTTGTTGGAAGAGAGAGAGAGAGAGCGACTGGGGGGGAAGAGAGAGAGCGACTGGGGGGGAAGAGAGAGAGCGACTGGGGGGGAAGAGAGAGAGCGACTGGGGGGAAGAGAGAGAGCGACTGGGGGGGAGAGAGCGACTGGGGGGAAGAGAGAGAGTGACTAGGGGAAGAGAGAGAGTGACTGGGGGGAAGAGAGAGAGCAATGGGGGGAAGAGAGAGCGATGGGGGAAGAGAGAGAGCGACTGGGGGGAAGAGAGAGAGCGACTGGGGGGAAGAGAGAGAGAGACTGGGGGGAAGAGAGAGAGCGACTGGGGGGAAGAGAGAGCGACTGGGGGGAAGAGAGAGAGCGACTGGGGAAGAGAGAGTGATGGGGAAGAGAGAGCGACTGGGGGGAAGAGAGAGCGACTGGGGGGAAGAGAGAGAGCGACTGGGGAAGAGAGAGAGCGACTGGGGGTAGAGAGAGAGCGACTGGGGGTAGAGAGAGAGCGACTGGGGGGAAGAGAGAGCGCGATGGGGGGAAGTGAGAGCGCGACTGGGGGGAAGAGAGAGCGCGACTGGGAGGAAGAGAGAGCACGACTGGGGGGAAGAGAGAGAGCGACTGGGGGGGAGAGAGACAGCGACTGGGGGGAAGAGAGAACGACTGGGGGAAGAGAGAGAGCGACTGGGGGGAAGAGAGAGAGCGACTGGGGGGAAGAGAGAGAGCGACTGGGGAGGGGGGGGAAAGGGAAAGGGGGGAAAGGGGGGTGGGAAAGGGGGGTGGGGAGGGGGGAAAGGGGGTGGGGAGGGGGGGAAGGGTGGTGGGGAGGGGGGAATGTGGGGTGGGGGGGAAAGGGGGGTGGGGAGGGGAAAGGGTGGTGGGGGGAAAGGGGGTGGGGGGAAGCGGGGTGGGGGGAATGGGGGGTGGGGGGAAAGGGGGGTGGGGGGAAAGGGGGTGGGGGGAAAAGTGGTGGGGGGGAAAAGGGGTGGGGGAAAAGGGGGGTGGGGAGGGGGGAAAGGGGGGTGGGGGGAAAAGGGGGGTGGGGGGAAGGGGGAAAGAGGGGTGGGGGAAAGGGGGGTGTGGGGGGGAAGTTAGAAGTAGAAGGCGCTAGATAAATGCAAACTCGGTTAACGGTGTTTCTTAGAATCCCTCTGACATCCAATAGAATAACAAGAGGTATTTTGAAAGCATTGGCAGCGCAACCTCTTGCAGAGGTCGAGGCGGATACCGACCTGGATGAGCATAGCCCGGCCACAGAAGCTCAGGAAGTGAGCGCCGAGCGGCTGCAGAGGAGGAAGAAGCAGCCGAGCGAGAGCAGGGCGGCTGCATAGGAGGAAGAAGCAGCCGAGCGAGAGCAGGGCGGCTGCAGAGGAGGAAGAAGCAGCCGAGCGAGAGCAGGGCGGCGGCGGCCAGCGCCATGGTGCGGCGGCCCGAGCGAGAGCGAGTCCGGGCGCCGGTCGGTGCAGCCCCGCAGTGGAGCAGAGGCTCCAGCACCCGGCGCCACTCAGGCTCGGAGACGGGCAGCCGGTGCCGGCACAGCCACTTTAAATGGCCGTCAAAGTAGGCGAGCCTCCGAGCGAAGTCCAGCGACCGCGGCCCCGAGCTGCAGCTCCTTCCCCGCCGGCCCATCATCGCTGCTCCTACTTCCGCGAGGCCGGGGTGACAGGAGAGAGGGAGAAAGCTACGGAGACCCCGTGGGCGGCGTAACGCCTGAGATCCGGCCCGAGTCACCCGAGCTGAGCTCCCGCTGCAAACGGAGCCGAGCCCCGGGACCAGGCCGAGTGGGGGAAAGCCCGAGTCCCCGGCCGCAAACGGAGCCGAGCCCCGGGACCGGGCCGAGGGGGGGAAAGCCCGAGTCCCCGGCCGCAAACAGAGCCGAGCCCCGGGAACGGGCCGAGGGGGGGAAAGCCCGAGTCCCCGGCCGCAAACGGAGCCGAGCCCCGGGACCGGGCCGAGGGGGGGAAAGCCCGAGTCCCCGGCCGCAAGCAGAGCCGAGGACCGGGCCCAGGGGGCAGCGGCATCGCGCCGGGAATCCGCTGAACTCAAGGCCCAGGCTTCCCACGCTGCTAGGCCGTGGCTCCGCGCATCCACTGCAATAAAGAGAGATTGCTAAATAGTATTAAAAAGTCAATGAATTTGTTATTTTCCTTAGAGAGAGAGGGAAGAGGAGAGAGAGAGAGAGGAGCGAGTGAGGTAAAGAAAGGCAGAAAAATCAAGATGGCCAAATGAACGGCAGTTTGAAAAGTTAAGCCCCGCCCACAAACGCCATTACACGCCCCCCGTGATGCAGCGTGTTCCCCGTACGATTAGTCAACCTTCACGTCACTCAATGCTAATGAGCAGAATTTTTCCCATTTAATGAGTGGAATTTTGAACGTTTTTTCGATACCGTCGGCACAATTTTTGTCTGACGGAAAAGTAAATAAGCTTATGACCGTTCCGGAATCGTAAGATTTCTATTGATGTAAACACACGTGTAGGTACGCTCTATAACTTTTGAGTGTATAGAGGACAGACAGACAGAAGAGCAATTATATATATACTAGCTAAAGTGCCCGGCGGTGCCGAGGCTTTTTCGAGGGCATGTTGTTGTTGGAAGAGAAAGAGAGAGAGCGACTGGGGGGGGGGGGGAGAAGAGAGAGAGAGAGAGCGCGACTGGGGGGGAAGAGAGAGAGCGACTGGGGGGTAGAGAGAGGGACTGGGGGGAAGAGAGATAGCGACTGGGGGGAAGAGAGAGAGCGGTGTGGGGGGCAGAGAGCGGGTGGAAGGGAGGGCGGGGGGCAAGGGGGGAAGGGAGGGGGGAGGGGAAGGTGCGGGGGGAAGGGAGGGGGGGAAGGGGCGTGGGGGAAGGGGCGGGGGGAAGGGAGGGAGCGGGGGCGGGGCGGGGGGAAGGGGGGGAAGGGGGGCGGCGGGGGGGGAAGGGGGGGCGGGGGGGCCCAGGCTGAGAGCCCCGCTCTCCAAGCCCCGCCCCCCCCCGGCCGAGAGCCCCGCTCTCCGAGCCCCGCCCCCCCACCCCCCGGCCGAGCCCAATTGCGGCTGACAGAATGACAGACAGAATGACAGACAGATGTACCGATTTATATATATCGACTATCTGAAGTGCCCGGTGGTGCCGAGGCTTTTTCGAGGGCATGTTGTTGTTGGAAGAGAGAGAGAGAGAGCGACTGGGGGGGGGGAGAAGAGAGAGAGAGAGCGCGACTGGGGGGGAAGAGAGAGAGCGACTGGGGGGTAGAGAGAGAGCGACAGGGGGGAAGAGAGAGAGCGACTGGGGGGAAGAGAGAGCGGGTGGGGGGAAGAGAGAGAGCGGGTGGGGGGAAGAGAGCGGGGGGAAGGGAGGGCGGGGAGGGAAGGGAGGGCGGGGGGGAAGGGAGGGGGCGGGGGGGAAAGGAAGGGAGGGGGGAAAGGGAGGGGGGGAAAAGGCGGGGGGAAGGGGGGGAAGAGGCGGGGGGAAGGGGGGGGAAGGAAGGGGGGGAAGGGGCGGGGGAGAAGGGGGTGAAGAGGGGGGAAGGGGGGGCGGGAAGGGGAAGGGGGGGGCGGCGGGAAGGGGAAGGGTGGCGGAAGGGGGGGGCGGGGAGGGAAGGGGCGGGGGGTGGCCCAGATCGAGAGCCCCGCTCTCCGAGCCCCACCCCCCCCCGGCCGAGCCCGATTGCGGCTCTGAGAGACGGCCGGCGGCCGAGCCACGCCCCCCCCCGGCCGAGGCCGATTGCGGTTCTGAGAGACGGCCGGCGGCCGAGCCCCGCCCCCCCCGGCCGAGCCCGATTGCGGCTCTGAGAGACGGCCGGCGGGCCGAGCCCCGCCCCCCCCCGCCCGAGCCGAGCGTGGAACAGAGACGCCGCGTCTCACCTGCTTCTGCTGCGCGCGCACCCTGACCCTCGTGGCTGACGCCGTTGCCTTGGGAAACGTGACGACTGAGGGGGGGGGCGGTGAGGAGCTTAGCAGAAGCCCTAGCTCGGGCCTGGCTGGGCAAGAAAGGCGCAGGCTTTCAGGACATTACCAAAAAACGGGGAAAGGTAGCAAAAAGAATGTAGAGGTTAGAAAAAATATTTACAAATGAATGAAGTTTTTTTTTAAAACAATTTAATAAATTCAATTTTATTTTGCTGGAAATGTATATTTGAAAAGAAAGACGCAGAAAGCAGGAAAAAGAACGGAAGCAAGATGGCGGCGACTCACCTCGGTTAAGAACGATAAGGCCCACCCACACATGCACCGATTGGTCGACTATCAGGTCACCAAAGCGTAGGATTGGTCAATCGTCCCGTCACTCGACCATAGGAGGGCCCGGCCGCACGTGGCAGCAAGCCGCCGTACGATTGGTCGACCTCGAGGTCACTCTGTCGCTAATGAGCGGATAATGAGATGCTAATGAGCGGAACGGTGAAGGTTTTTCGGATACCGCGGGCGCGATTTTAGCCCGGCCGAAACGTAAATACGCTTAAAACCGGCTCGGAAGCGTAAGCTTTCTTTGGAGGTAACGCGCGCGTAGGTACGCCCTGTAACTTTCGAGCGCATAGCCCGACAGACGCACACGCGATGACAGACAGACAGAATGACAGAATGACAGAATGACAGACAGAAGTACCGATTTATATATATATCCTAGCTGAAGTGCCCGGCGGTGCCGAGGCTTTTTCGAGGGCATGTTGTTGTTGGAAGAGAGAGAGAGAGAGCGACTGGGGGGGGGGTAGAAGAGAGAGAGAGAGCGCGACTGGGGGGGAAGAGAGAGAGCGACTGGGGGGTAGAGAGAAAGCGACTGGGGGGAAGAAAGAGAGCGACTGGGGGGAAGAGAAAGAGCGGGTGGGGGGAAGAGAGCGGGGGGGAAGGGAGGGCGGGGGGGAAGGGGTTGGGGGGAAAGGGAGGGGGGGAAGGGAGGTGGGGAAAGGGGCTGGGGGGAAGGGAGGGGGGAAGGGAGGGGGAGAAGAGGGGGGGCGGGGTGGAAGGGGCGGGGGGAGAGGGGGGGCGGGAAGGGGAAGGGGGGGGCGGGGTGGAAGGGGGGGCGGGAAGGGGAAGGGGGGGGGCGGGGGCTTGGGGGGAAGGGGCGGGGGGGGGGCCCAGGCCGAAAGCCCCGCTCTCCGAGCCCCGCCCCCCCCTGGCCGAGAGCCCCGCTCTCCGAGCCCCGCCCCCCCCCCACCGGCCGAGCCCGATTGTGGCTCTGAGAGATGGCCGGCGGCCGAGCCCCCGCCCCCCCCCCGGCCGAGCCCGATTGTGGCTCTGAGAGACGGCCGGCGGCCGAGCCCGATTGCGGCTCTGAGAGACGGCCGGCGGCCGAGCCCCGCCCCCCCCCGGCCAAGCCTGATTGCGGCTCTGAGAGACGGCCGGGCGGCCGAGCCCCGCCCCCCCCCCCCCGACGAGCCCGATTGCAGCTCTGAGAGACGGCCGGCGGCCGAGCCCCGCCCCCCCCGGCCGAGCGCGGAACAGAGACGCCGCGTCTCACCTGCTCCTGCTGCGCGCGCACCCTGACCCTCGTGGCTGACGCCGTTGCCCTGGCTAACGTGACACGGCAGGGGGTGCGTGGGTGAGGAGCTTAGCAGAAGTGCAATCACCTAGCTCAATCACCTAGCTCGGGCCTGGCTGGGCAAGAAAGGCCCAGGCTTTCAGGCCTAAGAAAAAAAACGGGCAAAGGTAGGAAAAATAATGTTCAGGTTAGATAAAATATTTACAAATGAGTGATTTATTTTAAAAGAATTTAATAAATTGAATTTTATTTTGCTGGAAATGTATATTTGAATAGAAAGGCGCAGAAAGCAGGAAAAAGAATGGAAGCAAGATGGCGGCTAGTCACCTCGGTTCAGAACGATAAGGCCCGCCCACACATGCACCGATTGGTCGACCGTCAGGTCACCAAAGCGTAGGATTGGTCAATCGTCCCGTCACTCGACCGTAGGAGGGCCCGGCCGCACGTGGCAGCAAGCCGCCGTACGATTGGTCGACCTCGAGGTCACTCTGTCGCTAATGAGCGGATAATGAGATGCTAATGAGCGGAATGTTGAAGGTTTTTGGGATACCGGCGGGCGCGATTTTAGCCCGGCCGAAGCGTAAATATGCTTAAAACCGTCTCGGAAGCGTAAGCTTTCGTTGGAGGTAACGCGCGCGTAGGTACGCCCTGTAACTTTCGAGCGCATAGCCCGCCAGACGCACAGGCGATGACAGACAGAATGACAGAATGACAGACAGAATGACAGACGGAAGTACCGATTTTTTATATAGACTAGCTGAAGTTGCCCGGCGGTGGGCATGTTGTTGTTGGAAGAGATGAGAGCGACTGGGGGGAAGAGGGAGAGCGACTGGCGGGAAGAGAGAGAGCGACTGGGGGAAGAGAGGGAGGGGAGGGGAGGGGAGGGGGGAGGGGAGGGGGGTGGGGAGGGGGGGGTAGGGGAGGGGGGGAGGGGAGGGGAGGGGGGGAGGGAAGGGGAGGTGAGGGGAGGGAGGGGGATGGAGGGGAGGGGGGAGGGGAGGGGGGGAATGGAGGGTGGGGGAGGGGGAGGGCGGGGGGGGAATGGAGGGGGTAGCGAGGGGGAAGGGAGGGGGGAAGGGAGGGCGGGGGTGAGGGAGGGGGGAAGGGAGGGCGGGGGTAAGGGAGGGGGAAGGGCGGGGGGGGAGGGAGGGCGGGGGGCCCCCCCGAGGGTCGCGCCCCCACCCCCCCGAGGGTCGCGGCCCCCCCCCGGAGGTGAAGATCGCCGATTTGCGCGCGCAGCAGGAGCTGAGACGCGGCGTCTCTCTCTGGCTCGGCCGGCGGGCCCGGATGCCAGGGTAACCGTGACGCTGACCAAGCCCCGCCCCCCGGCCGAGCCAGTGAGAGAGACGCCGCGTCTCGGCTGCTCCTGCGCGCGCGGCCCCCCCCGAGGGTCGCGGCCCCCCCGAGGTGAAGACCGCCGATTGCGGCTGTGCGAGACGGCCGGCGGGGCCGGTTGCCAGGGTAACCATCGACGCTCAGCAAGCCCCGCCCCCCGGCCGAGCCAGAGCGAGACGCCGCGTCTCAGCTCCTGCTGCGCGCGCACCCTTGCGGCGCTGGGCTGAGGCTCGGCCCTCCAGCCTTCGAGTGGGGCCGGGAGGTGCCTAGCTCGGGCATGGGTGCGGAGGAGACGCCGAGGCTTCTAGGCCTACCTGGAAAAACGGGGCAAGGTAGGAAAATTAATGAGATTAGATAAGTTAATTACTTTCTAAATCATTTTTTTTTAAAACAATATGTGTTTTAAAAGCAACGTTTTTTTTTAAGACGCAGAAAGCGGGAAAAAGAAAGGAAAAGTTTGGAATCAAGATGGCGGCGACTCACCTTGGTTCAGAACGATAAGGCCCGGCCACACACGCACCGATTGGCCCGGCGGCACACGCCAGCAACCCGGCGTACGATTGGTCGAGCTCGAGGTCACTCTGTCGCTAATGAGCGGATAATGAGATGTTAATGAGCGGAATGTTGAAGGTTTTTGGGATACCGCGGGCGCGATTTTAGCCCGGCCGAAATGTAAATACGCTTAAAACCGTCTCGGAAGCGTAAGCTTTCTTTGGAGGTAATGCGCGCGTAGGTACGCCCTGTAACGTTCGAGCGCATAGCCCAACAGACGCACAGGCGATGACAGACAGAAAGACAGAATGACAGACAGAATGATAGAATGACAGACAGAATGACAGAAGTACCGATTTATATATATAGACTTGCTGAAGTGCCCGGCGGTGCCGAGGCTTTTTCGAGGGCATGTTGTTGTTGGAAGAGAGAGAGAGAGAGCGACTGGGGGGGGTGAGGGAGGGCGGGGGGGAAGGGAGGGCGGGGGGGGAAGGTAGGGCGAGTGGGGGGGAAGGGAGGGCGGGGGGGAAGGGAAGGGGGGTGAAGGGAAGGGAGGGGGGAAGGGGGGGAGGTGGGAGGGGGGGAAGGGGAGGGGGAGGGGGGGCGGTGGGGAGGGGGGGAGGGGGTGAGGGAGGGGGAAGGGAAGGAGGGGGGGAGGGAGGGGGGAAGGGGGCAGAGGGGTAAGGGGGAAGGGAAGGAGGGGGGGGGCGGGGGGGTAGGGAGGGGAGGGGGGCGCGGGGGGGGGAGGGTGGGGCCCCCCCCGAGGGTCGCGGCCCGGGTCGCGGCCCCCCCGAGGGTCGCGCCCCCCGAGGGTCACGGCCCCCCCCGAGGGTCGCGCCCCCCCGAGGGTCGCGCCCCCCCCGAGGGTCACGCCCCCCCGAGGGTCGCGCCCCCCCCCCCGAGGGTCGCGGCCCCCGCAGAGGGTCGCGGTCCCCCCGAGGGTCGCACCCCCCCCCCCCCGAGGTGAAGACCGCCGATTGCGGCTGTGCGAGACGGCCGGGGGGCCGGTTGCCAGGGTGACGCTTGGCGGCCCCCCCCCGTGGGTCGAGGCCCCCGCAGAGGGTCGCGGCCCCCCCCCCCCCCGAGATGAAGACCGCCGATTGCGGCTGTGCGAGACGGCCGGGGGGCCGGTTGCCAGGGTGACGCTTGGCGGCCCCCCCCGTGGGTCGCGCCCCCCCCCCCCCGAGGGTCGCGGCCCCCCAGTGGGTCGAGGCCCCCGCAGAGGGTCGCGGCCCCCCCCCCCCCCCGAGATGAAGACCGCCGATTGCGGCTGTGCGAGACGGCCGGGGGGCCGGTTGCCAGGGTGACGTTTGACGCTCAGCAAGCCCCGCCCCCCGGCCGAGCCAGAGGGAGACGCCACGTCTCAGCTCCTGCTGCGCGCACACCCTAGCAGCGCTGGGCTGAGGCTCGGCCCTCCAGCCTTCGAGTGGGGCCGGGAGGTGCCTAGCTCGGGCGTGGGTGCGAAGGAGAAGCTGAGGCTTTGAGGCCTACCTGGAAAAACGGGGAAAGGTAGGAAAATTAATGAGATTAGATAAGTTAATTCGTTTCTAAATCATTTTTTTAAAAAACAATATGTGTTTTAAAAGCAACGTTTTTTTTAAGGACGCAGAAAGCGGGAAAAAGAATGGAAAAGTTTGGAATCAAGATGGCGGCGACTCACCTCGGTTCACAACGATAAGGCCCGGCCACACACGCACCGATTGGCCCGGCGGCACACGCCAGCAACCCGGCGTATGATTGGTCGAGCTCGAGGTCACTCTGTCGCTAATGAGCGGATAATGAGATGCTAATGAGCGGAACGTTGAAGGTTTTTGGGATACCGCGGGCGTGATTTTAGCCCGGCCGAAACGTAAATACGCTTAAAACCGTCTCGGAAGCGTAAGCTTTCTTTGGAGGTAACGCGCGCGTAGGTACGCCCTGTAACTTTCGAGCGCATAGCCCGACAGACGCACAGGCGATGACAGACAGAATGACAGACAGGCAGAATGACAGAATGACAGACAAACAGACAGGTGTACCGATTTATATATATAGACTAGCTGAAGTGCCCGGCGGTGCCGAGGCTTTTTCGAGGGCATGTTGTTGTTGGAAGAGAGAGAGAGAGTGACTGGGGGGAAGAGAGAGAGTGACTGGGGGGAAGAGAGAGAGCGACTGGGGGGAAGAGAGAGAGCGACTGGGGGGAAGAGAGGGGAGGGGGAAGAGAGGGAGGGGAGGGGGAGGAGGGAGGGGAGGGGGGGGTGGAGGGGGGAGGGGGAGGGGGGAGGGGAGGGGGTAGGGGAGGGCGGGGAAGGGAGGGCGGGGGGGGTGGGGAGGGTGGGAGGAGGAGAGGAGGGGGGAAGAAGGGGCGGTGGGAGGAGTGGGGGAGGAGGAGAGAGGAGGGGGGGAGGGGAGGGGAAGGGGGAGAGTCCACGAGCCCCCTGATCCCCGTCCCCCCAAACTCCCGAGCCCCCTGATCCCCACCCCCCGAACTCCAGAGGTTGGCCCCCCCGAGTCTCGCACCCCCACCCCCGAGGCTCACCCACCACCCACCCCCACCCCCGAGGCTCGCCCCACCAACCAAGCACCGAACTCCGGAGGCGCGATCTTCCGAGCACCGGCCTCCCGAGCTGGCTTCAACATTGCGGCTGTGCGAGACGGCCGGAGAGCCTGGTTGCCAGGGTAACTGTGACGCTGACCAAGCCCCGCCCCCCGGCCGAGCCAGCGAGAGAGACGCCGCGTCTCAGCTGCTCCTGCTGCGCGCGCGGCCCCCCCCCGAGGGTCGCGGCCACCCCTCTGAGGGTCGCGGCCCCCCCCCGAGGGTCACGGCCCCCCCCGAGGGTCGCGGCCCCCCCCCGAGCGTCACGGCACCACCCCCCCCGAGGTGAAGACCGCCGATTGCAGCTGTGCGAGACGGCCGGCGGGGCCGGTTGCCAGGGTAACCGTCGACGCTCAGCAAGCCCCGCCCCCTGGCTGAGCCAGAGAGAGACGCCGCGTCTCAGCTCCTGCTGCGCGCGCACCCTAGCGGCGCTGGGCTGAGGCTCGGCCCTCCAGCCTTCGAGTCGGGCCGGGAGGTGCCTAGCTCGGGCGTGGGTGCGGAGGAGACGCCGAGGCTTCTAGGCCTACCTGGAAAAACGGGGCAAGGTAGGAAAATTAATGAGATTAGATAAGTTAATTACTTTCTAAATCATTTTTTTAAAAAACAATATGTGTTTTAAAAGCAACGTTTTTTTTTAAGACGCAGAAAGCGGGAAAAAGAAAGGAAAAGTTTGGAATCAAGATGGCGGCGACTCACCTCGGTTCACAATGATAAGGCCCGGCCACACACGCACCGATTGGCCCGGCGGCACACGCCAGCAACCCGGCGTACGATTGGTCAAGCTCGAGGTCACTCTGTCGCTAATGAGCAGATAATGAGATGCTAATGAGCGGAACGTTGAAGGTTTTTGGGATACCGCGGGCGCGATTTTAGCCCGGCCGAAACATAAATACGCTTAAAACCGTCTCGGAAGCGTAAGATTTCTTTGGAGGTAACGCGCGCGTAGGTACGCCCTGTAACTTTCGAGCGCATAGCCCGACAGACGCACAGGCGATGACAGACAGAATGACAGACAGAATGACAGAATGACAGACAGACAGACAGACAGATGTACCGATTTATATATATAGATAGATATTTTTAGAATTGTCTCAAGTAGTATTTCTGTATCAAACTCGCAAACTCAATTTCTGTACACTCTTTTGTAAGGAGTTGCAGAATTCTGGGGGGCTTTTCTGGACCCTCATAATATCAGGAAGGTTACAGTCTAGTTAAACTTATTAAAAGTGCTATCCGGAGGATGGTAACATCTTCAGTCATTCCTTTCCTTTAGGGAGAGAGAGCCTGGACCTTTAGACCCAATTAAGCATCTTATAGAATTCGGCTATCTCTAACTTTAGTTGAAGGTGAACGTCTGGGGAATACGCCTGATCTGGAGTAGACCGAAAAGGGCTAGGACTAGTAATTATCCCTTCAGTCAATGGTGACCCCCAGGATGTTGATGGTGGGTGATTCGCCAATGGTAATGCCGTTGAATGTCAAGGGGCAGTGGTTAGACTATCTCTTGTTGGAGATGATCATTGCCTGGCACTTGTGTAGTGCAAGTGTTACTTACCACTTATCAGTCCAAGCCTGAATGTTGTCCAAGGTCTTGCTGCATGTGGGCACCAACTACTTCATTCTCTGAGGAGTTGTGAATGGAACTGAACACTGTCCAATCATCAGCAAACATCCCCACTTCTGACCTTATGTTGGGGGAAGATCATTGATGAAGCAGCTGAAAATGGTTGGGCCTAGGACACTGCTCTGAGGAACTCCTACAGCGATATTCTGGTGCTGAGGTGATTGGCTTCCCACAACCACAACCATCTTCCTTTGTGCTAGGTATGACTCCAGCCAGTGGAGAGTTCACCCCCCCCCGATTCCCATTTACTTCAGTTTTACGAGGGCTCCTTGATGCCACACGCAGTCAAAGGCGTCCTTGATGTCAAAGGCAGTCACCTCACCTCTGGAATTCAGCTCTTTTGTCCATGTTTGGACCAAGGCCGTAATGATGTCTGGAGCCGAGTGGTCCTGGCGGAACCCAAACTGAGCATCAGTGAGCAGGTTATTGGTGAGTAAGTGTCCCTTGATAGCACTGTTGATGACACCTTCCATCACTTTACTGATGATTGAGAGTAGGCTGATATAGACAACATCCATAGAAACTCATCTACCTACCATGCCAGCAATGTTTCCTGTAAGCTGCGCTTTATTTTGAATGGCCTGTTTCCTTAAATTTCTGCGCATGTGCGGTATTTACAATGGAGAAGTCGGTGCGCAGCCTGTGCAGGACCTTTCCCATTCCTGCGCGGCCATGCAGCTTAGACAGAACATTGCATGCCAGTGACCTTCTCAAAACTATTCAACTAGATTTGTCAGACAATACCTACCCATCACTCTATCTGTCTGTCTTTCTCTGTGATTTTCTTTCCCTCAGTTTTCTCTCTCTATATATATTTTTCTCCTTTTTCCTGTCTCTTTCTTTCTCTTTTTTCTGCACGCCCATGATTTCCCATGGGATCACCAGATAATGGAATCTATTCTGTCTCTTTTTTTCTCTGTCTATGTCTCATTTACTATCTGTTTCTCTCTGTCTATGGCCTAGAAATTCAGTTTGCACAGTTTTGGGGCGCTAAAGTCGGGTGTTCGGTAAATTTAGCGCCCGCCGGAAACTGCAGGCAACCGCGCCGAAATTCAGTGGATTTGGCCAAGAGTTTTGGTGAGCGCTGAAACCGGCGTTGCAATGCTCGGTTCCGGCACTAAACCGGCGCTGCGGCCTGATAACGCCGATGCCGGGCGCAGCGCAGGTGCGGTCATGTGTTGCTTGACAGCAGACACCCTGACGCCGGCCTGCTCTTAAAGGGGGAAGGGTCAACTTTGACTGCTGCCACGCCCTGCACACTGGAGCCCTGCTGCTAGGCCTCAACAGTGCTGGTGGGACAAAATAGCGCCAGGACAGATGGAGATGGCCCGTGAAAGAGCCCAGCGCTTCTCAGACCATGCACTGAGGGTGCTGATTGATGCTGTCCAGGAGAGAAGACCCATCTTGTGCCCGGACAATGGCAGAAAGGCTCCCAGGAGAGAGTTCAGGAAAGCCTGGAGGAGCATCGCACGCAGGGTCTCCTCAAACTCAGATGTGCCCAGGACTGCGGACCAGTGCCGCAAAAAGTTCAATGACCTCTGTCGGCTGGTGAAGGTGAGTACCCTTTCCACTGTCCTCCTCATCCTTGCATGTGAGCCTCACACTATGGGCAAAGGGACCTCAAAGGCATAATGGGCAGCCCTCCTCACGCAGCAATGCCACTGGCATGATCATCAACAGCACTTTCTGCACTGACCACACTGGCCAGGCTATTCCACCATGGGAGGCAGTACACACAGCAACAGGGCACCACACTGTACTTAGAGTCCGTCCTTTCTCTTGCAGGCCAAGCTGGCAAGAAATGCGCGCAGCCGGGTGGAGACCGGTGGTGGACGGCCCCACTACCAGGCTCTAAGTGCTCTGGAGGAGAGCGTCGCTGGACTCCTGCGTCCCCGGGTGACTGGCCCTGTAGCCATCGGGGATGCGGACCCTGTGCTGGGAGCCACTGGTAAGGAGATGACCGCTTGCAGCTCTCTCGTTGCCCTAGTGCTTCCGATCTAAATCCTTTCCCACTGACGGACAAATGCGCATAATGCCACCGCTCAGGCGTCCCTCGCTGACGCCCTGTCCTCACTTTAAAGCTACTCTTGTGCCTTCCTGCTTTCAGCTGCTGAGGAGGAGGTGGTCCCTGAGGCGCCGGGTGCCAGGCCCTTGGAGGAGGAGGACGTCCAGGACGAGGAGGAAGCCGGCCCATCGGGCGAGCCCTCAGCCGTGCCAGGGGATGGCAATGAAGGGGGGACGTCTGGCATGCAGGAGAGCCAGGGGGAGGTGTTGCAGGGGAGGGCAGATCCTGCTTGCAGTGGGGTCCAGGCAGGCGGCAGGGGTCGGCCAGCTCGGCCGGCTTCTCCCCAGCTGCAGAGTCCTCTCTCCAGTCCGGAGAGTGGCCTCGGCCAGGAGGTGCGCCTCCTGCAAGAGATCTCGGTGGCGTCTGACCGGCGCCACCATGAGTTCATGGGGGTTGTGCAGCAGATGCCGCACGCCATCGAGTCCCTGGCTCAGAGTGTGGCAGCATTCGGGCAATCACAGGCCAGGGGGGTGGAGCAACTGGCCGCAGCGCACGCCAGGGGGGTCGAACTACTCGCGGCACTGCAGGAGGAGAGTCGCCAGAGAGGTGGTTCCTTCGACATACTGTCACAGCAGCTGGAGGCACATACCCGGGCAGTGCGGTCACTGACTTCTGCCACACTCGCTTTGACGCAGAGGCGTCGCACCCGCACCCGCCGCCCTGCTGCAACACAGTGGGCTGGCCTCCAGCACATAGCTGCGCCAGCTGAACTGCCAGGCTGGACGACTGCCACTGTGTCTGCTGAGCCTCGCGCGCCTGGCAGCAGCCAGCTTGCCCCCCTTGGAGCATCCGACACTGCCACTCCCCCAGCCAAGGTGCGAGGAGCTGCTGCTGCCACTGATGCTGGCCAGCCACAGCCGAACCAGTCAGCAGCCGGCCCCTACCGGGACGTGCGTCGTGTTGGCCGACCCCCAAGGGCATCTGTCGCGACGCATGGGGGCCCTCATGAGCCTTCCCCCAGCCTTGAGGCCGCCACAGGGCCCACGTTGAGGCGGAGCAGCAGGCCGGGCAGGGGCCGGGGAAGGCTCTCTAAGGACTCGCCCTCTCGGCACAGCCGCTAGAGTGTGGTCTCTGCGGCATTGTATATATGGGGGGGATTGTGTTTTGGGGGCTGATTTTTGTGGATGGCCGAAATTGAAGGCATTTTTTGTTTTTATGGGGGTCTTTCTGTTGGCGAGGGGGGCCCTTTTTTTGTTACGGCCAATGTTGAAGGCCATGTGGATGGCCAACTTTTGTTAGTCCTCCCCAGGTTGGGGGAGTGACATATGTTTGTGACTGTTTTTTGGGTGTGTTCTGTGTTTTTGAGTTTCATGTGGGAAGGGGCCTCAGTTTGTTAAATAAAGGTTTTTATTTATTCAGCTTGTCCAGGTGTCATGTTTCAAGTGTTTGCTGCGTTAACCGGCTGATGGCTTCCGGAGCGGCTGCCTTCAGGTGCGCTCATTCCCACAGGCCATTCCCTCACAGCGGGCCTAGAAGTGTTGAGCAATAAGCCCCCGGCGTACGGCCCTTGGGCCTTCTGGCCCCCTCCTGGCCTGCTCCTCCTCCTCCTCCCCCTCCTCCTCCTGATGGTCCTCCTGCTCGTCCTCCTCAGGTGGTGGTGCAATGTCAGGTGGCAGTGCCTGCGTCCGGCGGATAGCCAGGTTGTGCAGCATGCAGCACACGACGACGAACTGGGACACTCTATCTGGCGAATACTGTAGAGAGCCACCGGAGCGATCCAGGCAGCGGAAGCGTTGCTTGAGGACGCCTATGGTTTGCTCTATGACGTTCCTTGTTGCTTGATGGCTTTCGTTGTATGAGTCCTCCGCTGGGGTCCTGGGCGCGCGGAGCGGGGTCATGAGCCATGTGCACAAAGGGTAGCCCTTGTCCCCGATAAGCCATCCCCTTGGTGGAGGCTGTGCCTTGTACATGTCAGCCACAGTAGTCTGGTGCAGGATAAAAGCATCGTGGCTGCTTCCTGGGAAGCGGGCATTTACAGCTAGGATGCGCTGCCTGTGGTCACACACCAGCTGCACATTGAGGGAATGGTAGCCCTTGCGGTTGCGGTAAACCTCGGGATTGTCTATAGGTGCCCGCATAGCCACATGCGTGCAGTCAATGGCGCCCTGCACCATGGGGAAGCCCGCGATCCTGCCAAATCCCACTGCACGCTGCTGCTGCCTCTGTTGGGTCATGGGGAAGGAGATGAACTGGTGTCTCCTCGCGAACAGTGCATCGGTGACCTGCCGGATGCAGCGATGTGCGGCGAACTGGGAGATGTTCGCGATGTCCCCAGCAGCGGCTTGGAACGAGCCGCTTGCATAAAAGCTGAGAGCCACCGTGACCTTCACTTCCACCAAGAGAGACGTCCTGGACATGAGCTGTGGCTGCAAATCTGCGTGAAGCAGCTGGCAGATCTCTCCAACCACCTCCCTTCTGAAACGCAGCCTCTTTACACAAAGTGCCGCAGACATGGTGACATAGGACACCTGCTGCCGGTATTGCCTGGGTGCGTAAGGCCTACGTTGGCGACGCCTGATGGCCCTTCTGTGTCTACGCATGGCTGCCCGTCTCTCACAGCGTCTGTGAGCCCTCCGCACATAATGCTGCAACTCAATGTTGGCCCCCCATGCAGCCCCCATAATCAAGGTCGCAACAGTGAAATCAGCAAGAGTCAAATGTCAAAGCACTGGCCAGAAGCCAAAAAGACCTCTCCTATCTTGTCCCAAATCTGGAATCTCTGTCCCTTGGTCTCTGTGTAGAAATCCAAAGCAGTGAAGTCATTGCAGCAAAATGGCTGGGCTTTATAGGTCAGTGGAGGTGCCCTTTAATTTGCGCTGCCCGAGGCCCACAGGGCCTCTGCAACGTTCCATTTTACAATTCCTAATAGCGCCACGCCCACATTGGGCGGGCGCCACTCAATTTCCGGTTTGGGACGCTAAAACAGCGTTGCGCGAGGATATGACGTCATAAGCTGCGCGCGCACCCGAGCGGGCGCTAACACTTTGCGCCGGCGCTAAATCTCAAATGAATTTGGGCGTCGGCGCAGATCGGTCTGCATTCCGGCGCTAAGGCTTTATCGACGGAAATATAGCCCTTTTTTGGCGTTAGCGCCTGGCGCAGCCAACTGAATTTCTAGGCCTATGTCTTTCTCTCTCCACCTCCTCTTTCCTTCTGCTAATTTTTTCTTTTTCTTTCTTGATCTACTTCTGGAATGTTTGTTAATACGTTCAGTCGATAGCAAACTAGTGACTTCAGATCTTATTTTGCTATTTTTGCTCAGCCAGTTGAAACTAACAACATGCAATTGTCAATCATACAAACACTTCCAGGTCAGAGGGAACAGATAGGAATAACTTATGCTTGACTTTGGATGCAAAGTTACACCAATATCGATACATCATCCTTCTCAAAAGAAAATAAAAGGTTTTATAAGGTTAACAACAGTGTAAATGTGCATATTAACTATAAACTTCGACAGTTGCACTGCTAACAGTTCAAAGCCACTGATAAATAAGATTATTGTTATAGATTTTCGCACTACTCTACCACTCTTTATTGTAACGTGATGAGTTTGTTATTTGTAGTGTTGATAGGAGTCTTTTTCATCAGAAATTTTAGTTGCTGTTCAGGGTATATTTGTATGTTCACTGTTTTGTTGATTACCAGACAGTCTTTTCTTCTCTCGCTCTCTGTTTGTGATTATGTGGCTGTGATTTGTTTATTGTGGACCAGCTGGATAGTTCCACTTTGGTTATGGAGTGTATAATCAGACTTTTGTGTGTCTGCACAAATAATGGTTCTGTTTCCTGTAGGTGTCTCTGCTTTCTCCTGAAGATTCTTTCATCTTCAGTTCTTCTATTTCAGGATCTCACAGCCACGTGCTGTTGCACTTTTGCTGCTACCTGTTTCCTTTTTGTTGCGGCTGAAATCTAACACCTTTTCTTTCTCTAAGCTTATTGCTACCTTTATTGTACTGCAGGGTCTGTTTGGCTTTTCTAAGGTAGAGCTTCCCTTTTATATCATTTACTGTCTTCAACTTTAGAAGTCAGCTTGCTGCAGTGGAGAGTGCCTTGGTTCATCTTCCAAATAGTCCTTGAGATGGTGAGCTGTCCATTATCACACATGGTGTATTGTATCTTGGTGAGCTGGTGACGACTGAAATTGTACTTTTTTTCATTCATGGGATGTCGAAGTCACTGGCAAGGCTGGCATTTATTGCCCATCCCTAGTTGCTCTGAGAAAGTGGTGGTGGGCTTTCTTTTTGAACCATGAGCAGCTTGATACAATTGAATGGCTTGCTAGGCCACATCGGAAGGCAGAATCAACTACGCTGGTGTGGGACTGGAGCCACATATAGGCCAGACCGGGTAAGAACTACAGATTTCCTTCCCTAAAGGACATTAGTGAACAAGTTGCACAAACTGTTGGAATTCTCTTAAGTTAAATGGTGTTTTGTTGTCTGAAATATCCTCATTTGGAATACCATGCTGTGCAAAATAGGAACATAAGAAACAGGAACAGGAGTAGGCCATTCGGCCCTTCGAGCCTACTCCACTATTCAATAAGATCATGGCTGATCTTCTACCTCAACTCCACATTCCTACAGTATCCCCATATCCTTCGGTTCCCTTAGTATCCAAAAATCTATCGATCTCTGTCTTGAATATACTCAATGACTGCGCATCCACAGCCCTCTGGGGTAGAGAATTCCAAAGATCCACAACCCTTTGAGTGAAGAAATTTCTCCTCATCTCAATCTAAAATGGTGACCCCTTATTCTGAGACTGTGACCCCCTAGTTCTAAACTCCCCAATCAGGGGAAGCATCTATCCTGTCAAGTCCCTTAAGAATTCTATACATTTCAATGAGATCACCTCTCATTCTTCTAAACTGTAGGGAATATAGGCCTAGTCTACTTGATCTCTCCCCATAGGACAATCCCCTCATCCCAGGATTCAGTTTAGTGAACCTTCGTTGCACTCCCTCTAAGGCAAGTATATCCTTCCTTAGGTAATGAGCTTTCATCTTGGTTTTGAGCTTCTTTCCCATTTTTATAAGACAATATAATCAGAGTAATAATTATAACATACAAGATAGGAACATAGGAACAGGAGTAAGCCATTTAGCCCCTCGAGCCTGTTCTGCCATTCAATGAGATCATGGCTGATCTGTGACCTAACTCCATATACCCACCTTTTCCCAATACCTTTGGTTAACAAATATCTATCAATCTCAGATTTAAAATTAACAATTGACCTAGCATCAATTGCCATTTGCAGAAGAGAGTTCCAAACATCTACCACCCTTTGTGTGTAGAAGTGTTTCCTAACATCACTCCTGAAAGGCCTGGCTCTAATTTTTAGGCTATGCCCCCTAGTTCTAGAATCCCCAAACAGCGGAGATAGTTTTTGCTAACTGCTACAAACAGCTCACAACTATTTTCACCCATTACCTTTCTGGTGTTTGATGGCTAATCAGCAGTTCCTTCTGCTGTTTGGTTTTGAAACAGCTTGCCTATATCACACCTATGTATGTACATCTTTGTTCAATTGAGGATGTCCTGTGGTCGTGAAAGGTGCTTTATAAATGCAAGTCTTTCTTTATTTTATTTCTGTTCATCAGGAGCAAGTAAGTGCTTGCTTTAGCTCTCCAGATAACCTGGAATTCATAGAATCTTACTGCACAAGAGGAGGCCATTCAGCCCATTGTGCCTGTGCTGACTCTTTGAAAGAGCTATCCAATTAGTACCACTCCCCTGCTTTTTCCCAATAGCCCTGCAAAGTTTTCCTTTTCAAGTATATATCCAATTATCTTTCAAAAGTTACTATTAAATCTGCTTCCACCAGCCTTTCAGACAGTCAATTCCAGATCGTAACAACTCGCTGCATAAAAGAAAATGTCTTTCCACCTCCCTCTTGGTTCTTTTGCCAATTATCTTAAATCTGTATCCTCTGGTTATCAACTCTCCTGCCAGTGGAAGTTTCTCCCTGTCTACTCTATCAAAATGTTTAATAATTTTGAACAGCTCTATTAAATCTCCCCTTAACCTTCTCTGCTCTAAAAAGAACAATCCCAGCTTCTCCAGTGTCCCCACTGAAGTCCTTCAATCCTGGTACAATTCTAGTAAATTTCCTCTGCACCCTCTCCAAGGTGTTCACATCCTTCCTATAGTGTGGACACAATACTCCAGCTGAGGCCTAAACAGTGATTTATAAAGGTTTAGCATAACTTCCTTGCTTTTGTACTCTATGGGGGGAATTTTAACCTCCAAGAACGAATAGATTGGAAGCAGATGGGGATAAAAATGATTGATTTTTAGAGTGGAAGCGCAACTCAGCTCTGCGTTTGGATGCCAGCAAGAAACCTACTTGCTGAAGTCGAAGATTTCCTAATTTGATGCGGTCGGGTAGTTATTGACTCAATTAACGTACTTAGGAGATGTTAATGGGGTATTTTTAAATTGTTTTTAACTTGGCTCCAAATTTTACTTCAGCGGCATGGGTTTCCTGGGGCTCAGGAAACTGACAAGGGAAACAGAGGTGACTTTGAGCAGCAGTTCAAGTGGGTATTTAATCTTGTCATTGTCCCATCTGAATAAAACCTCACTAATTGCAGCTGCTGTCTCAGTTCCCTCTGGCAAATGTCTGGCAGAGTGTCCTTGGATACAGCTTTTTTCCACCTTGGAGGATTTCAAATTGATGAGATCAGGGTGGGAGGCGTCTTGGATGTGTTTGACAACACATCAAAAGAGGAAGATCATTACCATCCACGGCCATGACAATGTGCTGTAGTGGGATCAGTATGTGCACAATAGAGAGGTCCACAGGAGGGAGGTTTGCAGGTAAAGGAGGAAAAAGGGGTTTATCACTCATCTTCAGATGAGGAGAACATGGAGGAGGAGGAGCAGGAGGATGAAGATGGGGCATCCATTGCCAGACCAGCTGCTTACATTGCTGCCTGGGATGCCAGGGATGCCCTAATATTGCAAAGGTTCACCAAGCGTGAAACGTAAGAAATGAAATCCTACGGTCCGCTTCCACCACCAGCACCAACCATCTTCCCCCTTTCCATTAAACAGTGCTTTAACCACTCATTCACCCATTGCACAACCGCCCAATGGATCCCAGCATGTATTGACATTCATCATGAAATAAGTGAGAGGATGAGTTGGCCTTCGGGATGCAAGAATGGGCAAGATGTGGAATGGTGCAAATCATTAGAAGTTTTATGCAGCATTATAAAAAAAAGGGAACATAACAACATAACATTTTGTCAAACACCCATGTGCATACCCTTTGTGACTTACAGTTTCTTCAACTTACGCTTCCTACCACTTCTACATGGTGCATCCCGTGTGGCTTCAGCAGAGAGAGAGGCTGGTTGTTCAGATCCCTGCCCTGACTGCTGAGATGTTTTTGACCGATGACATTTTTGGTTTTGTAGCCCCTGAGAACCCCAAAAAAACTGCTCCAGCTGCACCTGTGCAGGGGCAGATTCGGCCATCAGGAGACGAGGCAGCATGTCAGGTACTGGCTGGAGAAGGGGTGCAACAGGTGAGAAGTGGGAGCACTTTGAGTGGAGTTCCCACTTCCATGTCCCCTTTCGCCATCATCCCTATCTCTGGCCAGTGCCACATCACTCCTACCACTCAGCTGCAGACCAGATTGATGAAGATCAGTGAAATGTTATAAGGACATGGATAAAGTATCTGTCATCATGTTTAAGGCAGCAGACAAGTTGGCATCCAAAGTCTGCACATCTGTCGTCATGGCTTGCATAGACTCATTTGAAGCCTTGCTTGAAGCTCCAAGGGGGTGGACTCTCTCTCCATGGCAAACATTCTCGCAATTCACTGCACCAGCAATCCAGTAGTGATCGAGTTGGACTCCTCTATCTTCTCTGTTATTGTGGAGAGAGTGCATGGCATGTCTGTCAGTACCTGGCTAAATTATTGATGCACCTCTAGTATTCTCCTTCTCAATGAAAGCCCCCAGGGTTCAGCATCTGTGTCCAGCTGAGTAGAGCTTGGAGAGGATTGCGTCCCCTGAAGCGGACTCTCCACAGCTGTTCCTGCCACCAGTGTCTGCTTGTGCTCACTTGTGAGGTGCGAATCATCAGATGAAAACCCAACTAACTGTCTAAGTGGACTTACCAAAGTGCAAGTATCTGTGTTGGTGCATGTTGTAGGTCTTGTGATGGTGCACCCTCAGAAGGAATGAGGTATTCTGAGGAATCGTCCTCATAGATGTCCTGCGACACTTGCTGTACGCGTGAAGGCCCTGGAAGACAAAGAAAGAGATATTATTTAGTTGTGGCTAAGTCACAATCTTGACAATCACCATATTTAGTATTCTTATAGTTCAATTGTACAGAGCTTTGGTGAGACCACACCTGGAGTACTGTGCACAGTTTTGATCTCCTTATCTGAGAAAGGACATACATCCCTTAGAGGCAGCGCAACGAAGGTTCACTAGATTGATCCCTGGAATGAGAGGGCTGCCCTATGAGGAGAGATTGAGTAGCTTGGACCTATACTCTTTGGAGTTTAGAAGAATGAGAGGTGATCTCATTGAAACATATATGACTCTGAGGAGAATTGACAGGGTAGTTGCTGAGAGGTTGTTCCCCCTGGCTGGAAAGTCTAGAACTAGGGGCATAGTCTCAGGATAAGGGGTCGGCCATTTAAGACTGAGATGAGGAGGAATTTCTTCACTCAGAGGGTTGTGAATCTTTGGAATTCTCTACCCCAAAGGGCTGTGGATGCTCAGTCATTGAGTATATTCAAGGCTGTGATACAGATTTTTGGACTCTAGGGGAATCAAGGGATATGGGGATTGGGCAGGAAAGTGGAGTTGAGGTCGAAGATCAGCCATGATCTTATTGAATGGCGGAGCAGGCTCGAGGGGCCGTATGGCCTACTCCTGCTCCTATTTCTTATGTTCTTATGTCCTTGGTTCAGTCATTGATGAAAGGAAGTCAGCACATGTGTATCAGAAATACTTGTAATTCTGTCACTAGCTTTCTGCGAGCTCCCTGTCTCTCCATTTTCGACTGAGAGGGATGCAGATGTGCCACTTACCTCTAGGGCATCCTTCTCTGTGAGCTGTACTATTTGTGGTGTCCCATCTCCAGCCCTCTCCCTCTCCCTTGCGTTTTGCATTCTCTTCTACAAGGAGTGAAAAAACAGACCTGTGAGTGAGTGAAGGTAAGTGTCCACAGTAGATAGATAAATGGGGCGATGATGAAATGCATAGAAAGTGAAGGTTGGATGCTGCTGAAAGTTGAATGGATGTGAGGAGTGATGTGATGGAGAACACTTAGCAAGACAGAGTGAAAAGGAGTGGGCTTAAAGCACAGAATGTAGTTGAATCATCAAATGTACTCACTTTTCCTGACCTGGTTAGGTCAATAAACCACTTTCTACACTGCATCCATGACCTGGGCACAACGCTACTGCTGCTCACCTCCTCAGCTACATCCAAACACACCTTCTTGGTGAGAGCAGCAGCTTTCTTCCTCCCATTGCTGGGGGATAATATGTCCCTTCCCTCCTCCTGCTGACTGCACCCAGCAGTAATTCTAGCAAGGCATCATTAAATCTAGGTGCTGCCCTTGCTCAGAGTACACCATTCATACTGAACACCTTCAATTTACATTTGTAGACTGTCCCTTTAAATACAGCTGAGATCGCGCCAGGCAGGTGCCCAGCTCACCTGCTGCACAGCTTGGAAACAGGAAACCCAGAAGACAAAATTATTTTTTTTTAATTTGTTTATGGGATGTTGGTCTCGCTGGCAAGGCCAGCATTTATTGCCCATCCCTAGTTGCCCTTGAGAAGGTGGTGGTGAGCCGCCTTCTTGAACCGCTGCAATCCATGTGGTGAAGGTACTCCCACAGTGCTGTTAGGGAGGGAGTTCCAGGATTTTGACCCAGCGACGATGAAGGATCGGCGATATACTTCTAAGTCAGGATGGTGTGTGACTTGGAAGGGAACTTGGAGGTGGTGGTGTTCTCATGCGCCTGCTGCCTTTGTCCTTCTAGGTGGAAGAGGTCATGGGTTTGGGAGGTGCTGTCGAAGAAGCCTTGGCGAGTTGCTGCAGTACATCTTGTAGATGGTACACACTGCAGCCATGGTATGCTGGTGGTGGAGGGAGTGAATGTTTAAGGTGGTGGATGGGGTGCCAGTAAAGCGGGCTGCTTTGTCCTGGATGGTGTTGAGCTTCTTGAGTGTTGTTGGAGCTGCACTCATCCAGGCAAGTGGAGAGTATTCCATCACACTCCTTACTTGTGCCTTGTGGACAGTGGAAAGGCTTTGGGGAGTCAGGAGGTGAAATGCTCACCGCAGAATACCTAGCCTCTGACTTGCTCTTGTTGCCACAGTATTTATGTGGCTGCTCCAGTTAAGTTTTTGGTCAATGGTGACCCCCAGGATGTTGATGGTGGGGGATTTGGCGATGGTAATGCCGTTGAATGTCAAGGGGTGGTGGTTAGACTCTCACTTGTTGGAGATAGTCAGTGCCTGTGTCTGTGGCGCGAATGTTACCTGCCACTTATCAGCCAAAGCCTGAACGCCGTCCAGGTCTTGTTGCCTGCAGTCATGGAATGCTTCATTATCTGAGGAGTTGTGAATGGCGCTGAACTCTGTGCAGTCATCAGCGAACATCCCCATTTCTGACCTGCGCCTTGGGGCATTTTACTACGTTAAAGGTGCTATATAAATACAAGTTGTTGTTGTTGTTATGTTGGAGGGAAGGTCATTGATGAAGCAGCTGAAGATGGTTGGGCCTAGGACACTGCCCTGAGGAACTCTTGCAGCGATGTCCTGGGGCTGTGATGATTGATCTTCAACCACCACAAACATCTTCCTTTGTGCTAGGTATGACTCCAGCCAGTGGAGAGTTTTCCCCCCGATTCCCATTGACTTCAGTTTTACTAGGGCTCCTTGATGCCACACTCGGTCAAACGTTGCCTTGATGTCAAGGGCAGTCACTCTCACCTCATCTCTGGAATTCAGCTCCTTTGTCCATGTTTGGACCAAGGCTGTAATGAGGTCAGGAGCCGAGTGGTCTTGGTGTAACCCAAACTAGGCATCAGTGAGCAGGTTATTGGTGAGTAAGTGCCGCTTGATAGCAATGTTGATGACACCTTCTATCACTTTGCTGATGATTGAAAGTAGACTGATGGGGCGGTAATTGGCCGGATTGTATTTGTCCTGCTTTTTGTGGACAGGACATACCTGGGCAGTTTTCCACATTGTCGGATAGATGCCAGTGTTGTAACTGTACTGGAACAGCTTGGCTAGAGGGGCGGCTAGTTCTGGAGCACAAGTCTTCAGCACGATAGCCGGGATGTTGTCAGGGCCCATAGCCTTTGTTGTATCCTGTGTGCTCAGCTGTTTCTTGATATCATGTGGAGTGAATCGAATTGGCTCAAGACTAGCTTCTGTGATGGTGGGGACCTCAGGAGTAGGCCGATATGGATTATCCAATCAGCACTTCTGGCTGAAGAAGGTTGCAAACACTTCAGCCTTGCCTTTTGCACTCACGTGCTGGACTCCACCATCATTGAGGTTGGGGATATTCATGGAGGCTCCTCCTCCCGTTAGTTGTTTAATGGTGCACCACCATTCACGACTGGATGTGGCAGGACTGCAGAGCTTTGATCTGATCTGTTGATTGTGGGATCGCTTAGTCCTGTCTATATCATGCTGGTTCAATTGAGTTGAGGTCGCAGATCCCAACTGGCTCGGTTGACATCTGGGTTTCCCCCACATATTTCCACCCCACCCCCCTCCCGCCCCCGCCCCCCCCCAGCACGGAAGCCATCTTCAAATTAATATCGGCGTCTGTCTCAACTTGTCCTGCCACCATCAAAGATTTGTTTATGCGAAGCCCCCAGGTGTCTGTTTCTGCACCACCTTCAAAATTGTACCATTTAGTTTATATTGCCGCCCCTCATTCTTCCTCCCAAAATGCATCACTTCACACTTCTCTGCGTTAAATTTCATTTGCCATGTGTCTGCCCATTTCATCTGTCTGTCTATGTCCTCCTGAACTCTGTTACTATCCTCCTCACGATTTACACACATTTCCAAGTTCTGTATCAGCTGGAAACTTTGAAATTTTCCTACTATCCCCAAGTCCAGGTCATTAATATATATCAAAAAGAGCAGTGGTCCTAATTCCGACCCCTGGAGAAACACCACTGTATACTTTCCTCCAGTCTGATGAAGAACTGTTCACCACTACCCTCTCCTTTCTGTCTCTTATCCAATTTTGTCTCCATGCTGCCACTGCCTCTTTAATCCCAAGGGCTTCGATTTTGCTAACAAGTCTATTATGCAGCACTTTATGAAATGCCTTTTGAAGTGCATACACACATCAACTGCACTACTCTCATCAACCCTCGCTTTTATTTCATTAATGAACTCAATTTGTTAGACACGATTTGCCTTTAATAAATCCACGCTAGCTGTCATTTATTAACCCATGTTCTTCCAAGTGACAATTAATGTCATTCTGGATTATGGTCTCTGGAAATTTCCCCACCACCGACGTTAGGCTGAGTCGCCTATAGTTACCTGGTTTATCCCTCTCCCCTTTTTTGAACAGAGGTGTAACATTTGCAATCCTCCGGTCCTCTGGCACCACTCCCATATCTAAGGAGGATTGGAAGGTTGTGGCCAGAGCCTCTGCAATTTCCACCCTTACTTCCCTCAGCAACCTAGGATGCATCTCATCCGGACCGGATGACTTTACTACTTTGAGCACTCTTAACCTTTTTAGTACCTCCTCTTTATTTTATCCTAACCAATTTCTCTAGCCCTTTTGACATTGGCAAGAACCTTCTGTTTTGTGAAGACAGTTGCAAAGAATTCAATTAGTACTCAGCCATGCCCTCTGCCTCCACAAGAAAATTTCCTTTTTGATCTCTAATCAGTCCCACCCTTCCTTTGACTATCCATTTATTCTTTACTAGCTGAAGTGCCCGGCAGTGCCGAGGGTCTTTTGAGGGCATGTTGTTGTTGGAAGAGAGAGAGAGAGCGACTGGGGGGAAGAGAGAGAGCGACTGGGGTGAAGAGAGAGAGCGACTGGGAGAAGAGAGAGAGCGACTGGGGGGAAGAGAGAGATTGACTGGGGGGAAGAGAGAGAGCGAGAGACTGGGGGGAAGAGAGAGAGCGAGAGACTGGGGGGAAGAGAGAGTGCGACTGGGGGGAAGAGAGAGAGCGACTGGGGGGGAAGAGAGAGATCGACGGGGGAAGAGAGAGAGCGACTAGGGGGAAGAGAGAGAGCGACTGGGGGGAAGAGAGAGAGCGACTGGGGGGAAGGGGGGAAGGGGGAGGCGGGGGAGGAAAGGAGGAGGGGGGAGGAAAGGGGGAGGAAAGGGGGAGGGGAGGGGGGGAGGAAAGGGGGAGGGAAGGGGGAGGGGGGAAGGAGGGGAGGAAAGGGGGAGGGGGAGGAAAGGGGGAGGGGGGAGGAAAGGGGAGGGGGAGGAAATGGGGAGGGGGAGGAAAGGGGGAGGGGGAGGGGGAGAGGGGAGGAAATGGGGAGGGGAGGGGGGAAAAAAGGGGAAGGGGAGGGGGGGAAAAAAGGGGAAGGGGAGGGGGGGAAAAAAGGGGAAGGGGAGGGGGGAAAAAAGGGGAAGGGGAGGGGGGAGGAAAGGGGAAGGGGAGGGGGAGGGCGGGAGGAAAGGGGGGAGGAAAGGGGGAGGGGGGAAGAAGGGGGAGGGAGGAAGAAGGGGGAGGGGGGAATAAGGGGGGAGAAGGGGGGAGAAGGGGGAGGGGGCAAGAAGGGGGAGGGGGGAAGAAGGGGGAGGGGGGAAGAAGGGGGAGGGGGAAGCAGGAGGAGGGGGAGGGGGGAAGAAGGGGGAGGGGGAAGAAGGGGGGAGGGGGGAAGAAGGGGAGGGGGAAGAAGGGGGAGGGGGGAAGGAGGGGGAGAGGGGAGGGGGAAGAAGGGGGAGGGGGAGGGGGGTAAGAAGTGGGAGGAGGGGAGGGGGAAGAATGGGGAGGGGGAGGGGGGAAGAAGGGGGGGCAGGGGGAAGAAGGGGGAGGGGGAAGGAGGGGGAGGGGGGAAGGAGTGGAGGGGAGAGGGGGAGAGGGGGGAGGGGAGCGCCCGTCAGCCCGAGCCCCGCCCCCAAGCCCCGCCCCCCGCCTCCCCGAGCCCCGCCCCCGATCTCCCAAGCCCTGCCCCCCGATCTCCTGAGCCCCGATCTCCCAAGCCCCACCCCCGCCCTCCCGAGGCCTGATCTCCCGAGCCCCGCCCCCGATCTCCCGAGCCCCGATCTCCCGAGGCCCGATCTCCCGAGCCCCGCCCCATCTCCCGAGCCCCGATCTCCCGAGCCCCGCCCCCCCGCTTTCCCGAGCCCGATCTCCCGAGGCCCAATCTCCCGAGCCCCGCCCCCCGCTCTCCCGAGCCCCGCCCCCCCGATCTCCCGAGGCTCGCCCCCCCCAATCTCCCGAGGCCCACCCCCCCCCGAGCCCCACCCCCCCGAGCCCCGATCTGCTGAACCCCGATCTCCCGAGCCCCGCCCCCCGCCCGAGCCGGCTTCAAGAGCAGAGAGAGAGACGCCGCCGCACAACCTACCGCGTGAGGCCCGGCCGGACTCAAGTCGCGCGCGTTGACTTCTGCCCCACCCGCCTTTACTAAGATGGCGGCGGTGGCGACGCTCGGCTCAGGCCCACCCCCTCCAGCCTTCACAAAGATGGCGGCGATCGTGAGCCGCTTGTTGAGCGCGACGGGAGGTGCCTAGCTCGGGCGTGGCTGGGCAACAAAGGCCCAGGCTTACAGGCCTGGAAAAACGGTGAAAGGTAGGAAAATTCTAGATGTTAGAGAAAAGATTTACAAATTAATTATTTTAAAAACAATTTGTGTTTTAAAAGGAACTTTTTTTTGCTGGAAATGTAGATTTGAAAAGAAACACGCAGAAAGTGGGAAAAAGAAAAGAACAGTTTGGAATCAAGATGGCGGCCACTCACCTCAGTTCAGAATGATAAGGCCCGCCCACACATGCACCGATTGGTCAACCATCAGGTCACTGAACTGTAGGATTGGTCAATCATCACGTCACTCAACTGTAGGATGGCCCGCCCGCACACACAATGAACCCGCCCCCACTCGATGCAAATGAGCGGATAATGAACGGAATTTTGAACGTTTTTTGGATACCGTCGGCACAATTTTTGTCCGAGCAAAAAGTAAATACACCTACAAGAGTCCCCTAATGATGAGCTTTCTTTTGATATAACATATGTGTAGGTACGCTCTATAACTTTTGATTGTATAGCCGGACAGAGAGACAGACAGAGAGACAGACAGAGAGACAGACAGAGAGACATACCGTTTTATATATATAGATAAGTTTATAAAAGACTTTTGTGTTCCCTTTTATGTTACCTGCTAATCTTTTCTCATACACTCTCTTCCCCTCTTATTTCCTTTTTCAGCTCTCCTCTGCACTTTCTGTATTCAGCTTAGTTCTCTATTGAATTATGAACCTGACATTTACCATAAGCCTCCTTTTTCTGTTTCATTTTAATCACAATTGGGATTGGACATCAGAACTCTTCATATATCTCCATGGCCAATATGGACGGTAAGATTGGCACTCAATTACTCTAATCTCAGAGCGGTTCCTCTGCATGGACTGCTCAGGAGCAGTTTTACAATACAGTCCCATCAAGGTATCTCAGATCACAGTGACACGCTGTATCCCACACAACTTTGCAATCGCCTGGGGCCTTCACCTGAGGGAGCAAAAACCAGTCCTCAGACGAAGAGACTGACGAGCTTGCAGAGGATACAGGCGAGCCTAAGGAGTGTGATAATGCTACAAAGCAAACTGTAATAATCGAGGCATTCTCCTGAAGTCAGCACCCTTCCAATTGCATTCCAACCTTCCACCTCCTTGACCCTCCTAATGCATCTGATCCTGGTCCCCACAGCAACATTTCAACCCTTCACAAACACCATCACCCAAATGCTACAACAGCAGTCATGACATCAGCATGGAAACACAAACAAGCTGGAGAAAAATAATTTGGGCAGATAATTTGTTTCCAATGGTGCTGGTTGAGGGATAAGTGTTGGCCAGGACACTTCCTGTAAATAGTGCCAGGAATCCTTTATGTCCACCTGAGTAAGCAGGGCCTCAGTTTAACTTCTCATCTGAAAGTCAACGGCCTAGAAATTCGTCTTGGACAGTGGCGCAAAATGGGTTGTATCGGATCGGCCGCCCGTTATACGCTGCACCTGATATTCAGTTCCATTGCAGTCACTAATTGCAGTCGGGCCTTCCATAGCTTCATTACCTTCTCTATATAAAAAAAAGTTTTCCCCCCTAAATCTCTTAGATTTAATCTTCAAATGCCTCAGGTGTTTGTTATGCCTACATCTGTTAGCTCTTATGAGCTCCTGTTCTTAATCTAAATCATGCAGCATGTCCAAAACCCCAAAGGAACAGCTCAGCATTTTGTATGGTGCAATTTAAATGCCAGCAGCAGGAAAAGAAATACAAAATTCACAAAATAAATCAACTAACCCATGAAACAAGATGCAGCAAAACAACCAAAGCATTAAAAAAAGTTTTTACCAGGGACTAGAACTATTGCTTCCCTTTAACAACCTTGCTTTAGCAGGCCTAGTCTGAGGACTTCCAAACACCCAGTTCATATGGGTGTTGTGCAAACTGTGGGCATAATCTCACCTGAAGTTGAAAGGAGGTCTGTGCATGCCGGGTTCTTTGACCCCAAATTACTAATTGGCAAATCAAGTGAGCGAAATTGGGGCCATGCTTTCTTTCTTGTGTCTGCTACCAGTGCAGCCTCGAAAAATTGGTGAAAGCAAGTAAAAGAAAAGTAGGTGGTTTGAACTACAGAGCTGTTTCTGTAAAAAATGGGGCTAAATTTGTTATGGCCAGTTTTTGGGTGCATAACTGATGATGTGCTTCCAGCATGCACCTGAAACGGGAGGCCTGAGGACCGTCCTAATAGTTGGAGCGAGCTACCGGCACCTGTAATGCCTCCAGAGGGAGCTCACCCCTATGGCCCAACCCAATTTGGACCACTTGCCTCGCCGCCAATGGCCCTCAGGTAAGTCCTGGGGAGAGAGGCGAATGGGAGTGGAGCCAAGTGCAGGTCGGCAATGACCTGCAATAGTGTTGTGATATGAAAATAATTCTTACATTTTTGCTGGCGGCTTCCAGCAGTCCCTTTAAGAACCGCTGCTTGGGCCACTTGTAGACCATGTCCATGCTCCAGGCAGACAAATTTTGTAGATGAGTCCTGAAACAGGTGGAGGACCCTCTTTTCCATATTGAAATAAGGCTGACACTTGTTTCAGGCAGTTGTCAGGGCTGCCTAAAAAATGGCCCAGATGAATTTAGCAGTGGCCCAGGCACAAAAGCTGCCCCACTGCTAAATTGGTCATTGTTGCTCTCATTTTATGCTTGTAAAAAGGGCACAATGACAATGAATTTCTATTTTAAGTGTTAGTATAATAAGGTAACTCTCTTTGTTTATTATTCTCATTTTTTGTCATTAGGGTTGCATTTTTTTTGAAGTGTAGGTTTACACCAAGTATTTTGTGTGTTGTCAGATCACATTTTTTCCACCTCACTAATGTTGCGTGCACAAGTTCTTTGTTCTTATTTTGACTGGCAGAGTAGTCAAAGGGAGTAAGAAACAGCTGTTTTAAATTATAGTCCCCATTTATGTAAGATAATAACAAGGATTTACCGACTATTTTATTAGCCGCATAATGTTGTATAAAATGATGTGATATTATGACTTATGATAATGCAAGTTCGGCAGCATTCCACAAAGAATGTATGTAGGCCAGGAAATTCCTCGGAGCCTCTCCCAATCTGCTGCTGTTACTTCACTGGAAGTGCGGTGGAAATCTGTTTACACGTGTGAATTAACACCGGCAGAGCAGGAGCAGCTCCGAGGAATTTTTCGGCCATCATTCCCAAACTGGACAAGGTTTGAATGGCTACAGCTTCAAAATTGTATCTACAGCTTGATTGGCAACTGAGTGGCTATATGCAGAAGCTCTTATTCCATTACTACCACTAAATTTAATGTGCTACCTGGTTTATAAGCGAGTTTTAAAAAAAGCACAGGGCTAGAAATTCCTGATGGGTCACAGGTGCCAAAAGTGCAGCAGTATGGGACTTCCAGCTGCCCTAGTCCTAAATCCTGGGGATGGGCTCATTAATATAAAGAGGGCCATTTATGGCACTACTTGTGCTCTGTCCCACCAAAGGGAAGGCTAATACAGAATTTTGGAACAACATCAATCGGGCTAAGGAGGCCTGTCTGGTCATAGAGTGAATTTTTGGCTCAGAAACGATCCTTCCTGTAGTTGCCACTTTCTGAACAGCAGTCGATCACTGTGAGACTGCTTTTGGGAAACAGCATTTCAGGTCAACTTATGCCTCTTGTACAGCAAGTGTGCCATCATCATTCAGGGGACATCATCCTGCCAGTCCCACTGCTTATAATAACATCAAGATGGAGGGGGAAGGGCGGAAGAAATACCCTACCCCACCTCCCCCCCCCCCCGACCCATTGTATCATGGCCAATAGGGACATTAGCCTCACTCCAAATTGTACCCCCTGATCCATTGAATGTCTTGCATAATTTTATTTCCTTCTATATTTCTGCTTTTTAACTGAAGCCGTTAGTTTGCAAAACGAATTGACTAACACTATGTTTGCCAGGTGAAACACCTTCATCAGTTTCCCAGTAGAAAAGAGATACCAATTGGAAAGGGCACAAAGTTATTACATCATACGAGCCTTTCAAAGAGTCCATGGATTTATAGACATGATGATCCATGTGGCCATTCAGGCTCCATACATTAACCCGAATGCATAACTGTACAGGAAGGGTAACCACTCAATTAATGTGTACGTGGTTACAGACTGCAGAAATTGGAATCTCTTCATATTAAAGCGCATTATCCAGGGAGCAAGCATGATGCTTTTATTAAATAGAAGTCCACCTTTCTGCATTACTTGAAGGTCCCCACTGACTGAATGGATGTCTAGTGGGAGACCGCCCTACTCATTGCACCATGACTGATGACCCCAATTAGAAATCCTCACACAGCAGTAACACACAGATATCGTGACGCCAATGCCACCACCCAAGTTACTATTGAGCAATGATTATGTTGCTTGGACCGCACAGGTGAGGTCCTGCTATGCACTCCAGCCAAAGTTTGTTGCAACATGCACAATTTTGCCAATTGGAGAGGAATAATCATGTAGTAGGATGAAAAATAGGCTCATCGGTCTAAAGATCCTGAGGAAGAGATGGAAGAAGAGGAGGGTCTCTTTTTATGAAACTGAAGTACAGGTTGGGACATTGGTGCAGAACTCTGTGACCAAGAACTATTTTCAGTGATGGACACATTGGCCGGAATATTTACCTGCCGACGCACTAGGAGCAGGGGCGGGGGCGGGGGTGGGGTGGGGTGGGGTGGGGGCAGGTTTCCAGTAGCGCGCGGGAAACCCGGAAGTAGCTGCAGCGCATCTGTCAATGGCTTTTTAATCCAGCCACTGCATTTGCAATTTACTTCTATGTCTCCCGACCAATCAGTGGGAGCAGGCCTGATGACGACACGCATGGGTCTATTTCAAGCTATTTAAAGGAACACTGCAAAGATGATAGTTGAAGGATTGTGGAGGTGGGAGAAACATAGGAAGGAATAAAGAATGGAGTCTCAATGTGTAAAGCCTGTGCCTTGCTTAAATGATGCACCCCTAGACCTGCTGCTGCGAGGTGTAAGAGCCTGCAGGGAGATACTATTCCCTACTGACAGGAGGAAGAAGCCAGCCTCAGTGACCAAGAAGGCTGGAGATCGCAGAAGAGGTCAGCAGCAGGATTGTGGTGCCATGCTCCTGGATATAGTGCTGGAAGCGGTTTAATGACCTAATGAGGACAGGAAAGGTGAGTACAATGCCACATTCAATTACATCCTGATGTGTGTGTCACCCCAACCCCTCACTCAGCCTTCCCCGAGCCTACTCCTGCACATCACTGCTTACACCAACGTACCTTGCAGGTGCACCCATCCCTCTCTGTCTATGTACTTCCTCACATCCCCATCTGACCATCCACCACTGACACTCACCCTCATCTTAATGCAATATCACGCCTCTCCCTCATAGTCACCCTGTACAGATGTTGCCCATCCATCCCTTCCACTCATTCCATGACTCTCACACAAAGGTCTCTTGTTTCCCTTCTTGCAGGAGAAGAGAGCACAGAACACCTGGGAGAGACAGAAAACAGGAGTTGGACCTCCAGTCATCACCACATTTACAGTTGCAGAGGAGGACATGCAAGAGATAAGCCGAGTTAGCAAATGATACAAAAATTAGCCGTGTAGTTGATAGTGATAACGAAAGCTGTAGACTGCAGGAAGATATGAATGGACTGGTCAGGTGGGCAGAAAAGTGGCAAATGGAATTCAATCTGGAGAAGTGTGAGGTAATGCATTTGGGGAGAGCTAATAAGGCAAGGACTGAGCACAGAGCTTGGAGACAGAGCTGGGAGTGAATCACAAGCAGAGTGGAGGAATTTTGTGAGTGTAGGAATCGGTGGAAAGGAAGAAGGCGGTGGAGACATCTGACTGAAAAGGAGGAGTGGAGCCACAGAATCCAAGGTCTCTGTTATGTTCATTAATAAATAGACATTCTTATTATGAACACAGCTAGCTTTTGCTAGTTACTTTATTGAGCACATGTGGACTGGTACAGTATCTGTAGAGGCTTCCATCTTGACTGTTGCCTTGTGGGTAGCCTAGTGCCTCATGGGTAATGTAGTCTTGATATATATACAGCTGGGTAGTGTAGTCTTATACATACAGCTATATACAGCTCTACGGCTCCACCTAGTGTCCACTATAGAATGACATGTTATTGATCATTACATCCCCCTTTCTTTGAGGTTTAACAAAATCAATATCAATCAACTTTCAAGAAAACAATAAAGATAATATCAGTAACACTTTTGTTAGTGCTCTATAAACATAAACATTTTCAAAACAGTCAACACATTTTCAAAGCTTTACATTGTACTCAAAGATTAAGTCTATCAGGCTCTTTTACTTCACGTGTGGATCTTCTCAACACGGGTAAGTCTGATGTGTCTTCATGAGATTGTTCTGGCGGTGAATGACAAGATGCAGTTGCGGCATTGTCATCAATCTGCTCTTGTATAGATTGAGGTCTCCTTGCGATCTTTGCTTGGAGAGGGTTTTAGTGTTTCCTTCACTCTTCATGCCATAACTCTCAATGTAGTCAATGCACTCTCGAAAAACTGCTGGCAGCTGGATCCCATCATACAGCATAGTCCTCTCAGCAGCCTCGGCTAATGGAACACCAAAGATTGGCCTGAGGGAAGAAGGAGTATCCACCGGAACTGCTTCCTGCTCTGGTGCAGGCTTCTTCTTTTTCTTTTTCTCTTTCCACTGCTTAACAACATCTGCTGCGGTTATATCTTTGGACTTTTTCTCCTTGTGTTTTTCCTCTTTGTGCTTTTCTTCCTTTGGCTTCTCTTTGACCTTAAAGTCTTTTTCTTTCTTCTTGGAGAAACTAGGCTTTTTGAAGACATGGATACCCTTTGGCCTTTTCATCCATGATGGGCTTTCTGCTTCATCACCTGAGTCATCTGGTCTGCTTATGGCACAGCTTATACGGCAGACTCTTTTGACCAGTTCTAAGTCCCCACAAGCTTTGTCACCTAGTATCGAATCAAGTCTTTCAGCCACAACAGAAAACATGAGATGATGCACTTTGTCTTTGACTGTCACTTTAAGTCTGCATACACCTAAGCTATCTATTTTCTGTCCATTATAGTCCTTCAGTAGTACTGACTTTTTCTGTATTTTGGGCTTTTCTTTCATATTGTTAATGTCACTCATACTGATTAAGTTTGCTTTTGCCCCAGTGTCCAGTTTCAAGGTAACTAATGCTCCATTTACCTGCAGTGGGATCATCCATTTGTCCTCTTTTACTGCATTAACTTTATGTTCAGCATTGTCCATTTCTGAGGGCTGCACATTTTCTGTATCCTTTTTGATATTGTCACATGACACCATTCCTACAAAAAATGTCTCACTTAAATCAGTGTCCTCAATTACATTAACTCGTTGCCCTTTCTTAGTTTTTACTTTTGAAAAGCATTGTTTGGCAAAGTGATTCTTTCCATTACACTTTGTGCACATTTTTCCAAATGCTGGGTATTGTCTTAACTGGTGTTTGTAACCACAGCGTTTACAATTAAAAATTTCATCCTCCGATTGCTTTTCATTTCTGTTCTGCCCACGTTTCTTCCCCTTGTAGGACACAGCACCGACAGCAGCATTTTCACTCATTACAATCGCATCATTATTGATTTCACTGAAAGTCTTCGCGTGCTTTCGAGCTAGCTCGCTGGCTTGGCATATTTTCACTGCATTTTCCAAATTTAGTTCGGTTTCTCTCAACAGACGTTCCCTGACTTTTTTATCATGAATACCAAACACAATCTGGTCACGAATCATGGATGATTTCAGCTCAGAGAAATTACATGTCTGTGCTTTCAGTTTCAGATCAGTTATAAAGCTATCAAAAGTCTCATTTTGTTGCTGTGTCCGAGAACGGAAGATGTATCTTTCATACGTCTCATTCTTTTTGGGAGAGCAATGTGCATCAAATTTTTTTAGCACATCTTCTAATTTTTCTCTGTTCTCCGCTGGATTAAATACAAATGTATTAAATACCTCTATCGCCTGTGGGCCTGCAACCATAAGCAGCAATGCTATCTTCCTTGCGTCTGGCTTCGTACCGAATCCGATGGCTGCAATGTAGAGTTCGAATTGCTGTTTAAAAGTCTGCCAGTTGTAGTCGATTTTTTCTGTGAGATTCAAACGCTCTGGTGGCTTCAAATTCTCCATGTCGCTTTGCACAATTTTCAGCAGATCTTCACCATCCTGGTACCATGTTATGTTCATTAATAAATAGACATTCTTATTATGAACACAGCTAGCTTTTGCTAGTTACTTTATTGAGCACATGTGGACTGGTACAGTATCTGTAGAGGCTTCCATCTTGACTGTTGCCTTGTGGGTAGCCTAGTGCCTCATGGGTAATGTAGTCTTAATATATATACAGCTGGGTAGTGTAGTCATATACATACAGCTATATACAGCTCTACGGCTCCACCTAGTGTCCACTATAGAATTACATGTTATTGATCGTTACAGTCTCTAGGTTAATAGACACGACAATGAACCTGCGGGAGATCGAGAGGAGCAGCCACAGATAAATGTAGGCCCAAGAGTCCGGAGGGAACGTGAGTGTCAGGGAGCATGGAAAGTGACATCAGCGCAAGGGAAGGAGCTGATTGGTGAGTAGTTACTGATTTTTTTAAAGTCTTAAGTTTATTTCTGTTAAGTTACTTAATAGTCTATTAAGTAGAGGCATGGCAGGGCACCTCGGTCCTGTGGAATGCACATCTTGTGCCATGTGGGAACTCCAGGATGCTTCCCGTATCCTGGATGACCACATGTGCAGGAAGTGTCATCAGCTGGAGGAGCTCAAGCTCTGGGTTTTGGAGCTTGAGCAGCAGCTGGAGTTACTGTGGCGCATCCATGAGGCTGAGAGCTACATAGATAGCATGTTTCAGGAGGTAGTTAACCTACAACATAAGGATGTGCAAGCAGAGAGGGAATGGGTGAGTGTCAGACAGACAAGGAGGACCAGGCAGGTAGTGCGGAAGTCCCCTGAGTGCATCTCACTCTCTAACCAGTGGTGAGGGCAATGGTTCCTCTGGGGAGTACAGCCAGAGCCAAGTCCACGGCACCACAGGTGCTCAGCTGTACAGGGGGGAGGAGAAAGATCGGGAAAGCAATAGTGATAGGAGATTCGATAGGGGAACAGACAGGCGTTTCTGCAGCCGCAAACATGATTGCAGGATGGTATGTTGCCTCCCTGGTGCCAGGGTCAAGGATGTCACTGAGTGGCTGCAGAACATTCTGAGGGGAGAGGGTGAACAGCCAGAGGCTGTGATCCATATCGGTATCAATGACATAGGTAGAAAGAGGGATGAGGTCCTTCAGACAGATTTTAGGGAGCTAGAAAAGAGATTAAAAAGCAGGACCTCAAAGCTAGTAATCTCTGGATTACTCCCAGTGCCACGAGCTGGTGAGTATAGAAATAGGAGGATAGAGCAGATGAATGCGTGGCTGGAGAGATGGTGCAGGAGGGAGGGCTTTAGATTCCTGGGACATTGGGACCGCTTCTGGGGGAGGTGGGACCTGTACAGGCTGGATGTGTTGCACCTCAACAGAGCTGGGACCAATGTCCTCGTGGGGAGTGGGGGGAGGGTTTGCGAGTCTGTTGGGGAGGGTTTAAACTAATTTGGCCAGGGGATGGGCACCAGGATGTAGCATTAGAAAGGAGAAACAAGGTGCACAAAGGATTGGGAGAGACAGATAGCACTAGAGTAAAAAATAGTATGGTATAAGGTGGGGTCAGATTAAGAGAGAATAGAAGAAGGTCTAAGATAGGTTTACAGTGCAAGTGTGTGAATGCATGAAGTGTGGCAAATAAGGTTGGTGAGCTACAGGCACAAATAGACACATGGGAATATGATGGCATGGCGAATACGGAAGCCTGGCTCAAAAAAGGGCAGGATTGGGTACTAAATATTCCTGGATATAAGGTTGGATTTTCCGAGGAGGCGGGCATGGAGGCGGGACAGCCGGTAAATTCAGAGAAAGTGGGGGCAGATGGCAAACCCGCCCCCATCCTGCCTCCGTGCCCTTTTGCCAGGAGGCGGGAAGATGTGTAGCTTCGGGTCCCGTCTCCTGGAGGCGGGAAAGGCATTTAATCCTTTTAACTGCATGCTAACAGGTAGTTAACAGGCAGAGAAAAGGATTAGTGCCATTTTACCTTCACAGGTAAAGGCTTCCCAACCTCGGAGAACCCCGCCGGGTTGGAGGAGACATGGAGGAGGTCTGCGGTGGTTGGAGACACCTGGAAGTAAGGTGTAGAGATGAGTGATGGGTGCAAGTGTGGAGTGGTAAGTATGCAAGGTGAGTAATAAGTTTTAAAAAGTGTTCATTTACCTTGTTTTCTTCCTACAGCCTTCTGCCGCGGTGGATCGGGAGAGCCGACATCCTCCTTTTCAATTTCACAGACTGGCTGTTGGAACCTCCGAACCAACAGCCATGTGAAATTTACAAATTTGAAAGGTTTGATGAGTCCTGAACACAAGGGCTCATCAAACTAAAGAGAATATCAGTGTTTGACAGCTTCACAGAGCTGTCAAACGCTGACATTTCTACTTTCAAGAAGTCTTGACAGATAGCACATCTGACAGTAATGTACTCTCTCAGTGCCTTCCTCCCTAATTGGTCTGCTGAGCCCGCAGGGTGGGCTTAACAAGGTCAATCAGGGGAAAAGCCCTCTGGTTGGTCAGGCGAGGATGGAGGCGGGACATTGAGACGACAAGCAGCAGTCCCGCCTCCAACTCGCCTCCATTCACAAAATCCAGCCCAAGGTGTTTAGGAAAGATAGGGAAGGAAAGAAAGGAAGTGGGGTGGCAGTATTGATGAAGGAGAATATTACAGCGCTGGAGAGAGAGGATGTCCTAGAGGGGTCAAGGACAGAATCTATTTGGTTAGAGTTGGGAAGCAATGGCTCAGTAATTCCGGGCACAATGCGTGAGTACGGACGGGGTACTCACGCGTGTGCCCGGAGGAATTGCCGGTTTTCAGCATGCACAGCGCATGCGCTGAAAACCGGCATTTCCTGTCCATTTGACCCAAGGGGTTAAGAGGCAGTACGCGCGCGACTGCACAGGCAGTGCGTGCGCAGTGAAATTCCTTTTTGTTTTCAGAGTTGCCCGAGTGTAAAGGCCTCCGGTCTTTACTCGTGGAAAAACCAGACGTAAGTATTTAGTTTACAGGTAAGTGGGCTTTTAGTACAATGTAGAATTTTTTTTCCCACAGGTTTGTTATTTTTAAAGAATTTACAGTCGGGTAAGTTTAGTTTTAGACCCTATTTTTAAAAAATTTATTTTTTACAAAAAATTGATTAATTGTTTAAAACATTTTTAAAAACTTATTTATAGTTAATATAATCAGTGGGATGTTTTTTTAAATTTTATTTAAAGTTAAAGTAGTGTTTTGGCAGCCCATACTTTTCATGAGTTTGACAGCTCTTACTGTCAAACTCATGAATGAGTTTCCCCTCCCCTGATTGGCTGCAGAGTGCTCACCTGATCCCAGCCGGCACATCGCACTAACTAAGCCGCTGGATCAGGTAAGCACAGCGCGCCGACATTGGAACCGGGCCTGTGACAGGAAATGCAAGCAGGCCCGGGCTTCAGATGTCGGCGCGCAGGGTGAGTGCAGATCGGGGGCTTGCACGCGCGGCAAGCTCCCGATCCTAATTTCAGGGCCATTAGCGGTGAAGTTACACTACTAGGTGTATTCTGTAGGCCACCAACTAGTGGGAAGGATATAGAGGAGCAAATTACAGAGAGGTGCAAGAGTAGTGATAATAGGGGACTTCAACTATTCTAATATAGACTGGGATAGTAATAGTGTAAAGGGCAGAGAAGGGGAAGAATTTCTGAAGTGTGTTCAGGAGAACTTTCTTCATCAGTACGTTTCCGGCCCAATGAGGAAGGAGGCATTGCTGGATCTGGTTCTGGGGAATGAGGTAGGTGAAGTAGAACAAGTGTCAGTGTGGCAACAGTGATCATAGTATCATAAGTTTTAGATTAGCTATGGAAAAGGACAGGGAGCAATCTAGAGTAAAAATAATTAATTGGAGGAAGGCAAATTTCAGTGGGTTGAGAATGGATCTGGCCCTGGTAAATTGGAATCAAAGATTGGCAGGCAAAACTGTAATCGAACAATGGGCTGCCTTCAAAGAGGAGATGGTTCGAGGTACATTCCCACAAGGGGGAAAGGTAGGGCAACTAAAGCCAGAGCTCCCTGGATGACAAAAGAGATAGAGAGTAAGATGAAGCAGAAAAAGGGGGCATATGACAGATATCAGGTTGAGAATACAAATGAGAACCAGGTTGAATATAGAAAGTTTAGAGGGGAAGTGAAAAATTATAAAGATGAGGCAAAGAGAGAGTATGAGAATAGATTGCCAGCTAACATAAAAGGGAATCTAATAGTCTTCTATAGGCATATAAATAGTAAACGAGTAGTAAGAGGAGGGGTGGGGCCAATTAGGGACCAAAATGGAGACATACGCATAGAGGCAGAGGTCATGGCTGAAGTACTAAATGAGTACTTTGCATCTGTCTTTACCAAGGAAGAATATGCTGCTGAAGTCATAGTGAAAGAGGAGGTAGTTGAGATACTGGATGGGGTAAAAATTGATAAAGAAATGGTACTAGAATGGCTGGCTGTACTTAAAGTAGATAAGTCACCAGGACCGGATGGGATTCATCTGAGGATGCTGAGGGAAGTAAGGGTGGAAATTGCGGAGGTACTGGCCATAATCTTCCAATCTTCCTTGGATAGGGGGTTGGTGTCAGAGGACTGGAGAATTGTAAATGTTACACCTTTGTTCAAAAACGGGTGTAAGGATAAACCCAGCAACTATAGGCCAGTCAGTTTAACCTCGGTAGTGGGGAAGCTTTTAGAAATGATAATCCAGAACAAAATTAACAGTCACTTGGACAAGTATAGATTAATTAAGGAAAGCCAGCACAGATTTGTTAAAGGCAAATCGTGTTTAACTAACTTGATCGAGTTTTTTGATGAGAGATGGTTGATGAGGGCAATGCGGTTGATGTGGTGTACATGGACTTCCAAAAGGCGTTTGATAAAGTGCCACATAATAGTGTTGCCAGCAAAGTTGAAGCCCATGGAATAAAAGGGACAGTGGCAGCATGGATACGAAATTGGATAAGTGACAGGAAACAGAGAGTAGTGGTAAACAGTTCTTTATCGGACTGGAGGAAGGTACACAGTGGGATTCCCCAGGCTTTGGTACTAGTGAAGGGATAATTAATACTCCTAGCCCTTTTCGGGCTACCCCAGATCAGGCATATTCCCCAGATGTTCACCTTCAACTAAAGTTAGAGATAGCCGAATTCTATAAGACGCGTAATTGGGTCTAAAGGTCCAGGCTATCTCTCTCTAAAGGAAAGGAACGACGTAAAGATGTTACTGTCCTCCAGATAGCACTTTTAATAAGTTTAACTAGACTGTAACCTTCTGGATATTATAAGGGTCCGGAACCCCCCCACCCAGAATTCTGTAACTTCTCACCAAAGAGTGTACAGAAATTGAGTTCGCAAATTTGATACAGAAATACTATTTGAGACAATTCTAAAAATATATAGATTTATTTAAGAGCCGACATACAGTTAACAGCTGTTGAGTCAATCGCAACTTTAACAGTTCATAATACAAATAGCTTACATTTCTTATCCTCAGAGATCCTTATTCTCAAATCTTAACTTCGTACATTTTTACATTCCTATTATTCTTAATCCAGAATATCCACCAAAATCAAATTAAAAGTACCTTTTTGATCCCCGAGACTCAAAGAATTAAAAACTTACAGAGCATACCTCTGAAGTTGAGAATCGCTTGCCCTTTCCAGTGACTTCTGACTTTCCATCTGAAAAGCTCTATTTTTATACCTTTTTTTAGTGGTTTATTCTTTGAGGTTTTCTGATGATGTAAGCTAATTATCTCTAGTCATTCTCTATTGAATTCTTTTCCATTCTTACTGTCAGTTCAGCTGCCAACTCTCAAAATCCTGTCTGCTGTATAGGTGTTTCAAAACTTATCATAAAAAACAATATGACAGTAGTATTTATTTGATGTCATTCTTACGAAGTTCTTTCATTCAATTTCTAAATCACCTCTGCTGTTTGAAAGCAGACATCGTGTCTACTAACTATTCCATTTTCAATACAAAAACCATGTGATTGCTTGGTGTTGTAGTGTCCGCGTATCAATAACACACGGACTGCAGGAGAACGGTAATAACAGGTGTTTACTGAACAGAGGGTATGCTGGAAACTGAAAGTACAGAAGCCTGCTACGGCTTTATATACAGGTGTGGTCACTGCCGGTACTACAGTATAAAAGCAGTTCTCTCTTAAAGGTACATACACAACAATTCCTCCCCTTTTAGATAAACAGTACATAACATTCATTTAACAATTAAATAATAACTAATTACAATTACAATTTTCTCTGTACTATATATATCAGCTGAAGTGATCATTTATAAATTCAGTCTTTGAGGAGGCTTCCTGATCCTGTCTGGATAGCGCCTTTCTCGAGTATCCTGTTCTTGCGGTGGAGTCGATTCTGGCTCATTGTCATTGGTTGGTTCGTCAGCTTCCAATACCACTGATTCTGAGGTAGACGCAATCTGTACTTCGGGTTCATCACCAGGTGCGCATGCTCATGGTATGGGTTTGACTTGTTCCTGTGACTCTAGAATCTGGTCAGCATGGCGTCTCACGATGCTCTCTCCAACGTCCACTGTGTACATTAGTGGTCCCTGCTGTGTGCATATCGTTCCTGGCTGCCATTTTTCTGTTCGGTAGTCGCGGGCCAAGACTGGTTGCCCTACCTTGAAGCTCCTGGTTGGCTTCTCATTTATGTGCTGGAATTGCTTATCCTCAACATCTCATCTTATGTTTGGTTTGAGCAAATCGAGGCAACATCTTAACCTTCGGTTAAAGAACATTATGGCTGGAGCTTGGTTGGTGACTGCATGTGTCGCATTCCGGTAAGCAAACAAGAAATTATCCACCTTGTGTTGTAGTGGTATGTTGTCGTTATACATCGCCTTTATTGCTTTTTTAAAGGTCTGAACAAACCTCTCAGCTAATCCATTTGTGGCTGGATGATATGGGGCAGATGTGTAATGCTTTACCCCATTATTCCTCAAAAACCTCCGGAAATCCTCGGACACAAACTGTGGTCCATTGTCGGACCGATCTGTTCTGGCAAGCCATTCCTGGCAAAGATGGTCCGTAGGACTGCAATAGTTTTCTCCGTGGTGGTGGAGGACATTTTGATGACCTCTGGCCATTTTGAATGTGCATCCACGGCGATTAAAAACATTGAGTCCATAAATGGACCAGCAAAATCAATGTGTACCCGTTGCCATGGAGATGAGGGCCACTCCCATGGGTGTAGCGGGGCCTGTGGTGGAGCGTTTTGTACTTTCTGGCATCCTGTGCATCTCTTGGTCATTTCCTCGATTTCTTTATCAATTCCCGGCCACCACACAAACGCCCTGGCTAGGCTCTTCATTTTTACCCCTCCCAGATGACCCTTATGAAGCTCATTGAGCACTCTATCTCTCAACTTGGGTGGAATTACCACTCGGGATCCACACATCAAGGTCCCCCGGCACACTGACAGCTGTTCTCTCCTTGGCGAGAATGCTGGCAACAGTGAGTCGCCATGTGCTGGCCATCCCTTCACCGTCAAATCATAGACCCGAGAGAGTGTCGGGTCATTTCGGGTTTCCTTCTCTGTACTTGAGTTTGTAACAGGTAGACATTCGACTATGGTCGAATGGAATATCTCAACAGGGTCCACTACAGGTGCTTCCTCCACCGTAGGCAACGGCAGGCGCGACAGCCCATCAGCATTTCCATGCTGTTTCGTACCCTTGTACTCTATGTCGTATTGATGTGCCCCTAGAAAAAGTGACCATCTTTGCAGCCATTGCGCCGTCATCACCAGAACGCTCTTCCTGGGTTAAAAATGGAGACAAGAGGCTGGTGATCAGTCAGTAGGGTGAATTTCTGCCCGTGCAGATAGTGATTGAACTTCTTCACCCCCCACACCAGGCTGAGGGCCTCCCTGTCAATCTGGGCGTAGTTACGCTCGGCTGAGGTTAACGAGCGTGACGCAAAGGCTATTGGCCTCTCTGAACCGTCAAGGAATTTGTGTGACAGCACCGCTCCAATGCCGTAGGGAGATGCATCACATGCCAACCGAATCGGTAGTGTTGGATTGTAGTGCGCCAATACTTCTTTTGAAGTGATTAGGCATTTACATTTCTGAAAGGCACACTTACACTCATCACTCCATTTCCATGCTACTCCAGTTTGTAGCAGGGCGTTCAGTGGGTGCAGAATTGTAGATAAATTTGGCAAGAATTTATGGTAGTAGTTCACCAACCCGAGGAACGACCTCAGTTGCGACACATTTTCCGGTGCTAGAGCCTTGACTACTGCCTCAATCTTGTCTGGGGACTTATGTAACCCCTCTTCATCAATCACGTGGCCACAATATGAGATTTGTTTCCTGAAAAACTCGCATTTGGGGCGGTTGGCTCGTAGCCCATATTCTTGTAACCTAGTGAGCACCTGCTCCAGGTTGGCAAGGTGTTCACTGTCATTTTCGCCCGTAACCAGGATGTCGTCCAGATAACACTGGGTCCCCAGGATCCCTTGCAAGACTTGTTCCATTGCCCTCTGCCAAATAGCCGGAGCTGATGCTACCCCGAATACCAGTCGGTTGTACTGGTAAAGACCTTTGTGAGTGTTTATCGTGAGGTATTTTCTAGATGCTTCTTCTACCTCCATTTGTAGATACGCTTGGGCCAGATCAATCTTCGTAAAGCGTTTCCCTCCAGATAGTGAGGCGAAAATATCTTCTATCCGCGGAAGTGGATATTGTACTGTGTGCAGGACTGGGTTCACAGTTACCTTAAAGTTCCCACAGATGCGAACCTTCTTCGGCTCCCCAGGCATGCTGCTCAATGATTTCTTCATTACAGGAACGATGGGTGTGGCCCACTCGCTCCAGTCCACCTTGGACAGCACACCCAAATGCTCCAGACTCTCCAGCTCTGCTTCGACGGCTGGGCGGATCGCATACGGTACCGGTCTGGCCTTAAAAAAATTTGGGTTTGCGTTATCTTCAACTTTTATCATTGCCGTTACACCTTTTAGCGTCCCAAGTCCTTGCTGAAACACCTCTTTCGCGTCAGTTAGAATTTTTGACAGTCGACCAGGTGTGACGTCGTCATCCTTTTTGTCAGCCACAGTTAGCGCCTGAATGGAATGCCAATCCAATTGTATTTTTCGGATCCATTCCCATCCCAATAATAGTGGTCCTCCATCTTGTAGTATATATAAATACAGTTTCTGTGTTTCCTTGCCGTTGCATTTAACGGGCACCCTTATTTTTCCTCTGGGGTAGACTTTTTGCCCCGTATATGTCTTCAATACAATGGACATGTCCTTCAAGGGTATGTGTGAGAATAGCCGCTCGTAGTCTCGGCGATTCATGACTGTTAGGGCTGATCCTGTGTCCAATTCCATCTTTACTTGGGACCCTGCTATCATGAGGGTGACCCAAATGGTTCGGTGATCCTCCTTTGCGATCATGTTGTGTAACTTTAGACAACTTAGTCTCCTGCTCCCGGAGTCATTATCACTCTCCTGATCTTCTGAACTACTGTCTGTCATTTTTTTTATTTTCTTGTACTTTTCCTTAGTAGTTCTTTTAGTGTTGGTTTTCTTTCCCGACCTGCAGACTCGTGCTATGTGTCCCACTTTTCCACATTGCCTGCATACTTTGTCCTTAAACCAGCAATCCTTCTGGTCATGGGTTGTTCTGCCGCAGCGATAGCACTTTTCTGCTCCATATGCCATTTCGTTGGTGCTATATTCTTGCGGTTTCTGTTGTATTTCCGCAGCTCCCCGTGCTGCTGCTTCGTAGGATACTGCCACGCTGAAAGCCTTTTCTAGCGTAAGGTCCTTTTCCGAAAGTAGTCGTTTCTGGGTTCCTTCACTCTGGAGCCCGCAGACAAACTTATCCCTTAAGGTATCTGCCAGTCCTGCTCCGAACTGGCAGTGCTTCGATAACTTGCGTAGTTCCGTAAGATAGTCAGCATTACTCTCATCTTTGTGCTGGTTTCTTTTATGGAACTTGAATCTTTCTGCTATCAGCAGCGGTGTAGGGTTTAGATGTTCCTGTAAGATATTGACAATCTCTTCAAAGCTTTTCTCCATTGGTTTAGCTGGGGTAATTAAATTCCACAATAGGCCGTACATTCTCGCGCCCATCAAATTTAATAATACCGACGCCTTCTTTTCATCGGCCACCTCATTTGCCTTGCAGTACACTTAAATTCTTTCCACATATGTGGTCCAGTCTTCTATTTCGTTGTCGAAAGCAGTGATACTGCCACTCTTCGGCATCTTAGGTGGTTTAAAATGGCGCCTCCCACGCTTTTCCTTCTTCCCCAATGGATTAAAATGGCACCTCCTGCGCTTTTCCTTCTTCCCCCTGCTGCCAATGCTGCTCCTAGCATTCTAAATAGTAATGGCGGCACCCTGCGGCTTCGGCGCATCTCTCTTTCGTTAATTAATTTCCTTAGTTTATTCTTCTTCGACGCTGTCCGGCTCTTGAGCACCGACCATGCCCTGTGTGCTCCACCCTCTCTCTCTCTCTTTTCCTTCCCGACGACGCTGCATGGCCCCCTTGCAGAGCCGTTCGATTGAGCTCAAGCCCGCCGCAGTCCGGAAGGGTCAGCGCACTACCTGCTACCAGCATGATTTGCTGGAACACCTTGACTGGGGAGCCAAGCCCAGCTCTCCACAGCTTCCCCTGCGATTCACTGAACTCCGATGGATCACTGGGCGGTTGCCCACGGTCGACGCCCGTTGCTCTGCATTCGACCTCCAAGAAGCTTCTTTTCAGGGATGGATCCCCGTGAGGTGATGCAGTACTGCAGGTGAGTTTGAACCTGCTCGTCGCCACTGTAGTGTTCGCGTATCAATAACACATGGACTGCAGGAGAACGGTAATAACAGGTGTTTACTGAACAGAGGGTATGCTGGAAACTGAAAGTACAGAAGCCTGCTATGGCTTTATTTACAGGTATGGTCACTGCCGGTACTACAGTATAAAAGCAGTTCTCTCTTAAAGGTACATACACAACAGGTGTCATCTATTGAAGTCATATTTTCAAAGTGTTCTGTTTGTACCTTTTACAACATGTAAATCAAAAACACTTCAACTCGGGTGTTTGTTTTCCTAGCCATCTTAGTTGGTTATATTATTGACTTATGTTTCCTGTCTTTCATTTGATGTTACTTTTATCAAAGGTACATGGTTTTTTAATATTCTGTGTTTCTGTTCAACGTGTTAGTTTTTAACACTTTACTTGGGCATTGCTATGGTGTTGGTTCCAAACTGCAGACATTCTGGAAGCTGCAACTTGCTGTTTCAATAGGTCCATTGTCTCAGTATTAACAATCAATTCCCATTTCAAAAACTTGTATGGTGTTTACAGCTTGTGTTAACAGTTCATCTTATCTCAAAAGCCTGTGTTCTGTTTGCAGCCTGTGTCGTCGAGGCTTTCCAGACTTTTAAACCCAGTATGTCATGTATTAATAAAGTCAAAATTCTGTTCATAGGATGGTGTATCTCTTGGAATATGTCTATTTCCTTTACACTAGGACCATTGCTTTTCTTGATATATATTAATGACCTGGACTTGGGTGTATAGGGCACAATTTCAAAATTTGCAGATGACACAAAACTTTGAAGTATAGTGAACAGTGAGGAGGATAGTAATAGACTTCAAAAGGAAATAGACAGGCTGGTGGAATGGGTGGGCACGTGGCAGATGAAACTTAATGCAGAAAAGTGCAAAGGATACAATCCTAAAAGGGGTGCATGAACAAGGAGACCTGGGGGTATATGTGCACAAATCGTTGAAGGTGGCAGGGCAGGTTAAGAAAGCACTTTAAAAAGCATACCGGTTCCCGGGCTTCATAAATAGAGGCATGTACAAAAGCAACAAAGTTATTATGAACCTTTATAAAACACAGGTTCAGCCTCAACTGGAGTATTGTGTCCAATTCTTGGCACCGCACTTTAGGAAGGGTGTGAAAGCCTCAGAGAGGGTGCAGAAAAGATTTACAAGAATGTTTCCATGGTTGAGGGACTTCAGTTACGTGGATAGACTGGAGAAGCTGGGGTTGTTCTCCTTAGAGCAGAGAAGGTTGAGAGGAGATTTGATAGAGGTGTTCAAAATCATGAGGGGTATAGACAGAGGAGATAGGGAGAAACTGTTCCCATTGGCAGAAGGGTCAAGAACCAGAGGACACAGATTTAAGGTGATTGGCAGAAGAACCAAAGGCGTCATGAAGAAAAACTTTTTCACGCAGCGAGTGGTTAGGATCTGGAACGCACTGCCTGAAAGGGTGGTAGAGGCAGATTCAATCGTGGCTTTCAAAAGGGCTTTGAATAATACCTGAAGGGAACAAAATTGCAGGGCTACGGAGAAAGAGCGGGGGATTGGGACTAGCTGAAGTGCTCTTGCAGAGAGCCGGCACGGGGTCAATGGGCCGAATGGCCTCCTTCTGTGCCATAACCATTCTATGATTCTATAAACGGTTTACTTAAAACATTCTTACCATGACAATTCTAAATCATGTCTTTAGTCTCCCACAGGCCCATCAAGTGTCCCACAGGAGGTGGTGCTGGAGGAGGACGACGACTCCTCAGAAGAGGTCGCTAACTCTGAGGGTGCCGCACTGTTCACGCTTGCAGAGAGAATGGAGGAGTCCATCTCAGGCATGACTGGCATGATGTCGTAGGACTTTGCAATAATGTCTTCCTCCATGGAGCATCAAACGTGGCAGTCAAACGAGTGCATAGTGGCCTTCACCAAAGGCTTACACAGTCTGAATGCCACCTTAACTCGGATAGATCAAAAACTAGCCCTGGCTGTGCAGCACCCCACTGATGTGCAGCAAAATGCTCTCCAGCTCCTTGCTAGCAGGGAAGTGCGGGTGGGCCATGAGAGGGAGTATGGAGAAAGGGAACTCTTTTACTCTGCTCAAAGCACTTCCACTTGACACCCGTTGCCCCCTCCCCCCCACCTACTCAGTCAGTGTCCCAAATGCTGCCTCGTGATTCGATGGCTGAGTCTGCCTCTGCACAGGTGCAGGTGGAGCAGTATCTGGCGGGGCCCTCATGAGCTCCAAAACCCAGAGGACGTCGGCCAAGAGCATCTCAGCAGTCAGAGCAGGGATGTGAGCAGCTTGCCTCTACCTCTGCCTCAGCCACAGGGGTTTCACGACGTAATAGTATTAGTAGGAAAAGGAAGACGAAAGATTAGTAGTTGCACAAGGGTATGTATATGGGGATGTTATACAATGTTACACTGTTAAGTTTATGTTGTAGCGGTTAATATACATAATTCCCTTTAATTTACCTGTACGGGGCGTTCCTCCTTTGGGAGCACGGGCGAACGCGATGATGTGGGTAAACGTGATGACGCGGACGAACGCGATGACGTCACGACGCACATCACGTGACGGCCCCAAGCGCGGGAAACGCGAGCAACGCAACGACGTCACGACGCAAACGCGATGAAGTCATCGCACAAACCTCCGGACTGCCTAGTCAATCTTCGTGGCGTCCCCACTGGGGTAAGACCTGTTCCAAGGTTCTCCTGCATTGATCTTTGTTGGTTTCTGTACTTCGTCAAATCCTTCATTAAAAACCTATTGGATTGTTTCTCCTGAGTCGACCTCAGTGATTTGGTTAGGAATACACCTATTCCTACATTGGTGACCCCGTATCCGTGAACGTTTTTCGCGGAAGAAACGCACAGCCTGAACCCCGTCTCTGTGAACGCTTTCTCAGAAGTAGAGCACGGCGAACAACAACTGACGAACAACAACCGACGAACAACAACCGACAAACACCAATTCCTACATTGGCGACCCCGCCTTTGCGAACGTATTTGCAAAGGAAGCGCAGCCTGGAGGTGAGCCTGTTTTTCACGAACGTAACGCAGCCGGACCCCGATTTTTGTGAACAATGTTCACAAAAGAAGCACGCCATGGAAGCATCAGCCGTTTTGCTGTCGTTACCGCAATTCAGGGTGCAGCAACCGCACCGCAATTCAGGGTGCAGCAACCGCCCTCGTGCTTTATACAGGTAGAAGCCCCGTTCGCCGAGAACGTCGATGCGGCGCAGACCACGCACCTGCTTACGGTCTCCATATTCGACATTTCTACCGCCACACAGATCGTCCGCCTCCACGACATCTCCCAACGCAACAGCAAGTATGAATCCCTCCAAGTGCGGGTTCCGCAGGTTTTCGGGCCCACTAGATTGGAGCAAGCCCCCGCGGAGATGCCACGAGGACTCGCTCCTCACGAATCACGAGGACTCGCTCCTCACGACCCATGAGGAGTCGCTCCTCCCAATCCACGAGGACCCATCCCTCGCGAACCACGAGGACCCATCCCTCACGAACCACGAGGGCCCATCCCTTGCAAATCACGAGGACCCATCCCTCGTGAAACACGAAGACTCATTCCCCGTCGACGACACACCAGCCCATCAGCCTGCTGGTTGTGCTTTCTACCACTCTTTTCAGCGCGAAAGCAAAGCGTTGCCGCCCTCCCAGCAGTTTTCTACTTAAATCAACAACAACTCGAAGCGTTGCCGCCCTCCCGGCAGTGTTCCCCCTAAAGCAACAACAACTCGAAGCATTACCGCCCTCGCTACAGTTTTCCCCTCGACAAAAGCAACCATCTACTGACGCTGCGACCATTGACGACGGGCCCAACGGGCATTCCGCGGCCGTGATCGGCTACGCGAAAGTTGCTGTCTTCACCGATCACTGATCAACGCAGCAACGGTTCACTCACTTCTGTGTTACTGTCTTAGCACTACGGCACGCACCGTTCCGTGCATTCCAGACTGCCGATGAGTTCGCTCACCTGTCGGCGAGTTCACCGAACTCGCCCGCCAAGTCCTCCTGGATCGCCCGTTCGGCGTTCCTACAGATTTTGTCAGACTGGGGACTTTTTCCAACATCAACAGAGCCATAGTCTGCGCCTGCCTGGCTTGCAAGCCACCACGAGTTGGCCAGCATATTTCGACCTCGCCCGCCTGACCATCAGCCGCTCATCATTGTTACGGCACACCAGGTACGATCGTCCGCCTCTATGATGCGGCCAGCTGTTTCGCCCCGGCACCCACTTTGAACCACGGGCTGCAGAGGTCGCATGTCTCCATGGTCCTTCGCATGACGGATCCGTTTTATTCGCAATGACGTGCGTAAGGATCCGCTCACGACCAGCACCTTTAGACCTCGCCCACCACGACGAGACAGCACGACCACCGAGACCACCGGCCACCCATCGTCCTTTCGCCAACCCAAGTACGATGCCCGCCAGGCCGCCAGCCACCCAACAGTCGCCGTCTCGAGACTATAGGACTCGTTCATTAAAGCGAATTCTAGGGGGGGGCGTATGTAGCGGTACTACCAAGTTAATATACATCATTCCCTTTAACTTACTTGTACGGGGCGTTCCTCCTTTGGGAGCGTGGGCGAACGCGATAGTGCGGGTGAATGCGATGACGTGGGTAAACGCGATGACGCAGGCGAACGCGATGACGTCACGTCGCACATCACGTGATGGCCCCAAGCGTGGGCAAACGCGATGACATCACGATGCACATCACGTGACAGCCCCAAGCACGGGAAACGCGAGCAACGCAATGACGTCACGACGCAAACGCGATGACATCATCGCACAAACCTCCGGACTGCCTAGTCAATCTTCGTGGCGTCCCCACTGGGGTAAGACCTGTTCCAAGGTTCTCCTGCATTGATCTTTGTTGGTTTCTGTACTTCGTCAAATCCTTCATTAAAAACCTATTGGATTGTTTCTCCTGAGTCGACCTCAGTGATTTGGTTAGGAATAAACCTATTCCTACAATGTATAAATTTTGGGCCACATAACATTTTTTTCTTTGCACCGCTTTCTCGTCTTGCACGTTTTTGCCTGCAGCCTGTGAAGTGGGCTTCTCAGTTCTAATGAATGGTAAGACAAGACTTAAATCCAAGCAATGGGTGTCTGCGAAAGGGATGCTTTGTTGATTGCAGGACTGCTTTGTTCTGGGGGGTGGGTGGGGGTGTAAGTGGGTTCAGCATGTGGCTGCCAGATGGTGCAGTGATGAAACCTAATTAAATCTTGCCATGATGAGTCCATCCCGAGCATCAATATGCACTGCTGTTGGTGCCAGAGCCTCAGCTGATCAATCAGTACTCCGCCATGTTGAACACCACTTGGAAGAAGCACTGAGAGTAGCAAGGGCACAGAATGTACTCTGGGTGGGGGACTTCAATGTCCATCACCAAGAGTGGCTCGGTAGCACCACTACTGACTGAGCTGGCTGAGTCCTGAAGGACATAGCTGCCAGTCTGGGCCTGCGACAGATGGTGAGGGAAAAACCTACTTGACCTCGCCCTCACCAATCTACTTGTTGCAGATGCATCTGTCCATGACAGTATTGGTAGCAGTGACCACCGCACGGTCATTGTGGAGATGAAGTCCAGTATTCACACTAAGGACACCCTCTGTCGTGTTGTGTGGCACTACCACCGTGCTAAAAGGGATAGATTCAGACCAGATCTAGCATCTCAAAACTGGGCATCCATGAGGCGCTGTGGGCCATCAGCAGCAGCACCACAATCTGTAACTTCATGGCCTGACATATCCCTCACTCTACCATTACCATCAAGCCAGGGACTAACCCTGGTTCAATAAGGAGTGTAGAAGAGCATGCCAGGAGCAGCACCAGTCATACCTAAAAATGAGGTGTCATTCTGGGGAAGTGGCAACATAGGACTACATGCATGCTAAAAAGCAGAAGCAGCATGCTATAGACAGGGCTAAGCGATCCCACAATCAACGGATCAGATCAAAGCACTGCAGTCCTGCCACATCCAGCCGTGAATGGTGGTGGACCATTAAACAACTAATGGGAGGAGAAGGCTCCATGAATATCCCCATCCTCAATGATGGTGGAGCCCAGCACGTGAGTGCAAAAGACAAGGCTGAAGCATTTGTAACCATCTTCAGCCAGAAGTGCCAAGTGGATGATCCATATCGGCCTCCTCCTGAGGTCCGACCATCGCAGAAGCCAGTCTTCAGCCAATTCAATTCACTCCACGTGGTATCAAGAAATGGCTCAGCGCACTGGATACAACAAAGGCTATGGGACTTGACAACAACCTGGCTATCGTGCTGAAGACTTGTGCTCCAGAACTAGCCGCGCCTATAGTCAAGCTGTTCCAGTACAGCTACAACACTGGCATCTATCCAACAATGTGGAAAACTGCCCAGGTATGGCCTGTCCACAAAAAGCAAGACAAATCCAATCCGGCCAATTACTGCCCCATCAGTCTACGCTCAATCATCAGCAAAGTGATGGAAGGTGTCATCGACAGTGCTATCAAGCGGCACTTACCAATATCCTGCTCACTGATGCCTAATTTGGGTTTCGCGAAGACCACTCGGCTCCCAACCTTATTACAGCCTTGGTTCAAACATGGACAAAGGAGCTGAATTCCAGAGGTGAGGTAAGAGTGACTGCCCTTGACATCAAGGCAGCATTTGACCAAGTGTGGCATCAAGGAGCCCTAGTAAAACTGAAGTCAATGGGAATCGGAGGGAAAACTCTTCACTGCTGTGTAATGATCATTAACCTGTCATTCTGGAATGGTACACCAGGTGGTGCTGTATGTATATAAGAGTGGGCTATCCACGATGCACTAGGCTACCCACAAGGCAGCAGTCAAGATGGATGCCTCTACAGATAATGTACCTAGTCCACATGTGCTCAATAAAGTGTCTAGCAAAAGCTAGCTGTTCTTAATAAAAACGACTAGTTATTAATGAACATAACATGGTACCAGGATTGGTAAGATCTGCTGAATATTGTGCAACGCGACATGGAGAATTTGAAGCCAACAGAGCGTTTGAAACTCACAGGAAATGTCAACTACAATTGGCAGACTTTTAAACAACAATTCGAACTCTACATTGCTGCCATCGGGTACGGTACGAAGCCAGACGCAAGGAAAATAGCATTGCTGCTCACGGTTGCAGGCCCACAGGTGATAGAGGTATTTAATACATTTTTATTTAATCCAGAGGAGAACAGAGAAAAATTAGACGATGTGATAAAGAAGTTTGATACACATTGTTCTCCCAAAAAGAATGAAAACTATGAGAGTTACATCTTCCGTTCTCAGACACAGCAGCAAAATGAGACTTTTGATAGCTTTTTGACTGATCTGAAACTGAAAGCACAGACATGTAATTTCTCTGAGCTGAAAGCATCCATGATTCGTGACCAGATTGTGTTTGGTATTCATGATAAAAAAAGTCAGGGAACGTCTGTTGAGAGAAACCAAACTAACATTGGAAATTGCTGTGAAAATATGCCAAGCCAGCGAGCTAGCTCAAAAGCACGCGAAGACTTTCAGTGAAATCAATAATGATGCGATTGTAATGAGTGATAATGCTGCTGTCGGTGCTGTGTCCTACAAGGGGAAGAAATGTGGGCAGAACAGAAATGAAAAGCAATCAGAGGATGAAATTTTTAATTGTAAACGCTGTGGTTACAAACACCAGTTAAGACAATGCCCAGCGTTTGGAAAAATGTGCACAAAGTGTAATGGAAAGAATCACTTTGCCAAACAATGCTTTTCAAAAGTAAAAACAAAGAAAGGGCAACAAGTTAATGTGATTGAGGACACTGATTTAAGTGAGACATGTTTTGTAGGAATGGTGTCATGTGACAATATCAAAAAGGATACAGAAAATGTGCAGCCCTCAGGAATTAACAATGCTGAACATAAAGTTAATGCAGTAAAAGAGGACAAATGGATGATCCCACTGCAGGTAAATGGAGCATTAGTTACCTTGAAACTAGGCACTGGGGCAAAAGCAAACTTAATCAGTATGAGTGACATATGAAAGAAAAGCCCAAAATACAGAAAAAGTCAGTACTACTGAAGGACTATAATGGACAGAAAATAGATAGCTTAGGTGTACGCAGACTTAAAGTGACAGTCAAAGACAAAGTGCATCATCTCATGTTTTCTGTTGTGCTGAAGGACTTGATTCACTACTGGGTGACAAAGCTTGTGAGGACTTAGAACTGGTCAAGAGAGTCTACCGTATAAACTGTGCCATAAGCAGACCAGATGACTCGGTGGATTCTATAGTGAATAATTTCCAGGATGTGTTCAAAGGATTTGGAGTTCTACAATTCACTTACAAGATCCAGCTAAAGGACGATGCTCAGCCAGTGGTACATGCTCCACGAAGAGTTCCAGCACCCCTGCGTGACCGGCTCAAGAATGAACTGGACAGAATGACCACACTAGGAGTCATCAGGAAAGTCGAAGAGCCAACAGACTGGGTTAACTCCATGGTATGTGTAAAGAAAAAGAACAATGATCTAAGAATATGCATGGTCCAAAGGACTTAAATGCAAACATAAAACGTGAACACTACCAGATTCCCAAGCGAGAAGAAATCACCAGTGAAATGTCAGGTGCCAGATACTTTACAAAGCTCGATGCCTCACAAGGATTTTGGCAACTAAAACTGGATGAAGAGAGCACCAAATACTGTACCTTTAACACACCATTTGGCAGGTATTGTTTCCTCAGAATGCCTTTCGGGATAATATCTGCATCTGAAATCTTTCATAGAGCGATGGAACACATAATTGAAGGTCTGGAAGGAGTTCGGGTTTATGTTGATGACATCATCATCTGGGGCTCCACATTGAAAGAACACAATGAGAGACTGACTAAAGTGCTACAGAGCATACGCCGGAATGGACTGAAGCTCAACAAAGCCAAGTGTCAGTTTGGCGTTCAGGAAGTCACTTTCCTAGGAGATAATCTATCTGGTAAAGGAATAGAGCCAGATATGGAAAAAGTAAACGCCATACTCAAAATGCCCTGACCCACTGACAAAAAAGGAGTGCTACGCATCATGGTGATGATAAACTTCATTGGAAAGTTCATTCCTAACTTGTCAGCCAAGACAGCTTGTCTGCGAGACCTGCTATGTAAAACAAATGAGTTCGCATGGACAGAAAGACATGAACAAGAGTGGATAAACCTCAAAACAGTGCTGACAACCACACCTGTACTCACCTTCTTTGACCCAACAAAAAGAATCAAAGTGTCAACGGATGCATAAAAAGATGGCCTAGGTGCAGTCTTGCTACAAGCAGAGAGTGAAGATTGAAAGCCTGTTGCCTATGCCTCCAGGTCTATGACTAATACTGAGTGTCGATACACCCAGATTGAAAAGGAATGTCTAGGCTTGGTAGTTGGACTAGAAAAGTTTCATGGCTACATATATGGACTGCCCACCTTCACAGTTGAGACAGACCACAGCCCACTGGTTGCCATCATAAAAAAGAACCTGAATGAGATGTCTCCAAGGATTCAACGACTCATGATGAAGTTGCAAAGATATGACTTTGAACTGATCTACACACCAGGCAAATACATAGTGTTAGCAGATGCACTATCCCGAGCACCCACAATGAGTCATGTGAGCTCTACTGAAGAAGATGTGGATGTCCATGTGAGTATGGTCACTGCTGCGCTGCCCGTGTCAGACACAAAATCAAAGCAAATAGCAGAAGAAACAGTAAAAGATACAGTATTACAAACAGTAATAGAGAACATTCATCATGGTTGGCCAAAAGGTTCCTGTCCAAAATATTTTCACATAAGGTCAGAATTGAGTGTCGCAAGTGGACTATTATTAAAACAGAACAGAATAGTCATTCCACAGGCTCTACGTCAAGACATGCTCAAAAGGATTCATGAGGGACACCTCGGAATTGAAAAATGCAAAAGGAGAGCAAGAGACACTGTTTATTGGCCTGGCATAAATAAGGACACTGAGAACATGATAGGCAAATGTGAGACATGTCAGAAACACCAAAACAAACAAGCAAAGGAACCAATGATAGTAGCTGACATACCAACAGCACCATGGCAAAAGGTTGGTATGGACCTTTTTCATTTAAATGGTAAAGACTATCTAATAGTGATTGACTACTATTCTAACTATCCTGAGGTGGCACTGCTCTCAAGCACCACAGCAAGCAGTGTCATAATGCATGTGAAATCCATCTTCGCCAGACATGGAATTCCCAGGATTGCCATTAGTGACAATGGTCCGTGCTTCAACTGTAAGGAGTGGCAACAGTTTGCAGCACATTATGACTTTCAACACATCACATCCAGTCCTTTGTATGCTCAGTCGAATGGTAAGGCAGAGAAAGGTGTTCAAGTTCTCAAGCAGCTACTGAAGAAAGTGACAGAAAGCAAGTCTGATCCTTATCTCGCCCTGCTGAGCTACCGAGCCTCACCTTTAGACTCTGGTTCTTCACCTGCTGAACTCCTAATGGGTCACAAGTTGCGTACCACGCTACCCTGCTGTGCAAAAGAAAAGCAGAGTAAGGAACTGAGACAGAGACTTCAACTGTTAAAGCTGAAACAGAAATCATACGATGACAAGTCATCCAAAACTCTGAAACCATTGACAAGGGATGATGTTGTCAGGATTGAGGATCCAGATGCATGGAACAGGAAAGCTACAGTTCTTGAGGAAGTAGGACCAAGGTCATACACTGTTAGAACTTTCTTCAGGTGAAGTGGAGAAATGCATAAAGACACAGCTTATATAGTCAGAGAATCATGTCAGATGTTTACAGGTAACCTTTCCAACTGCCATTTGTCACACCTCGGCAGAGAGATAATCACAGCAGTCAAAGGTGTGAATGGTGTCCAAACAGGTCAGTCAGGGAAACATTACATCAAAGAACAATGAGGTGGGGTCACAAGGGGTCAAATATTGCAGATGCTGGGGTCTGTATGAAAAACAAAAAAACAGACAAAAAACATTTTTTTTGGCTGGAAATCACAGCAGGTCCGGCCGCATCTGTGTAGAGAGAACAAGCCAATGTCGACTCGAGTCTGGATGACCCTGCATCAGGTGGGGTTACATGTAGCGTGACATGAACCCAAGATCTCGGTTAAGGCCGTCCTCATGGGTGCGGAACTTGGCTATCAGTTTCTGCTCGACGATTTTGCGTTGTCGTGTGTCTCGAAGGCCACCTTGGAGAATGCTTACCCGAAGATTGGAGGCTGAATGTCCTTGACTGCTGAAGTGTTCCCCGACTGGGAGGGAACACTCCTGCCTGGTGATTGTTGCGCGGTGTCCGTTCATCTGTTGTCGCAGTGTCTGCATGGTCTCGCCGATGTACCATGCTCCGGGGCATCCTTTCCTGCAACGTATGAGGTAGACAACGTTGGCCGAGTCACATGAGTATGTACCATGTGCCTGGTGGGTGGTGTCCTCACGTGTGATGATGGTATCTGTGTTGATGATCTGGCATGTCTTGCAGAGGTTGCTGTGGCAGGGTTGTGTGGTGTCGTGGTCGCTGTTCTCCTGGAAGCTGGGTAATTTGCTGCGAACGATGGTCTGTTTGAGGTTAGGCGGCTGTTTGAAAGCGAGTAGTGGAGGCGTGGGGATGGCCTTAGCGAGGTGTTCGTCGTCATCGATGACATGTTGAAGGCTGCGAAGAACATGGCGTAGTTTCTCCGCTCCGGGGAAGTACTGGACGACGAAGGGTACTCTGTTGGTTGTGTCCCGTGTTTGTCTTCTGAGGAGGTCTATGCGATTTTTCGCTGTGGCCCGTCGGAACTGTCGATCGACATGAATATTTGACCCCTTGTGACCCCACCTCATTGTTCTTTGATGTAATGTTTCCCTGACTGACCTGTTTGGACACCATTCACACCTTTGACTGCTGTGATTATCTCTCTGCCGAGGTATGACAAATGGCAGTTGGAAAGGTTACCTGTAAACATCTGACATGATTCTCTGACTATATAAGCTGTGTCTTTATGCATTTCTCCACTTCACCTGAAGAAGGAGCAGCGCTCCGAAAGCTTGTGATTTCAAATAAAGCTGTTGGACTATAACCTGGTGTTGTGTGATTTCTTACATTTGTCCACCCCAGTCCAACTCCGGCATCTCCACACCACTGTTAGAACTGAGGAAGGACATATTCTCAGGAGGAACCGCCATTCCCTCCTAAATACACAAGAGACTATCGAAGAGCAAATCGATGACAATGCTGCAACTGAATCTTGTCGCTCACCACCAGAACAATCTAACACAAATACACATACAGGCTCTCATGAAAACACATCAGACTTACCTGTGCTGAGAAGATCCACACGTGAAGTAAAAAAGCCTGATAGACTTAATCTTTGAGTACAAAGAAAACTACATTGAAAATGTATTGACTGTTGAAGATGTTTATGTTGTTATTGATTGATATTGATTGATACTGATTTTGTTTAACCTCAAAGAAAGGGGGATGTAATGATCAGTAACCTGTCATTCTGGAATGGTACACCAGGTGGTGCTGTATGTATATAAGAGTGGGCTACCCATGATGCACTAGGCTACCCACAAGGCAGCAGTCAAGATGGATGCCTCTACAGATACTGTACCTAGCCCACATGTGCTCAATAAAGTGTCTAGCAAAAGCTAGCTGTTCTTAATAAAAATGACTAGTTATTAATGAACATAACATGCTGGAGTCATACCTAGCACAAAGGAAGATGGTTGTCATGATTGAAGGTCAATCATCACAACCCCAGGACATCACTGCAGGAGTTCCTCAGGGCAATGTCCTAGGCCCAACCATCCTCAGCTGTTTTATGAATGACCTTCCCTCCAACATAAGGTCAGAAATGGGGATGTTCGCTGATGATTGCAGTGTTCAGCGCCATTCACAACTCCTCAGATAATGAAGCATTCCATGACAGCATGCAACATGACCTGGATGACGTTCAGGCTTCGGCTGATAAGTGGCAGGTAACATTCGTGCCACAGAACTGCCAGGCAATGACTATCTCTAACAAGCAAGAGTCTAACCACCTCCCCTTGACATTCAATTGCATTACCATCGCCGAATCCCCCACCATCAACATCCGGGGGGTCACCATTAACCAGAAACTTAACTGGACCAGCCACATAAATACTGTGGCAACAAGAACAAGTTAGAGGCTAGGTATTCTGCAGTGAGTGTCTCACCTCCTGACTTCCCAAAGCCTTTCTACCATCTACGAGGTACAAGTAAGGAGTGTGATGGAATACTCTCCACTTGCCTGGATGAGTGCAGCTCCAACAACACTCAAGAAGCTCAACACCATCCAGGACAAAGCAGCCCACTTGACTGGCATCCCATCTACCAGCTTAAACATTCACTCCCTCCACCACTGGTGTACCGTGGCTGCAGTGTGTACCATCTACAAGATACACTGCAGCAACTCGCCAAGCCTTCTTCGGCAGCACTTCACAAACCCACAAACTCTTCCACCTAGAAGGACAAGGGCAGCAGGTACATGGGAACAGCACCACTTCCTAATTCCCTCCAAGTCACACACCATCCTGACTTAGAAGTATATTGCCGATCCTTCATCATCGCTGGGCCAAATTCCTGGAACTCCCTACCTAACAGCCCTGTGGGAGTACCTTCACCACATGGACTGCAGCGGTTCAAGAAGGAGGCTCACCACCACCTTCTCAAGGGCAATTAGGGATGGGCAATAAATGCTGGCCTTGCCAGCGACGCCGACATCGCATAAAACAAATTTTTAAAAGAATGACGTTCCACCTCCTCCTCCTCATCTTCCTCCTCTGAAAAGGCACTATGCTCTGCATCTTACTCCTCCTGCAGCTCCAATCCTTGCTACTGCGCTATGTTGTGCAGAGCACAGTACACCACGAGCATCATTCTGGAGATCCTGGCTGGTGCGTATTGAAGGGCGTCTCCAGATCTGTTGAGGCACCTGAAGCACATCTTCAGCATCCCGATGGCTTGCTCAATGGCACATCTCATCGTTATGTGGCTTTGATTGTAGCGCTCTTGGGCCTCAATACTTGGGCACCTCACGGGTGTCATCAGCCACATTTTAAGTGGATAGCCCTTGCCTCCAAGCAGCCAGCCAGTAAGTCTGTTCAGAGCTGCAAAGAGCTCAGGGAGGGTTGACTTGTGCAGGACGAATGCTTCATGGCAGCTCACCGGGAATCTTGATCACACCTGCATAATTATCTTTTTGTGGTTGCAGATGAGCTGCACATTGATGGAGTCGAAGCCCTTACGGCTCACAAACACTCCTGGGTGATCTGCGGGACCCTTGATGGCCACATGTGTGCAGTCGATAATGCCTTGCACCTGTGGGAAGCCAGTCAGAGCTGAAAACTCAAGCGCTCGCTCATTCTGACTGACTTCATTGGTGGTAAAGTGTACATAATCGCCTGCCCTGGCAAACATGACATCGGTCACCTGGGTGATGCATTTTTGGGAGGCCGACTGCAAAAGCCTGCATATGTCTCCTGCAGATCCCTGGAAGGAGCCTGAGGTGAAGAAAGCGAGGGCGGTGGTCACTTTGACAGCCACTGGTAAAGCGTGGCCAGCACGTCCAGTTGGCAGCAGGTCTTTTTCCAGCAGGCTGCAAATGTCTGCCACCACCTGACATGATACCCTGAGCCTCCTGAGGCACTGCTGTTCAGACATGTCAAGGAAGCTGATCCTCTGCCTATATACCCGGTGTTGGGGGTATCGCCTCCTGCAACGTGCACCCCTGGCTCATCCCCTCTCTCCTGTGGAGCGCCAGGTCTGTGAGGAGAAGGCTGCTGCTGCGCCTGCTGGTGCTGCTGGTGGTGTTGGTGCTGGTGCTCAGCTTGGTGAAAGAGCACAAGCAGCACCTATGCTGATCTGATGTATGACAAATGGACAGTGGAAATCAGACGCACAAATCTGCAGTGTAGTGAGAGTGACCTCCAATGTTATGAAAATCACCTACAAAGTAGTAGAAACCACGTCCAAAGTTGTAGAAATCACCTGCAAAGTACTGAAAGCAAACTCTCAGAACAAGTGATGTGAGCAAAAGCCTTTCACTTAGGCAAGGAAGCAGGTGTGAGGTCTCAGTAATTATGCAATTTTTTTGCTTGTCATTTGTTCAGCCTCCTCAATTGCCACTTGCCTTGCTTTCACTAGCAAGGTCCAGGAAGCCGGGAAACCTGTGAATCCACAATGAAAGTTGAAAACTCCTGTTAAAAAAGCTGTTAATGACCTCTTAACAGCTTTAAATTTTCAACCCGCCTCTCCCGAGGGCGATTCTCGCACACAGCCAAATGTGCTCCAGTTAAATGCAGAAGTCAACGGGTTGGAGCCAGCTTCCCGATGCGCTGTCAATTTCAGTGCTTTTAACCACTCACCCGCTCCCAAACCCACTGACTCTTTGCTGTTAAAATTCCCCCCATTATGCCACTAAACATTTTCCAATCCCACACATTGTAGCCCTCAAGAACATGTCACACATTCCCTTCACTCAAGTTTAACTTCTGTTTTTCAGCCCCTCTCGCACTTATATTATTTCTATGGCCCTACAAAATAAGCACTGTCCATAAAAGGAGAAATGAAAAGATCAATATTTACTTAATGCTATTTACATTCCACATGTGGTTCCTCTTGGTCACCCTATCAGGTATGTTTGCCCTACTTCCTAAATTAATGCTGTATCTAAGTGCTCCCGGAGGGGTAACTGTAATGACAGGTCAAAGTTAGGCATTGCAGGCCTTGAGCCATTGGGTGCAGGGTTATTTTGAAATAACAAAAGATATAGAGCTATGAGGAGTGAGCAGGGCAATGGGATTAGTTTTGGATTACTTTAACAAAGATCCAACCCTGTGTTGTAAACTTCTGTGGTTCCAATCTTTATGCAAAAGCTGGAGTCACAGCTTAAAACGCAGCGGCTGCCAGCGCCCGCCCACTTCCGGGCATTTCCTCCAGCTTTTGAGAGCCCTGGCTGGAGTGGAAGGATGCGCAGCCACCTTGACAAGAGTGCACCTTGTCAGACACTTTTCTTGTTGTGAACCTGGTGCTGGAAACTTCACCTGGATGGCCAGAGATGAGCATGAGAGCGGTCCATAAGATGTGGGTAAGATGTCATTCCTCTTACTAAATGATCAATCTGACAGTGAAAGTCTTGTGCCCAAGGTCTCAATGGCGCCAGTCACAGTGGTTATGAGAGAATATAATATAGCTCTTCTCCAGATGGCCATGAAAAGCTCACTTGTTCCATGATACTCTGTACCTCTGTAAGTCCATCTAAAGGGAATGCAATTTAAAACATTTTTTATTCGCTTATGGGATCTGGGCGTCACTGGCAAGGCCAGCATTTATTGCCCATCCCTAATTGCCCTTGAGAAAGTGGTGGTGAGCCGCCTTCTTGAACCGCTGCAGTCCGTTTGGTGAAGGTACTCCCACCGTGCTTTTGGTAGGGAGTTCCAGGATTTTGACCCAGTGACGATGAAGGATCGGCGATATACTTCTAAGTCAGGATGGTGTGTGACTTGGAGGGGAACTTGGAGGTGGTGGTGTTCCCATGCACCTGCTGCCCTTGTCTTTCTAGGTGGAAGAAGTCATGGGTTTGGGAGGTGCTGCCGAAGAAGCCTTGGCGAATTGCTGCAGTGCATCTTGTAGATGGTACACACTGCAGCCACGGTGTGGTGGTGGTGGAGGGAGTGAATGTTTAAGGTGGTGGATGGGGTGCCAGTCAAGCGGGCTGCTTTGTCCTGGATGGTGTCTAGCTTCTTGAGTGTTGTTAGAGCTGCACTCATCCAGGCAAGTGGAGAGTATTCCATCACACTCCTTAATTTTGCCTTGGAGATGGTGGAAAGGCTTTGGGGATTCAGGAGGTGAGACACTCGCCGCAGAATACCTACCTAGCCTCTGACCTGCTCTTGTTGTCACAGTGTTTATGTGGCTGGTCCAGTTAAGTTTCTGGTTAATGGTGACCCCCAGGATGTTGATAGTGGGGGATTCGACGATAGTAATGCCATTGAAGGGGACATGGTTAGACTCTTGCTTGTTAGAGATAGTCATTGCCTGGCACTTCTGTGGCACGAATTATGTCAGATGTGCATGGTTGTACATTCTCAATTGCCACTTGTGGTAATAACCCTCCATGTGTAAAATATTCTTCTAATTCCCTTCCACTGCATTTTTCTAGTGATAATCCTAAATCCATGACCACTTGTTACCGATTTGCCAACCAACGTAAACAATCTTTCATTATTTACCCTTTCAACGTCTTTAATAATTTTATAAACCATCATTAGATTCCACCTATATAACAACAGAAAATGCTGGAAAAACTCAGCAGGCCAGGCAACATCCGTGGAGAGAAATTAGAGTCGACGTTTCGGGTCTAACCCTTTTTCAAAGCTGGAAAGGAAATGAAATAGATTGAAAGGCAGGGCTAGATTCCACCTCCCCACCTTAACCTTCTGGTGGAAAGGGCCTATTTTTTCAACCTTTATTTACAACTATTCATTCTGGTATCATTCTAGTGAATCTTTTCTCTACCCTTTCCATGGCTCTAATATCCTTGATGGAGTTTGCAGAATTCCACATAAAACTCCAGCTGTGGGCTAACCAGTGTCTTGTAGATTTCAACAATATTTCCTTGCATTTGAATCTGATGCCTTTATAAATAAAATCCAGAATTCCATTTACATTTTTATGGCCTTTTCTACCTGAATTCTCACCTTTAAAGATCTATGTATCTGCATTCCTCAATAAGAACATATGAACATAAGAATTAGGAACAGGAGTAGGCCATATGGCCCCTCGAGCCTGCTCCACCATTCAATAAGATCATGGCTGATCCATTTATCCACCCTATTAAAAATCCTACCATTTAGGGTATATGTCCTTTTACTGTTCTTCTTCCCCCCAAAAGATTACTTGATTATTCTAATGAGCCCATTCCTACAATTTAGGATGGAGTCCTGGGAAGAAGACAATTGAACCTCTCTCTACTGCAAATCCATTCAGGGTGGTGGAAAATGTGCTCTGCCACACTTCCAATAGCCTGAAAGGGTTTGTAAAAGTTCTAGACTCATCTTATGTGGCACCTTATCAAATTGTATTCCCTTTATCCATACTTCATTTCCTCAAAAAATTCAGTTAATTTTGTGAAGTACAACAACAACTTGCATTTCTATAGAGCCTTTAATAAAGTAAAATGAGCCAGGTTTTACAAATTCATTAGCAAAATACTGCGGATGCTGGAAATCTGAAATAACAACAGAAAATGCTGGAAACACTCAGCAGGTCAGGCAGCATTAAGGAGAGAGAAACAGAATCAACGTTTCGGGTTGTTATTTTACAAATTCATGTTGACTGTCTATTATTAGACAGTGTCATTTTAAATGTTCACCAATTTCACCTTGTAAATTGTATAAGGCTCCATTGGTGGTGTACATGGGTTGGAGAATTGGATCCCTGACCTCATGTACCCGATTTGAGTTGTGCTCAATTTTCTGAGATGTGATTTAGGGTGAGTAAGGAGGCCCACACTGCAGGCATGCACAAACTTTAATTAAATTGAAAATTTCAGGCACAGTTCTATCCCTAGCATTTACCTCATCCATAGAAAGTGGGCGCATGACTGAACCAGGCCTAGCTCATCCATAGAAAGTGGGCGCATGACTGAACCAGGCCTAGCTCATCCATAGAAAGTGGGCGCATGACTGAACCAGGCCTAGCTCATCCATAGAAAGTGGGCGCATGACTGAACCAGGCCTAGCTCATCCATAGAAAGTGGGCGCATGACTGAACCAGGCCTAGCTCATCCATAGAAAGTGGGCGCATGACTGAACCAGGCCTAGCTCATCCATAGAAAGTGGGCGCATGACTGAACCAGGCCTAGCTCATCCATAGAAAGTGGGCGCATGACTGAACCAGGCCTAGCTCATCCATAGAAAGTGGGCGCATGACTGAACCAGGCCTAGCTCAATTTGGAATGCTTCTTGCAGCAAGTTTGCTGTTTCAGTTGATGTTCAGTTTAGTTTTTTAACTAGTGGCATTTTTCTTTTTGTGCGCTGAACATCTTGCGTAATTATATTTTCCTTTCTCTGCCTTGTTGGTGAAGCCTTCGGTTTGTTTAATCACACTTCCTAAGTCTTGCCAATTATTGCTGAAGTGTAAGGCGTATCTAACAAAGCTGAGAGGATGGAAATCTCTTTTGGTGTTGCCATATTGCTGCATGAATTAGATGACGAGGGTGAATCCCTGAAAGGATAAAATATTTAATGCCCAAGCTTCTGTCAGTGCCCAAGGATTGTGTTTGCAGACCATGCCTCTCCTTATTGGGTAGATCAGAGAAAATCTGTCATCACCACCTTTGCTTCACTGCAGCATTTGTGGCTGCTGTAGGCTGACTTACTAACAAATTCAAGGACAGGGGTGGCTCTTCCTCTAGTTCTGAAGGTCATTGTGACATTAAAGTTTTATGCAACCGGACTCTTCTAGGCCACCACAAGGACATCTGTTAGATAAGCCAGTGTACAGCTCATACCTGTATAAAGCAAATAACTGATGACATGTTTGCCAAGGGAACATCCTACATCACTTTCCCAATGGAAAGGTGATACAGGTAGACTACCCTTTATCCGGACTTCCGAAAACCGAAACCCTCGAAAAACCGAAGGTTTTTTCGGTCAGCGTAAGTCCAGCGTAAGTCGTGCGCACGACCTCCCGCGGACCCCCCGCGGACCCCCGCCGGTCCCGACCCCCCCGCGGACCCCCGCCGACCCCGACCCCCGCCGACTTATGCTGAGCGTCAGCGTAAGTCGTGTGCACGACCCCCCGCCGACCCCCCCGCCGACCCCCCCGCCGGCCCCGACCCCCGCGGACCCCCGCCGACCCCGACCGTAAGTCGGCGGGGGTCGGGGTCGGCGGGGGTCCGCGGGGGGGTCGGCGCCAGCGGGGGTCCGCGGGGGGGTCGGGGCCGGCGGGGGTCCGCGGGGGGGTCGGCGGGGGTCCGTGGGGGGGTCGGCGGGGGTCGGGGCCGGCGGGGGTCCGCAGGGGGGTCGGCGGGGGGGTCGGCAGGGGTCGGGGCCGGCGGGGGTCCGCGGGGGGGTCGGCGGGGGTCGGGGCCGGCGGGGGTTGGCAGGGGGTCGTGCGCACGACCCCCCGCCGACCCCTGCCGACCCACCTTCCGAAATCCGAAATTCTCCGAAAACCGAAACACGGCTGGTCCCGAGGTTTTCGGATAAAGGATAGTCTACCTGTACTAACTAGAGAAGACACAGGATTTTTACTGCCTGAGAGACTTCCAAAGAGTCTGGGACATTATAGAGGGAAACCGCGTGGCCATCAGTGCTCTACACATCAACAGGAAGGAGTACAACTCCTTAAATGTACAGATGGTTTCAGACCACACAAATGTAATTCCACAGCCATGATATCCTGCATCATGATGCTTTTATTTTGCTGTAGTCCATGGTGCCACAGAATGAACTGATGACTCCCAATAGAAACCCTACACAGCAGCAACTGTTATCATCAGGCATAAGGATGCTGAACTAGTTGTTTGCATTGCTTGGACTAGGTACCAGCCAAAGACTCGAAATCATTTCCATCTGCTGTATGCTGCATGGTTCTGCCATCCAAAGAGAAAAGAGCAGGATGGAGAGCAGGCCTGTGGGGCTTCAGGCTCAAAGCAAGAGGAGGAGGAAGAGGAGAAGGTGTCATGGAAGGAGCTGAGGTGCAGACCAGGAGATTGGTCCAGAACTCTGAGAAGTATTGAACAACTTTTTTTTCCAAGGAAATTCCACACGAGAAGTGGCGAGTAGCATTCATGTCACTTATGTACAAGGCAATGGCCTTCTCCAAAATATAAAACCCAACTACCAGTAGTGGTAATGTCACTGGGCTAGTAATCCAGAGGCCTGGACTAATGATCCGGAAACGTGAGTTCAAATCCCAACACGGCAGCTGGGGAATTTAAATTCAGTTAATTAAATAAATCTGGAACAAAAAGCTAGTATCAGTAATGGTGACCATGAAACTATCGGATTGCCATAAAAACCCATCTGGTTCACTAATGTCCTTTAGGGAAAGAAATCTGCCGTCTTTACCTGGTCTGGCCTATATGTGACTCCAGACCCACTGCAATGTGGTTGACTCTTAACTGCCCACTGAAGTGGCCTAGCAAGCCACTCAGTTGTAACAAACCGCTACGAAACAAAATAATAAGAAAGAAACCAGACGGACCACCCGGCATTGACCTCGGCACCGGTACACCCAGCCCAGGCAACCCTGCAAAGTCCTCCTCACCAACATCTGGGGACTTGTGACAACATTGGGAGAGCTGTCCCACAGACTAGTCAAGCAACAGCCTGACTTAGTCATACTCACAGAATCATACCTTTAAGCCAATGCCCCAAACTCCTCCATCGCCATCCCTGGGAATGTCCTGTCTCATCGGCAGGACAGATCCACCAGGAGTGGTGGCACAGTGGTATACAGTTGGGAAGGAGTGACTCTGGGAGTCCTCAACATTAACTCCAGACCCCATGAAGTCTCATGGCTTCAGGTCAAGCATGGGCAAGGAAACCTCCTGCTGATCACCACCTACCGCCCTCCCTCAGCTGATGAATCAGTACTCCTCCATGTTGAACACCACTTGGAAGAAGCACTGAGAGTAGGGGTAGGGGATTTCAATGTCCATCACCAAGAGTAGCTCGGTAGCACAACTACTAACTGAGCTGGCTGGGTCCTGAAGGACATAGCTGCCAGTCTGGGCCTGCGACAGGTGGTGAGAGAACCAACACGAGGGAAAAACCTACTTGACCTCATCCTCACCAATCTACCTGTCGCAGATGCATCTGTCCGTGACAGTATTGGTAGCAGTGACCACCGCACAGTCATTGTGGAGATTAAGTCCCGTATTCACACTGAGAACACCCTCCATCGTGTTGTGTGGCACTACCACCGTGCTAAATGGGATAGATTCAGAACAGACCTAGCAGCTCAAAACTGGGCATCCATGAGGCACTGTGGGCCATCAGCAGCAGTAGAATTATATTCCACCTAAATCTGTAACCTCATGGCCCGCCATATCCCTCACTCTACCATTACCATCAAGCCAGGGGACCAACCCTGGTTCAATAAGGAGTGTAGAAGAGCCTACTAGGAGCAGCACCAGGTGTACCTAAAAATGAGGTGCCAACCTGGGGAAGCTGCAACACAGGACTACATGCATGCTAAACAGCAGAAGCAGCAGGCTATAGCCAGGGCTAAGCGATCCCACAATCAACAGATCAGATCAAAGCACTGCAGTCCTGCCATATCCAGCCGTGAATGGTGGTGGACCATTAAACAACTAATGGGAGGAGAAGGCTCCATGAATATCCCCATCCTCAATGATGGTGGAGCCCAGCACGTGAGTGCAAAAGACAAGGCTGAAGCATTTGCAACCATCTTCAGCCAGAAGTGCTGAGTGGATGATTCATATCGGCCTCCTCCTGCAGTCCCCACCATCGCAGAAGCCAGTCTTCATCCAGTTCGATTCACTCCACGTGATATCAAGAAACCGCTGAGTGCACTGGATACAGCAAAGGCTATGGGCCCCCCTGATAACATCTTGGCTGTTGTGCTGAAGACTTGTGCTCCAGAACAAGCCGCGCCGATAGCCAAGCTGTTCCAGTACAGCTACAACACTGGCATCTGTCCGACAATGTGGAAAACTGCCCAGGTATGTCCTGTCCACAAAAAGCAAGACAAATCCAATCTGGCCAATTACCGCCCCATCAGTCTACTCTCAATCATCAGCAAAGTGATGGAAGGTGTTGTCAAGCGACACTTACTCACCAATAACCTGCTCACTGATGCCCAATTTGGGTTCCGCCAAGACCACTCAGCTCCCGAGCTCATTGCAGCCTTAGTCCAAACATGGACAAAGGATCTGAATTCCAGTGAGGTGAGAGTGACTGCCCTTGACATCAAGGCAGCATTTGACCGAGTGTGACATGAAGGAGCCCCAGTAAAATTGAAATCAATGGGAATTGGGGGGGAAACTCTCCACTGGCTGGAGTCATACCTAACACAAAGGAAGATGGTTGTGGTGATTGAAGATCAATCATCACAGCCCCAGGACATTGCTGCAGGATTTCCTCAGGGCAGTGTCCTAGGCCCAACCATCTGCAGCTGCTGCATCAATGACCTTCCCTCCAACATAAGGTCAGAAATGGGGATGTTCGCTGATGACTGCACAGTGTTCAGTGCCATTCACAAATCGTCAGGAAAATGAAGCAGTCCATGCCCGGCAATGTTCAGGCTTGGGCTGATAAGTGGCAGTTAACATTCGTACCACAGAAGTGCCAGGCAATGACTATCTCCAACAAGGGAGAGTCTAACCACCTCCCCTTGTCATTCAATGGCATTACCATTGCCAAATCCCCCACCATCAACATCCTGGGGGGTCACCACTGACCAGAAACTTAACTGGACCAGCCACATAAATACTGTGGCAACAAGAGCAGGTCAGAGGCTGGGTATTCTGCGATGAGTGTCTCACCTCCTGACTCCCCAAAGCCTTTCCACCATCTACAAGGCACAAGTAAGGAGTGTGATGGAATACTCTCCACTTGCCTGGATGAGTGCAGCTCCAACAACACTCAAGAAGCTCGACACCATACAGGACAAAGCAGCCCGCTTGATTGGCACCCCATCCACCACCTTTAACATTCACTCCCTCCACCACCGGCGTACTGTGGCTGCAGTGTGTACCATCTACAAAATGCACTGCAGCAACTCGCCAAGGCTTCTTCGGCAGCACCTCCCAAACCCGCGACCTCTTCCACCTAGGAGGACATGGGCAGCAGGCGCATGGGAACACCACCACCTCCAAGTTCACTTCCAAGTCACACACCATTCTGACTTAGAAGTATATCGCCGATCCTTCATCGTCGCTGGGTCAAAATCTTGGAACTCCCTACCTAACAGCACTGTGGGAGTACCTTCACCACACGGACTGCAGCGGTTCAAGAAGGCAGCTCACCCCCACCTTCTCAAGGGCAACTAGGGAGGGGCAATAACTGCTGGCCTTGCCAGCGATGCCCACATCCCATAAACCGAATAAAAAAATCTTCAACCATCATCACTGAGTCCCCATCATAAAAATGAAAATTTATTCCATATCAATGCTACAGATAGAGTAGACATGCAGAATGGAGCCCATTCTGAACCCACTATATCATGAACAAAATCTGCACTCACATGTATTTAGTTTTGGTTTTGTGAAGGGTCTCTCAAATATTTAGGGGGAAAAATTCGGTGGTGTCCCCTTTGGGGCGTTAACTTTGCTGGGGGGCTACATTTAGCGCCCCAAAAAAGTTAGCAGCCCTGCACCATGTTAAGTCCGTGAATGATTGAGACATGGACCAGCAGGAGTGAAAACAAACAAGTCTTTACTGGTGGAAGTCAGTAGTGAAAACTAAACAACAGAGGCTCTCTAGCGCCTTTTATACAGGGGTGGTCACTGCCGGTACTGCAGTCTGAGACCAGTTATTCTCTTAAAGGTACATACACAACAATTCCTCCCCTTTTAGATAAACAGTACATAACATTCATTTAACAACTAAATGATAACGAATTACAATCACAATTACTGTTGCAAGATACATTAGTTAAGTTTAAGCAATTATAAGTTCAGTCTTTGAGGAGGCTTCCTGATTCTGTCTGGATAACGCCTCTTTGGGGTATCAGGTTCTTCTGGCAATGTTGCGTCGGGATCAATGTCTTTGTTTGGTTCATCTGCTTCCAATATTACCGGTTCTGCGGTAGCTGCAATTGGAACGTCAATTTCATTACCAGGTGTATCAGATCGTGGTGTGGAGTTGACGTTTTCCAGTGACTCTAGAACCTGGTCAGCATGGCGTCTTACAATGCTCTCCCCAACGTCTACGGTATACATGAGAGGTCCTTGTCGTGTACAAATCGTTCCTGGCTGCCATTTCTCAGTGCGGTAGTCCCGGGCCAAAACTGGTTGACCTATCTTAAAACTCCTGGTCGGCCTTTCATTCATATTCTGAAACTGCCTGTTCTCCACATCTCTTCGGACGTTTGGCTTAACCAAATCCAAGCGGCATTGTAGTCTTCGATTGAAGAACATCATGGCTGGAGTTTGGTTGGTAACCGCATGTGTCGCATTCCGGTAGGCAAACAAGAAGTTGTCCACCTTGTGTTGTAGGGGTATATCTTCATTACACATTGCCTTGATAGCCTTCTTGAATGTTTGGACAAACCTCTCGGCCAATCCATTAGTGGCTGGATGATATGGGGCAGATGTGTAATGCTTAACGCCATTGTTCTTTAAGAACCTCCGGAACTCTTCAGACACAAACTGTGGTCCATTGTCAGAGCAAATCTGTTCAGGCAGCCCATTCCTGGCGAATATGGTTCGCAAAACTGTGATAGTTTTTTCCGTGGTGGTTGAGGACATTTTTATTACCTCTAGCCACTTTGAATGTGCATCCACCGCAATTAAAAACATCAAGTCCATGAAGGGACCAGCAAAATCAATGTGCACCCTTTGCCATGGAGATGAGGGCCACTCCCATGGATGCAGAGGAGCTTGTGGTGGGGCGTTTTGGACCTTCTGGCATCCTGCACAGCTCTTGGTCATCTCTTCGATTTCTCTATCGATTCCCGGCCACCACACAAACGCTCTGGCTAAGTTCTTCATTTTTACCCCACCCAGATGACGCTCATGAAGCTCATTGAGCACTCTATCCATCAACTTAGGTGGAATTACTACTCTGGATCCACACATCAAGGTTCCTCTGCACACTGACAGCTGTTCTCTTCTCGGCGAGAATGCTGGCAGCAGTGGTTCGCCATGTGCTGGCCATCCCTTCACCGTTAAATCATAGACCCGTGATAGTGTCGGGTCATTCCGTGTTTCCTTTTCTATGTCTGCATTCGTCACAGGGAGACATTCGACTATGGTCGAGTGGAATAACTCCATTGGATCCACTGCAAGGTCTTCTTCCACCGTTGGCAACGGTAGGCGTGACAATCCATCAGCATTTCCATGCTGTTTAGTTCCTTTGTACTCGATGTCATATTGGTGTGCCCCTAGGAAAAGGGACCATCTCTGCAGCCGTTGTGCCGTCATTATCGGTGCGCCCTTCTGATGGTTGAAAATGGAGACAAGAGGTTGATGATCGGTTAGTAGAGTAAATTTTTGACCGTGCAGATAGTGATTGAAGTTCTTCACCCCCCACACTAGGCTGAGGGCCTCTCTGTCAATCTGGGCGTAGTTACGCTCGGCAGAAGTTAACAAGCGTGACGCAAAAGCTATCGGCCTCTCTAAACCATCAAGGAATTTATGTGACAGTACCGCCCCAATGCCGTAGGGAGACGCATCACACGCCAGCCTGATTGGCAGTGCTGGGTTGTAGTGAGCCAATACTTCCCTTGAAGTGATTAAGTCCTTACTCTTCTGAAAAGCATGCTTACAATCATCGTTCCATTTCCATGCTACCCCCGTTCGTAGCAGGTCGTTCAGTGGGTGCAGAATTGTCGACAAATTTGGCAAAAACTTATGATAGTAATTCACCAACCCGAGGAATGACCTCAGTTGCGACACATTTTCAGGCGCTGGGACCTTAACAACCGCTTCAATTTTGTCAGGGGACTTATGTAACCCCTCTTCATCAATCACGTGGCCACAATACGATATCTGTTTCTTAAAAAATTCGCACTTGGGGCGGTTGGCTCGCAGCCCATGTTCCCGTAGTCTGGTGAGCACCTGTTCTAGGTTGTTAAGGTGTTCACTGTCATCTTCACCTGTTACAAGGATGTCGTCCAAGTAACACTGAGTCCCCGGAATCCCTTGCAGGACTTGTTCCATCGCTCTTTGCCATATCGCCGGAGCCAATGCTACTCCGAATACCAATCGATGATACTGGTAAAGACCTTTGTGAGTGTTTATCATGAGATACTTCCTAGAGGAGTCTTCAACCTCCATCTGCAAATATGCTTGTGCTAGGTCAATTTTTGTAAAACGCTTCCCTCCAGACAGTGAGGCGAAGATGTCTTCTATCCTTGGAAGAGTACTGTGTGAAGGACAGGGTTCACCGTCACCTTGAAATCCCCACAGATGCGAATCTTCCTTGGCTCTCTGGACTTATTGCTTAACGTTTTCTTCATGACAGGAACGATGGGTGTCGCCCACTCGCTCCAGTCGACCTTAGACAACACGCCCGCCTTCTCCAGATTCTCCAGCTCTGCCTCGATGGCTGGGCGAATTGCATATGGTACCGGTCTTGCTTTGAAAAACTTGGGAACTGCATTCTCTTCTATTTTTATCGAGGCGGTTACGCCTTTAAGCGTGCCCAGTTCTTGTTGAAATACCTCTTTGGCGTTAGCTAAGATTGTTGACAATCGCCCAGGAGTGACGTCTTCATCTTTTTTACCGTCCACCGTCCTTGCATGAATGGAATGCCAATCTAAGTTTATCTTCCTGATCCATTCCCATCCCAATAACGGTGGTCCACCATTTGGCAGTATGTAGAGATACAATTTCCGTATTTTCTTGCCATTGTATTCGACAGGCACCCTTATTTTTCCTCTGGGGTATACTTTTTGCCCCGTATACGTCGTCAAGATGATGGATGTCTCTCTCAAGGGTATGTGTGAAAATAGCCGCTCGTAGTCTCGTCGATTCATGACGGTTAGCGCTGATCCTGTATCCAATTCCATTTTAACTTGGGACCATGCTATCGTGAGAGTGACCCAAATGGTTCGGTGATCCTCTTTTGCGATTACATTGTGAAGTTTGAGACAGCTTAGCCTCCTGTTTCCGGATTCACTATCGCTCATATGGTCTTCGGAACTACTGTCCGTCATCTTTTGTACTTTCTTGTACGGTTCCTTAGTAGCCTTTTTGTTGTCGCTGGTCTTCTTCCCAGACCTGCAAACTCGTGCAATGTGTCCAATCTTCTCGCATTGTCTGCATATTTTGTCTTTGGACCAGCAGTCCTTCTGGTCATGGTTAGTTCTGCCGCAGTGATAACATTTTGCAAATCCCCGTGTCATTTCATGGGTGCCGTATTCCTGTGGTTTTTGTTGAATTTCTGCAGCTCCCCTGGCTGCTGCTTCATACGATACTGCCACGCTGAAAGCCTTATCTAGTGTCAGCTCTTTTTCTGAGAGTAACTTCATCTGTGTTCCTTCACTCAGGAGTCCACAGACAAATTTGTCCCGTAGGGTATCTGCCAGTCCTGCTCCGAACTGGCAGTGCTTTGATAGCTTGCGTAGTTCCGTAAGATACTCAGCATTGCTCTCATCTTTGTGCTGAGTTCTCCTGTGGAATTTAAATCTTTCTGCTATCAACAGCTGTGCAGGGTTTAAGTGTTCCTGTAGGACAGCAACAATTTCGTTAAAACTCTTCGCCTTCGGTTTGGCTGGAGTAATCAGGTCCCGCAATAGGCCGTACGTTCTAGCGCCCATTAAGTTTAGCAATATCGATGCCTTTTTCCCCTCTGCTATTTCGTTTGCCTCGAAATATACCTCGACTCTTTCCACATACGTGGTCCAGTCCTCTAATGTATTATCAAAAGCAGTGATACAGCCAGTCTTTGGCATCTTGCAAATCTAAAATGGCGCCTCCCGCGCTTTGCCTTCTTCCCCGCTGTTGTTAGCGCTGCTTTCCACGGTTTCTTGTGCGTTAAATATTGATTCTTTTTCTTTTATTATTTTCCCGTTGTGGAGCGGACCCTCTGGGACACTTCCCTCCCTCTTCTTAGGTCCGAACGCTGCCCGGCTTCGAAGCACCGGCCGCGCCCTGTGTGCTCCACCCTCTCTCTCTCTCTCTGCTTCCCGACTCGCTGCCCAGCCCCGTTGAAAAGCCACCCGATCGAGCTTCAGCCCGCCGCAGCCCAGGAAGGATCAGAGCACTACCTGCCACCAGCCTGATTAGCTGGGAAACCACAGACCGAGGAACCCAGCCTGGCTCTGGACAGTCTCTCCTGCAAGTTTTCAAACCGATGATTGACGGTCGACGCCCGTTTCCCGAGTTTCTTTGGACTCTATTTTTTTTTCTTTCTTCTGGCTCCGACCTTCAACAACATCGTCTGAGGTGCTGCCGAGTTGCAGGTAAGTTCGTTTCTTACTCGTCGCCAGTGTTAAGTCCGTGAATGATTGAGACATGGACCAGCAGGAGTGAAAACAAACAAGTCTTTACTGGTGGAAGTCAGTAGTGAAAACTAAACAACAGAGGCTCTCTAGCGCCTTTTATACAGGGGTGGTCACTGCTGGTACTGCAGTCTGAGACCAGTTATTCTCTTAAAGGTACATACACAACACACCATAAATTTAATGGCAACGCCCTAAGCAGGCGGCGGGGCGCCACTGGAAGTGCCGGGCTGAGCGATCGCAGCCGACATCCCGAATATAAAAGGGGAAGGGGCCAGGTGCTGGCAGGCGGCCAAAAAAAATGGCCTCCCGACACTTGCCTTTTAACTTACGCTGCCGCGGCTGCATAAACGTCACCCTGACCCTGTTAGACATATTGTCCGGCGATAGGCCAGGGGGCGCAACTGAAGTTTGCGGCTGGGGTGCGAGCGGGGCACTGCCATCATTGTCGCAGGGCACTACCGACGTCACTAACCTCCCGCTGAATTTTGCGGGAGGTGTTTGCAGTGCCGCGCCCGGGCGCTAGGGGCTTTGCATCCTGTTAGCGCCCTCAGGGGCACTAACAGGAAGCGCAAAGCAACCCAATTGTCCCCCTAGTTAGTTCTTTGTTTTGTGAGGGGTCTCTCAAATGCAGACTTTTTACCAGAGTTGGAGCTCAATTATGCAGTTCTGCATATAGATTGTGAGAGCTTGTAATGGGTGAGTAGTAAATATGGAGAGGTTGACAGGCAACATTTTGTTGCAAGCAAGCTTACCATGCCTTTTTCTGGATCCAGCAGATACTATACTCAGTGTTGAGTCTGGCTGCCACATCCTGCCAGTCATGGTGCACTGCTGTCTTGTAGGGGTCAAACCCCCCTTGCACCCACCCACCTAACCCCCATATTCGTCTCTAAGCTTTTCCAGCAGCCTTTATGGACCAGATATCCCTATTCTCTTTACCAGCCATCAACCAAGGGGTGGTAGGAGATATGCCTTTGTGCCACTTGCAACAGACTTAATTCTGTGCTCTAACATTGGGTTCACTTCACTTGCTTTTGGCTTGCCAAGTTTTTGCAAGCACAAAGATAGCCTTTAAAAAGGCTGACAATTAAAAAAAAACTATCCCCCATATTCGCCTCTAAGCTTTTACAGCAGCCTTTATGGACCAGATATCCTGCTCCTATCCCTATTCAGGATGCTCCCTGCATCTAACTCAAGGGACGCAGACAGGGCCCAAAAGCCTGGGACTCGATTTAAAATGTTGCCCGGCACCAGATTCACAGAGGGACACAGAGAGGCCCCAAAGCCTGGCACTCGATTTAAACCGCCCAGCCCAAAACAGCCCTGGCAAAGCCGGGCTCCCCCCAGCTAGTCTATATATATAAACGGATACTTCTTTCTGTCTGTCCTTCTGTCTGTCCTTCTGTCTGTCCTTCTGTCTGTCCTCACGTGTGCGTCTGTCCGGCTATGCGCTCGAAAGTTACAGAGCGTACCTACGCGTGCGTTACGTCGGAAGAAAGCTCACCGTTCCAAAACGATGGTAAGCATATTTACGTTTCGGCCGGACAAAAATTGCGCCCGCGGTATCCGAAAAACCTTCAAAATTCCGCTCATTAGCATCTCATTAGCCGCTCATTAGCGACAGAGTGACCTCGAGGTCGACCAATCGCACGCCAGGTTCCTGGCGCGTGCAGCCGGGCCCTCCTACGGTCGAGTGATGGGACGATTGACCAATCCTACGCTTTGGTGACCTGACGGTCGACTAATCGGTGCGTGTGTGGGCGGGCCTTATCGTTCTGAACCGAGGTGAGTAGCCGCCATCTTGCTTCCATTCTTTTTCCTGCTTTCTGCGTCTTTCTTTTCAAATATACATTTCCAGCAAAATAAAATTGCTTTTATTAAATTGTTTTAAAAAAAACTTCATTCATTTGTAAATATTTTCTCTAACCTGAAGATTCTTTTTCCTACCTTTCCCCGTTTTTGTTAGGCCTCAAAGCCTGGGCCTTTCTTGCCCAGCCAGGCCCGAGCTAGGTAATTGTCCCACGGCTTCTGCTAAGCTCCTCACCCCCGCCGTGTCACGTTACCCGGGGCAATGGATTTCAGCCACGAGGGTCACGAGGGTCAGGGTGCGCGCGCAGCAGGAGCAGCTGAGACGCGGCGTCTCTCTCTGTTCCCCGCTCGGCTCAGGTGGGGGGGCGGGCTCTCGGGAGTGCGGATCTCGGGCGGGGCTTGGTGAGCGGGAAGGTGCGTGCGCAGCAGGAGCAGCTGAGACGCAGCGTCTCTCTCTGTTCCCCGCTCGGCTCGGGCGGGGGTGGCGGGGCTCTCGGGAGTGCGGATCTCGGGCAGGGCTTGGTGAGCGGGAAGGGTTACCCCGGCAACCGGGCCCGCCGGCCATCTCTCACAGCCGCAATCGGTGGACTTGAAGTCAGCTCGGGAGGGCGGGGCTCCGGAGAGCGGGAGGGCGGGGGGCCGGTGCTCGGGAGATCGGGCCTCTGGAGTTCGGTGCTTGGTTGGGGGGGGGGGCGAGCCTCGGGAGATCGGGGGGGGGCGTGGGGGGGGCGAGCCTCGGGAGATCGGGGGGGCGGGGCTCCGGAGATCCGGGGGCGGCGGAGATCGGGGGGGCGGGGCTCGGGAGATCGGGGGGGACGGGGCTCGGGAGATCGGGGGGGCGGGGCTCGGGAGATCGGGGGGCGGGGCTCGGGAGATCGGGGGGCGGGGCTCGGGTGATGGGGGGCGGAGATCAGGGGGCTCGGGGACTCTTCCCCCTTCCCCCCCTCCCCTCCCCCTTCTCCTCTTCCCCCCCTTCCCTTCCCCCCCTTCCCCTCCTTCCCCCCATCCCCTTCCCCTCCCCCATCCCCTTCCCCCCTCCCCTTCCCCCCCCCATCCCCCCCATCCCCTTCCCCCCCTCCCCTTCCCCTCTTCCCCCTCTCCCCTTCCCCCCCCCTTCCCCCCTCCCCTTCCCCCCAGTCGCTCTCTCTCTTCCCCCTAGTCGCTCTCTTCCCCCCAGTCGCTCTCTCTCTTCCCCCCAGTCGCTCTCTCTCTTCCCCCCAGTCGCTCTCTCTCTCTCTTCCCCCCAGTCGCTCTCTCTCTCTCTTCCAACAACAGCATGCCCTCAAAAGACCCTCGGCACCGCCGGGCACTTTAGCTAGTGCACAATAAATGCATTCTAATTAGCTTCAGGTGATTTATTTAAGCTTGAATGCCCATTTCAAAAAGCAGGCAGCCAATAGGGTAGACAGAGAACTTGAATGTCAGTGCAATCCAATTTAAGCTCACCATTGAAAGGCTGTGTCAGAAACTGCTGGAAATTAATGAACAAAAGAAATCCATGTTGATTTCCACGCCTAAATAGCGGATATCCATTTGCAGCACGTGAATTAGTAAAATCTATTCTATATAATGCAAAGTAGTTCTTCTTATGCCAGTGACATGAGAGCCAGTACAAAATGTTGGGTTGTAATGTGATAATCATCCTGTCATATCTCTTTGACACTCTGTGAGGAAGAGATTAAGGCCTAGAAATTCAGTATCGCTACGTTTGGGGCGCTACAGTCGAGTGTGTGCTAAATTTAGCGCCCGGCGAAATTTAGCGCCACCTTCACCGAAATTGAGTTGCATCGCCCCAAGAGGTTGCTGCTGCGCTAAAGCAGGCGGTGCACGACTATCCTAAGGCGCTAAGCCGGCGAGCCGAGGTGCTACCACCGAGGGCGGGCGCAGTGCAGGTGCGGCGAGTTAGCGATTGCAAGCAGACACGCTGGCGCCGGTCACCTCTTAAAGGGGGAGGGTCGATTTGGCTTGCAGCCACGCCCTGCACATTGGAGCCCTGATTCTAGGCCTGGACAGAGCTGCTGCGACATCGTTACGCCTACGACCATGGAGAAGGCCAGGGTGCAAGCGCAGCGCTTCAGTGAGGGGGCCCTGAAGGTTCTGGTTGGCGCAGTGGAGCGCAGGCGACCTATCCTCTTTCCTGACAGTGGCAGGAGGCCGCTGCCCAGCGAATATAGAAAAGCTTGGAGGGAGGTGGCACACAGAGTGACCTCCAGCAGCATGGTCCCTAGGACCCCAACGCAATGCAGGAAGAAGTTCAATGACCTCACTTGGGTTGTCAGGGTGAGTACCCCTTCCAGTATCCTCTTCATCCCTGCATGTGCACCTCACTTTATGGCCAAAGCGTCCTGAAAGCCCCAATGCCCAGCCCTCATCCAACACCGATGGGACTCTCATGAAAATCACATGCACATTCACCACTTTACACACTGTCAGGGCTATTCGACCATGGGAGGCAGTGCAGGCAAGATCAGGGCTTCACACTGTCAGGGCTATTCCACCATGGGAGGCAGTGCAGGCAAGATCAGGGCTTCACACTGTCAGGGCTATTCCACCATGGGAGGCAGTGCAGGCAAGATCAGGGCTTCACACTGTCAGGGCTATTCCACCATGGGAGGCAGTGCAGGCAAGATCAGGGCTTCACACTGTCAGGGCTATTCCACCATGGGAGGCAGTGCAGGCAAGATCAGGGCTTCACACTGTCAGGGCTATTCTACCATGGGAGGCAGTGCAGGCAAGATCAGGGCTTCACACTGTCAGGGCTATTCCACCATGGGAGGCAGTGCAGGAAAGATCGGGGCTTCACACTGTACTCAGAGCCCGTCCTTTCTCTTGCAGGGCAAGCTGGCCCACAGTAGGAGGCAGCAGCAACGGACCGGGGGAGGCCGTCCTGAACTTAAAGACCTCAGCGATCTGGAGCAGCGAGTGGAACGGATTATGGCAGGCCGGCTGATTGACCGCGTCGCCACTGGAGATGCCGACCCCGTTCTGGACAGCAATGGTAAGGTCATCCACCTTTTTGACCTCTCTCTTTCCACTTGTGCCTCACACCAGCATCCTTTGCCACTATTGAACCAATGTAGTGCACTGCAGCACTCATGCCTCCCTCGCTGCCGCCCTGTCCTCACACTAAAGCAACTCTTGTACCTCCCTGCTTTCAGATGCTGATTCACCAGGTGAGGAGGTGGGCCCTCAAGCTGGCACTGTGAGTGAATCAGAAGGTGAGGAGGAGGAAGAGGAAGCTGGAACATCAGTGCCACCCTCAGCCGAGGCAGCCCATGGCCATGATGGGAACACGTCTTCCCTGGAGGGGAGCAGGGGGGAAGGGTCTGAGGAGGGTGAAGCTCCGGGGCCCAGCGGGCTGCAGCAACGCGCGGGGGGTAGGGAAGCTCAGCGGCCTGCTACAGTGAGCGCAGAGGAGGTGCGGCTCCTTGGTGAAATGAGCGCCCAGGCGGAGCGCAAGCACGCTGAGCTCATGGCTGCAGTGGCAAGGATGCCTGACTCCATAGAGTCACTGGCAAGGAGTGTACAGGAACTCGGGGCAGCACAGGGAAGGAGTCTGCAGGACTTCGGGGCAGCACAGGCAAGGAGTCTGCAGGACTTCGGTGCAGCACACGTGGCTTCCAGCCAAGTGCTTAGTCGTGCCATGCAGTCACTGGCTGGCTGATGCAGACACAGATCAGGGCCACACGAGCATTAACTGCTGCCACCCTCGATGGATCGGCCAGAATTCGCCGGGGCCCTCGCCGCGCCGCAGCAGGCCAGCAGTCTGTGCTTCAGCAAATTGCTGCGCATGCTTCAGTGCTGCCCCGTGCGAGTGTCAGTGTCTCGTCCGACCAGGGAGTGCCTGTGCTCTGTCAGGTTGGCAGCCTGCTGCCAACACTGTCACTCCTCCACTGCAGCTGCCACCACCCGTAGGACAGACTGCTGCCGCCCAAGCAGAGTTGGAGCAGTCAGCAGCCGGGCCCTCCAGGCCCAGAGCTGGTCCAGGCCGTCCCCCAAGGGCATCTGCTGACTCACTATCTGACCCTCAGCAGCCTTCCCCCAGCCTTGCTGCAGCCACTGGGGTCCCATTGCGGAGGAGCTGCAGGGTGGGAAGGGGCCAATCTCGCAAGCGAAGCAGATCACCCTCGCAGGCCAAAAAGTAGGAAGTGTGGCAAAATGTTGTGTTTCTTTTTTCTAAAGGCCGAGGATCATGGTCATTTTTGTTTAACTCTTTTGTTCATTGTCTCCAGGTTGTGAGAGCCAGTTATGTGTCTGACTGTGTTTTTGGGGGTTTCTCTGTATTTGTTTGTCATGCGGGAAGGGCACAGAGTTTGTTAAATAAATAATTGTCTTTATTCAGATTGTGCATGTTTGCACTTTGAACTATTTGTTGCCTTGACTGGCTCAGGGTTTGCAGAGCAGGTCCATTCATGTTCTTTCAATGGCACAAGCCATTCCCTGAGAGGGGGCCTAGAACCGACTTGCAATAAGCCGCTGACGGATGGCCCTTGCACTTTGTGCCTCCCTCCCGTCTTGGTGCTCCTCCTCCTCCTCCTCCTCCTCTGGTGGTCCTCCAATGTCTGCTGACAGTGGCTGAGTCCTGAGGATAGCCAGGTTGTGCAGCATGCAGCACACTACAATGAAATGGGAGACTTGCTCAGGCGAGTACTGTAGGGCTCCCCCGGAATGGTCCAGACAGCGGAACCGTTGCTTTAGCACGCCGATTGTGTGCTCAATGATGTTCCTGGTCGCTTGATGGCTGTTATTGTACTGTATCGCTCTTCAGCAGGGGTGGTGGGCGCACGGAGCGGGGTCATTAGCCAGGTGCACAAAGGATAGCCCTTGTCCCCGAGAAGCCAGCCTCCTGGGTGAGCCGGGGCTTCGAAAATGTCTGCCACAGGAGTCTGGTGCAGGATGAAGGCGTCGTGGCTGCTGCCTGGAAAGCGGGCATTGACAGCTAGTATCAGCAGCCTGTGGTCACACACCAACTGCACGTTCAATGAATGGAACCTCTTCCAGTTGCGGTAATCCTCGGCATTCTCTAGAGGCGCCCGCAAACCCACATGCGTGCAGTCAATGGCGCCCTGGACCATGGGGAAGCCCGCTATTCTTGCAAATCCCATTGCATGCTCTTGCTGCTTGTCCAGGGTCATGGGGAAGGAAAATGTACTGACGTCTCCTTTTGAAGAGGGCATTCGTGACCTGGCGGATGCAGCAATGCACCGCGAACTGGGAGACATTGGCAATGTCCCCAGTAGCGGATTGGAAGGAGCCGGTGGCATAGAAGTTGAGAGCCACTGTCACCTTCACTGCCACTGACAGAGACGTCCTGCTCCTCAGCTGAGGCTGCAGATCTCTCTGAAGCAGGTGGCAGATCTCAGTGACCACCTCCCTTCTGAATCGAAGCCTCCAAATGCACTGCTCCTCAGACATGTTGAGGTAGGAGAAGTGCTGGCGGTATACCCTGGGAGGGTAAGGCCTCCTGTGCCGACGCCTGTTGGCCCTCCTCCGTCTGGCCATCATTGGCACTCTCTCTCGGCGTCTCTGAGCCCTCTCAATGCAATGGAGAAACCCAACATTTCCACCCATTGCAGCCCCCATTATATGTGGCCACTCAAGGCTATGGCACTGAAAAATCAATCCAACTGTAAAGCACTGGGCTGAAGCCAGAAGTACCTGTGCGAGCGCTGAGTCAAAGCAGAAAGCTCTCTCCCTTTGTCTCTATTATGTCCGTGTATAATTGAGACACGGACTGCAGGAGTTGATTATAACAAGTCTTTACTGAATGGAGACAACCTGGAAAACTGAAACTACAGAAGCCTGCTAGGGCCTTTTATACAGGGGTGGTCACTGCCAGTACTGCAGTCTGAGACCAGTTATTCCCTTAAAGGTACATACACAACAATTCCTCCCCTTTTAGAAAAACAGTACATAACATTCATTTAACAACTAAATAATAACTAATTACAATTACGGTTGCTAGATACATTGGTTGAAGTTAAGCAATTATAAGTTCAGTCTTTGAGGAGGCTTCCTGATTCTGTCTGGATAACGCCTCTTTGGGATATCAGGTTCTTCTGGCAAAGTTGAGTCGGGATCAATGTCGTTGTTTGGTTCGTCTGCTTCCAATATCACTGATTCTGCGGTAGATGCAATTGGTAATAACAACAGAAAATGCTGGAAAAACTCAGCAGGTCAGGCAACATCCGTGGAGAGAAATTTGAGTTGACGTTTCGGGTTGGACCCTTCTTCAAAACTGGAAAGAAAAGAAACTAGATCGGAGGCAGGGCTGCGATCGGACAAAAGTTTCTTTTCTTTCCAGTTTTGAAGAAGGGTCCAACCCGAAACGTCAACTCAAATTTCTCTCCACGGATGTTGCCTGACCTGCTGAGTTTTTCCAGCATTTTCTGTTGTTATTTCGGATTTCCAACATCTGCAGTATTTTGCTATCGTACGATGCAATTGGTACTTCGGTTTCATCGCCAGGTGTATCAGATCGTGGTGTGGAGTTGACGTTTTCCAGTGACTCTAGAATCTGGTCAGCATGGCGTCTTACAATGCTCTCTCCAATGTCCATGGTATACATTAGAGGTCCTTGCCGTGTACAGATCGTTCCTGGCTGCCATTTCTCTGTGCGGTAGTCCCGGGCCAAAACTGGTTGACCTATCTTAAAACTCCTGGTCGGCCTTTCATTCATATTCTGAAACTGCCTGTTCTCCACATCTCTTCGGACGTTTGGCTTAACCAAATCCAAGCGGCATCGTAGTCTTCGATTGAAGAACATCATGGCTGGAGTTTGGTTGGTAACCGCATGTGTCGCATTCCGGTAGGCAAACAAGAAGTTATCCACCTTGTGTTGTAGGGGTATATCTTCATTACAAATTGCCTTGATAGCCTTCTTGAATGTTTGAACAAACCTCTCGGCCAATCCATTAGTGGCTGGGTGATATGGGGCGGATGTGTAATGCTTAACACCATTGTTCTTTAAGAACCTCCGGAACTCTTCAGACACAAACTGTGGTCCATTGTCAGAGCAAATCTGTTCAGGCAGCCCATTCCTGGCGAATATGGTTCGTAAGACTGTGATAGTTTTTTCTGTGGTGGTTGAGGACATTTTTATTACCTCTGGCCACTTTGAATGTGCATCCACCACAATTAAAAACATCGAGTCCATAAAGGGACCGGCAAAATCAATGTGCACCCTTTGCCATGGAGATGAGGGCAACTCCCATGGATGTAGAGGGGCTTGTGGTGGGGCGTTTTGGACCTTCTGGCATCCTGTACAGCTCTTGGTCATCTCTTCGATTTCTCTATCAATTCCCGGCCACCACACAAACGCTCTGGCTAAGTTCTTCATTTTAACCCCTCCCAGATGACCCTCATGAAGCTCATTGAGCACTCTATCCTTCAATTTGGGTGGAATTACTACTCTGGATCCACACATCAAGGTTCCTCTGCACACTGACAGCTGTTCTCTTCTCGGCGAGAATGCTGGCAGCAGTGGCTCGCCATGTGCTGGCCATCCCTTCACCGTTAAATCATAGACCCAGGAGAGTGTCGGGTCATTTCGTGTTTCCTTTTCTATGTTTGCATTTGTCACAGGGAGACATTCGACTATAGTCGAGTGGAATAACTCCACTGGATCCACTGCCAGTTCTTCTTCCACCGTCGGCAATGGTAGGCGTGACAATCCATCAGCATTCCCATGCTGTTTAGTTCCTTTGTACTCGATGTCATATTGGTGTGCCCCTAGGAAAAGGGACCACCTCTGTAGCCGTTGTGCCGTCATTATCGGTACGCCCTTCTGAGGGTTGAAAATGGAGACGAGAGGTTGATGATCAGTTAGTAGAGTAAATTTCTGACCGTGCAGGTAGTGATTGAACTTATTCACCCCCCACACCAGGCTGAGGGCCTCTCTGTCAATCTGGGCGTAGTTACGCTCGGCTGAAGTTAACGAGCGTGACGCAAAAGCTATCGGCCTCTCTGAACCATCAAGGAATTTATGTGACAGTACCGCCCCAACACCGTAGGGAGACGCATCACACGCCAGTCTTATCGGTAGTGATGGGTTGTAGTGAGCCAATACTTCTCTTGAAGTGATTCGGTCCTTACTCTTCTGAAAGGCCCGCTTACATTCATCGCTCCATTTCCATGCTACTCCCGTTCGTAGTAGGGCGTTCAGTGGATGCAGAATTGTGGACAAATTCGGCAAAAACTTATGGTAGTAATTCACCAATCTGAGGAATGACCTCAGTTGCGACACATTTTCAGGTCCTGCTCCGAACTGGCAGTGCTTTGATAGCTTGCGTAGTTCCGTAAGGTAATCAGCATTGCTCTCATTTTTATGCTGTTTTCTCCTGTGGAATTTAAATCTTTCTGCTATCAGCAGCGGTGTAGGATTTAGGTGTTCCTGTAGGATAGCAACAATTTCGTTAAAACTCTTCGCCTTCAGTTTGGCTGGAGTAATCAGGTCCCGCAATAGGCCGTACGTTCTTGCGCCCATTAAATTTAGCAATACCGATGCCTTTTTCTCATCGGCTATTTCGTTTACCTCGCAATATACCTCGACTCTTTCCACATACGTGGTCCAGTCTTCTATTGCATTATCGAAGGCAGTGATATTGCCAGTCTTTGACATCTTGAAAATCTAAGATGGCGCCTCCTGCGCTTTGCCTTCGTCCCCGATGGATCAAAATGGCGCCTCCCGCGCTTTTCCTTCTTCCCCGCCGAGTTAAGATGGTGCCTCCCGCGCTTTCCCGCCGTTGCCGCTGCTGCCAACACTGTTGCTGGCGATTATATTTATTTTACTATCCTGTAATGGCGATGCCTTATGGTCTTCGCGCCTCCCCGATCGCTGCTGCCAACGCCGCTCTCCGCGGTATTTTAATTTTTCTATCGCGCTTCAATATTTGCTCCGTTAATTGAAGAACCGTTCCCGTCGTGGAGCGGACCCTCTGGGACACTTCCCTCCCTCTTCTTCGGTCTGAACGTTGCCCGGCTGCGAAGCACCGGCCGCGCCCTGTGTGCTCCACCCTCTCTCTCTCTCTTTGCTTCCCGACTCGCTGCCCGGCCCCATTGCAGAGCCACCCGATCGAGCTCTAGCCCGCCGCAGCCCAGGAAGGATCAGTGCACTACCTGCCACCAGCCCGATTAGCTGGGAAACCACAGACTGGAGACCAAGCCTGGCTCTCGACAGTCTCTCCTGCACTTTTCAATTCGATGATTTGGAGGGCGGTTGCCCACGGTCGACGCCCGTTTCTCGAGTTTCTTTGGATTATTTTATTTTATTTTTTTCTTCTGGCTTCAACCTTCAATAACGTCGTCTGATGTGCTGCCGAGTTGCAGGTAAGTTCGTTTCTTACTCGTCGCCAGTATTATGTCCGTGTATAATTGAGACACGGACTGCAGGAGTTGATTATAACAAGTCTTTACTGAATGGAGACAACCTGGAAAACTGAAACTACAGAAGCCTGCTAAGGCCTTTTATACAGGGGTGGTCACTGCCGGTACTGCAGTCTGAGACCAGTTATTCCCTTAAAGGTACATACACAACAGTCTCTCTGCAAATCTCTCTCTCTCTCACACAGAAGGTGTGGTCAAAAATGGCTACCACAAAGAATGCAGGAAGAGTCCCCTTTAAATAGCGCCCCCCCAGCCCCACAGCGACTGGGAACCGTTCCACTCAACCAGTCGCTGGGAGCGCCAGGCGGAAAGAAGGGGGGCGCCACTGAAGTTCCGGTTCGGGGCGCACCAAGGGCATTGCACCATGAAATGACGTCAGGATCTGCGCGCGCAGCTGAGCGGGCATTGTGGTTTTGCGCCGCTGCTAAATCTTCACTCAAGTTCGCGAGAGGCGCAGATCGCGCCGTGCCCGGGCGCTAGCCACTTCGCGCCCCACTTATCGCCCTCTTAAAGCGCTAGCGGCTGGCGCTACCAACTGAATTTCTAGGCCTAAGAGTTCACAGTGCAGAATTAACTGTACTGACTTTAAGAAAGTTACAGTACTCTGGTTTCTGCTTGTTATTTCAAGTTGTGTTAACCAGTGATCGTGTTTCCTTTTGTTATCTCCAATAAAACCAAAGTTCCTGAGTTGGCATTGGGTTCACAAAACATTTAACACTCAAGGAACAAATTACTTTGTGCTCCTACTAACCTTTCAGTTCTTCCTACTTTCAGAATTACTCAGTTTTTTTCCTTCCATCTACCTGGAACTTGGTAATTCTGTGGTGGTAATAAATATGGTAGGAAACAATTGCTGATGCTCCGCTTTAGTGTGCCTTGGTCTGATAAAGGTGATCTGTACTTTAACCTAAATCACAAATGAAATCACAGTCAAAACCATGGCAATAAGGAAAACAATTGATAATTCAATCCACTACATGAACAGAATTAAACCCAAGAAAGTGTCCTTCCGTGATCAATGTCAAACATTAGCATGCATAATATATTACATTGTCAATATCTATACAATCTCGAGTTAAGGCTAACAGTGGCTATCACCTTAACATGGCACTCCAACTTTAGCAATTCATTTTCCCTGCAATCATCCCCTTTTAAGCTGTCTCAACTTCTCCCCTTGATATTTCTGGCTCCATCTATACTTACATCAAGTCGCAAAAATCAGTCTACAATCAATCCATTTTATGCAACAGTACCTATATTATCATCAATACAACTGACAGCTTTAAACTGTTACTTCAAACTTTTCTTCCCCCCCCCCCAATTGTGAATGGAATAGTTGCAATTTGGCTTGATACTAGAGTACCCTACTGTGTGGTTGTTCAATATGACCACAATAATTGTGGTGGAAGATTGGTATTAATGCTACAAGCAGATTTGTGTTCTAACTTAACAACGTGTTGATCTTTTTAGGTGTATTTTACAAAACTGCTTATGTATCAGCTAGTTATTTTATTGTGTTTTTCTCCACAACAGCTACAGCACATGATTTTATGTATTTTGCCAATGTCACAGTTGCTACTTAGAGGATTAATATGCCTTTATTTGTGTTTTGCAGTGTTTATTGCAACACAACTTAGTTTGATTCAGTTAGTGTGTCTTGTCACTATATGCATGCCCCATAGCATGGTGGGGCACTTAGCACTTGTGTAAATGATGTAGACCATCACATTTTAAGCCACATGTGCTATTTTATATGCCAATTTGTAGGCACTAAGTGGTAATTGCCTGTGGCACTGTTAAAACGACTTTTCATGAGGTTAAATGGAGGACCTGCATATAAAATACAGCTGCATCTGTCACCGCCAAGACAATTCCAAAATATCTGAAAGCTTCCTATTTGCAAGGCACAGAAGGCTATGCAAAACAGGCTATAGAAGTAGTTACGTTGACTGATCTGAGATTCACTTTTATCATACGTTTATATTTAACAAACAGATGCTATATGATCTTGGCATATATAAAGGATTTGGAGTGACCTATCACTACGAATTGTGCCTTGCCATTATCAGTAAAGAGCACTGGAGCACTCAGATTGTTACCAGTACATTTCAGGTTACCAGCTAATTTTACACCACAGAGAGCTGCTCCTTGCACCTGTCTTCTTTCTTTCAAATCTGTACCAGCAATTGAGGAATATACAGACGTCTTTGCCAGTATAGGATTTCTCAATGTATTAGGAGCCACTGTTAGTCCTCACATAATGCTCCGAATACCTTTATTCAATTTAGTTGGTATTTGTTTATCATAACGTCATCATGAATATGTTTACCAACTTTCCCATCTGATGTCCCAAGTCCTTCATACTCCCTTAATCATAAGAGTGCTTGAAAGTGAATCTTTTCCTGCTGATTTTTTTGAGGAATAAAGTTTTGAGGAATAACAGTTTGTATGTGCTGCTCTCTTTCTTTTTCTCTCACAGTGCCTTTGATTAATTCTAATTATTTCCATTGATGGAAGGCTTACTGGTGTTTCTTGATCCCTTCTGGTTTTTGCCATTCTCTCCTCCCTTTAATAGTGGCTGACTCTGTCTTTCTATTTCACTGGTGGCATGTTGTGAGATGTCTATCCAAAGCCTGCTGTCATTTATTCCTCACTGAGTGTTCATTTTCCTGGTATGGAGAGTTGGCAGTCAGTGAATGGTACCTTCTACCTGTGTTTGGACTGTTTTATCTTTTGCTTTCCTTAGCGATAGTCAATAGTTTCTATCTGTTGGAGGCAATTTTTTTTTAATGTATGAAGCAGTAACAATTTAAGGCTACATTTCAGAGAACATTGTTTCCCAAGGTCACTGGCTGGAAATTTAAAATAGTTTTATGATACAACATTAAGGATTCCTTAACAAGAATGTCAGTTTCTTTACCACAAAATCTCTTCTCCAAGAGCCTTCTCTGCTGGCCTAGTTTCAGTTGCATTTTTTCATTTGCCAGAAATATTTGCTACTTGCATTTATAGTGCTATTAGTTCAAACCTTATGTTCTATTTGCATGTATTTTATTCTACTATACATGCCTCACATCTGGCTGTCATACTTCAGTTACACACCTGGCAGGCATACTGCAGTTTAAAATAAAATGTTAGTGCAGTGCTAGAAAAGGTAGACTGCTACAGTGTGTAGACAGTACAAACTGTAGATACAAATTAACATTAACGAGTGATTTTAACATTAGTTTGATGGCCTATGGACCCCAATTTGATGAATGTGTACAATAATGAATAGCTTTGAACTATTTCAGGCCCTCGTTGAGCCTCCTGAAGTGTTTCACAGACGCAAAATCTTAATGGACCATTTTTATGATTCAGCCTTCCTTACTTTCATAATATAGTATAAGGATTTATAGATGTTCCTTTGCTGTTTAAAATAGAAATTGCAGCACGGATAGAAAAAATTTACATTTATATTGCACCTTTACATGTCTTTAGGATGTCCCAAAGTGCTTCACAACCAATGAATTACTTTTGAAGTGTAGTCACTTATGTAGGTGAATGTGGCATCCAATTTGCACACAGCCAGGTCCCACAAACAGAAAATGAATGAATGACAGATAATCTACATAAATAAAAGAAAAACAAAGGACAGGAAAAGACCAGCTGGTCCATCAAGCCTGTTGTAGGCTGTCATGGTGCAATGATGGCTCGTATCTGCTCCCCCTCCCTCACCAACCAGCCATACAATAACCTGGGAAAGGCAAGAAAGACAAAAAATACCTCCAAGCCAAATTAGAGAAATAAAAACCCTGGGATATTCCTCTCTGCCTTTATGCAGCGAGTGGTTAGGATCTGGAATGCACTGCCTGAAAGGGTGGCGGAGGCAGATTCAATCGTGGCTTTCAAAAGGAAAAAGATTTGCAGGGCTACGGGGAAAGGGCGAGGGAGTGAGACTAACTGAAGTGCTCTTGCAGAGAGCCGGCATGGGCTCGACGGGCCAAATGGCCTCCTTCTGTGTTGTAACCATTCTATGATTCTAACAAGTGTGTTACTTTTAAAAAGTTAGAGTTCTTGGAAAGAGATCAAAGGTCATGAAGAGGAACTGGTAAAGGTTTAGATGCCATAGATCACGCCTCACCAACCTGCTAGAATTCTCTAAGGATGTATCAGGGTGACCCAGTAAATATTATCTACTTTGATTTTCAAAAGGAATTTGATAAGGTTACATATATGAGGCTTATAAAGGAGATAAAAGCTCATGGAATTAATTGCAAGACTGCTGAATGGATATCCATTTAGCTGCCTCCACCACATCTGTGGAAAGACTGGAGAGCTGGCGTTGTTCTCCTTAGAGCAGAGAAGGTTAATTTGATGGGGGTGTATTTGATTGAGTAAATAAGGAGAAACTGTTTCTAGTGGCAGAAGTGTCAGCAACCAAAGGACACAGATTTAAGGTGATTGGCAAAAGAACCAGAGGAGTCATGAGGATTTTTTTTTTTTAAACACAGCGAGTTGTTGTGATCTGGAATGCACTGCCTGAAAGGGTGGTGGGAAGCATATCTCCATTCAAAAGGGAAATGGATAAATAATTGAAGGGGAAAAAAATTACAGGGCTATGGGGAAAGAGCAGGGGAGTGGGATTAATTGGATAGATCTACCAAAGAGCCAGCACAGGCACGATGGACCGAATAGCCACCTTCTGTGCTGTATCATTCTATGATTGTATGATTCTATCCCCCTCTTCCCCATGCCCACCAAGCCTAATGTCTCCCAAGGATTCCCCCCAGCTTAGCCCTGAACCCGCATCTTTCTCTGGTTTAACTTCTATTTTTCCTCATGTCCTCTTCAACTTCATCTTGCCCATGAGATCCACCTATCGCTCCCTTGACCCCATTCCCATTAAATTGCTGACCACCCAATTTCCCTTCCTGGCCCCCACACTAGCTGACGTAAATGGTTCCCTCTCCTCCGGTACTGTCCCCTCCCTTGCAAAACCACTGTCATTTTTATTTCCAGCATCCAAAGTGTTTTGCTTTTGCTGCAAAGTGTAGCCCTGGTCTCCCACCAGCCATCTGTTCTAAAAACAGAAAATGCTGGAAACACTCAGCAGGTCAGGCAGCATCGAGAAACAGAGTTAATGTTTCAGGTCGATTACCTTTCATCAGAATTGTAAGATGTTAGAGAGTAAGGGGGGAAAATTCAGTAGGTTAGAGCCTCCCGTTAGCATCTGCAGAGGGCGATAATGGGGTGCTGATGCAGTAGCGCCCAGGCGAGGCACATCTAGTGCCACATGGTAAATACTGCCCCCCACCCCGTTGCGCCACCAGTACGAGATACCGCCGGGGACTTCAACGGCAGGCAAATTGTGATGTCGCTCACTGGGTGCCCGATCTGGAAAAATTATTGTCGCCACTTACCTTTGCGTCTCGACCAGACAGCGACAGGGAGAGCAGGCATACAGCTGCAGCAAGCCGGCTCCAGCGATGTTATTTAAAGGCATCAACATTAATCACTCGCAGCAGTCAGGCCAGGTTAGTTACAGTGGTTTCTTGTTAGTTTCACCCAGTGGATGGTTTGTATGAGTAATTTCAAGCTTTATCAGGAGTCTTCTGGCAAGTGCACAGTGGCTACATTTATTGTTCAAAGATTCAAACTGCTACACTTGACAACATTAATGGGGGCTGTACTGGCATGCCACCTCGCCCTCCAGGATCTATGGCAGAGGGGAGCGTAGGCAGCCAGAAATACGGGAAGATATGCATAGAGGGATGAGGAAGGACATCAGGGCTCTCACCAGGAGGCCTTACCCTCTGAGGGTATTCCGACAGCACTTCTCCTACCTTCAATTAAGTGAGAAGCAGTGTATTAGATGGCTCCGCATCACCAAGGTGGTAGTCACAGAACTCAGCCACCTCCTCCAAACAGACCCCCAGCCTCACACATAAGGATGACCTAAACCCCAAAGGGGAAAAATTCAGTTGTTTGCGCCTCCCGTTAGCGCCTTAAGAGGGCGCCAATTGGGGCGCAAAGCAACTAGAGGCCGGGCGCGGTGATGTTTGTGCCGCTTGCGAAATTAACTAGACATTTTGCGGCGGCGCTAAGCACTTCCGCCACGATCTCCTGCGCCGGCAGATTGTGACGTCAGTCGAGTGCGCAATGCCCCGTTAGTGCCCCGGACCGGAAATTGAGTGGCGCCCCCTGCCTTACCGCCTGCCGCTAGCAACGACAGGTTGAGGGGAGCGTTATGCTGTCAGAAAGGGACTAGGGGAGTGCTATTTAAAGGAGACCGCTTCCTGCCTTTTTCTGTCGGTGACATTTTTGCACCACGCAGTCTGAGAGAGAGAGAGAGACTTCTGGAGAGATTCGACGCGGAGTGAAGGAGGTTTGAGTACTGAGCAGCACTTTGCAGGTTTATTTTGATTTGCCCTTCCTTGCTTCGCCAGAACTCTGAGGTAGCACATCACTTCTCGGCCTTTGCGCCTTAAGACAGGTGTGAAGCACCTGATTTAGCGCTTCAATCACCTCCAGGGGCGATAAAAGCCAAGTTTGCTGTCGGAGGCAAGAATTAGCGCCAGGCGCTGAACTTTGCGCACGGCCGATAACGGCGCCCCATCTGGGGCGATACCAAATTTTTCCCCCCAAATCCCTTTTGTTCACCACATGTCCATCATACCATCCCTGTGTCATGCCATATCACAGCATCCTCCTGGGTGCAAAGGTGAAATGACAGAGACCACAAAATATTGCAAATCGATATTGGTCCACCCTTTGAATGTAACGCCACTGAACTAGGCCTTTAAGACTTGATTTAGCGCCCCATCATTTCTTTGAGCAGTGAGAATGAATTTTGCGTGCAGTCTAAAGCATTAGCGCCTGGCACTAATTCTCAAACTTTTCTAAAGATACCGCCCATTCCTGGGCTATAATTAATTTCTAGCCCTAACAGTTTTTAAGTAAGTATTGAGCCGGGATGGGGGTGGGGGGGTGCTGGTAGGCTTTAGGGGGAATGAAATAACAAAGGCGAAGGTCTGTGACAGAGTAGAGGACAAGAGTGATTAAATGAAAAAAGGGATGATGGTGTAATGTAAAAAGGGGGTGACAATGAGGCAAGTATAGAATAGAGGGAAAGAGGAGTTGAGGTTGAAGATCAGCCATGATCTTATTGAATGGTGGAGCAGGCTCAAGGAGCCATATGCCCTACTCCTGCTTCTAATTCTTTTGTTCTTAAAAGATGGGTCCAGAGGAGCTTTTAATGGTTACAGCAGAATAGCAGATGTGGAGGGAAACATGGAAAATCTGGCAAAGAGGTGAAGGCTCCTGTGGCCCAGGAATGTGGCGGAGAAAGATAGGTAGACCCTAGGGATGCGGACCACCTGCCAGCCGTGTACCTAAAGAGGATTCCCACCCCAAGCACTAGCCCACACCACCTACACTCCCAGTGGTGCTGGTGCAGCTGTCTTCCATTGCCAGCACCTGCTGTCTGAGAAAATTGTGGCGGTGATTAAGATCTAACATTGTTAATCTCAATGTTAAGGCCAAAAGGTTGTAAAGTGCCTAATTGAAAGATGAGGTGGTGTTTCTCAAGCTTATGTTAAGCTTCATTGGAACAGCATAGGAAGCTGAGGACAAAGTGATCAGAGTGGGAGTGGGATGGAGAAATAAAGTGACAGGCGACCAGAAGCTCAGGGTCATGCTTGCGGACTAAACGGAGGTGTTCAGCAAAGCGATCACCCAATCTGTGTTTTGTCTCCCCAATGTAGCAGAAACCGCATCGTGAGCAGAGAATACAGTATACTAAGTTGGAAGAAATACAAGCCATCTGTTCGATCTGTCCTCACTTTCAAATGATGCAGGCACTATGAATTGCTGCGTAATAAAAAAATCATTGGTATTCCCTGGATATTTGGCATTAAAATGCAGGATCACATTACTGTAGTCAGAAACCACCTGCAGATTTATGGTGTATTGTTTCTTACTGTTGCTGCCTGCATTGGGATTGCTATGTGGAGCCCTGGCGGCTGTGGCAGCAATGACAACGACGACAAAGTGCATTTATATGACACTTTTAACGGTACTTCACAGAAGTGTAAGGAAAAAATAGATGCTGAGCTGAAAAAGTAGCTATTAGGAGGAGTGACTAAAACTTTGGTCAAATTGGTGGGTTCGAAGAAAGGTCTTAAAAGAGGAGAGGGAGGTAGAGAGACAGAATGATTTAGGGAGGGAATTCCAGAACCACTAATAGTGGGACAAGGGGTGGGATTGCACAGGAGCCCAGAGTCTGAGGAATTGAGAGTTTGGGGGAGCATTGTAGCACTGGAGGATGTTACATATATAGGGCAGGACGAGACCACGGGGGATAGTCGGTTCTATCTACAATGCACTGGTCTGTTGGGAAGCCTGCCAGCTGGAAGTAGTTCAGTGTCCTCTCTAGTTGGTGTCTTGTTTCCTTGGGGAAAGTGGCAAAGGTGTTTCTCCTGGTAAACATGCCACTTGTTTTATACAGGTATGAACTGCACACTAGCTATCTGGCAGATGGCTTGGAAGAATCCTGAGGCATGGAAGCTTAATGCTGTTGTTACCTTTAGATGGGAAGAGCTGTCCTAGTCATTGAGGTCGGCCCAGAAAACCCATGGGGGGGCACATCCTGGGGGTAGTGCTGAGATGCACCCACCAAGGACCTATGCCAAAGTTCCCAGTGAAGAAAGAGATCCCTGCACTTCAATGACACTGGCAGGTACTCGCACGATTAGGGATGCATCCCATACATTGAAGAGGCCAGAAAGACAAGCCGAAGACTGGCCGTATTAGAGGGGTGGTGCTGTGTTTCCCCCTCCCCCACCTCAAATTCCTAAGTTGCCCGCACAAAGATGTGATGTGCAGAAACAATCCAACATCGACTTACATTTATACAATACCTTTACACAGATTATTGTTTTCTATGTTAAATGTAAAGCATTTTATATATGGGGAGGAGAAAAAAATAACTAGATGAAAGGCGTGAATGTTAAGCCAAGTTGCTAGATTTAAGAGAGATGACCAAAAGCTTAGTCAAAAAGATAAGTTTTGAGATGATTTTTTAAAGTGGGAAGAGAAGCAGAGACACATGGGCTAAAAATTCAGGTTTTTTGCGCCATCCGTTAACACCATGAAATGTCAAAAAAACAGCAATCAGCACTCTTCCAACAGCTGGTGGCGGCTCACGTGGTGGGTGCCATTTTGCAAGGGCCAGTAGTGCTGCTGGTAAATGTGATCGCCGGAGGGATTTAAATGAACGAGATCATGACGTCAGGGAGTGTGCAATGCTCACTTGACACCCGTTCTGCAGCATTCGTTTGCCATTCAACTTACCGGCATGTCTAAACAATGACGGAGAGCAGGCATCCAACAGCAGGAAGGAGGCTGCAGCAGCGATATTTAAAGGGATCATCAGCAATCAGTTGCACCTGACATGGTTCTGCAGTTTGAGTGGCTGTGTGCTACTTCCTGCAACTCCAACAGCTTTCTTTACTTATTTCAAGGTTCTTTGGTAACAGGGAGTGTTGTTGCAAGTGCAGAACTCTCATTATTTTTTAAAGGCTCACAGTCATGGGGGCTGTACTGGCAGTTGACCTTGCCCTCCAGGATCTACAGCAGAGGGGAAGAGGAGGAAGTGGGCCATGAGGGCTCTCAACAGGAGGTCTTATCCACCTAGGGTTTTCTGACAGCACTTCTACCTCCAATTAAATGAGGGCTTCACTTCACCAAAGAGGTGGCCACAGAACCAGACCCTGCAGCCTGAGAACTGGGCGACCATGGCTCTCCCAGTGGCAGGCAAGGTCACCGTGGCCCTCAATTTCTTCACCAGCGGATCCTTCTAGTCTGCAGCAAGAGACATAGCTAACATTTCCCAGATCGCCGTCCATCGCTGCATCCAGGTCACTGAGGCTCTCTACACCAGGAGAAAGGAATATGTTGTCTTCTTTCTGAGCAGAGAGATGCAGGACAAGCACATGTGGCTTTGCCAAGATAGCGAGCTTCCCCATGGTGCAGGGCGCCATCGACTGCACAAATATGGCTTTGCGAGCACCACATAACAATTCTGAGATCTTCCATGATTGCAAAGGCTACCACTCACTTAATGTGCAGGTTGTGTGCGACCATGCACAACAAATCCTCAATGTCAATGCCCACTATCCTGGCAGCAGACATTGTGCCTTCATCCTGCGTCAGTGCAGTATGCCAGCAATCACAGCAAACTCAAGGGTGGCTGCTCAGAGACAGCAGCCATCTGCTCTCCACCTGGCTCATGACTCCCCTCTGCAGCTCCAACACTCGTGCCCAACATTCAATGAGAGCTATGCTTCCACTAGAAACATCATCGAGCAGACCATTGGGCTACTGAAGCAACGGTTCTGCTGCATTGACCGCTCGGGAGGAGCCCTCCAGTACTTGGTGGAACGGGTGTCCCATTTCGTGGTGATCTGCTGCATGCTCCACAACTTGGCCATCATGAGGACGCAGCACTTGCCACCAGGGATTGCGCCACCAACTCAGGATGAGGATGAGGATGAGGATGGAGGCAGGCACCCAATCGTCCATCCAGACGGGCTGTCTTTGAACAGCTCATCAGACTCCGATTCAAATGAATGAAACCCCAGATCCCCGTTGCTCACCACATCCCCATCGTACCATCCCTGTCTCGTGAAATATCACAGCATTCTCCCGGGCACAAAGCTGAAATGAGAGACACCACAAAGATTCCAAACAAAATTGATAAATTTATCAATGATCTCATCACATATATTTATAATAATACTATTAACTAATCACCCTTGTGAATCTCTTAGAATCTGTCTTTCATGTGGGTTTTCCTAACCTACGAAGTGCTCCCCAAGGCCTGGCTGTAGACTGCACCACCTCGGCATGAACGATAGTCGTCTGGGCTGGCTTGCTAACAGGCAGCGGCAAGGGCAATGGCGGAGTGGCAGTGGTGGGAACAGGAATGCTGTCATCCTGAGAGAGGACAATAGGGTCCTGCTCCACTGCCACTCCCCTGGGGCAGCATCTCAGCATTTCTAGCAATCTTTTAGAGGACAGATTGCTGGGCTGTTGCAACACCCTGCAAGCCCCAGTTGATGGTGGTAAACCCAGCCATGATGAGCTTGGGTGGTTTCAAGCTGAGATTGCATGAGAGCAGTCTGAGCTTGGGTGGCATCACGCTGAGACAGCATGAGAGCAGTCTGAGCTTCGGCTGCAGCTCTAAGACGTTGGATCGCTTCTGCCTGTGCTGCAATGGAAGCTGCGACATCACCCATCATGCGTGCCATCACATCTGGGTCGCCATGGTCTCTCTGGGAGTGTACCATCATTTCCAAGCTGGGAATCCTGGGCTCTATGCTCTGCTCAGAGCCCCATGCAATGTTAGAGGGGAACTCCTCTACACTCTTTGACATTGCCAAGAGGCTCTCTGGCAGTTTTGCCATTGCACCCATCAATTCGGTGTGCATGGCCATCACCCTTCTTCTGAAGGCTTCCCCATCGAGATCATCATCTGAGTCCTGTGCAACAGAACTCATGCACGAATTCGCCCTCTGGGGAGTTGGCCCCCGAGCTATCCTTTCCCCCTGGCCTTGCTGCAGCCCATTCGTGCCCGGTGCCTCACCCTGTGCAGATTCCACTACTACACTAGCCTCTAAAGTTCACGTAGTGCCAGTTTCTGAGCTGGTGTCTGCGAGTGAAAGATGCAGTGACACTGTCTTTCCCCCCACTGCCCACCACCCCCCCCAACTCTCTGTGGTGCCCTCGGGGACAGGACAGGCTTATTGATTATCTGAAAGCAGAATGATACAAGAGTCGGGTTATGGTGAGGAGCAGAGGGAGCCGGAAATTCATGCATACAGCATGAATAACTTGAAAGTGAGAAAAGATTGTGGGCTGAGGGGGAAGTGGATGTGAGAAGTAGGATTAAGAATGAACAAACCATTATTGTCCCAAAGAGGTTTACCATGGCTAGTTGCCACGGCGTCGGCGACATGGCACCCAATGATCTGCAGTACTCACTTCTCAAGCTGGTTTAGTTGTTGAATGTCCGCCAGGCCCCCGCCGATCTGCTCCGGCTTCTGGTGATTATGTGCCACCTTGGCCTGCAAGAGAAAAAAGTGTTGAGTGAGTTTAGTGCAATGTATTTGGGTGATGTGCCTGCCATAGTTGAATAGCTGTCAGTGTGTGTGAAACGTGGATGTGAGTGTTGCAGCAGCGGTAAGGTTGTGAGGGTGAAGTGAAGCTATGATTGGGAGGTGTGAGTGGTGAGAGTGCTGGGTGTGTGGTGCATTGAGCAGTGTGTGAAGCTTGTGGTACAGATGGTGGTGTGAGGCTTTTTCTGAAGCCTTCATTCACCTTGACCTGCCATGTGAGATCGTTAAACTTCTTCCTGCAATGGGTGTGGGTCCTGGCTGTGACGTGGTCTGCAATCTCATGCTACATGTGCGTTGTGAGGGCCTCCTGCCAGTTTACTGTTACTGTTGGTACCACCTGCCTCCTCTCCACCACGAGTACCAATGCCTGTAGAGCTTCATCTGAGAACCCCTAGGCTCTCTCCCTTGGTCTAGGATCTGCCATGATGATTTCTAAATATCTCTTGCATGTCCTTAACCTTGTTCAGTTTGCTGTTGGAGCAGCTGAAAACCCAACCACCCTGACAATGAGATGCTGCAGCATTAATGCACCTCCCCTTTAAGTAGTGGAAAAAACCTGTGGCAATCATGACTGTGAATTAGACTGGCCCCGATATTGGTCCACCTGTTGAGTGTTAAGCCAATGAACATCAGTTCTAGCACTGAAATCATGACTACACTAATCTAATTGAATTTTTTGATGAAGTAACAAAGAGGATTGATGAAGGGAATGCAATGGATGTTGTCTACATGGATTTTCAGAAGGCATTTGACAAAGTACCACATAGAAGGCTGGTTAACAAAATTGAGGCTCATGTAATAGGTGGGTCGGTGGCAGCTTGGATAAGGAATTGGCTTAAGGACAGAAAACAGCGAGTTGTGGTAAATGGCTGTTTTTCAGATGGAGGATGGTAGACAGTGGTGCTCCCCCAAGGGTCAGTGCTGGGGCCACTGCTTTTTTTGATATACAGGAAGCTTTGTGCTATCCGGCACCGACGGGACCGAGCTGTTGCCGTTCCCTCAAAACTGCCGGACACTCCAGCGCTAATGTTGAAAGATACGGAAGCTTCTGAGCTCCGTATCTGTCAACAAACCCTGTTGCTTCTAAACAGTCCAAGCATCTCTGTAGCTTAGCAACAGCTTCAGCAGACCTTGACTGTTGAGGAAAAAAGCAACGAGAAAAAAAAAACCTAACAAAAACGGCACCTGATTTTTGCCGGTGGCTCGAGTATTCCGGACAGTTAGCCTTCGGATAACACAAAGTTTCCTGTATATATAAATGACCTGGATATTGGAATACAGAGTAGAATTTCTAAATTTGCTAATGACACCAAATTTGGGGGTGTGGCAAACAGTGAGGATGATACCAATCGACTGCAGCAGGACATAAAAAAGCTAGCAGAATGTGCAGACAAGTGGCAGATGGAATTTAATACAGAGAAGTGTGAGGTGATGCATTTTGGCAAAAGGAACAGGGAGAGGCAACATGCACTTAATGGCACAGTTTTAAGGAGTGTGCAGGGACAGAGGGACCTGGGAGTTAATGTGCATAGGTCCCTGAAGGTGGCGGGCCATATTGAGAGAGTGGTTAACAAAGCATATGGGATCTTGGGCTTCATAAATAGAGGTGTTGAGTACAAAAGTAGAGAAGTTATGCTGAACCTTTATAACGTGCTGGTTAGGCTACAACTGGAGTATTGTGTCCAGTTCTGGTCACCACACTTTAGGAAGGATGTGAAGGCATTTGAGGGGGTACAGAGGAGATTTACCAGAATGATTCCGGGGATGGGGGACCTTAGCTACAAGGACAGATTGGAGAAGCTGAATTTGTTTTAATTAGAGCACAGGAGGTTGAGGGGTGATTTGATAGAGGTGTACAAGATTATGACGGGTTTGGATAGGCTAGACGGGGAAAGGCTGTTCCTACTAGTTGATGGTACAAGGACTAGGGGACACAGATTTAAGGTTTTGGGCAAGAGATACAGGGGGGATGTGAGGAAAAACCTTTTTACGCAGCGAGTGGTGAGGATCTGGAACTCGCTGCCGATGGAAGTGGTGGAAGCGGAGACACTCAATGTTTTCAAGGGGAGACTGGATAGGCACTTGAGGGAAATAAACTTGCAGGGCTACGGGGATAGAGAGGGGGAATGGGACTGACTGGATTGCTCTGCAGAGAGCCGGCATGGACTTGATGGGCTGAATGGCCTCCTTCTGTGCTGTTATGACTCTATGACAATCAAATTAATGAAGACAGAGCACGAATTTTGCAAGCTAACTAGACCATTTTCAGGTGGCACAGCTCAATCTGATTTAGTCTTAACACTGCCCATTTCTTGGCTATATTCAATTTATAGGCCAGAAATTTTGAAGGAGGTAGTTATAGAGTAGGGATGAGGTGGCTGAAGGCTCTGCTACCAATGTTGGGGCAAAGGGAGGGGGGGATTGCACAAAAAGCCAGTCAGAGGGTATGGGACATAAGCATGGAGGAAGTTGCAAAGAAAGGATGGGTGTGGCCATTTATGATTTTGCAGACTGCCCCCTTTAACCGTAGCTCCATCCCTTTGAGATGCCGCAGCGAGTGCCCAGTTGTAGCACCACAGGAGTTTCCTCTCTGGTGGTGGTGGGCTCCCTCGGCAGAGTGCAGGTACAGCTGGGAGCCTGCTCTGCGTATGTAATTCACCCCCACCGAGAAAAATGGCAGAGTTGAGCTAGCAGGTGCAAGTTACCGCGTGGTCTTGTCAGCGGGCAGTAATCCTGCTCTGACCCACTTCCGGTCTCAATCTCTGGATCACAATAACACTGTTGTTACTTTCTGAGGTATTCAGAAAGTGGTAGTGTGGATTATATTTTGGTAAGTGATTATGAACCTAACTCTACATATAGTAATATTTGATTTACTGCATATAATATTTTAATGTTACTCTTACAGTTTCAGTCTGTTTCTAAAAGTGCAATAGATTTTGCATCACATTTAAAGTTTCCTTAAAGTTCCTCTTTCTTTTCTTATATCACTCTCTTCATTGTTTTCTATTATCTCTTCTTTGTTTATTCTGTTTGTTTCTGTTTTGAATACAATTTTGCCTTCATGGAGAAAAAGGCCTCAGGTTAGCTTGGATGTCCTGAACGTCCTAAGAGATGACTCAGAATGGGTTGTGATGAAGGTCTTTACACAGTTCTAAGCAATACATTGCTTTTTGCAGGCTGAGGCTAACAAAAAGCTATTCAAGAATGGGTATTTGTTGACTGCCAAAAAATACTAATTTCTTCAACTATTACCAGCTAGACTTGAAAGCCCCAAAAATTCGATGAGGCCATTTAAGCCAGAGTTGTGCTACTGAGCCGGGACTTTCCCCCCTGAAAGTGTCCAGTATTGACCCAGCCATAAATTGAGGGGTTGAATCATTTAAATATCCATTGGCCGTTCAGTAGCACAACTCCTGAGTAGCACAAGAGAAGTGTTCTGGGAAGGCTTGGAAATTAGGGGCTGGATATTAACTTGGAGGCTGTGAGAGAGCAGCAGGCTGCTTTGAGTTTGGGAAACCTGGTAGAACGGGTTTCCCTCAGGTCCTGCCAAATTTAACAATAGGACCTGTTAGCAGTTTTTGTCTCCATTTCCCGGTCGCAGCCAGCCAGATTGAGAGGCTGGCTGGCTGTTGGACGGGTAGGCCTTCGGCACCAGGCCGCAATCAGGGAGAGGAGAGGGAGGGAGGGAGAGATCGAAGGCTTCAGGGAGATCGGAAGAGTTGTGGAGGAGATCGGAGGCCTTGTGGCAGAGATTGGAAGGGTCGGGCGGGGGGAAGTTTGGAAGGGTTGGGGGTGTGTACGATCGGGCATGGGTGAAGCAGATGAACTGGACCCAGTAGGTAAGTGGAAAGGCACTTACCTTCTGGATCCAGCAGTTCTCGCCTCCCTTTAGCCACCGGTTTTCCTGAGGTCCGGAAAACCCGGCCGGGCATGGGTTAAATTTAAAATGGCAGTTAAATAGGAGGCATGCAGCCTCATTATAATATTTAAATTTCCAACCTACCTCCCTGGAGTGGGTTGATTGCCCGCCCCTCAACCCGTCGTCGTTAAAACCGGAAGTGGGCAGGTTGGAGGCGGGTTGGGGTCAGGATTCAGATTTTTAACATTTTAACAGCCCACCCGACCCAAACCCACCCGTTTTTAGAGGTTAAAATTCCCCCCTATATGTGTAGCCTTTAAAAAGTCAGGCATAGCTGATGATTACAGCAGTTGGCTGGAGGAGCAGCAGGTAAGTAGACGAGTACTTAAAGCAGATTTTACTGTCAGATAGCAATGGATAGCTTGTATATGATTTTGTGGCAGTTTTAAAGCATGTCTTCAACTGGAGGATCCTGGCAGAGGCGTCAAAGGAAGGGAGCAGGGCATTGTAGGGAGTCAGAAAAGAAGAGCCCATAATTTCAATAATACTGACCATCAGACGTTCCTGGATAAGATGTGGCAAAGGAGGGAAAGGTTGCTGGATGCACTTGGGAGGTAACCTTGGAGAAATGTCTTGTGTGCCTTGTGGAGGAAGGTGATAATGCCATAGAATTGCAGGTCATTGTTGGAAAAAATTCAATGACCTGACGAGGGCTAGCAAGGTGACAGACATGGTACTCTCACTTTTGTTACTTGGGCACCAAGGGCACCAATACACTTTTGATCCTCTAAAATTAATAGCTGCACAAATAACCCTTCATACTGCTCTGGCTCTTAAAGTATGTGTTGCTATCTCCCCTAACAGCAATTACAAGCAGAACTTTCTAACACATTCTTCAACATTAACAGATACCAGCAGGTCTATTACATAAGCTGCCTCATGCCACCAGGGAGCCATCCCACAAATAATGGCCTTCAATTCATTTACTCAGTCCTTTTACAGGAGAAATTTGTGCACAATGCCCATGAAAAGCAAGAATCCAGAAGGGGCATTCTGGATGTCAGAGAACTGATCCCCTTTGAGATGCAGGCCATGGAGCTGCTTCAGAGGCACTCTGCTCTAGGTGTGGGACATGTTGAGATTGGTGGGACAGTGCAGGTAGTAGGGGTAATTTTGACTTTGCTTCAAGACCGCTACCATTATTCCTGTGCCAAAGCAAACGGCTGTGACGTGCCTGAACGACAATCAACCTGTCGCACTCACACCCATCATAATGAAGTGTTTCAAGAGACTGGTCCTGGCTCACATCAAAGCCAGTGTTCCCGCCTCTCTTGACCAACACCAGTTTGCCTATCGTGCAAACAGATCAACGGAGGATGCAATCACAACTGCTCTACACTCCGCACTGAATCACTTAGACGGTAAAGAGACCTACATCAGAATGCTGTTTATAGACTACAGCTCAGCATTCAACACTATCGTCCCCAACAAGCTGGCCACCAAACTCCACACTCTTGGCCTGAACACTTCCCTCTGCAACTGGACCCTGGACTTCCTAACAAACAGACCCCAGTCTGTCAAATTAGGTAACCACACCTCCCCCCCCGACCCTGAACACGGGGGCCCTACAAGGATGTGTGCTGAGCCCCCTCCTCTACTCCCTCTTCACCCACGACTGTGTGGCTGTTCATGGTTCCAACACCATCATCAAGTTTGCGGATGATACCACGGTGGTAGGCCAGATCACCAACAACGATGAGTCAGCCTACAGGGAGGAGGTCCAGCATCTCGTGAAGTGGTGCGCCGATAACAACCTGGCCCTCAACATCAAGAAAACCAAAGAAATCATTGTGGACTTTAGGAAGTCTAAGAACATAAGAACATAAGAAATAGGAGCAGGAGCAGGCCAATCGGCCCCTTGAGCCTGCTCCGCCATTCAATAAGATCATGGCTGATCTGATCCTAACCGCCAATCCACTATCACAGAACCATCTCCTGAATCTAACAGAATTAGACACACGAAATAGGAGCAGGATCAGGCTACACGGCCCCTGGGCCAGCTCCGCTACCCACAGGGCCATGACCGATCCGAACCTAGAACCTAAAGGCGGAAGTCACACCCCCATCCACATCCATGGGGCTGTGGTGGAAAGGGTGGACAGCTTTAAGTTCCTTGGAGTCCACATCACGGAAGACCTCTCCTGGTCCCTCAATACCTCCTCTCTGGTAAAGAAGGCCCAGCAGCACCTATATTTCCGAAGGAGGCTGAAGGGATGTAACCTGTCACCCCTGATCCTCTCTAACTTTTACCGCTGCACAATAGAGAGCATCCTGACGAACTGTATCACAGTATGGTATGGCAGCTGTAGCTACTATGACCGGAAAGCCCTGCAGCGGGTAGTCAAAACTGCCCAACGCATTACCGGCACCCGGCTACCAACCATAGAGCACATATACCAGAAACGCTGTTTACGGAGGTCACGGACCATCATCAAAGACCCTACCCACCCCAGCCACAGTCTGTTCGCCCTCCTGCCATCTGGGAGACGCTACAGATGCATTCGCACCCGAACGACCAGATTTAGGAACAGCTTCTTTCCCAGGGCTGTCATCCTACTGAACTCTACAAATAAACTCTAAAGCCTGCACATCTGCCAATGCACTTTATTATGTTTATGTTAATGTATTACAAGTCAAATGAATGTTGAATGTTTAAATGTCTTAATCTAAATGTACACTCTCGGGAGCCGCAAGCCTATATTTCGTTGTACTGCACTTGTGCACTAACAATGAAAATAAAGTTGATTATTATTATTATTATTATTAATAAAGCAGGTGATATCGATTCAAACATCAATGGAAAAGAAAATCGTGAGAGATGTATAATGGGGGGCTGAATCGATATTACCCGTTTTACTCTATCATCCAAAATTAAAATTACTCCCAGTGGGTGCACACCTTCACAGTTGCCATGGCACCCTGTAAAGGCACACACACAGCCAAAAACCTCCAGCCCTTTTTCTGTCTCTTAATCCCAAGGGGGTGATGTTCACCCATTCTTGGCTTGTAGCCTCCTTTCCTGCAGATCACAGCAGCTGGGGGCAGAGGATGATGAAAAGGAGGATAATCATGTGATAAAAAAAAAGAAAGACTTGCATTTATATAACGCCTCTCACGACCACCGGATGTCTCAAAGCGCTTTACAGCCAATGAAGTACTTTTGAAGTGGAGTCACTGTTGTAATGTGGGAAATGCGGCAGCCAATTTGCATACAGCAAGGTCCCACAAACAGCAATGTGCTAATGACCAGATAATGGGGGAGAAATTGGGTGGAGCCGCAAACGGGGCGCCAAGCTCGCCTGGGCGCCAGATTTTGTGCTGCGATCGGAGCAGCAGTGATTGCCGGAAATTCAGCTTGAGCGCCCCAAGAGGGACACGGGGCGAGACTCGAGGTGCTCCGCGTCCCTCTTAGGGCGCTGAGCTGAATATCGCAGCGCAACGTGCCGCAGCGCCACACGCTGCGGCACGGCTCGTTGCGGTACTGCAGGCCTTCCTCCCATTCTTAAGGGGGAGGGGCCTGCACCAGCGCGATGAGCGATCGCGAGTGCTGGCAAAAGAGCCCGGCACAGAGGAGAAGTGCCGGGCTCTCGGAAAACAGCCGGCAATGCCGCGGGGGGAGAACAGGAGGCCAGGGACGGAGGTGCTGGCAGGCGGCCGCCAGAAAAAACGGCCGCCCCGCACCTCCACCTTAATTTGCGCCACTGCCGCCACAGGTAGGTCCCGTGAACCGGGCGTGATTAGCAAACGGCGCTACGGAGGCGGTTGCTGCCAAATATCGTGATTGGGGCGGTAGCAGGGCGCTGTGCACACCGATGACGTCATCGGTGGCGGCGCAGCGCAACAGGCTAACGCCGCCATTAGCGCCCCAGCTAAATATCGCGGGAGGCATGGCCAGTGGCGCTAAAGCCACTGAGTGCCCTCTTTAGGCGCTAACTGGTGGCGCAGCCCACCGAATTTCTCCCCCAATCTGTTTTTGTTATGTTGGTTGAGGGATAAATATTGACCAGGACACTGGGGATAACTCCCTTGCTCTTCTTTGAAATAGTGCCATGGGATCTTTTACGTCCACCTGAGAGAGCAGACAGGACCTCGGTTTGATGTCTCATCCGAAAGACTGCACCTTCGACAGTGCAGCACTCCCTCTGCACTGCACTGGAGTGTCAACCTAGCTTTATGTGCTCAAGTCCCTGTAGTGGGACTTGAATCCACAACCTTCTTAAGAGGAGGATCAAGAGGGAAGAAAAGTCTCCCTCATGGAGTGTGATAACGATGATGATGGCAGTGCGGTTGATGATGTGGAAGAACTGTATGTTGATAACAAGGCTGTACAGAAATCACAAAAGTAAGATTCTATCCCATATTCCTCTGCACAACCTGCTCAATCTCTACTCCTGCGTCACTTGCTTTCTCACATCTATGGACCAGCTCAGATACTTTCAACAGTATCAGTGAGGATGTGGCACTGGGTGATTCACAGAGCACAAGGGAACTGGAGGATTGGGGATTGATTAGGATATGCCACCTTTCAAACAAAGGCAAAGGAGAAGGCTGCAAATGGCTTTGGAGTTGTGGGTCCCACATTGTCTGAAACGTACCTGAGGTCAGTCTGCAAGGATGTGTGACAATCTACAGCTGGGACCCTGGAGTCTACACCCCTCATTTGTGGGACCATTATAGAAGCTTTTTCTTTGATGCAGATCATTGGAACCAGTAACAATGCTACTCCCTACCTCAGAAGTGGCTGAAGACCAATGAGGATGCTTCTTCCTCTGTGGAAATACGGACTGAAACTCTGGTGATAGTAAGCATCCTGCATACCGGCTTTTCGATTCAGGATCCAGTAGAATGGTGACAGATGTAGGCAACTTTAATGAAGCTACTGTTTCTCAGGATAACAGTGCAATCCAGGCTGTTCCCCTCAGTACCGCACAGGTGGCACATAGGAAGTGATGTCAGGTTGCCCAAGCACAGGCTCCAGAGATGTAGACAATGTTGGCTCCCTGCCAGCAGCAAGGTCTCCTCTTCCTCTTTGATGAAGTTTACTCTTCTAACACAGTGCTCCTTACTTAGGTCTTCTTAGGATCTGCAAGTTCTTTGGTGGGGGAGGTAATTTCTTATTGGGCACATTATCCTCGGAAGTTGCCTCATTCTCCTTTTCTTCATCCTGCACTGCTCCTCCTCCTTCACTTCCATTGTAATAATTGCATATAAAGGAATACCCATTGGGAATACCTTCTCTCTGTGGGCGGGGGCAAAAATTTCCTAATGGTCTCAGAGACCCTCAGGATGGCCGAGTACATCCATCTCAATCCAGACACAAGGCATAAAAAGAAACACTTTAAAAGCTCTTTGTAACTCCAGCAACCTTACATAAAAATTTCTTCAGGCTCCAAAGTAAAACATTTCTGCCAATAGCAACTGATACTGGCCACAGGTATAACTCTTTTACTTAATTCTAAGTTACCTTTGGTGCAATGGGAGCTCAAGTTACAGGACTTTGGCACTCCAATGCTGTTACTGCTCATTTTAATATTTAGTCATAAGCTCCCAGCAGCATCAACGAGTGTACACATGGAAGGCCTCAGCTCGGGTCACTGGAGATGAATCTCGCCCCAGAAGCCACCCAAAAAATTGCAGGTAGCTGATTTTATGCTAGAAACTTGCAAAAATGGCGAGTACCTTTGGAGCTGTGTTATCTATTCATGTCCAACCTAATGGGGGGAAGGTTTCCTCTGTACAAATTATAATGAAGTCATATGGGGAATTTCCATGGGGTCTTTCGCCGTCTGTCGAGGGAGAAGAAACTAGGAAATTAACTTTCATAAATCTGTTTATAAAGAATGGATTCATGATTTTGCTACTTAAAAAGGTACATTTTGCAAGGCTCTGCCGGCAGTGTAGGGGCTGGGAAATCAGGCACCTGATTCAAGACCAGCAATTTTGGCTTCAAAAATGGGGCTGTGCTACCACTATGTGCCAGTCTCGTTGGTTGGAATTTTAATTTGGAGGTGAGTAGGGAGCGAAGGGACTGAAAAGTGGTCGGGAAACACGGGAGAAGAGGTTTCCCTCGGGCCCTGCTGAATTTAATGGCAGGGACTGATTAACATTTTGATTCTCTGTTTCCTGCCTGCAGCCAGCCAGCTGGCTGTTGGGCGGATAGGCCTGCGGCACCAGGCTGCAGAGAGGAGGGAGGGAATTTGTGGGGGACTGGATCATTGGCGAGGTTGGGGGCTGGATTGTTGGAGGGAAGGTTGGGGCCAAGATCATTGAGGGATGGTTGGGGGCAAGATCATTGGAGGGGAGGTCGGGGGTCATATCATTGGAGGGGAGGTCAGGGGCCAGACCGTTGGAGGAGAGATCAGGGGCTGGAGGTTGAACGGGGGGTCGGAGGCTGAGGCAGGTGGGGGAGAGGGTGGTTGGAAGACCAGAGGAGCAATTGGAAATCGGAGGCCTTGGGGGGGGTGGCGGGGGGTTGGAGGGCGATCGGGAGGGTGGAGGCGTCCAATTGTGGGGGGTTTGGTGAGGCAGGAACACTGGATCCAGCAGGTAAGTGGATAGGCACTTACCTCCTGGATCCAGCAGTCCTTGCCTTTCTTGAACTGTCGGGGTCGTGAGGCCTGGGAAACCTGGCCAGCCAGAGTTAAATTTAAAATGGAACTTCCAAATGAGGCAGGAAGCCTCATTATAATATTTAAAATATCAACCCGTTCCCTGGGAGCGGGTTGGCTGCACGTTCTTAAAACTGGAAGTGGCCGGGCTGGATTCGGGATTCAGATTTTTAACTCTTTAACCTCCCACCCGCCTCAAATCCACCTGTTTTTTGGGGTTAAAAAATGGCCCATTATATTGAATAATTATTTAAACATGGTTTCTTGTTGGAATTTCCAATGCATAGCTAGGGACCACTTTCACATTTCAGTTGAACTTTTCAGGGATTTTGGAGTCTGGTCTACTTCTTAAAGGTAAGTCAAGATCCTGTTGTGTGAAAAAGTGCTTTTTGTGTTTCCAAAGATTTATGGCGCAAGTAACATTTGTGCCACACAGGTGCCAGGCAATGACTATCTCCAACAAGAGACAGTCCTTTGACATTGAATGGGATTATCCTGGGAGTCACCATTGACCAAAAACATAACTGGACCAGCCACGTAAATACTGTGGCTACAAGAGCAGATATTCTGCGGCGAGTGACTCACTTCCTGGCTCCCCAAAGCCTTTCCACCATCTACAAGGCACAAGTCAGGAGTGTGATGGAATACTCTCCCCTTGCCTGGATGAGTGCCGCTCTGCTTGATTGGCACCCCATCCACCACCTTAAACATTCACTCCCTGCACCACCGGCGTACCGTGGCTGCAGTATGTACCATCTACAAGATGCACTGCAGCAACTTGCCAAGTCTTCTTCGACAGCAACTCCCAAACCTGCGACCTCTACCACCCATCACCTCTAAGTTCCCTTCCAAATTACACACCATCCTGACTTGGAAATTTATTGCTGTTCATTCATCGTCGTTGGGTCATAATCCTGGGACTCCCTCCCTAACAGCACTGTGGGAGTACCTTCACCACAAGGACTGCAGCGGTTCAAGAAGGCAGCTCACCATCACCTTCTCAAGGGCAATTAAGGATGGGCAATAAATGTTGGCCTTGCCAGTGACGCCCACATCTCATGAACAAACAAAATAAACTTGCTGTTTGTATTGGTTGCTTTTCTTGGGAACTCTGCCATTTTTGCATGTTGTTCTTTTTGTTAATGCTTTTCCTTACTGTTCTTTATTGCTGCTAGCATTTAAATAGATCCATACAAAGTACAGGAGGCATACTAAAAATATTTAAAGACCAGACCCTGATCGACCCTACTACATCAATAACTAGCAGTCCACGGTTTCTGCATTTTTGCACAGAGAAGCAACACTGTGCAGAGGGGAGAAGTTAATGGCTCTTTGGACACCAGAGCTAACTTCTGTTCCGAACTCAAAGTTAATCCTGTTTCTATCTCAGATTTGTTTGAACCTGGTACTTCAGTTTCTGAAGTCTGAATGGAGTCAAACTCATGTATGTGTTCATGATCAAGTGGTTCAAGATCACGTCTTGGTTCATCTCTAGCAGAGATCATTTGATCTACATGACCACTTCAGATTTTGTCACCAATTTCAACCAAATATCTCTTGGTTCCACCAATCTCTACCCTGGTTCCTATATCCCACTTGTGTGAACTCGACTTGCCAGGGGGACTGAGAACATGAATGTTAAATCCGTGAATCTTAAGGTGTGGTGTTCTTCAATAAATAGACGGAGACTGCAGATTAACAATCAACAGGTGTTTACTGGATGAGGGTAGTCTAAAAGCTAACAGTACAGATCCCTACACAGGGTTTATATACAGGTGTGGTCACTGCCGGTACTACAGTATACAGGAGCTGTAAAAGTAGTTCTCCTCTTAAAGGTACATACACTACAATTCCTCCCCTTTTAGATTAACAGTACCATAACATTCATTTAACAGTTAACACTTTTAACATGCACATTATCTGAAATGGTCCATTTATAAATTCAGTCTTTGGGGCGGCTTCCTGATCCTTTCTGGATAGCGCCTTTCCTGAGTGTCTTGCTCTTGGTGTGGAGGCGATTCTGGCCCCCTGTCGTCAGTTAGTTCATCAGCTTCCGATGCTACTGCTTGGTGTGGAGGCGATTCTGGCCCCCTGCCGCCGGTTAGTTCATCAGCTTCCGATGCTACTGTTTCTGGGGTAGATGCTACCGGTATGTCAGGTTCATCACCAGGTACGCGAGACATGGGGTTGACTCGTTCCTGTGACGCTAGGATCTGGTCGACATGGCATCTCACAATGTTCTCCCCAACATCCACTGTGTACATTAGTGGCCCCTGCCGTGTGCATATCGTTCCGGGTTGCCATTTCTCTGTTCGGTAGTCGCGGGCCAAGACTGGTTGTCCTACATTGAAGCTCCTTGTCGGCTTCTCATTGATGTGCTGGAATCGCTTATTCTCAACATTTCTTCGCACATTTGGTCTGAGCAAATCCAGACGAGATCTCAACCTTCGGTTAAAGAACATCATGGCCGGGGTCTGGTTGGTAACTGCATGTGTCGCATTTCTGTAGGCTAACAGGAAATTGTCCACCTTATGCTGCAGTGGAATGTCGTCATCGCACATGGCCCTTACTGCCTTTTTAAAGGTTTGTACGAACCTCTCAGCCAATCCATTTGTGGCTGGATGATACGGGGCGGATGTGTAATGCCTTACCCCATTCCTTCTCATAAATTTCCGAAACTCTTCGGACACAAACTGTGGTCCGTTATCAGAGCAAATCTGCTGTGGCAAGCTGTTCCTGGCAAATATGGTCCGTAGGACTGCAATCGTTTTCTCCGTAGTGGTGGAGGACATTTTAATCACCTCAGGCCATTTTGAGTGCGCATCCACTGCTATTAAGAACATTGAGTCCATGAATGGACCAGCAAAATCAATAATGCACCCGTTGCCATGGAGAGGAGGGCCACTCCCATGGGTGTAGAGGGGCATGTGGTGGTGCATTTTGGACCTTCTGGCATCCTGAGCAGCTCTTTGTTAGGTCCTCGATTTGTTGATCGATCCCTGGCCACCACACATAAGTCCTAGCAAGGCTTTTCATTTTCACCCCTCCCAGATGGCCTTCGTGAAGCTCATTGAGCACTCTCTCCCTTAACTTGGGTGGAATTACCACTCGGGATCCACACATCACTGTCCCCTGGCATACTGACAGCTGTTCTCTTCTGGATGAGAATGCTGGCAACAGGGAGTCGCCATGTGTTGGCCATCCCCTCACCGTCAAATCATATATCCGAGACAGTGTCGGATCATTTCGGGTTTCCTTCTCTATATCCGCGTTCGACAGGGTCCACTGCTGGTACTTCCTCCGCAGTAGGCAGTGGCAGGCGTGATAGCCCATCAGCGTTTCCATGCTGTTTCGTGCCCTTATACTCTATTTCATATTAGTTCGCCCCTAGAAAAAGGGACCATCTTTGTAGCCGTTGTGCAGTCATCACCGGAACGCCCTTCTTTGGATTAAAGATGGAGACAAGTGGTTGGTGGTCAGTCAGCAAGGTGAACTTCTGCCCGTGCAGATAGTGGTTGAACTTTTTCACTCCCCATACTAGGCTGAGGGCCTCCCTGTCAATCTGGGCATAGTTGCGCTCGGCTGAGGTTAGTGACCGAGACGCAAAGGCTACTGGCCTCTCCAACCTGTCTGGAAATTTGTGCGATAGCACCGCTCCAATACCATAGGGTGATGCATCACACGCCAACCGAATTGGTAGTGCTAGGTTGAAATGAGCCAGCACCTCTTTTGATGTGATCAATCCTTTGCACTTCTGGAAAGCTCGTTTACATTCGTCATTCCACTTCCATGGTACCTCCGTTTGCAGTAGGGTGTTCAGTGGGTGTAATACTGTAGACAAATTTGGTAAGAACTTATGGTAGTAGTTCACCAGCCTGAGGAACGACCTCAGTTGTGACACATTTTCTGGTGCTGGAGCCTTGACTACTGCCTCAATCTTTTCAGGGGACTTATGTAACCCCTCTTCATCAATAACGTGGCCACAATACGAGATCTGCTTCTGGAAAAACTCGCATTTGTGGCGATTAGCTCGTAGCCCATATTCCTTCAATCTAGTGAGCACCTGCTCCAGGTTGGCGAGGTGATCACTGTCATTTTCGCCCGTGACCAGGATGTCGTCCAAATAACACTGGGTCCCTGGAATCCCTTGCAGGACTTGATCCATTGCCCTTTGCCAAATAGCCGGAGCTGATGCTACCCCGAACACCAGCCGATTGTATTGGTAGAGACCTTTGTGAGTGTTGATCATGAGGTATTGTTTCGAGGCTTCTTCTACCTCCATTTGCAGGTACGCCTGGGCCAGATCAATCTTAGTGAAGTGTTTTCCTCCAGATAGCGAGGCGAAATTATCTTCAATCCGCGGAAGCGGATATTGTACAGTGTGAAGGACTGGGTTCACTGTCACCTTAAAGTCCCCACAGATGCGAACCTTCTTTGGTTCCCCAGGCGTATTACTCAACGACCTCTTCATTACAGGAACGATGGGTGTAGCCCACTCGCTCCAGTCCACTTTGGACAGTACTCCTGAACGTTCCAAACCTTCCAGCTCTGCTTCGACGGCTGGGCGTATCGCATAAGGCACCGGTCTGGCCTTAAAAACTTTGGGCTTGCATTTTACTCTATTTTAATCATCGCTGTTATGCCTTTCAGTGTTCCGAGTCCCTCCTGGAACACTTCTTGTGCGTCATTTAGCATTTTTGACAGTCGTCCAGGTGTGACGTCGTCATCCTTTTTGGCCTCTACCGTCAGTGCCTGTATGGAATGCCAATCTAATTGTATCTTCTGGATCCATTCACGTCCTAGTAGTGGTGGTCCTCCATCTGGCAATATATATGGGTCCATTTTTGGTGTTTCCTGGGCGTTGTATATCACGTTCACCCTTATTTTTCCTTTGGGGTAGACTTTTTGCCCCGTGTATGTCTTCAAGACAATTTCTGTATCTCTCAAGGGTATATGTGAGAATAGCCGCTTGTAGTCCCTTCGGTTTATGACTGTTAGGGCTGATCCTGTGTCCAATTCCATTTTCACTTGGACTCCATCTATCTTGAGCGTGACCCAGATAGTTTGGTGATCCTCCATTTTGATTACATTATGTAGTTTCAGACAACCCAGCTCCTTGCTTCCGGAGTCTGTATCACTTTTCTGTTCGTCTGAACTACTCTCCGTCACCTTATGTACCTTTTTGAGCTTCTCCTGTGGAGATTTCTTGCTGCTGGTTTTCTTCCCCGACCTGCAGACTCTTGCTATGTGTCCTGCTTTCCCACACTGTCTGCACACTTGGTCCTTGAACCAACAATCCTTCTGGTCGTGTGTTGTTCTGCTGCAGCGATAACACTTCCCTGCTCCATATGACATTTCATTGGTGCCATATTCTTGCGGTCTCCGTTGTATCTCTGCAGCGCCCCGTGCGGCTGCTTCGTGTGATACTGCCATGCTGAAAGCCTTGTCCAGCGTAAGATCCTTTTCTGATCGAAGCTGTTTCTGGGTTCCCTCACTTTGAAGCCCACACACAAACTTATCCCTTAACCTATCTGCTAGTCCCATTCCAAACTGGCAGTGTTTCGATAGCTTGCGCAGTTCCGTTAAATACTTAGCATTACTTTCGTCTTTATGCTGGTTCCTTTTGTGAAACTTAAATCTTTCTGCTATCAGCAGCGGTGTGGGGTTTAAGTGGTCCTGTAGGATTTCCACTATGCTTTCGAAATCCTTATCCACTGGCTTCTCCGGGGTTATTAGGTTTCGCAGTAAGCCATATGTTTTTGCACCCATGGAATTCAACAAAACCTGTGCTTTCCTGGCATCTGGCACTTCATTCGCCTTGCAGTACAACTCAATGCATTCCACATATGTCGCCCAATCTTCGACTTCATTGTCGAACGCTGTGACACTGCCACTCTTCGGCATCCCTGGGTGTGGTTAGACTGGCTAAAATGGCGTCTCCCGTGCTCTCCCTTCTTCTCTGCTGGCTCAAAATGGCGTCTCCCGCGCTTCCCTTTCTTCCCGCGCTCACCCTTCTTCTCCACTGCGGCTTCAAAAATGGCGTCTCCTGCGCTCTCCCTTCTTCTCCGCGGCTCAAATGGCGTCTCCCGCGCTTCCTTTCTTCCCCCGCAGACGCTGCTCAGCCCTTGAGCCCTGGCTGCGCTCTGTGCGTTCTTCTGTGCGCCTCTCTCGTTGCCGCCGCTCGGTCCTGAACCCCGGCTGTGCTTTACCCTCTCTTTCTTTTTGTTTTCCGTCGACACCGCTCGGTCTTCAACCCCCGGCTGCGCCCTGTGCGCTTTACCCTCTCTCTTACCCCGTCGACGCTGCTCGGCCTTTTCTGTGCCGTCGGTCGGCTCCAGCCGTCGCTGTCCGGGAAGGGTCTGCACTGTACCTGTTGCCAGCCTGTTGATGGATCGTCGTGGCTGGAGAACCAAGCCCAGCTCTCAACGGCCTCCCCTGCGATGCTCACTCTCTGCCGGATGACTGGGCGGTTTCTCGTGGTCGATGCCTGTGCTTCTGGCCTCGACTTTCTTCCACTGTCCTCCAGGAGCGAATCCCTGGGAGGAAATGCAGAGTTGCAGGTAGGTTCAAATCGACCTCGTCGCCACTGTTAAATCCGTGAATCTTAAGGTATGGTGTTCTTCAATAAATAGACGGAGACTGCAGATTAACAATCAACAGGTGTTTACTGGATGAGGGTAGTCTAAAAACTAACAGTACAGATCCCTACACAGGGTTTATATACAGGTGTGGTCACTGCCAGTACTACAGTATACAGGAGCTGTAAAAGTAGTTCTCCTCTTAAAGGTACATACACTACAATGAACACACTCATTTTGTCTGAAACTGCGTACTTTCTGATTGCTGTCATAATGTTTCTGACTCAACTGTTTCTGTTCAACTCTTGAGGCCAAATTTGGTTGAACAAGACCCAATCATGTTCTCAATCTCCTCTTCATCAAGAGCTCTGCTGGAGTATGTCCCATTGTAGTGTGTGGAGTAGTTCTGTACTTCAGCAAGAAATTTGCCAAATGTTGCTTCATGCTGAGTCCCGAACAACCTTGCTTTTTGAGAGCTTCTTTCACTATTCTGACTGACCTTTCGGCTGCTCCGTTTGAAGCTGGATGATATGGTGGAATGAGAGTTGATACCCATTCCATTTTGTGAAGTCTTGGAATAGAGTAGAACATAACTGAGGGTCATTGTCAGAAACAAGCTCTTCAGGTAAGCCATGACATGCGAAGATAGACCTCAACTCATCTATGGTACATTCAGTTGTAATATTTGATTCCATGTGTTTCTCTTCAATCCACTTTTAGTGACTATCTACAAGAACCAGGAAATAATCATTTGCTTTCTCACAAAAGTCTACATGTACTCTCTGAAAAGGTCTACTTGGCCCTGACCAGGGTTGTAGTGGAGTTTTGGGTGGTTTGTTTCTGCAATTTTGGCAAACGCTGCATTTGCTGACAAGTGATTCAGGACCAATCCAGGCCAGTAAACAAAGTTTCTTGCAATTGATTTCATACTGATGATCCCTAGATGTTCAGTATGAAGTTTGGCCAGAAGTCTATCTCTCAAAGAAGTAGGTATCACCACTCTGTTTCCCCACTTGATACAACCTTGTTCACAAGACAATTCAGTCCGACGGTTATGGAATGGTTTCAAATTTGTGTCCAGACACTGATCAGTCCATCCATTCAAGATGTTTTCATACACTCTTTTCAGCACTGAGTCCTTTTCAGTCTCATTTGCAATATCAGTTGCATTCACTGGAAAGTCTTTGTCAACTTTGTCCAAAGATGTGCGGGTTAGGTTGATTGGCTATGATAAAATTGACCCTTAGTGTTAGGGGGATTAAATACGTGGGGTTACGGGGATAGGGGTGGGATATGTGTTGGTGTAGGGGTTACGGGGATCGGGTGGGATATGTGTCGGTGCAGGCTCGATGGGCCGAAATGGCCTCTATCTGCACTGTGGGGTTTCTGTGATTCTGTGAACTGCACCTAGCGTGAAAATCTTACCTTTACTCCCAACACGAGTCTTCATGTGGCAACCTGGACAAGGCATCTGCAATTGCATTTTGCCTTGAAGTGTGATATGAAGGAATAATTACTAGTCCTAGCCCCTTTAGGGCTATCCCGGATCAAACGTATTCCTCAGATATTCACTTTCAACTAAAGTTTGAGGTAGCTGAATCCTAAAGATGCTTAATTGTGTCTAAAGGTCCGGACTATCTCTCCCTAAAGGAAAGGAACAACCTGAAAATGTTGCTGTCCGCCAGATAGCACTTTTAATAAGTTTAGCTAGACTGTAACGTTCCGGATATTGTGAGGGTCCGGAAAACTCCCTCAGAATTCTGTAACTCTTCACCAAAGAGTGTACAGGGATTGAGTTCGCGAGTTTGATACAGAAGTATTATGTGAGCCAATTCTAAAAATATATAGATTTATTAAAGAACCGACATATAATTTACAGTTGGTGAGTCAATCGTAACATTAACATTTCCATAAAAAGAAAGCTTACAATTCTATTATCAGAGAACCTACTCTCAAATCTTAACTTCGCTACAGTTTTACAGTTCTTAGTTTTATTCAGGATATCCACCAAAATCAAATACAGTACCATTGATCCCTGAGTTACAAAGAGTTGGAGACTTACAGAGCTGGCTCTGAAGCCGAGAATCACTTTGCCCCTTTAAGCAAGTCTACTATCCCATTTGAGAGTTCAAGATTTATACCCTTTTCCAGTGGTATTTACTTTAAGGTTTTCTGCTGATGTAAGTTAATTATCTCTAGTCATTTTTCTGCTGACCCCTGCAATTCTTAGTCACCTCAGCTGGTAGCACTACAAAACCATGTCTCTCCTCTAGGTGTTCTAAATTTATCATAAAAAACGGTGTAACAGCAGGTGCGCTTTACTTGGTATCATTTTTATGAAGGCAGATGTTTGTTACTTTTATGTGCTCCTTTACAAGGTGTAAATTAGAACACCTTATACAGGGTGAACTATTGTCTTGTACCCAAAGGTTCAGACTGTCAGGAGCCTTTAACCTTCTGTTTCAATAAGGTTATTGATTCACTGTCAACAACTTATCTTATCTCTATAGCCAGAATGCTATCACAGCTTTTTCATAGTTAGGTTTCTAGATTTCCAGACCCAGGCTGTCATGTTTTAATAAGGCCAGAATTCTTTCATAGAATGGTGTATTTTTCTGAATAGGTTATATGGCTTATTCCTTCACAGATATTCAATTGTGTAGTCATATTGTGACAACAACACTGTCCAATGTTGTATTCTTGATGCAGCCATTACAGGGATGGCAGATTTGGGCCCCAATATTGCTAGGAACTTTCTGCTGATCAGGAACTGTTGGATTTCTTGATTCCAACATTATGGCAAGTGCTTCCTTTTCAATTTACGTGTAGTTTATTTTGCTCTTTGTGAGGGTTTGCAATGCGAACGTGATTGGTTTCTCATGGCCATCAGTCATTACATGGCTTATGACAGCTCTCACACCATAGCGAGAAGCATCATACACTAACTCAAGCTCATGCTCTGTATACTAGTGCACAAGTAGAGCATCACTAGAGAGATTATTGTTATTTCAGATTTCCAGCATCCGCACACTTTAATTCACTGCTTCACTCCCGCTCTGATCTCTCTGACCTCAGCCTATTACATTGTTCCAATGAAGCTCAACGTAAGCTCGAGGAACAGCACCTCATCTTTCGATTAGGCATTTTCCAGCCTGCCGGACTCAACATCAAGTTCAACAATTTCAGATAATTATCCCTGCCCCCATTTTTCATGCAGTATGATTTTTGCCACTCCCATTTGCAACATTTTATCTTTCCTGCCTCTTACAAAAGCACAGGATGTTCTTTCAATTCCTTCCTCCCCTCCTAACCCCCCCCCCCCATCTCTGCACCTGCTTAATATCTGTTACATCTCCAGCTTTTTCCAGTTCTGATGAAGGTCCCAGACCTGAAACGTTAACTCTGTTTCTCTCTCCATGGATGCTGCCTGGCCTGCTGAGTATTTCCAGCATTTTCTGTTGCTCATGCAACGGAGCTAACATGTTCGCTAACTTAGGTAAGAAACGTGCGTAGTACTGAACCATTCCAAGGAAAGGTGTTAACTCAGACACGTTCTGTGGCTTTGGAGTATTGATGACAGCATCAACCTTTTTCTTAACTGGTTGCCAGCCATTTGCATCAACTTTCAGACCAAGGTACACAACCTTGGGCTGCAGAAAAGCACATTTGCTCCTTTTCAGTTTGACATTTTGGGAATTCAACCTTTGAAGCACTAACTCTAACACTTCTAGATTTTCTTCCTCGCTGCTTGTTGCGATCAGCACATCATCTTGATTGCATAAGCAATTTGGAATTCCTTGCAAAATCTTATCCATCACACCCTGGAAGATTTTGGGGGAGGACTTTACACCATACGGCAGCTTGGTGTATGAGTACAGTTCCTTGTGTGTGTTGATAGTGAGATACTGTTGATTCTCTTTGTCAACATTCAGCTGCATGTTAGCATACAAATCGTGCATGGAGGTAACGGGTGCTGCTCATCGTCAACTGCTTAGTTGTTAGTAACTTTGTAGTCACCGCACAAGCATACAGTTTTGTCTGCTTTGGGCACTACGACAATCGGGGTAGCCCATTCACTGTCTGTTTCTCTAGCTCTTCCTTCACCTGACTTTTCAATGCATAGGGGACCAGCCTTGCCTTACAATTGACAGGCTTCGAGTTGTATTGATGCGGATATGCGCCTCATACCCAGTGATGCCCTCATAACTGTCTGAGAACATGCTTTTATACTTGTTCAGCATTGTGTCGAGTCACTTCTTTGAAGCATTTACACTGAAGACGTTTTTCCAGTCTAGTTTTAACTTTCTCAACCAGTCTTTGCCCATGAGGGTTGGCCTGTTGTGGTAGCTCGCTACAATAATAGGCAGCTTTACTGACTGGCCATTGTGCTGAACTGTATGTTCCATTTGTCCACATGTCTCTAGGATTTCTCATGAGTAGGTTTTTAACTCTACAGTACTCTTTGTAAGTGGTATTTGATTAAACTTACTCTCATATGTGTCCTTACTCATGATAGAGCAGTCCGCCGCTGTGTCGATACACACATCAATACACATATTGGTCATTGATCAAAGGTTTTGTACGGGAATGTTTCTCACGACTGCTAGCATTGCCACTAGTGGCATAGATACTGTAGATGCCTAGTTCTTCAACATCAGGTGTGTTCACTTCAATATTGTGAATTCCTCCCTTTTGTTGTCACCGCTTTGCATTGCCACTAGAATGGTTCTTACTTCCTGCTTTCAATCTAGCTCTGCAAGCTGTTGAAATATGGCCTTGCTTCTGGCAGTGAAAACACTTCACATTTCTGTATTGGCAGAACTTTGGTGAGTGATTTCCATTGCAGCATTTACAATTCACTGAACTGCTCTCACCGACATGCTTTTGACTTGGCCTCACATCTTTAGGTTTGATGGTAGCTTTGTGACTGTAGACCTCAGCTGCACTAGACACTTGAGTTGGACGGAGCATCCTAGCATTCTTGGACGCCATCTCCATAGATAGGGCAATTTTGCATGCTATGTCAAACGTTAGGTTTGGAGTGTTCAGTAATTTGGACTGGGGGGCGCTCATCCACCAGTCCACACACAAACTTATCTCGCAACGCACAATCCAAAAATGTGCCGAAGTTACAATACAAAGACAGATTCTTAAGAGCTAAAACGTGGTCACTGATGGTTTCACTTTCTTTTTGGTTTCTGGTACCAAACTTATAGCACTTTGCTATTTCTAACGGCTTTGGGTTGAAATGGTCCTCAAGTTTCTTTACAATGTCTTCAAATGACACATCTTTCACTTTCCCTGGCACAAGTAGATTTGTCAACATTCCGTAAACATCTGGCCTGATCGCTGTTAGAAAAATTGCTTTTTTGCATTCATGAATTACTTTATTTTGAGCTTGAACATTCTCATCTGCACCTTTGGTCTCAATGTTATTGGCCTTAAAAAACATCTCCATCCGCTCAATGTAAGAACTGAATGGTTTGTGAGCTCGGTCATACATGCCGAGGCTTCCGATGAATCCCGTAGTCCTGATCCTGTCGAATGGTGACTCAGCATGCTACCTGTGTACCTGTGAGAATCAATGCTGCTGTTGCTGTGTATACATACACATGAAGGCGAAGCACAGACGATTCTGTATCAGCGTTAAGAGTAAAACATCGCAGAAGTTCAGTTTAGGTGTCACAAATTCAACTTAAACTTAAACACTTGAAGGTTGAACACTGTTTCCTTCCATGATCCATAAAAATGGCTTTGGTATCCCATTTTGTTGCCAAAAATGTAATATATGTGGGTAGAACAAATGAAGGACAAAGACATAATGAGCAGCTAGTCAGGGTGCTTGTTCACTAGGCCAGAGCGAACTGAGCATGCTCATACTAAACTATGTGACAAACCATGTGACAATACATTACAGTAATCTATCCCTTCTCGACCTTCTGGATCTGTCTGCAGCTTTTGACATGGCTGACGACAAAATTCTGCTCCAACGCCTCTCCACTGTCATCCAGCTGGATGGAACTGCACTCACCTGGTTTCATTCCTATCTTTCCAGCCATAACCATATAATTACTTGAAATGGCTTCTTTTCCCAATCCTGCACTATCACCTCTGGCGTCCCCCAAAGGTTTATCCTTGGCCCCCTCCTATTTCTCATCTACATTTTTCCCCTTGGTGACATCATCCGGCAATATAACTTGAGTTTTCACATGTACGCTGATGATACCTAGCTCTACCTCTCACCTTTCTCAAACCCTCCACCATCTCTATCAAACTGCTTGTTCGGCATCCAGCACTGGATGGAGTAGAAATTTCCTCCAATTAAATATCGGGAAGACCAAAGCCATTGTCTTCGGTTCACGCCACAAACTTTGGTCCCTTTTTACTGATTCGATCTCTCTCCCCAGCAACTGTCTAAGGCTGACCAAGTCTGTTCGCAACCTTGGTGTCATATTTGATCATTAATTGAGCTTCTTATCTCTTATCTGTATTATCACTAAGACTGCCCATTTCCATCTTCGTAATATCGCCTGTCTCCGGCCTTACTTCAACTTATCTGCTGCTGAAACCCTCATCCATGCCTTTATCACCTCTAGACTTGACTATTCCAATGCACTCCTGGCTGGCCTCCATAGTTCTACCCTCCATAAACTGGAGGCCATCCAAATATCTGCTGACTGTATGCTAACTCGTACCAAGTCCCACTCGCCCATCTGTGCTTGCTGACCTACATTGACTCCCAGTTAAGGAACACCACGGTTTTAAAATTCTCATCCTTGTTTTAAAATCCCTCTTTGGCCTTGCCCCTCCTTATCTCTGTAATCTCCTCCAGCCCTATAATACCCCTAGACCTCTGCTCTCCACCTATTCTGGCCTTTTGACATCCCCAATTTTAAATGCTGCACCATTGGCAGTCATGCCTTCAGCTGCCCACGTCCTAAGCTCTGGAATTCCCTCCCTAAACCTCTCTGCCTCTCCACTTTTCTTTCCTCCTTTACGATGCTCCGTAAAACCTACCTCTTTGAAGCTTTTGGTCATCTGCCCTGTCTTGTTTTGCACACTTTGCACAAAAATAATAAATTGCAGGATAACGGAATATTACAGTTTAAACTCTTTTATGAAGCATTAGGTCTGATCTCAATCATACAGCACAGTGTGGACAAGATGAATTCAGGACCCTGGGTCTTCCAAAACAATAGTAGTCCTTACAGTTGCCTGCAGGCCAATGACAACTCAGCATGTGATCACATGTGAATATAATAGGTATTCCTTACAGATGCCTGCAAGCCAATGATAATTCAATGTGCAAATGTTACATCCCCTTTCTTTTAAAAGAAAATGTTATGCATTACTTTTGAACCTTTTTTCTACATAATGTTCTCAGTAGCATCAACATATAAGTAAACTCAACATTTAACTGGCACTGAAAACATCTCAAAGTTTCAATAATGATGTACAGTTTTTTTTTAGGGCAGCGATCCGCCTACTCCCTTTGACAGTTCACAAGTCAAGGATAACTCTAGGCTTGACCTCTTGTCCCGACCTTGTGTGGTATGGAACTGAGCATGCTCCTGAATCGGTCAACAATTCAGGTTCAGGTTTAGGTTCAGGTAAGTATGATGTGTTTTGTGTATTGCTCTGTTCATCATACTCTGTTGAACTGATCCTCTCGTCGGAATGATGGTGTTGTTCCTTGATGTTCAGGAGGTGCCTGCGATTGCGGCGGTACACCTGTCCTTCTGGGGTGCGGATGTGATACGATTGCTCAGTTTCAGCTGGCTGGATGACGACTGCTGGCTTCCAGTAGTCATGCTCCTGGATTCTGACGGATTCTCCATTGTGCAGCAGCGGCAATAGTCTAGCTGACCTGTCATAGTATCTCTTTTAGTGTTGCTGTCTCTGTACACGTTTTGCATGCATTTGCTTGCAGCTGACGACCTCTGGCTGCAGCTGCTGGTTGGTGCTTGGAAGGATTGAGCGAAGTCTGTGGCTCATCAACAGCTGTGCTGGTGACTTGAAGTTGTCAACCGGAGTGTTGCGGTACTCAAGGAGACTGATGTAGGGGTCTCTTTTGTCTGCTTTGGCTTTGTCCATGAGTGTTTTTGCAATCTGGACTGTTTTTTCAGCAAGACCATTACTTTGAGGGTAATGTGGGCTTGATGTGACATGTGTGAAATCCCATGTCTTGGCAAACGACTCGAACTCTTTTGATTTGTATTGGGGGCCATTGTCTGAGATAAAAGTCTCTGCCATGCCATGCCTGGCAAAGGCTGCCTTTAGCTTGTGGATCACAGCTGCAGATGTAGTGCTGTGAAGCTTGACCAGTTCAAAACATCTGCTGTAGTAATCAACAGTCACTATGCAGTCCTTGTTGTTCCATGTGAACAGATCCGTTGTCGCGACCTGCCAGGGCCTGTCTGGGATACGGTGAGGTATCATGGGCTCTTTGACATTTGATGGGTGGCGTTCTAGACAAATGGAACATTTTCCGACAATGTCCTCAATGTGTTTGCACATTCCGGGCCAAAACATAATGTCACGTGCTCTTTGTTTGCATTTTTCCATGCCCATATGTCCAGCATGAATTTTTGTCAACATCTCTTCTCTGAGACTGGTAGGAATGATGATTTTCTCCCCTTTGAAGACGATTCCATTGATTTGTGACAGTTCGGCTCTGTGGTTCCAGAATTCAGATATGCTCTGAGGGCATTTCCTCCTTTCCTCAGACCATCCTTCATGTATGACTTTGCTCAGCAGTGTCTGTTGCTGCTCGGATCTCCTTCAGTTTTGAGTCACTCACGGGTAAGCTGTTGTACACCATGTGCACCATTGTACACCTACACATCCATGCCTTCACTGAGGCTGCTGTCCTGGTAGCTAAGAGACTTTCTGGAGAGCATGTCTGCGACAGGAATGTCTCTGCCTGGATGGTGAATGATTGTGAAGTCGTACTTCTGTAGCTGAAGGATCATTCTCTGTAGCCTTGGTGGGGCTGCGGCTAGTGGTTTCCTTATGATTGACTTGAGGGGCTTGTGGTCGGATTCCACAATGACTTGTCGGCCATAGATGTACTGGTGGAAACGCTTACATCCAAACAGAATTGCATATAGCTCTTTCTCAATTTGAGCATAGTTGATTTCACTGTCTGAGAGAGATCTGGAAGCATAGCCAATGGGCTTTCCTTCTTGCAGTAATACTGTGCCTAGTCCGTACTTTGATGCGTCCACTTGTAGTCTGAGCTCTTTGTTGGGGTCGAAGTAGGCAAGAACTGGTCCTGGTTCTCTGGTGATTAGGTCTTTCATTTTCTGAAATGCTGTGTCATGTTGTTTGTCCCACAGGAACTCATTGGATTGTTTGAGCAACTGACGCATGGGTGCATTGATTTCGGAGAGTCTCGGGGCAAACTTAGCTAAGTAGTTAACCATGCCTAGTACTATCTCTAGCTCTGCACGGTTCTTTGGCGGCTCCATCTTCTTGATGGCGGAGATTTTCTCTGGATCCAGCTTAATGCCATCAGTTGAGAGGTGATGCCCGAAATAACTGATCTTGGTGGATCCAATTATACTTTTCTTGGGGTTGAGCCGGATACCTTTCTCCCATGATCTTTGTAGCGTCGCACGGAGGTTCCTGTCATGTTCCTTTCTATTCCTGCCATAGATGAGGATGTCGTCTACGATTGCGACTACTCCATCGAGGCCTTCATAGGTTTCGTCGATCTTCCGCTGGAATTCATCCTGAGCTGAGATAAGACCAAATGGTAAACGCAGAAATCGGTAGCGTCTAAATGGTGTGTTGAACGTTGTTAGCTTAGATGACTCTTCCATGAGCTTGATAGTCCAGTATCCTGGTCGTGCGTCCATTACACTGAAGTAACGTGCTCCCACTAGCTTGGGTGTGATGTCATCTAGCATTGGTAGAGGGTAGTGAGGGCGTTTGATAGCCTTGTTCAAATCTCTGGGGTCGAGACAGATTCTGAGCTTGCCTGTACGTGGTTTCTCAACCACTACTAACGCGTTGACCCACTCTGTCGGTTCCGTTTCCCGGACGATGATTTCTGTATTCTCCATGCTCTGCAGCTCCTCCTTCAGGCGACTACATAGAGCAAGGGGTATCCTTCTCGGTGGGCAAACCACAGGGGTTGCTGTTGGGTCAAGGTGAATAGTGCATTCACCTGGGAATAGTCCGATTCCTTTGAAAACGTCAGCAAACTCCTCCATGACTGTCTGCTTCTCAACTGGTGCTGTCAATGATAGCACTAGCTTGACGAGGTCCATGTCTGAACATGCCTTTAGACCTAGCACTGGAGGTGCTCGAGTGTCAACAATGTAAAAGTCCAGCATCATGTCGCTTTCTTTGTACTTGCATTTCATCATGCATGTGCCTTTTACAATGAGCTGCTCACCCCCATAGCTGGTCAGTCTGCGTGAGGTGGGCTGTAGCTCACACTCATCCTTCAAGCTGTGATACTCACTCAGAGGAATTATATTAACCTGAGATCCAGTGTCTAGTTTAAACTTAAGCTCTTTGCCCTGTTTTCCTATCTCAATATCGGCAAAGGCTTGCTCAGTCTCTGAAATCTGTTTTCTCTGTGACACAGAAACAATAAACAGTTCCTCTGCATTTGGCTCTCTATCTGGCATTTGGCTGTCACTCACTGTGTGTACTGTTTTTCCGAAAACAGTCCTGCAAACTTTAGCAAAATGTTTCCGTTTACCACATTTAGTACATTGCCTTCCTTTGGCAGGGCAGTACTCCTTTTCTCCATGCCAGTTGTTTCCACAATATCCACAGTTTTTGAAGCGTTTTATGTCTGTGTCGCTCATTTTTAGAACTCCCTCTATTCTTTCTGTTCTGAAACATGCTCTCTGGGCGGTGTTCTTTGGTGTGTATCTATTAACTGCGTGCACTGTCTGTTCACTCGAGCTGCTCATGGCGCCGGTTATGGTTTTCAACTGTGCTTGGGCTATCTCGTGCTATCTAGCTATGTCCATAGCTTTGTCCAGCATTAGCCCGGACCCAACATTCAAAAGTTTCTCTCTCATTTTTGCTGAATATATTCCAAACACGATGCGGTCTCTGACCATCTCATTTTTATCAGCATATTCACAGTCTTTTACCAGCAGTTTTAACTCAGTCACAAACTGTTCAAACGACTCACTAGCTCCTTGTACTTTCTCCTGAAACTTGTACCTAGCGAATATTGTATTTGTCTTGGGCATCACATATGCTTCAAAACAGTCAAAATAACTTTTCAGTACCTTTGCTTCATCCGCGGTGAGAGACCATGTGTTAAAAATGTCTGTCCCTTTTTCTCCAATCTACAGGAGTAGGTAGCTGCATCTTTCTTCCTCCCCTTTGCTTTTCAGCGGACCCAAGAACATTAACTCCACGTGTTGCTTGAACTTGCGCCATTCTCTAGGTAAGTTCAAAGGTTCCCAATCGATTCGAGGTAAGGGAGCTCCAACGATGTCCATTTCAAATCCCACTTCTGACACCATGTCTTGTTTTGCACACTTTGTACAAAAATAATAAATTGCAGGACAACGGAGTATTACAGTTTAAACTTTTTTATGAAGCATTAGGTCTGATCTCAATCATACAGCACAGTGTAGACAAGATGGAGTCAAGACCCTGGGTCTTCCAAAACAATAGTAGTCCTTACAGATGGCTGCAGGCCAATGACAACTCAGCATGTGATCACATGTGCATATAATAGGTATTCCTTACAGATGCCTGCGAGCCAATGATAATTCAATATGCAAATGTTACATGCCCTAACATTTCCTTATATGGCTTGGTGTCTTTTTTTGTTGTTGATAACACTCCTGTGAAGCACTTTGGGATGTTTTATTATGTTAAAGGCATGATATAAATATAAATTGCTGCTGTTGTTGCTGCATCATCCTGGTAAACCTCCTCTGTACCCTCTCAAAGGCTTTGACGGCATCCTAAAGTGTGGTTCCTGGAATTGTACACAATACTCCAGCTGAGGCTTAACCAGTGATTTGTAAAGATTTAGCATTACTTCCTTGTTTTTGTATTCAATGCATCTATTTACAAAGCCAAGTATCCCATACGCTTTTTTAACTGCCTTGTCAACTTGCCCTTCCACCTTCAAAGGTTTGTGATATGCACCTCCATGTGCCTCTGCTCTTGCACCCCCTCAAAATATTTAGATTATATTGCCTCTCCAGGCTGTTCCACCCAAAGTGCATCACTTCACACTTATCTGCTCTAAATTGCATCTGTCATGTGTCTTCCCATTTCACCAGTCTGCCTATGTCCTTTTGAGGCCTGCTAGTATCCTGCTCACTATTTACTATGTTGCCAGGTTTTGTATCATTACATGTTTTCCTACATTACAACAGTGAATACACTTCAAAAAGTACTTAATTGGCTGTAAAGCGCTTTGGGACATCCGGTGGTCGTGAAAGGTGCTATATAAATGCAAGTTCTTTTTTTCTTGGGAGTGATTGCTGACCCGAAGAAATTTGAGTTGTTCTGCATATATGCACCTTTATGGGGGCAGAGCCCCGCCGAGCCAAACCCTCTGGGCTAAGCCTAAATACTGTCCTACCCCCACTGGAGCAGCGCATGTGCACCCAATGTTCCAGCCATGCACGTGCCTAGCCAGAGCCTATGGCCTGAACCATGTTTCCTCCCTGTTGCCAGCCGTTTTTGCCTGGAGATATGAGGGGGGAGAGGACACAGGATCAGAGTGGGAAGGGGGCGAGATCAGGGGATCGGAGGGGGGAGGTGACAGAAACTCGGAGGGGGGAGAAGGTCAGGAACTCAGAGGGGGAGAAGGTCAGGAACTTGGGAGGGGAGAAGGTCAGGAGCTCGGGAGGTGAGAAGGTTAGGAGCTCTTGGGGGAGAAGGTTAGGAACTCATGGGGGGAGAGAAAGTTAGGAACTCTGGAAGGGGAGAATGTCAGAAACTTGGGGGGGGAAGATCAGATGCTTGGGGAGGAAGGTCAGAAAGTCAAGGGGAAGAAGCTGAGGAGCTTGTGAGGGGGAGAGAAAGTTAGAAACTCAGGGGGTGGGGAGAAAGTCAGGAACCCGTGGAGGAGGAGCACGGACAGAGCAGTGAGGAGATGGACGAACATGATCCAGGTCTAAAGGGAGAGGGGATGAGAGCAAGATCATGATCCAGATGGGAAGGCAGATTACATTCTCCCACCCCCTCTGTTGGATCTGGATCACGTTCTTCCACCCCCACCCCCTTTACACTTACACCACCTTCTCCCTCTTCTGCCCCCATAGACTTGGATCATGCTTTTGACCATGAATGACAGTCAGTTGATTTCTTGGAAAGCCTGGTGTGTGTGTGTAGCAAGTGATATCATTGGATTGGATGAAATCAGGAAGTTATGACTCTGTCACTATTTACTTTGTAGTGTAAAAGGTGACCCCCACCCTTACACTTTCTACCCAATAAACTTGTTAACAATACGTGATCCACACACAATGCTTCTTCAGTCACCGCAGCTCTTGCCCAGAGTGTTGAGTTTGATGGAGCAATTAGTGACAGTGTGGGTACTTCCGGTTTTTGGTTGACCCGTGATGCCATCCTGCGCATGAGACGGGCCACTTGATGATGTAATTTTCAGCGGATGCTAAAAATTTATGGTTCTGCTAGTGATGCCACTTCGAATGACATCACCCACACTTGTTCTCGTTGAATGAAATGCACCCCACTAAACCAACCTTGGACTGATGTGTGACACTCGCCAAGCAATGAACATCTCCAACAAGAGGGAGTCTAAGCATCTCCCCTTGACATTCAATGGTGTTACCACCATCAACATCGTAAGAGTCACCATTGGCCAAAAACTTAACTGGACCAGCCACATAAATATGGAGTGCAGCTTGGAACAGAGTGTAAACCTGTGAGTTTGGTGCATAAGGGAGTGAATCTTAAGGGTTAGTCTCTTTTTAAAAAAAATCTAGTCTTGCATGCTTGCAATTAGCATTTCACTTAAATTTACTGTTTCAAGTTTTAAGTTTCTTCCAGGCTTGGGCAGGGCTAAGCAAGCTCTGTGCTGGAGAGCAGGTGAGATTAGTTAATTAATTAACTGGTCTAATCTGGTTCTGTAACTGCCAGAGAGCTCACTCATCTAAACTCAATAGTATAAATAACGGAGGCTAGAGTGCAGCTTGGAACAGAGTGTAAACCTGTGAGTTTGGCGGGGGAAGGGGGAAGGGGGAAGGGGGAAGGGGGAGAAGGGGGAGAGGGGAGAGGGGAGAGGGGAGAGGGGAGGGGGAAGGGAAGGGGAAGGGGAAGGGATCCTTTCTTTTTCTTTATTTGTCAGCCTCCAGGAGAGCAGGAGTTAAAAAGCTGCACAAAAGGGGACAGAGAGCCAACAGGAATGCGGCTCGATGAAACCCTCGAACCGCATTTGGAGAAAGATAAAAGGTAACATCACAGGGAAAAGTGATTGGTTGGTGAGTCTTTTGCTCTCTTATCTTTTAAAGCCCAGGAAATATATTAGTAATTGTAAGGTTTCATTAGTATTAGTAAAGTTTACTAGCAGTAATAAATCTTATTGGGTATAGTAGGTTTTATTAATAATTAATAAAAATACATTAATTAAGACACAATAAAGATGGCAGGGCAGGTGATGTGTTGCGACTGCAGGATGTGGGAGCTCCTGGATGCCAGTGTGATCCAGGATGAACACATCTGTGGCTCAAAGAGCTTCAGCTCAGAGTTGATGAGCTGGAGGCCGAGCTGTGGACACTGCGATGCATCAGGGAGGGGGAAAGTTACACTTTATTCCAGGAGGCAGTCACACCCCTTAGGATAGGGTCTTCTGATTTGGTAAGTGGTCAGGGACAGGAGGATGTGACTGCGAGTGAGGCAGGCATGGGAACCCAGGAGGTGGAGGATCCTCGGCCTTTGAAATTGTCCAACATGTTTGAAGTTCTTGCAACCTGTATGCATGAAAGAGGTGACTGCAGGGTGGATGAGCAGACTGACCATGGCACTGTGGTACAGGAAGCCATTCAAGCGGGGGGAGTTAATAGGAATGTAGTGGTAATATGGGAAAACATAGTCAGGGGGATAGATACAGTTCTCTGCAGCCAAGAGCGAGAGTCCAGACAGCTGTGTTGCCTGCCTGGTGCCAGGGTTTGGGACATCTGCTCTGGGCTGGAGAGGAACTTGCAGTGGAAGGGGGAGGAGCCAGTGGTCGTTGTCCATGTAGGTACCAACGATATAGGTAGAACTAGGAATTGAGGTTCTGTTGAGAGAGTATGAGCAGCTAGGGGCTAAATTAAAAAGCAAAACCTCAAGGGTAATAATGTCTGCATTATTACCTGAGCCACGAGCAAATTGGCATAGGGTAAATATAATGAGATGAATGCATGGCACAAAGACTGGTGTGGGAAAAATGGGTTTCGATTCCTGGAGCACTGGCACCAGTACTGGGGAAAGTGGGATTTGTATCATTGGGTCAGTCTTCACATGAACCATGTTGGGACCAGTGTTCTGGTGAGTCATATAACTAGGGCGGTAGAGAGGGCTTTAATAGTGGGGCAAGGGATCAAATTTGAGAAGATGTGGTAAATCAAAGAGTAGAGACAAGGCAAGAGAGAAAAGGTATTAATATGGGAAATGATAAACAGACCGTGACAGGAAGGACTATAGAGTACAAATCTAAGAGTAAATCAACAGATAAGGCTAGAGGTTACAAAAATAATAAAAGGAGAAAACTAAAGGCTCTGCATCTGAATGCACATAGCATTCAAAACAAAACAGATGAACTGACAGTGCAAATAGAAATAAATAAGTACGATCTGATAGCCATTACAGAAACATGGCTGCAGGATGACATAGATTGGGACCTGAATATTGAAGGGTTCATGACATTTAGGAAGGACAGGAAGCTAGGAAAAGGTGGAGGGGTGGCTTTGTTAATTAATGATGGTATTAGCACAATAGAGAGGGATGACCTAAGTACAGGAAACCAGGATGTAGAAGTGGTTTGGGTAGAGATGAGAAATGATAAGGGCAAGAAGTCACTTGTAGGAGTGGTGTACAGGCCCCCTAACAGTAACCATGCGGTAGGATAGAGTATAAAGGAAAAAATAATGGGAGCTTGTCAGAAAGGTACGGCAATAATCATGGGGGATTTTAATCTACAGATAGATGGAAAAATCAGATGAGCAAAGGTAGCATAGATGAGGAGTTCATAGAATGTTTTCGGGATAGTTTCTTAGAACAGCATGTTCTGGACCCAACCAGAGAGCAGGCTATACTAGACCTGGTATTGTGCAATGAGATAGGATTGATTAATTAATTACCTCATAGTGAAGGCACCCCTAGGTAGCAGTGATCATAATATGATTGAATTTTACATTCAGTTTGAGGGAGAGAGGAGTGGGTCCAAGACTAATATTTTAAACTTAAATAAGGGCAATTATGAAGGCATAAAAGCAGAGCTAGCTAAAGTGAACTGGAATATTAGGTTAAGGGATAGGTCAATAGAGTTGCAGTGGAAGACATTTAAGGGGATATTTCAGAATATACAGAATATATACATTCCAACGAGAAAGAAAAATTCCTAGGGGAGGACCCACCATCCGTGTTTAACTAAAAAAGTTAAAGATAGCATCAAACTTAAAGAAATAGCATATAATTGTGCAGAGATGGGTGGCAGCTCAGAAGATTGGACAGAATATAAAAAGCAGCAAAGAATTACTAAAAGATTAATAAGGAGAGAAAAATTAGATTACAAAAGAATGCTAGCTAGAAATATAAAAACAGATAGTAGGGTTTTTATAGATATTTAAAAAAGAAGAGTTAACAAAGTGAGCGTTGGTCCTATAGAAAGTGAGTCTGGGGAATTAATAATGGAAAATAAGGAGATGGCAGTTGAATTGAACAGGTATTTTGCATTGGTCTTCACTATAGAGGATTCAAGTAACATCCCAGAAATAGCTGTAAATCAGAAAATGGACTGGAGGGAGGAACTCAAGAAAATTACAATCACCAGGGAAGTGGTACTGAGAAAATTTTTGGAGCTGCGGGCTGACAAGTCCTCAGTCCCAATGGATTTCATCCTAGGGTCTTAAAAGAAGTGACTAGTGAGATAGTTGATGCGTTGGTTTTAATTTTCCAAAATTTCCTAGATTTGGGGAAGGTCCCATTAGATTGGAAAATAGCGAATGTAACTCCTTTATTCAAAAAGGAAGGGAGACGGAAAGCAGGAAACTACAGGCCAGGTAGCTTAACATCTGTCATAGGGAAGATGTTAGAAGCTATTATTAAAGACGTTATAGCAGGGCACTTAGAAAAGTTCAAGGTAATCGGGCAGAGTCAACATGGTTTTGTGAAAGGGAAATCATGTTTAACCAATTTATTGGAGTTTTTTGAGGAAGTAACATGTGCTGTGGATAAAAGGGAACTGGTGGATGGACTGTACTTAGATTTCCAGAAGGCATTTGATAAGGTGCCACATCAAAGGTTATTGTGGAAAATAAAAGCTCATGGTGTAGGGGGTAACATATTGGCATGGATAGAAGTTTGGCTAGCTAACAGGAAACAGAGAGTAGGCATAAATGGGTCATTTTCTGGTTGGCAAGATGTAACGAGTGGTGTGCCACAGGGATTAGTGCTGGGGCCTCCACTTTTTACAATTTATATAAATGACTTGGATGAAGGGACCGAAGGTATGGTTGCTAAATTTGCTGATGACACAAAGATAGGTAGGAAAGTAATTTGTGAAGACGACATAAGGAGGCTACAAAGGGATATAGATAGGTTAAGTTAGTGGGCAAAGATCTGGCAAATGGAGTATAATGTGGGAAAATGTGAAATTGTCCATTTTGGCAGGAAGAATAAAGAAGAAGCATATTATCTAAATGGTGAGAGATTGCAGAGCTCTGAGATGCAGAGGGATCTGGGTGCCCTAGTGCATAAATCACAAGGTTAGTATGCAGGTACAACAAGTAATTAGGAAAGCTAATAGAATGTTATAGTTTATTGTGAGGGGAATTGAATACAAAAGTAGGGAGGTTATGCTTCAATTATACAGGGCATTGGTGAGACCACATCTGGAGTATTGTGTACAGTATTGGTCTTCTTATTTAAGGAAGGATGTAAATGTATTGGAAGCAGTTCAGAGAAGGTTTACTAGACTAATACCTGGAATGGGCGGGTTGTCTTATGAGGAAAGGTTCGACAGGCTAGGCTTGTATCCGCTGGAGTTTAGAAGAGTAAGAGGTGACTTGATTGAAACATATAAGATCCTGAGGGGTCTTGACGGGGGGGATGTGGAGAGGATGTTTCCACTTGTGGGAGAATCTACAACTAAGGGTCACTGTTTAAAAATAAGGGGTCGCCCATTTAAGACAGAGATAAGGAGAATTTTTTTCTCAGTGGTTCGTGAGTCTTTGGAACTTTCTTCCTTAGAGGGCGATCGAAGCAGTGTCTTTGAATATTTTTAAGGCAGAGGTAGATAGATTCTTGATAAGCAAGGGGGTGAAAGGTTATCGGGGGTAGGTGGGAATGTGGAGTAATCAGATCAGCTGTGATCTTATTGAATGGCGGAGCAGGCTAGAGGGGCCGAGTGGCCTACTCCTGCTCCTAATTCGTATGTTCGTATGTATACGCAAGAGCAGGTCAGAGGCTAGGTATTCTACTCACCACCTGGCTCCCCAAAGCCTTTCTGCCATCTACAAGGCACAAGTCAGGAGTGATATGGAAGAAACTCCACTTGCCCGGATGAGTGCAGCTCTAACAACACTCAAGAAGCTCGTCACCATTCAGGACAAAGCAGCCCGCTTGATCGGCACCCCATCCACCACCTTAAACATTCACTCCCTCCACTACCGGCGCATCATTGCAGCAGTGTGTACCATTTGCAAGATGCACTGCAGCAACTTGCCAAGGCTTTTTCGATAGCACCTCCCAAACCCGCGCCTTCTACCACCTAGAAGGACAAGGGCAGTAGACACATAGGAACACCATCACCTCCAAGTCACACCATCCTGACTTGGGCATATATTGCCATTGCTTCATCGTCGCTGGGTCAGAATCCTGGGACGCCCTAACTAACAGCACTGTGGGAGTACCTTCATACATGGACCTTCTCAAGGGCAATTAGGGATGGGCAATAAATGCTGGCCTTACCTGCACCCCAGGAATGAATACATTTTTTTAAAAATGAGAGTGTATTTTGTGTTGGTCCTACCAACATGCATGACATTACATTTGTGTGTTGGTTGCCAGACTCGACTATTCCAATGTTCTCCTGGACAGCCTCCCATCTTCTGTGCTCAGTGAGCTTGAGCTCCTCCATAACTCTGCTACACATATCCTAACTCGCAGAAAGTCCCATTCACCCATCACCCCTGTGCACATTGACCTACGTTGGCTCATGGTCCACCAACACCTTGATTTTAAAATTCTCATCTTCATGTTGAAGTCCCTTCTGTATCTCTGGGAATACCGGGATTCTTCCCCCTTCCCCCACCTTCCCATCTTCCCTGCCCCACCCTCACTCCCTCCCCACCACGCCCTGCCCCTCTCCCTGCTCTGCCCCCAATGTCTCCCCACCACTTCCCCTCCCCACCCCCTCTCCCTCCCCTTCCCCTCTCCCTCCCCTGCTCTCTCGACCTCTCCATGGGCAAAGACAGCATTGTCTGTGGTTGCGAGGTGACAGAGGCTGATATCCCCGGGGATGAGGTTAAGATCAAAGTCTCGCACAGTGGCCACAGTTGCACTGTCGATTCTGGACTATGCCACTGCTGGATAGGAGAGGTGCTTTCTCTTGGTTTATGACAGTTTACACGGCACAGTCTGCTCCAAGACTGTTAGTTCTATCAGAAAAATTAACTTTTCCATGTTGTGGAGTGAAATCTGTAGCTCATTGTACATTCATTGGAACATAGGAACAGGAGGAGGCCAGTCAACCCTACAAGCCTGTTCCACTATTCAAACAGATCATGGCTTATCTGTATCTCCAGTCCATTTACTCACCTTAGCTCTACAACCCTGGTTACCCTTGCCTAGCAAATCTATCAATTTAGTCTTGAAATTTCCAATTGACCCCCAGCATCCATCGCTTTTTGGGGGAGAGATTTCAAGATCTCCACTACCCTTTGTGTGAAGAAATGCTTCCTGACTTCACAGCTGAATGACCTAGCTCTAATTTTAAGGTTATGGCTCTTTGTTCTGGATTCCCCCACCAGAGGAAATAGTTTCTCTACTCTATTGAATCCTTTTAACATTTTAAACATCTCGGTTAGATCATCCCTCAATCTTCTAAACTCAAGGGTATACAAACCAAACTTATACAACATGGCCTCATAATTTAAAATTTAATCCCAATATCATTTACTATGCTCTCTGTATGGTGGAAAGATGTTAACAGTAGGCTTGTGAGGTTGTTTGTGATGTTTTTGTGAAATCAGAGCACAGGGTTTAAAAGTTGAGGTCTGCCAATGATAAAGACCTGAACTTGGGAGAGTGAGCGCTGTGCATTGTCTGAAATCAGTAATGTGACTGCTCAGCATTCTCTGTATTCAGTAGGGTGAATGCTGAGCATTCTCTGAAATCAGTAGTGAGAGTGCTGTGCATTCTCTGAAATCAGTAGTGAGAGTGCTGTGCATTGTCTGAAATTAGTAGTGAGAGTGCTGTGCATTCTCTGAAATCAGTAGTGTGAATGCTGTGCATTGTCTGATTTCAGTAGTGAGCGCTGTGCATTCTCTGAAATCAGTAATGTGAGTGCTGAGCATTCTCTGAAATCAGTAGTGTGTGCGCTGTGCAATCTCTGAAATCAGCAGTGTGAGCGCTGTGCATTGTCTGAAATCATTAGGTTGAGCACTGTGCATTCCCTGAAATCAATAGTGTGGGTGCTGTGCATTCTCTGAAATGAGTAGTGGGTGCGCTGAGCATTCTCAAATCAGTAGCGGTTGCTGTGGATTCTTTGAAATCAGTAGTGTGAGCACTGTGCAGCCTCTGAAATCAGTAGTGTGAGTGCTGTGCATTGTCTGAAAACAGTAGTGTGAATGCTGTGCATTCTTTGAAATCAGTAATGTGAGCGCTGTGCATTGTCTAAAATCAATAGTGTGAGTGCTGCCCATTCTCTGAAATCAGCAGTGCGAATGCTGAGCATTCCCTGAAATCAGAAGTGAGAGTGCTGTGCATTCTCTGAAATCAGTAGTGTGAATGCTGTGCATTGTCTGATTTCAGTAGTGAGCGCTGTGCATTCTCTGAAATCAGTAATGTGAGCACTGAGCATTCTCTGAAATCATTAGGTTGAGCACTGTGCATTCCCTGAAATCAGTAGTTGGTGCGCTGTGCATTTTCTGAAGTCAGCAGTGTGAGTGCTGTGCATTGTCTGAGACCATTAGTGTGAGCATCGTACATTCTCTGAAATCAGTAGTGTCTGCTGTACATTCTCTGAAATCAGTAGTGAGAGTGCTGTGCATTCGCTCAAATCAGTGGTGATTGCTGTGGATTCCCTGAAATCAGTAGTGTGAGCACTGTGCAGTCTCTGAAATCAGTAGTGTGAGCACTGTGCTTTGTCTGAAATCAGTAGTGTGAGTGCTGTGCATTGTCTGAAAACAGTAGTGTGAATGCTGAGCACTCTCTGAAATTAGTAGTGTTAGTGCTGTGCATTCTTTGAAATCAGTAGTGTGTATGCTGAGCATTCTCTGATTTCAGTATTGAACACTGTGCAATCTCTGAAATCAGCAGTGTGAGCGCAGTTCATTGTCTGAAATCAGTAGTGTGAACGCTATGCATTCTCTGAAATCAGTAGTGTGAGCACTGTGTATTGGGTGAAATCAGTAGCGCGAGCAGCGTGCCTTGTTTGAAATCCGTAGTTTGAGCTCTGTGCATTCTCTGAAATCAGGAGTGCTGTGCATTGTGTAAAATTTCTAGTGTGAACACAGTGTAATGTCTGAAATCAGTAGTGTGAGCACTGTGCCTTGTTTGAAATCTGTAGCGTGAGCGCTCTGCATTGTCTGCAATCAGTAGTGTGAGCACTGTGCATTCTCTGAGTTCATTAGTGTGAGCGCAGTGCCTATTCTGAAATCAGTAGTGTGAGCACTATGCATTCTCTGAAATCAGTAGTGTGAGTGCTGTGCATTGTCTGAAAGCAATAGTGTGAATGTTGTGCATTGTCTGAAATCAGTAGTCTGAGCACTGCGCATTGTCTGAAATCAGTAGTGTGAACGTTGTGATTTCTCTGAAATCAGTAGTGTGAGCACTGTGCATTGTCTGAAATCAGTAGTCTGAGCACTGCGCATTGTCTGAAATCAGTAGTGTGAACGTTGTGATTTCTCTGAAATCAGTAGGGTGTGCATGGTTCATTCGCTTAAATCAGTAGTGTTAGCGCTGTGCATTCGCTGAAATCAGTAGCGTGAGTGCATTGCATTCACTGAAATCAGTAATGTGAGCTCTGTGCATTGTCTGAAATCAGTAGTGTGAGCACTATGCATTCTCTGAAATCAGTAGTGTGAGTGCTGTGCATTGTCTGAAAGCAATAGTGTGAATGTTGTGCATTGTCTGAAATCAGTAGTCTGAGCACTGCGCATTGTCTGAAATCAGTAGTGTGAACGTTGTGATTTCTCTGAAATCAGTAGTGTGAGCACTGTGCATTGTCTGAAATCAGTAGTCTGAGCACTGCGCATTGTCTGAAATCAGTAGTGTGAACGTTGTGATTTCTCTGAAATCAGTAGGGTGTGCATGGTTCATTCGCTTAAATCAGTAGTGTTAGCGCTGTGCATTCGCTGAAATCAGTAGCGTGAGTGCATTGCATTCACTGAAATCAGTAATGTGAGCTCTGTGCATTGTCTGAAATCAGTAGGGTGAGCGCTGTGCATTGTCTGAAATCAGTAGTGTGAGCTACGTGCAGTGTTGAAATCAGTAATGGGAAAATTGTGCATTTTCTGAAAGCAGTAGCGTGGGTGCTGTGCATTTTCTGAAATCAGTATTGTGAGCAATCTGCATTATCTGTAATTAGTAATGTGAACATTGTGAATTTTCTGCAATCAATAGTATGAGCCCTGTGCATTCTCTGAAATCATTAGTGTGAACATTGTGCATTGTCTGATATCAGCAGAGTGAGCGCTATGCATTCTCTGAAATCAGTAGTGTGGGCACTGTGCTTTCTTGGAAATCAGTTGCTTGGGTGCTGTGCATTCTCTGAAATCAGTAGTATGAGCACTGTGCATTGGACATAATCAGTAATGTGGGTGCTGTGCTTTCTCTGAAATCAGTAGAGTGAGCGCAGTTCATTGTCTGAAATTAGTAGTGTGAGCACTGTGCATTGTGTAAAAACACTAGTGTGAACACGGTGTAATGTCTGAAATCAGTAGTGTGAGCAGCGTGCCTTGTTTGAAATCTGTAGTTTGAGCTCTGTGCATTCTCTGAAGTCAGTAGTGTGAGTGCTGTGCATTGTGTAAAATTTCTAGTGTGAACACAGTGTAATGTCTGAAATCAGTAGTGTGAGCACTGTGCCTTGTTTGAAATCTGTAGTGTGAGCGCTTTGCATTGTCTGCAATCAATAGTGTGAGCACTGTGCATTCTCTGAGTTCATTAGTGTGAGCGCAGTGCCTATTCTGAAATCAGTAGTGTGAGCACTATGCATTCTCTGAAAGCAATAGTGTGAATGTTGTGCATTGTTTGAAATCAGTAGAATGAACACTGTGCATTCTCTGAAATCAGTAGTGTTGGTGCTGTGCTTTCTCGGAAATCAGTAGGGTGAACGCTAGGCGTTCTCGGAAATCAGTAGTGTGAGCACTGTGCATTGTGTGAAATCACTAGTGTGAACACGGTGTAATGTCTGAAATCAGTAGTGTGTGCACCGTGCCTTGTTTGAAATCCGTAGTGTGAGCGCTCTGCATTGTCTGCAATCAGTAGTGTGAGCACTGTGCATTCTTTGGCCCCGAAAATGCGGGAAATTTTTGGGTTCCCCGAATGTCGGGTTCCGACCCGAGGGGGGGAAAAAAAAAAAATGGGTCAGCCAGCTGCACGCAATTTTCCCTCAAGTGGCCAATTAAGTTCCAATGTGTGGGCACCCTTGCTAATTGTCCATTTCCAGTCAGAAAGCCCCACAGTATGATGTTGTCATTCGTGGTGCTTTTAAAGTGTCCAGCAGGCTTCTCAACCAGTCTTTCAGAATGGCAGAGGAGCCTGCACCAGCTGCTGCCAGCGGCAGAGGCCGAGCTGCCGCCAAATTCGACGAGATGTCACTGCAGACATTGGTGGATGGGGTAAGGGCCCACAGGGAGGTCCCCTACCCTTGCTCAGGGAGGAAGAGGCCTACCAAAGAGTCCAGGGCTGCCTGGATGGAGGTGGCTGCAGAGGTCAACTCTCTGGGAGTCACCCGTCGGACCTGGATGCAGTGCAGGAAGCGCTTCCATGACCTTCACCGCACTGGGAAAGTGAGTACGAAGTTTCCATCACACTCAACCTGATCCTCATTGCCTTTCCCCAACAGCACTCAGCTTCAGCAATCTCTTCCTCCACATCCCACTTCACAGTCACATCCATGCACCCTTACCCATTCCCTATCTCTCTATGCTCACATTCACATAACTATTCCACCATGCAGCCCTCACACTGCCTCTCACTCTGATGCTTGGAACACAACTGACAACACACAGGGAAGACCCTTGGTCTTGCAGCCTCACAACATCTTTGTCTCCTTCTAAGTATCTATGCTATGCAATCTCTACACTCACTCCTGCACTCTCTCTCAAACACCACTTGTCTCCCTCATTGCAGGAAAAGAGAGCTCATAATAGACGAGAGCATGCGAGGCCTGGAGGAGGACCACCCTCATTCGCCCACCTGAGCCCCTGGGAGGAAGCTGCGATCGAGATTGCTGAGGCTGACGTGCCTGTGGATGCTGGGGCAGGAGAGACAGGAGTAAGCCCGCAAGCTGGTGACAGAATAGTTCCCCATCTCTCTCATTGACATAGCATGAGTTGCTGATATGATTCTGAAGCCACATCATTTGGACTTATGAGCATCTGCCAAATCCAATTTGCAAGTAGCCTTGGCATCACATCTCTAACTCTTTCCTTTACTCCCCCCACAGGAGCATCCGGAGCCCCCGTCGCCACTGCCGAGGAGGAAGAGGCTTTGCAGCCAGACTCCTCAGAGGAAGCTCCAGCCTCTGAGGGCGCAGCGTCAGCAGAAGTAAGCGCACCCAGCACCAGCGCAGACACTCACACCTCGGTGGGACCTTCGGGACATAGAGTAATGTTGTCACCTGGTGTATCACAGCTCACAAGTGAGCATCAGCAGAGTGTGGAGACAGGGACAGCAGTGGAGAGTCCTCGTTGGAGGGCGCAGGCCTTAGCCAGCTCAGCTGCATGTCGACCCTATGCCTCTGGGTCCATCTGCAAGAGGTGGTGATGGATCTCCATGCACAGATGCAGGAGTCTCTGGCAGGTTTTGTCTCCAGGGTCGCTGCGAGTGTGGAGCGAATGGAGGAGTCCATGGCGAGCATAAACAGAGCCTTTATTGGAGTCATTGGCGCATGAAAGCATCACCACGGAAAGGTTGGCAACCTCAGTGGTAAGGCTGGCTGCAGCCGAGGAGAGGAGGGATGCGGCCATGGAGGAGCTTAGTCGCCAGGGTATCAGAAACATGGTGAGTGCTCTGAATAGAATGGTATCTCTTGAGGAGCGATGGGTATCTATTGAGCACTGAAACCAGACCTTCATGGAAGTCCTTCTGAGTAGGACTGCCATTATAGATACGGGTTCCCATGGCCCCCCTGATGTGCAGCAAGGTGCTCTCCAGCCACTTGCAGGCGCTGAGGGGGAGCTGATCCATGCGAGGGAGGTTGTTGGCACACCTCAAGGAAGTGGGGGCTCCTCTCCACGCGCTCACACTTGCATGCCACTTCAGAGCCCTCGGTCAGAGCCCCGCCGGAGTCCACACCCCAGTGAGATAGGAGTCTCAAGTCCTGCACAGCCGCAGGAGCAGCAGACTGCTGGCGAGCCCTCACAGGCTCGCCACCCCAGAGGACGCCCGCCAAAGGTGTCGAGACAGGCGCAGCAGGAAAGTGAGCAAGGGGCCTTCACACCTGCTGAAGCCATAGGGGTACCACTACGTAGGAGCACGCGTAAGAGAAAAATAAAGCACCACTAATCACAAGGGTAGTCACTTGGGTGAAAAGTCTTGTAAATAGTTTTAATGCCATCATTTTCCTGTACATAAAAAATCTGGTGGTAACTGCTGCAGTTATGGCGTCTGTCATTTGGCGAATGGGGCTATCACATAGAGGCCTTAGGATAACTTGCAGATGTCAGCAAGCTGGTCAAATAGGTAGGAATGTGCAGGCATGGGCCACTGTCCATGGTCAGTTAAGAAGCAGTGAGGCTGCAGTGTTTGATGTACCAGGCCACGCAAATCTGCCCAGGATGAGTGCGTTCCTTGCATTCCGCCCAGGAATGTTCCCGCGCACTGGTGCCGCTGGTTGGCGGGCCTCTGCAGGATGCTCGTCTTCCTCCTCCTCCTCCTACTCCGCATCCTCCTCATCCTCCTCCTCCGCCTCCTCCTCCTCCGCATCATCCTCCTCCGTGGCGGCTGTGAGGAGCCTCTTGGTCCTGCGGAATCGGCAAGCCACGACGCTGTGCCATGTTGTGAAGCACACAGCATACCACGACGATTTTGGAGACCCTGGCTCATGAGTACTGTAGGGCTCCACCTGATCTATCGAGGCATCTGAAGTGCATCTTCAGCAATCAGATGGTTTTTCTCAATAATGCATCTGGTGGTAATGTGGCTGGAGTTGTAGCGCTCCTCTGCTTCGCTGGCTGGTCTCCTCAACAGCGTCATTAGCCAAGAGCACAGGGGATATCCCTTGTCTCCAAGAAGCCATCCTTGAAGTTCGTTTGGCAGACTGAATAGCGGCGGCACAGTAGACTGGCGCAGTATGAAGGAGTCATGGCAGCTGCCAGGGTACCTGGCACAAACATGCAAAATCACCACCTTGTGGTCACACACCAGCTGAACGTTAAGGGAGTGGAAGCCCTTGCGGTTGACAAAATCTCCTGGATTGTGGTGGGGTGCCCTAAGGGCCACATGTGTGCAGTCAATGACACCCTGCACCCTTGGAAAGTCTGCCAGCTGAGCTAATCCAAGCGCTCGCGCCCTCACACTTGCGCGACCCCTGGTGAAATGGATGTGATTGTGCGCGAGGGCATCGGTTACCTGTTTGATGCAAGTGTGTGCAGCCACCTGGGAGAAGCCGCTGATGTCTGCTGCTGATCCCTGGAAGCAGCCTGAGGCATAAAAGTTGAGTGCGGTGGTGACTTTGATGGCCACTGGTAAGGAGTGTGGACCTGGTGCTCTGGGCTCCAGGCCTTACTGCAGCATTGCGCAGATGTCAGTCACAACCTCTCTCGCAAGTTGGAGCCGCCTCTGGCACTGCTGCTCAGTCATGTTGAGGTAGCTGACCCTGTGTCTGTAGACCCTGTTTGGGGGGTATCTCCTGCACCGATGGCCTTCCATGCGCTGACCCCTTCTGGCCTGTGCTGCCTCAGGTGGCTGAGCCGCAGCCTGCTGCTCCTGCTGGTGCTGTTGTTGTTGCTGGTGCTGGAGTTGCTCCAGCCTCCTCTGCTGTTGGAGATCCTCTAATGCCAGGAAGGGAAGGAACAAAAGGCCTCCCATGCTTCTGGCAGATGCCTCCGTTGAGGAGGCGCTGAGTTAGGGTGGTGAGAGGGGCTTCCCAGGAGCTCACACTGGAGAAGTGTGTGAAGCTCCAACCTTTCACAGCTGTGCCTAAGCCTTCAACAAGTTGCCCCAAGCCTTCAGCAACAAGGTCCTGCAGTCTGCAAATGCTGTCTGTTTAAATCTCTTCATTCCTGATTGACCTGCAGCTGAAAGCATGCAAGCCAACTTTGTTCACGCCAGGTTTCATCAGCAGTGTTCCCACCAGGCGTGTTTTACGTGGGGAAAGGCTGAAAGTTGCAAAGGACCCTGAAAATAGGATTAAACATGCCAATAATTGATTAGGCTCCCGCCGACCATTCCCGGCTGCTGCGGGCGGGACTGATGCGGGTCGCGCTGAAACACGGGGGCAAAAGTCGGGCGGGGTGGGGAATCGGGCGGTCGGGGGTCGTGACCCCCTATTTCTGTGATTTTCAGCCCCCGCCCGCCTGAAAACCCGCCCGACAGCTGGGGGAAGATCGGGGCCTCTAAGTTCATTAGTGTGAGCACTGTGCCTTCTCTGAAATCAATAATGTGAGCGCTGTGCATTCCCTGAAGTCAGTAGTGTTAGAAAAGTGCATTGTCAGAAATCAATAGTGTGGGTGCTGTGCAGTGTCTGAAATCATTAGTTTGAGCTCTGTGCATTCTCTGAAATCAGTAGTGTTGGTGCTGTGCATTCTCAGAAATCAGTAGTGTGGGTGTGGTGCATTCTCTGAAATTGGTAGTGTGAGCGCAGTGCATTGTCTGAAATCAATAGTGTGAATGCTATGCGTTCTTGGAAATCAGTAGTATGAGCGCTGTGCATTGTGTGATATCAGTAGTGTTAGAAATGTGCATTGTCAGAAATCAATAGTGTGAATGTTGTGCATTGTTTTAAATCAGTAGTGAACACTGTGCATTCTCTGAAATCAGTAGCGTTGGTGCTGTGCATTCTCGGAAATCAGAAGTGTGGGTGCAGTGCATTTCTGAAATCAGTGGTGTGAGCACTGTGCAGTGTCTGAAATCAGTAGTGAGAACATTGTGCATTTTCTGAAAGCAGTAGCGTGGGTGCTGTGCATTTTCTGAAATCAGTATTTTGAGTGCTTTGCGTTGTCTGTAATCAGTAGTGTGAACATTGTGCATTTTCTGAAATAAGTACAGTGAGCTTGGTGCTTTGTTTGAAATCAGCAGTGTGAGCACTGTGAATTGTCTGAAATCAGTAGTGTGAGCGTTGTGCATTATCTAAAATCAGTAGTGTGAACATTGTGCATTGTCAGAAATCAGGCTGCTCACGGTGCATTCTCGGAAATCAGTAGTATTAGCGCTGTGCATTCCCGGAAATCAGCAGCATGAGCGCATTGCATTCTCTGAAATCAGTAGTGTGAGCACTGTGCATTTTCTGAAATCAGTAGCGTGAGCACTGTGCATTCTTTGAAATCAGTAGTGTGAGCACCATGCCTTGTTTGAAATCACTAGTGTTAGCACTGTGCATTCTCTGAAATAAGTAGTGTTGTTGCTGTGAATTCTCTGAATTCAGTAGTGTGATCGTTGTGCATTCTCTGAAATCAATAGTGTTAGAAATTTGCATTGTCTGAAATCAGTAGTGTGGGTGCTGTGCATTCTCTGAAATGGGTAGTGTGAGCACGGTGCATTTTCTCAAATCAGCAGCATGAGTGCTGAGCATTCTTTGAAATCAGTAGTGTTAGCGCTGTGTGTCATAAATCTCATCATCGAGAAACTACCTATGAAATAACTCTGGATGGCCAGCTGGTGGCACCGTCCAAGGAGTATAGATACTCGGGCGTTGGCCCCAGCTTGCCAGGGACATTTTGTAAAGACAAGGAGCTAGTGGATACAACTAGACTTCCATGTTCTGAAACAAGTTGATTTAAAGCCTTGCTTTATGCTCAACTCAAGTGCATAGTGAGTTTTATTACGTCACTGTGCATTCTCTAAAATCAGTAGTGTTGTTGCTGTGAATTCTCTGAATTCAGTAATGTGCGCTTAGTGCAGTCTCTGAAATCAGTAGCATGATCCTTGTGCATTCTCTGAAATCAGTAGTGTTAGAAATGTGCATTGTCATAAATTAATAGTGTGAACACTGTGCATTCACTGAAATCAGTAGTGTGAGCCCTGTCCATTGTACAAAATCAGTAGTGTGGGTGCTGTGCATTCTCTGAAATCAGTAGTGTAAGCACTGTCCATTGTAGGAAATCAGTAGTGTGGTGCTGTGCATGGTCTGACATCAGTAGTGTGAGCACTGTGCATTCCCTGAAATCAGTAGTGTGAAGGCTATGCATTGTCTGAAATCGGTAGTGTGAGCCCTGTGCATTCTCTGAAATTAGTCACATGAGCTATCTGCAGTCTCTGAAATCAGTAGTGAGAGCGCAGTGCATTCTCTGTAATCAGTAGTTTGAGCACTGTGCATTGTCTGAAATCAGCAGTGAGAAAATTGTGCACTTTCTGAAAACAGTAGCGTGGGTGCTGTGCATTTTCTGAAATCAGTACTTTGAGCGCTTTGCTTTGTAATCAGTAGTGTGAACATTGTGCATTTTCTGAAATAAGTAGAGTGAGCTCGGTGCATTGACCGAAATCAGTAGTGTGAGCATTGTGTATTGTGCATTTTCTGAAATCAGTAGTGTCAACATTGTGCTTTCTCTGAAATCAGTAGTGCGAGCACTGTGCATTGTCTGAAATCAGTAGGGTGCGCACGGTGCATTCTCTGAAATCAGTAGTGTGAGTGCATTGCATTCTCTGAAATCAGTAATGTGAGCTCTGTGCTGATGCGCTATCAATTACTCATAAAAGACGGAGAGTTAGGAGAGTAACTAAAGGCTTTTATTAGCAAAGAACAGAGCATGTCTCTCGTGGTTGACTGGGTTCCAAGAAGGCAGGGGGCTGCCGAGCGGTCACCTTTATACCTGGGCCTGTGGGTGGAGCCAGGGGCAGAGCCAGCAGCGACATGCTGAGGCATGCATAGGTACAACAGTGAACAACAACAACAACAATAACAGTGGTTTACCATAGTCACCCCTTGTTTAAAATTGAGTCCGGCGGGGTGAAGTGTACTAAAGGTTCGTGTAAGTAAGTCTATCAGGTGGCCTTGTATGCCGTCCTGATCGTCGTGGTGGCGGCGGTGATGGTGCAGCATCCAACGTTGAATCAGGCGTCTCATTGAGTGGTTGGGTGGTCAATGACGGGTCCTGAGGCTGCGGCATGCCGTCTAGCGGGGTTGGGGTGTGGGTAGTGGTGGATGGCAATGGTAGTGTTTCAGGGACACCCGAAGGTGCGAGATCTCGTGTGGAGGCTGTGTCCTCCCGCCCGTCCGGGTACGCTACGTAAGCGTACTGGGGGTAGGCGAGGGTAGTGGTGGGTGGCGAAGGAGGTGTTTCGGGGGCACCCGAAGGTGCGAGGTCTCATATGGAGACTGCGTCCTCCCGCCCGTCCGGGTACACCACGTAAGCATACTGAGGGTTGGCATGGAGGAGGCTCACCCTCTCGACCAGGGGGTCTGTCTTATGGGACCTCACGTGCTTCCGCAGTAGGACGGGTCCTGGAGAAGTCAGCCATGTCGGTAACGAGATCCCCGATGTGGACTTCCTGGGGAAGGAGAACATTCTCTCGTGAGGGGTGGCATTGGTGGCTGTACAGAGCAGTGACCGAATGGAATGGAGCGCCGCAGGGAGGACTTTCTGCCAGCGAGAGGTCGGAAGGCCCTTAGATTTCAAGTTTAAAAGGACTGCCTTCCAGACCGTCGCATTCTCCCTTTCCACCTGGCCATTCCCCCGGGGGTTGTAGCTGGTGGTCCTGCTTGTAGCAATACTTCTCGCGAGCAGGTACTGACGAAGTTCGTCGCTCATAAAGGATGAGCCCCTGTCGCTATGAATATAGCTAGGGAAACCGAACAAGGCGAAGAGGTCATTCAGACATTTAATGACCGTGGTACTGGTCATGTCTGAGCAAGGGATGGCAAACGGGAAACGGGAGTACTCGTCAATTATGTTGAGGAAGTACACATTGCGATCAGAGGAAGGGAGGGGCCCTTTAAAATCGACGCTCAGCCGTTCAAAGGGGCGCGTGGCTTTGATCAGGCTTGCTCTGTCTGGCCTATAAAAATGCGGTTTGCACTCGGCACAGATTTGGCAGTTCCTGGTCATGGTCCTGACCTCCTCGATGGAGTAGGGCAGGTTGCGGGATTTGATGAAGTGAAAAAACCTGGTGACCCCCGGGTGGCAGAGGTCATTGTGGAGGGTCTTCAGTCTATCGACCTGCGCATTGGCGCATGTACCACGTGATAGGGCATCTGGGGGCTCATTGAGTTTCCCGGGCCGGTACAAGATATCGTAATTGTAGGTGGAGAGTTCGATTCTCCACCTCAAGATCTTGTCGTTCTTGATTTTGCCCCTCTGCTTATTATTAAACATAAAAGCTACTGAACGCTGGTCAGTGAGCAGGGTAAATCGTTTTCCGGCCAGGTAATGCCTCCAATGTCGCACAGCTTCCACAATGGCCTGGGCCTCCTTTTCGACAGAGGAGTGTTGAATCTCGGGGCCCTGGAGGGTCCTTGAGAAAAAGGCCACGGGTCTCCCCGCCTGGTTAAGGGTTGCAGCTCGGGCAAAGTCGGATGCGTCGCTCTCCACTTGGAAAGGGATGGACTCATCCACTGCGTGCATCGTGGCCCTCGCAATATCTCTTTTTATGAGAGTGAAGGCTGCACAGGCCTCTGCTGTCAGGGGAAAGGAGGTGGACTTGATGAGGGGTCTGGCTTTGTCCGCATAGTTGGGCACCCACTGAGCATAGTACGAGAAAAACCCTAGGCATCTCTTCAGTGCTTTTTGGCAGTGGGGGAGGGGGAGCTCTATAAGGGGGTGCATCCTGTCGGGGTCGGGGCCGATGACTCCGCTCTCCACTACACAGCCAAGAATGGCAAGGCGCTTGGTACGAAACATACATTTGTCCTTGTTGTATGTTAGGTTCAGCCGCTGGGCCGTACGGAGGAATTTCTCTAGGTTAACATCATGGTCCTGCTGGTCGCGGCCGCAGATGGTGACATTGTCTAGATAGGGGAAAGTGGCCTGGAGCGCGTTCTGGTCAACCATCCGGTCCATCTCCCATTGGAAGACTGAAACCCCGTTGGTGACGCCGAAGGGAACTCTGAGGAAGTGGTAGAGACGACCGTCAGCTTCAAAAGCTGTGTACTGGCGGTCCTCAGCGCTGATGGGGAGCTGGTGGTATGCCGACTTTAGATCAATCGTCGAGAACACCCGGTATTGTGCTATCTGATTGACCATGTCAGATATGCGGGGGAGTGGGTATGCATCTAGCTGGGTGTAGCGATTGATCGTCTGGCTGTAGTCAATAACTAGGCGCTGTTTTTCGCCAGTCTTCACTACCACCACTTGTGCTCGCCATGGGCTGGTGCTACTTTCAATAATCCCTTCCTTCAGGAGTCTCGCTACCTCGGATTTAATGAAGCTCCTATCCCCGGCACTGTAACGCCTGCTTTTGGTAGCGATGGGCTTACAGTCGCGGGTGAGGTTAGCGAACAAGGAGGGGGGGGGGAACTTTAAGGGCGGAGAGGCTGCAAATGGTGCGCGGTGGGTGACTTTTAAAAGCCGCTGGCTGCAGACTGTGAGTGGGGGGAGGGGTCCGTCGTACGCTAATGTGACACTCTTAAGGTGGCACTGAAAATCCAACCCCAGTAGAACGGCAGCGCAGCGATGGGGCAGGACCAGGAGTTTAAAATTTTTGTATTCTGTGCCCCTTACTGAAAGGGTCACTACACAGTAGCCACCGACGTCCGCTGACTGGGCTTTGGAAGCCAAAGAGATCCGATGGCGCGTCGGCAGGACCGGGAGAGAGTAACTGCGCACCGTGTCGGGGTGGATAAAGCTCTCCGTGCTCTCGCTGTCAAAAAGGCAGGTAGTGGCGCGGCCGTTTACCATAATGTCCATCATGGACCTGGACAGTTGATGAGGGAGAGATTGGTCCAGCGTCACGGAGGCCAGCGTATGGTCAAGCGAGTCGATGTGGTCATCAGATGAGGCGGTGGTTGAGTCCGGGTCCCCCGTGGTTGAAGTTGGAGACGTCCAAGATGGCGGACAAAATGGCGGCGCCCATGATCCCGATCCCCACGCGGCTGGGGGAGCCCAAGATGGCGGACAAGATGGCTGCCCCCACGGTTCACATGCGGCGCTGCTGGCATTAGCGGTTTTACCTTTGCAGGCGCTGACAGTGTCCTTTCTTCCCGCAGCCGGAGCAGGTAGCGTTTCTCGCCGGGCAGCGTGCTCTGGGGTGTTTTGCCTGGCCACAAAAATAACATTTCTCTGCCTTGGACATCGCAGCAGCAGTTGAAGGTGGCGGTCCCATGACCCAAGGTTGTGGCATCCACGTTGCGGAGCGGTTAGGGGAGAAGGCGTCCATATTCCTGTGGGCCGCGTCGAGCGAGAGTGCGAGGGACACTGCCTTTCTCAGGTCCATTTCTCCCTTTTCCAACAGTCTCTGCCGGGAGTAGTCGGACCTTAGACCCGCAACGAAAACATCTCGGATCAGTCCCTCCGTGTGTGCTGCGGCTGATACTTCTTTGCAATCGCAGCCTCGGCTGAGTATCCGTAGTGCCCGTAGGAAGGCCTCCACCGATTCCCCGGGCTGCTGTCTGCGGGATCTTAAGAGGTGCCTGGCATAGACCGTATTTACCGGGCGTGCGTATTGCCCTTTTAGCAGATCGATAGCCGCCGCGTAGGTCGTCGCGTCCTGGATTATTGTATAAACTTGGTGGCTCACCTTTGAGGCCAGGATTTCCAACTTGTTTTTGTCCAGGGTCACAGTTGAGGCTTGCAGGTAGGCCTCAAAGCAACGCAACCAATGCGCGAATTTGGTAGCCGAACCCGCTTCTTGGGGGTCTAGGTCCAGGCATGTTGGTCTGAGGGCTCGCAGCAGCTCCTGCTGCTCAGCGTTTGTTGTCGACATTTTGTTTTTGCTAATAAAATAGATGCGCTATCAATTACTCATAAAAGACGGAGAGTAACTAAAGGCTTTTATTAGCAAAGAACAGAGCATGTCTCTCGTGGTTGACTGGGTTCCAAGAAGGCAGGGGGCTGCCGAGCGGTCACCATTATACCTGGGCCTGTGGGTGGAGCCAGGGGCGGAGCCAGCAGAGACATGCTGAGGCATGCATAGGTACAACAGTGTGCAACAACAACAACAATAACAGTGGTTTACCACATGTGCATTATCTGAAATCAGTAGTGTGAACGTTGTACATTGTCTGAAATCAGTAGTGTGAGCGATGTGCATTGTTTGACATCAGTAGGGTGAGCACTGTGCATTGTCTGAAATCATTAGTATGAGCTACGTGCAGTGTCTGAGATCAGTAGTGAGAAAATTGTGCATTTTCTGAAAGCAGTAGCGTGGGTGCTGTGCATTTTCTGAAATCAGTATTTTGAGCGCTTTGCGTTGTCTGTAATCAGTAGTGTGAACATTGTGCATTTTCTGAAATAAGTAGTGTGAGCTCGCTGCATTGACTGAAATCAGTAGTGTGAGCACTGTGCATTGTGTGAAATCCCTAGTGTGAACATGGTGTAATGTCTGAAATCAGTAGTGTTAGAAATGTGCATTGTCAGAAATCAATAGTGTGGGTGCTGTACAGTGTCTGAAATCATTAGCTTGAGCTCTGTGCATTCTCTTAAATCAGTAGTGTGAGTGCTGTGCATTGTCTGAAAGCAATAGCGTGAATGTTGTGCATTGTTTGAAATCAGTAGTGTGGGTTCTGTGCATTCTCTCAAATCGGTAGTGTGAGCGCTGTCCAATGTACAAAATCAGTAGTGTGGAAGCTGTGCTTGGTCTGAAATCAGTAGTGTGAGCACTGCATTCTCTGAAATCAGTAGTGTGAATGCTATGCATTGTCTGCAATCAGTAGTGTGAGCACTGTGCATTCTCTGAAATTAGTCACATGAGCTATCTGCATTCTCTGAAATCAGTAGTTTGAGCACTGTGCATTGTCTGAAATCAGTAGTGTGATAATTGTGCATTTTCTGAAATAAGTAGTGAGCTCGGTGTCAACATTGTGCTTTCTCTGAAATCAGTAGTGTGAGCATTGTGCATTGTTGAAAATCAGTAGGGTGCGCACGGTGCATTCTCTGAAATCAGTAGTGTGAGTGCGTTGCATGCTCTGAAATCAGTAATGTGAGCTCTGTGCATTGTCTGAAATCAGTAGTGTGAGCGCTGTGCATTATCTGAAATCAGTAGTGTGAATGTTTTGCATTGTTCCAAATCAGTAGGGTGTGCATGGTGCATTCTCTGAAATCAGTAGTGTTAGCACTGTGTATTCCCTGAAATCAGCAGCGTGAGTGCATTGCATTCACTGAAATCAGTAATTTGAGCTCTGTGCATTGTCTGAAATCAGTAGTGTGAGCTACGTGCAGTGCTAAAATCAGTAATGGGAAAATTGTGCATTTTCTGAAAGCCGTAGCGTGGGTGCTGTGCAATTTCTGAAATCAGTATTTTGAGCGCTTTGCATTGTCTGTAATCAGTAGTGTGAACATTGTGCATTTTCTGAAATAAATAGCGTGAGCTCACTGCATTGACTGAAATCAGTAGTGTGAGCATTGTGCATTGTCTGAAATCAGTAGTGTGAACATTGTGCATTTTCTGAAATAAATAGCGTGAGCTCACTGCATTGACTGAAATCAGTAGTGTGAACGTTGTGCTTTCTCTGAAATCAGCAGTGTGGACGTTGTGCATTGTCTGAAATCAGTTGTCGCAGCACTGTGCATTCTGTGAAATCAGTAGTGAGCGCTGTACTTTCTCTGAAATTAGTAGTGTTAGTGCTGTGCATTTTCTGAAATCAGTAGGGTGAGCACTGCATTGTCTGAAATCGGTAGTGTGAGTGCGGTGCATTCTCTGAAATCATTAGTGTGAGCACTGGGACTTCTCTGATTAAAAGTAGCATGAGTGCTGCGCATTGTATGAAATCAGTAGTATGAGCAGTGTGCTTTGTCTGAAATCAGTAGTGTGATCATTGTACATTCTCTGAAACAAGCAGTGTTAGAACTGTGCATTGTCTGAAATCAATAATGTGGGTGCTGTGCAGTGTCTGAAATCAATAGTGTGGGTACGGTGCATTGTCTGAAATCAGTAATGTGTGTGCTGTGTATTGTCTGAAATCAGTAGTGAGAGCGCTGTACTTTGTCTGAAATCAGTAGTTTGGGTGCTGTGCATTCTCTGAAAACGGTAGTGTGAGCGCAGTGCTTTCTCTGAAATCAGAAGGGTGAGGCAGTGCATCATCTGAAATCAGTAGTGTGAACGCTATGCATTCTTGGAAATCAGTAGTGTGGGCGCTGTGCATTTGTGAAATCGCTAGTGTGAACACGGTGTAATGGCTGAAATCAATAGTGTTAGAGATGTGCATTGTCAGAAATCAATAGTGCGGGTGCTGTGCAGTGTCTGAAATCATTAGTTTGAGCTCTGTGCATTGTCTGAAATCAGTAGTGTGAGTGATGTGCATTGTTTGAAAGCAATGTTGTGCATTGTTTGAAATCAGTAGAGTAAACACTGTACATTGCCTGAATGCAGTAGTGTGGGTGCTGTGCATTCTCTCAAATCAGTAGTGTGAGCGCAGTCCATTGTACGAAATCAGTAGTGTGGAAGTTGTGCTTGGTCTCAAATCACTGTGCATTCTCTGAAATCGGTAGCGTGAATGCTATGCATTGTCTGAAATCAATAGTGTGAGCACTGTACATTCCCTGAAATCAGTAGAGTGAGCGCTGTGCATTCTCTGAAATCAGTAGTGTGAAGGTTGTACATTGTCTGAAATCAGTAGTGTGAATGTTGTGCATTGTTTGAAATCAGTCATGGAAGCACTGTGCATTCTTTGAAATCAGTGTTGAAAGTGCTGTGAATTTTCTGAAATCAGTATTGTGAGCACTTTGCATTGTCTGTAATCAGTAGTGTGAACATTGTGCATTTTCTGAAATAAGTAGAGTGAGCGCTGTAGTGTATGTGCCTTTAAGAGCCCCAGGTGTGCTGTAATGCCGGTAATAGCCACTCGGGCTATATAAGCCTGTATATTGTGTTATATCTGTTAGAACCCCCCCCAGACTTTGCTTAATAAACACCTATGAACCAACTCCTGTCTTCAGTGTCTCTATCAACACACGAACACTACAGTGGCAACGAAGTGGAAACGGACTTACCTGCAATTCGGCAGCACCTCAAGGACATTGATTCCTCAGGCGTCCAGAAGACTCAAGAAAGTGAAAGAACCTGTGGTTTCACCAGCTGGCCAAGCTGGTGGCAGGTACTGCGCTAATCCTTCCTGGGCGTCAGGCTGGGGCTCCAGGGGCTGGCTCTACAGCTGAAACAAGCAGCGAAATCGGAGGCAAGCAATAACAGACGGGGAGGGAGCACTCGGGAGACGGCCGGCGCTGCAAGCAGGTCGGCGTTCAGACCTAGAGAGAAAGTCCTGCGGGAACGAGTCTCCAACTGTAAATAAATTTTAAAAAAGAACGGAAACCGCGGGAAATAGCGTTGTCAGCGGCAGCAGCGGTGGGAAAGCGCGGGAAGTGCCATATCTTTTCTTAGATGCCTAAGTCTGGCAATATTGATGCTTTTGATAGCAAAATAGAGGATTGGACCACATATGTGGAAAGAGTGGAGGTATATTGCACTGCAAATGGAATAGAAGATGAAAAAAAAGCTTCAGTACTGCTGAACCTAATGGGCGCAAAGGCATGCGGGCTATTACAAAATTTAATCACTCCAGCCAAACCAAAGGACAAGAATTTTAAAGAAATTGTTGATACTCTGCAGGAGCACTTAAACCCAACACCGCTGCTGATAGCGGAACGATTCAAATTCTTCAAGAGAAATCAACACAAGAATGAAAGTAACGCTGATTACCTCACCGAATTAAGAAAGCTATCAAAGGACTGCCAATTCGGGGCAGGACTAGCAGATTATCTTCGAGACAAATTCGCCTGCAGTCGCTTAAGTGAAGGAACACAGAAAAGGCTGCTTTCTGAAAAAGATTTAACACTGGACAAGGCTTTCAGTATGGCTGTATCATACGAAGCAGCAGCAAGAGGAGCTGCAGAGATACAACAAAAGACACAGGACTTCGGCACCCATGAAATGACACAGGGTTTCGAAAGATGTTATCGCAGCAGCAGATCCACCCATAACCAGAGGGACTGCTGGTTCAAGGACAAAGCATGCAGGCAATGCGGAAAGATTGGACACATTGCACGGGTATGCCGATCTGGACAAAATAAATCCACAGACAGGAAAAAAAAAATCAATAAAGAAAAGTACAGAAAGGTACAAATGATGACGGACAGTAGCTCCGAAGACCAGAAGAGCGATAGCGACTCCGAAAACAAGAGACTAAGCTGTCTCAAATTACATAATGTACTTGCCAAAGATGATTACCAAACCATTTGGGTTACCCTCACGATAGCAGGGTCCCCAGTTAAAATGGAGCTAGATACAGGATCAGCTCTAACCATAATAAATCGACGGGATTACGAGAGGCTATTTCCGCATATACGTTTAAAAGACACATCCATTATCTTAAAAACATATACGGGGCAGAAAGTATACCCCAAAGGAAAAATAAGGGTGCCTGTTGTATACAATAGCAAAGAAATACAAAAGTTGTATTTATACATTCGACAAGATGGTGGTCCACCGTTGTTGGGACGTGAATGGATCAGAAAGATACGTTTAGACTGGCACGCCATTCAGGCACTGACGGTGACCAGTAAGGAAAAAAACGATGATGACATCATACCTGAACGATTAAAAGACATCTTGGCCAACGCCAAAGAAGTGTTTCAAGAGAAACTAGGAACCTTGAAAGGCATCACCGCCTCAATAAAAGTGGAAGATGCAGCAATTCCCAAGTTTTTTAAGGCAAGACCGGTGCCATACGCAATTCGTCCAGCAGTCGAGGCAGAGCTGGAGAATTTGGAAAAGGCAGGCGTATTATCCAAAATAGATTGGAGCGAGTGGGCAACACCCATCGTTCCAGTCATGAAAAAAGCATTGAATAATGATAAATCTGAAGAACAGAGAAAAATTCGCATCTGTGGAGACTTCAAGGTGACTATAAACCCGATCCTTCACACAGTACAGTATCTTCTTCCGAGGATAGAAGATATTTTCGCCTCACTATCCGGAGGGAAACGTTTCACCAAAATTGACTTGGCACAGGCATATCTACAGATGAAGGTTGAAGAGGCCTCTAAAAAATATCTCACGATAAATACACACAAAGGTCTGTACCAGTACAATCAACTGGTTTTCGGAGTAGCATCCGCTCCAGCTATCTGGCAAAGAGATATGGAGCAAGTCCTCCAAGGGATTTCGGGTACTCAATGCTACCTAGACGACATCCTTGTAACAGGAGAAAATGACAAAGAGCACCTTGCCAATTTGGAGCAGGTGCTCACTAGGCTGAGAGAACGGGGCCTACGAGCAAATCGCCCCAAGTGTGAAGTTTTTCAAAATCAAATATCATATTGTGGCCACATAATTAATAAGGAAGGGTTGCATAAGTCACCTGAAAAAATTGAAGCGGTCATAAAAGCCCCAGCACCTGAAAATGTTTCACAATTAAGGTCGTTCCTGGGATTAATAAATTACTATCATAAATTTTTACCGAACTTATCAACTCTTCTACACCCTCTTAATGAACTGCTACAAACAGGAGTAATTTGGAAATGGAACGAAGACTGTAAACATGCCTTCCATAAATGCAAAGAGTTAATCACATCCAAAGAAGTTTTGGCTCATTACAACCCATCACTGCCAATCAGACTGGCGTGCGATGCATCCCCTTATGGCATAGAAGCAGTATTATCGCATAAATTCCCTGATGGCTCAGAACGGCCGATAGCTTTTGCGTCACGCTCATTAAACTCAGCTGAGCGTAACTATGCCCAAATCGACAGGGAAGCACTCAGCCTGGTATGGGGAGTGAAGAAATTCAACCATTACCTACACGGACAAAAATTTACCTTGTTGACTGACCATCAACCCCTCATCTCCATATTCAACCCTAAAAAGGGTGTTCCCATTATGACAGCGCAAAGGCTACAGAGGTGGTCCCTTTTTCTAGGGGCACACCAATACAACATAGAATACAAAGGATCAAAACAGCATGGGAATGCTGACGGGTTATCGCGCCTACCGTTGCCAACGGTAGAAGAGGCACCTACAGTAGACCCAGTGGAGATGTTCCACTCTACCATAGTGGAATGTCTACCAGTAACAAATTCTGCCATTGAAAGGGAGACGAGAAATGACCCGACTCTCTCTCGGGTCTACGATTTAACAGTGAAGGGATGGCCAGCACATGGTGAACCACTGTTTCCAGCATTCTCACAAAGAAGAGAACAGCTGTCAGTGTGCCGAGGAACCTTGATGTGTGCATCGAGTGGTGATTCCACCCAAACTCCAGGATAAAGTGCTAAAGGAGCTTCACGAGGGGCATCTGGGTGGAGTGAAAGTGAAGAACCTAGCCAGGGCGTTTGTATGGCGGCCAGGTATCGATGGAGACATCAAAGAAATGACCAAGAGCTGCCTAGGATGCCAGAAGGTCCAAAACGCTCCACCACAAGCCCCTCCACATCCATGGGAGTGGCCCTCATCTCCCTGGCAAAGGGTACATATCGACTTTGCTGGTCCATTTATGGACTCAATGGCCTAGAAATTCAGTCGGGCGCGCCAGCCGTTAGCGCCTTAGGAGGAGTAGATCTCGAGCGCAAGGCGCTTGGCGCCCGGGCGCAGCGCGATCTGCGCCTTGCCCCAGCTTCAGTACACATTTAGCGCCGGCGCAAAGTCTTAGCGCGCGCCCTGCTGCGCGCGCAGATCATGACGTCATTTACTAGTGCAACGCCCTTTGTGCGCCCCGAACCGGAACGTCACTCGCGCCGGCCCATTGTGCGCCGGGCGGCCCTAACGACTGTGAAGTGGAACGGTACACAGCCGAGGCGGGCTGCGGGGAGCGCTAATTAAAGGGCACTTACCCTGCACTATAAAGGCCAGCCATTTTGCAGCATTCACTCTTGTGCAACGGTTTTTTGGAGAGAGACCAAGGAGGAGAGCTTACTGGTTTGGACCAACACTAGGACAGGTATTTTTGGCTCAGGCCAGAGCTTAGCAATTATCTTTGCCTTCATTGAGAGCTCAGTGTTTGCCAGCATATAATGGGGGCTGCATTGGGTGCCAACGCTGACTTTCAGCCTTATGCCAGAAGGGCTTACAGACGCCGTGAGAGAGTGGCAGCCCTGGCTAGACGCAGAGGGGGCAACAGGCGTCGCCAACTGAGGCCTTACCCACCCAGGTTATACCGCCAGCGGTCCTCCTATCTGACCATGTCTGCCGCGATGTGTGTTAGGAGGCTGCGATTCAGAAGGGAGGTGGTTGCAGACATCTGCCAGCTGCTTCAGAGATCTGCAGCCACAGCTGATGCGCAGGACGTCTCTGTCGGTGGCAGTGAAGGTGACGGTGGCTCTCAACTTCTATGCCACCGGCTCCTTCCAATCTGCTGCTGGGGACATCGCTAACATCTCCCAGTTCGCCGTGCATGGCTGCATCTGCCAGGTGACCAAAGCCCTTTTCAGAAGGAGACATCAATTCATCTCCTTCCCTATGACCCTGGACAAGCAGCAGCAGCGTGCAGTGGGATTTGCAAGAATAGCGGGCTTCCCCATGGTGCAGGGCGCCATTGACTGCACGCACGTGGCTTTGCGGGCACCTCTGGAGCATGCCGAGGATTACCGCAACCGGAAGGGCTACCATTCCCTCAACGTACAGCTGGTGTGTGACCACAGGCAGCGCATCCTAGCTGTCAATGCCCACTTTCCAGGCAGCAGCCACGATGCCTTTATCCTGTGAAAGGCAACTGTGGCTGACATGTTCCAGGCACAGCCTCCCCCAAGAGGATGGCTTATCGGGGACAAATGCTATCCTTTGTGTACCTGGCTCATGACCCCGTTCCGCGCGCCCACGACCCCTGCTGAAGAGGCATACGAGAGCCATCAAGCGACTAGGAACATCATAGAACAAACAATCGGTGTCCTCAAGCAATGGTTCCGCTGTCTCGATCGCTCTGGGGGAGCCCTCCAGTATTCGCAGGAGCGAGTCTCCCAATTCGTCGTCGTTTGCTGCATGCTGCACAACCTGGCTATCCGCAGGACTCAGGCACTGCCACCTCACGTTGGACCACCACCTCAGGAGGAGGAGTATGAGGAGGAGGAAGACGAGGAGTACCAGCCCAGGAGGGAGGCACAAGGTCCAAGGGCCGCCCGTCGGCGGCTTATTGAACGTCACTTCTCGGCCCCCTGTCAGGGAATGGCTTGTGCCAATGAAAGAACATGATTGCAGCCGCTCCGCAAGCCCTCAGCCGGTTAAGGCAACAAACACTTCAAAGATCAAACATGGACAATGTTAATAAATAAAATGCTTTATTGTACAAACTTGGGGCCCTTCCCACATGAAAACCAAAAACAGACGAAACCCCCAAAAAACACTCAAACACATTACTCGCTCCCACAACCTGGAGAGGATTAACAAAACAGTGCAACTAAAATGGCCGTCATCCTCGGCCTTCGTAAAAAACTAACATCCAATTCTCGGCCTCAAAAAACAAACACAGCTGGCCACACATTCGACTTTTTGGCCCGCTAGGGCGATGCCTTGGCCATCTTTGTGTGGCCCCTGCCCGCCCTGCTGCTGCTCCTCAAAGTAAGGCCATTGGCTGCTGCAAGGCTGGGGGCAGGCTCCAGAGGGGCACATGTCGTGACGGCAGATGCCCTTGGGGGTCGGCCTAGTCGAGGTCTGGCCGTCGAGCGGGTGGCTGTTGAATGCTGCAGCTGTGGCTGGCCAGCATCAGTCGCTGCAGCAGCTCCTGGCAGCTCCACTGGGGGAGTGGCAGTGGCGGCTGGAGGAATGGGGGCAAGCTGGCGGATGGCAGGCGCTCGCTGGTCGCCTGAGACACTGGCACTCGCCCGGGCCAGCACTGCAGCATGCGCACCAATCTGCCGAGGGACAGACCGCTGTGCTGCTGCAGCGCGCCGGGTGCCCTGGCGATGCCTGGCTGACACAGCGAGTGTGGCAGCAGTGAGTGCCCGTGTTGACCTGTTCAGTGACCTCATCAGAGCACCCAGTGACTGCACGGCACCACTGATCAGCTGCCCACTCGCTGCCTGAGCTGCCCCGAATGCCGCCCGACTCGCTGCCTGCTCTGCCCCGAATTCCGCCAAACTGATGGCCTGTGAGGCCCCGATGTCGGTCACACTCCGAGAGAGGGACTCGATGGCCTCAGGCAACTGTGCCACTACCCCCATGAGCTCCGTGTGCCGGCGCTCCGAGTCCGTGGACAAGTCCTCGAGGCGTTCCATCTCCTCGGCGAAGACCATCTCCGGACTGGAGGCCGGACTCTTCCTCTGGGGAGAAGGCCGCCGAGCTGGCCGACCCTTCCTGTTTTGCTGGACGCCGCTGGGCCCAGCAATTGGACTCCCCTCCGACCCTTCCCCCCCCCCCTCTGGGGAGAAGGCCGCCGAGCTTCCACCCCCCTCCCGCGTTGCCGCAGGTCCCATGAGCTCCCCTCCCCTCCGACACTTCCGCCACGCTCACCTCCAGAGAAGACGTGTCCCCTACATTCGCATGGATTGCCGCGGCTGAGGGTTCCCCTGATGGGCCGCCTTCCTCTTGCTCCTCCTCCTCCTCCTCTTCTGAGGGGCTGTCACTGGCAATTTCAGGGACCTCCTCCTCACCATCTGAAAGCAGGAAGGCACAAGAGTAGCTTTAGAGTGAGGAGAGGGCATCAGCGAGGGATGCATGAGTGGTGGCATTCAGCGCGTTGGTCGGACAGTGGCAAAGGATGTAGATCTGATGCGCAAGTGGGACGAGAGAGGTCCAAAAGGTGATGTCCTTACCATTGGTGCCCAGAACAGGGTCGGCATCGCCACATGCAACGGGGCCAATCACCCGGCCACCCATGATGCGCTCCACGCAATGTTGCAGCTCGGTGAGCGGCTGGATCTGGGGTCGGCCTCCCCCGGTCGCAGTCCGGCTCTTCTTGTTATTGGCCAGCTTGGCCTGCAAGAGAGAGGACGGCCTCTAAGTACAGTGTGTAGCCCTGATCTTGTGTGCACTGCCTCCCATGGTGGAATAGCCTGGCCAGTGTGTCGCCCTGATCTTGTGTGCACTGCCTCCCACGGTGGAATAGCTTGGCCAGTGTGTTAAGTGCAGAATGTGCAATTGATGTTCATGCCTGTCCCATAGCTGCTGGATGAGGGCTGGCCATTAGGGCTTTCAGGTCCCTTTGCCCATAATGTGAGGTGCACATGCAAGGATGAGGAGGTCACTGGAAAGGGTACTCACCCTGACAATCCGAGTGAGGTCATTAAACTTTTTGCGGCATTGGACACCAGTCCTGGGGACCTCGCTGTTGGCTGACAGCTTGCTGGCAACATGCCTCCAGGCTCTCCGGTAGACGCGGACCGGCGACTTCCTGCCATTGTCCGGGTACAAAATATGGCGCCTCTTCTCCACAGCACCAACCAGCACACTGAGATCACGCTCTGAGAAGCGCTGCGCTCGTTCACGGGCCTTCTGCATGGCTTCAGGCGCTATTTGGGTCCAGCAGCAGTGTTCAGGCCCAGCTGGAGGGCTCCACTATCCAGGGCGTGGCAGCAGACCAAGTCGACCCTTCCCCCTTAAGAGCTGGCCGGCGCCAGGGTGCCTGCTGTGAATCACGAGATGGCCGCACCTGCGCTGCGCCCGGCCTCGGCGCTCTCGCTCAGCACCTCCGGCTTAGTGCCTAAAGAGAGGTGTCCAGCGCCAGTTTTAGCGCTCGAGCAAACTCTTAGGATGAAGCTAATGAATATCGGAGAAGTGGCCTCGATTTGGCGGCGGGCGCAAACTTTAGCGGCCGCCCGACTTTACTGCCCCAAAAGTGGCTACAATGAATTTCTAGGCCAATGTTCTTAATCGCGGTTGATGCACACTCCAAGTGGCCAGAGGTAATAAAGATGTCCTCCACCACCACGGAGAAAACCATCACAGTATTAAGGACCATATTTGCCAGGAGTGGGCTGCCGAAACAGATCTGTTCTGATAATGGACCGCAATTTGTGTCCGAAGAATTCAGGAAGTTCTTAAAAAAACAATGGGGTTAAGCACTACACGTCCGCCCCATACCATCCCGCCACCAATGGATTGGCTGAAAGGTTTGTCCAGACCTTCAAGAAGGCCATGGGTAATGAAGACATAAAACTTCAGCACAAGGTGGATAACTTCTTATTCGCATACAGGAATGCAACACATATGGTTACCAACCAAACTCCCGCCATGATGTTCTTCAATAGAAACCTAAGATGCCGGCTGGATTTGATCAAGCCCAACATCAGAAGGGACCTGGAGAACCGGCAGTTTCAAGGCATGAATGAAAGGCCAACTAGAACCTTCCAGATAGGTCAACAAGTTTTGGCCCGGGACGACCATACCGAGAAATGGCAGCCTGGAACTATCTGCACACGACTAGGACCACTGATGTATACCGTGGACATTGGAGAAAGCATAATAAGGCGCCATGCTGACCAAATCATAGAGTCATCTGAAAAGGGACAACCTACACCACAACTCTATACGCCTAACGATGAAGTAGACATACCCATATCTACCTCCGATCCGGTGATACTAGAACCCGATGAACCCGACACTGGCATGCAAGCCGAATCAGCCTTGCCAAAAGAACCTACTACACCACCAGAAACTACTACACCACCGAGGCGTTATCCGGACCGAGTCAGGAAGCCTCCTGAGAGACTGACTTATAATTAATTAACTACAGCAATGTGTATATTATTTTTCTTATAACATGTAATTAATAATTACTTAAAATATGATGTACTGGTTGGATAAAAGGGGAGGAATTGTAGTGTATGTGCCTTTAAGAGCCCCAGGTGTGCTGTAATGCCGGTAATAGCCACTCGGGCTATATAAGCCTGTATATTGTGTTATATCCGTTAGAACCCTCCCCAGACTTTGCTTAGTAAACACCTATGAACCAACTACTGTCTTCAGTGTCTCTATCAACACACGGACACTACAAACGCTGTGCATTGTCTCAAAACAGTAGTGTGAGCGCTGCGCTTTATCTAAAATCAGTAGTGTAAAAGAGCATTGCCGGAAATCAGTAGGGTGCTCACGGTGCATTCTCTGAAATCAGTAGTGTTAGCGCTGTGCATTCCCTGAATTCAGTAGTGTGAGTGCATTGCATTCTCTGAAATCAGTAATGTGAGCTCTGTGCATTGTCTGTAATCCGTAGTGTGAACATTGTGCATTTTCTGAAATAAGTAGAGTGAGCTCGGTGCAATGACTGAAATCAGTAGGGTGCGCATGGTGCATTCTCTGAAATCAGTAGTGTTAGCATTGTGCATTCCCTGAAATCAGTAGTGTGAGTGCATTGCATTCTCTGAAATCAGTAATGTGAACTATGTGCAGTGTTGAAATCAGTAATGAGAAAATTGTGCATTTTCTGAAAGCAGTAGCGTGGGTGCTGTGCATTTTCTGAAATCAGTATTTTGAGTGATTTGCGTTGCCTGTAATCAGTAGTGTTGGTGCTGTGCATTCTCGGATATCAGTAGTGTGGGTGCTGTGCATTCCCTGAAATCAGTAGTGTAAGCACTGTCCATTGTAGGGAATCAGTAGTGTGGTGCTGTGCATGGTCTGAAATCAGTAGTGTGAACGCTATGCATTGTCTGAAATCTGTAGTGTGAGCGCTGTGCATTCTCTGAAATTAGTCACGTGAGCTATCTGCATTCTCTGAAATCAGTTGTGTGAGCGATGTGCATTGTCTGAAATCAGGAGTGAGAAAATTGTGCATTTTCTGAAAGCAGTAGCGTGGGTGCTGTGCATTTTCTGAAATCAGTATATTGAGTGCTTTGCATTGCCTGTAATCAATAGTGTGAACATTGTGCACTTTCTGAAATAAGTAGAGTGAGCTCACTGCATTGACTGAAATCAGTAGTGTGAGCATTGTGCATTGTCTAAAATCAGTAGTGTGAACGTTCTCCATTGTTCCAAATCGGTCGTGTGGGTGCTGTGCATTCTCTGAAATCAGTAATGTGAGCGCAGTGCTTTATCTGAAATCAGTGTTTGCGCTCTGCATTCTCTGAAATCAGTAGTGTAGGCATTGTGGATACTCTGAAATCAGTAGTGTGAGTGCCATCAATTGTCTGAAATCAGTAGTGTTAGCCTTGTGAATTATCTGAAATCAGTGGTGTGAACATTGCACATTTTCTGAAATCTGTAATGTGTGTGGTGTGCATTTTCTGAATCAGTAGAGTGAGTGCTTTGCCTTGTCTGGAATCAGTATTGGGATAATTGTGCATATTCTGAAATCATTAGTGTGAGAACTGTGCATTGTGTGGGTGCAGTGCATTGTCTGAAATCAGTAGTGTGAGCGCTGCCCATTCTCTGAAATCAGTAGTATGAGTGCTGTGCATTGTTTGTAATCAGTAGTGTGAGCACTGTGCATTCACTGAAATCAGTAGTGTGAGCACAGTGCATTCTCTGAAATCAGTAGTGTGAACATTGTGGATTGTCTGAAATCAGTAGTGTGAATGTTGTGCATTCTCATGGAAGCAATGTGCATTCTCTGAAATCAGTAGTGAGAGCATTGTGAATTCTATGAAATCAGTATTGTGAGCGCTTTGCATTGTCTGTAATCAGCAGTGTGAACATTGTGTATTTTCTGAAATAAGTAGAGTGAGCTTGGTGCATTGACTTAAATCAGTAGTGTGAGCATTGTGCATTGTCTGAAATCAGTAGTGTGGGTGCTGTGAACTCGCTGAAATCGGTAGTGTGAGCACTGTGCAGTCTTTGAAATCAGTAGTTAGCGCTGTGCATTCTCTGAAATTAGTAGTGTAAGTGCCATGCATTTTCTGAAATCAGTAGTGTGAGCTTAGTGCATTGTCTGAAATCAGTAGTGTTGGTGCTGTACACTTTCTGAAATCAGTCGTGTGATCGTTGTACATTCTCTGAACTCAGCAGTGTTAGAACTGTGCATTGTCTGAAATCAGTAATGTGAGCACTGTGCATTCTCTGAAATCAGTAGTGTAAATGTTGTGCATTGTCTGAAATCAACAGTGTGAAAGTTGTGCATTGTCTGATATCAGCAGAGTGAGTGCTGTACATTCTCTGAAATCAGTAGTGTGGGCGCTGTGCTTTCTTAGAAATCAGTGCTGCGAGCACTGTGCATGCTCTGAAATCAGTAGTATGAACACTGTGGATTTTACGTAATCAGTGGTGCGAGCACTGTGCATTCTCTGAAATCAGTAGTGTGAATGCTATGCATTTTCTGAAATCTGTAGTGAGCACTGTGCATTCTCTGAAATCAGTAGTGTGAGTGCAGTGCTTTCTCTGAAATCAGTAGGGTGAATGGTATGCATTGTCTGAAATCAGTGGTGTGAGCACTGTGCATTGTGTAAAATCACTAGTGTGAGCATGGTGTAATGTCTGAAATCAGTAGCATGAGCACTGTGCTTTCTTGGAAATCAGTTGCGTGGCTGCTGTGCATTTTCTGAAATCGGTAGTATGAGCACTGTACATTGTATGTAATCAGTAGTGTGGGTGCTGTGCATTCTCTGATTTCAGTTATTTGAGCGCTATGCACTCTCTGAAATCAATACTGTGAGTGCTAGGCATTTTCTGAAATCAGTAATGTGAATGCTGTGCATTGTGTAAAATCACTAGTGGGAACACGGTGTAGTGTGTGAAATCAGTAGTGTGAGCACTGTGCCTTGTTTGAAATCTGTAGTGTGAGTGCTCTGCATTGTCTGCAATCAGTAGTGTGAGCACTATGCATTCTTTGAGTTCATTAGTGTGAGAGCTGTGCCATCTCTGAAATCAGTAGAGTGAGCACTGTGCAGTGTCTGAAATCGGCAGTGTGGGTGCTGTGCATTGTCTGAAATCAGTCGTGTGAACGATGTGCATTGTCTGAAAGCAATTGTGTGAATGTTGTGCATTGTTTGAAATCAGTAGAGTTAACACTGTGCATTCTCTGAAATCAGAAGTGTTGGTGCAGTGCATTCTCGGAAATCATGATGTGGATGCTGTGCATTCTCTGAAGTCAGTAGTGTGAGCGCTGTACTTTGTGTGAAATCAGTAGTGTGGGTGCTGTGCTTTCTCTGAAATCAGTAGTGTGAGTGCAGTGCTTTCTCTGAAATCAGAAGGGTGAGGCAGTGCATTGTCTGAAATCAGTAGTGTGAATGCTATGCACTCTCAGAAATCAGCAGTGTGAGCACTGTGCATTGTGTGAAATTGCTAGTGTGAACACGGTGTAATGTCTGAAATCAGTAGTGTTAGAAATGTGCATTGTCAGAAATCAATAGTGTTGGCGCTGTGCAGTGTCCGAAATCATTAGTGAGAATATTGTGCATTTTCTGAAAGCAGTAGCGTGGGTGTTGTGCATTTTCTGAAATCAGTATTTTGAGCGCTTTGCATTGTCTGTAATCAGTAGTGTGAACATTGTGTGCATTTTCTGAAATAAGTAGAGTGAGCTCGGTGCAATGACTGAAATCAGTAGGGTGTGCATGGTGCATTCTCTGAAATCAGTAGTGTTAGTGCTGTGCATTCCCTGAAATCAGTAGTGTGAGTGCATTGCAATCTCTGAAATCAGTAACGTGAGCTCTGTGCATTGTCTGAAATCAGTAGTGTGAACGTTATGCATTGTCTCAAATCAGCAGTGTGAGCTATGTGCAGTGTTGAAATCAGTAATGAGAAAATTGTGCATTTTCAGAAAGCAGTAGTGTGGGTACTGTGCATTTTCTGAAATCAGTATTTTGAGCGCTTTGCGTTGCCTGTAATCAGTAGTGTTCTTGCTGTGCATTCTCGGATATCAGTACTGCGGGTGCGGTGCATTCGCTGAAATCAGTAGTGTGAGCCCTGTCCATTGTACGAAGTCAATAGTGTGGGTGCTGTGCATTCTCTGAAATCAGTAGTGTAAGCGCTGTCCATTGTAGGAAATCAGTAGTGTGGTGCTGTGCATGGTCTGAAATCAGTAGTGTGAGCACTGTGCATTCTCTGAAATCAGTAGTGTGAACGCTATGCATTGTCTGAAATCTGTAGTGTGAGTGCTGTGCATTGTCTGAAATTATTCACGTGAGCTATCTGCATTCTCTGAAATCAATAGTGAGAAAATTGTGCATTTTCTGAAAGCAGTAGCGTGGGTGTTGTGCATTTTCTGATAACAGTATTTTGAGTGCTTTGCATCGTCTGTAATCAGTAGTGTGAGCATTGTGCATTGTCTGAAATCGGTAGTGTGAACGTTGTGCTTTCCCTGAAATCAGTAGTGTGAGCACTGTGTATTATCTGAAATCAGTAGTGTGAACATTGTGCATTGTTCCAAATCAGTAGGGTGAGTGCTGTGCATTGTCTGAAATCAGTACTGTGAGCTACGTACAGTGTTGAATGCATTATGTGAAATCAGTATTGTGAGCACTGTGGGTTCTCTGAAATCAGTAGTGTGAGAGCTGTACATTCTCTGAAATCAGTAGAGTGAGTGCTGTGCATTGTCTGTAAACAGTAGCGTGAGCATTGTGCATTTTCTGAAATAAGCAGTGTGAGCTCGCTGCATTGACTGAAATCAGTAGTGTGAGCATTGTGCTTTCTCTGATATCAGTAGTGTGAGCGCTTTGCATTGTCTGAAATCTGTTGTGTGAGATTGTGCTTTGACTAAAATCAGTAGTGCGCGCATTGTCTAATCTCTGAAATCAGTAGTGTGCACTGTGCATTCTCTGAAATCAGTAGTGTTTGCGCTGTGCATTGTCTGAAATCAGTAGTGTGTGTGCACTCTGCATTCTCTGAAATCATTACTGTGAGCGCTGTTCATTCTCTGAAATCAGAAGTGTGAGCACTGTGCATTGTCTGGAATCAGTAGTGTGAGCTCTGTACATTATCTGAGATCAGTAGTGTGAACCTTGTGCATTGTCTGAAATCAGTAGAATGTGTGCTGTGCATTCTGTGAAATCAGTAGTGGGAGCTGTATATTCACTGAAATTAGTAGTGAGCGCTGCGCATTCTATGAAATCAGTGGAGTGAGCACAATATATTTTGTCAAATCAGTAGTGTGAGCAATGTACTTTGATGAAATCAGTAGCATGAGCGCTGTGCATTCTCTGTAATCAGTAGTGTGAGCACTCCGCATGCTCTGAAATCAGTAGTGTGGGTGCTGTGCATTCTCTGATATCAGTAGCGTGAGCGCTGTTCATTGTCTGAAATCAGTAGTGTGAACATTGTGCATTGTTCCAAATCGGTAGTGTTAGCACTGTGCATTCCCTGAAATCAATAGTGAGTGCATTGCATTCTCTGAAATCAGTAATGTGAGCTCTGTGCATTATCTGAAATCAGTAGTGTGAGCATTGTGCATTGTCTAAAATCGGTAGTGTGAATGTTGTGCTTTCTCTGAAATCAATAGTGTGAGCGCTGTGCATTGTCTGAAATCAGTAGTGTGAGCACTGTGCATTGACTGAAATCAGTAGTGTGAACATTGTACATTGTCTGAAATCAGCAGTGTGAACATTGTGCATTCTCTGAAATCAGTAGTGAGAGCACTGTGAATCTATGAAATCAGTAGTACGAGCTGTGTGCAGTGTCTGAAATCAGTAGTGAGAAAATTGTGCATTTTCTGAAAGCAGTAGCGTGGGTGCTGTGCATTTTATGAAATCAGTATTGTGAGCGCTTTGCATTGTCTGTAATCAGTAGTGTGAACATTGTGTATTTTCTAAAATAAATAGTGAGCTCGGTGAATTGACTGAAATCAGTAGTGTGAGAATTGTGCATTGTTTGAAATCAGTAGTGTGGGTGCTGTGAACTCACTGAAATCAGTAGTGTGAGCACTGTGCAGTCTTTGAAATCAGTAGTTAGTGCTGTGCATTCTCTGAAATCAGTAGTGTGATCACTGTTCATTCTCTGAAATGAGTAGTGTGGGTGCTGTGCATTCTCTGAAATCTGTAGTGTGAGCAATGTCCATTCTCTGAAATTAGTCATGTGAGCGCTGTGTATTCTATGAAATCAGTCATTTGAGTGCTGTGCATTCTCTGAAATCAGTAATGTGAGCACAGTGCTTTTTCTGAAATCAGTGTTGTGTGCGCTCTGCATTCTCTGAAATCAGTAGTGTAGGCATTGTGGATACTCTGAAATCAGTAGTGTGAGCGCTGTCAAATGTCTGAAATCCGTAGTGTTAGCCTTGTGAATTATCTGAAATCAGTGGTGTGAACATTGCACATTTTCTGAAATTTGTAGTGTGTGTGTGTGGTGTGCATTTTCTGAATCAGTAGTGCGAGTGCTTTGCCTTGTCTGGAATCAGTATTGGGATAATTGTGCATATTCTGAAATCATTAGTGTGAGAACTGTGCATTGTGTGGGTGCTGTGCATTGTTTGTAATCAGTAGTGTGAGTGCATTGCATTCTCTGAAATCAGTAGTGTGAACGCTGTGCATTCACTGAAATCAGTAGTGTGAACATTGAGGGCTGTCTGAAATCAGCAGTGTGAACATTGTGTATTTTCTGAAATAAGTAGAGTGAGCTCGGTGCATTGACTGAAATCAGTAGTGTGAGCATTGTGCATTGTCTGAAATCAGTAGTGTGGGTGCTGTGAACTCGCTGAAATCTGTAGTGTGAGCACTGTGCAGTCTTTGAAATCTGTAGCTAGCGCTGTGCATTCTCTGAAATTAGTAGTGTAAGTGCCATGCATTTTCTGAAATCAGTAGTGTGAGCTTAGTGCATTGTCTGAAATCAGTAGTGTTGGTGCTGTGCATTTTCTGAAATCAGTAGTGTGAGCACTTTGCCTTGTCTGAAATCTGTAGTGTGAGCGCTTTGCATTCTTTGAAATCATTAGTGAAAGTACTGTGACTTCTCTGAAATCAGTAGTGTGAGTGCTGTGCACTTTCTGAAATCAGTCGTGTGATCGTTGCACATTCTCTGAACTCAGCTGTGTTAGAACTGTGCATTGTCTGAAATCAGTAATGTGAGCACTGTGCATTGTCTGAAATCAGTAATGTGAGCACTGTGCATTATCTGAAATCAGTAGTGAGAGCGCTGTTCATTCTCTGAAATCAATAGTGTAAATGTTGTGCATTGTCTGAAATCAACAGTGTGAAAGTTGTGCATTGTCTGATATCAGCAGAGTGAGTGCTGTACATTCTCTGAAATCAGTAGTGTGGGCGCTGTGCTTTCTTAGAAATCAGTGCTGCGAGCACTGCGCATGCTCTGAAATCAGTAGTATGAGCACTGTGCATTCTCTGAAATCAGTAGTGTGGATGCTATGCATTTTCTGAAATCTGTAGTGTGAGCACTGTGCATTCTCTGAAATCAGTCATGTGCATGCTCTGCATTCTCTGAAATCAGTCATTTGAGCGCAGTGCTTTCTCTGAAATCAGTAGGGTGAACTCTATGCATTGTCTGAAATCAGTGGTGTGAGCACTGTTCATTGTGTAAAATCACTAGTGTGAGCACGGTGTAATGTCTGAAATCAGTAGCGTGAGCACGGTGCTTTCTTGGAAATCAGTTGCGTGGCTGCTGTGCATTTTCTGAAATCAGTAGTATGAGCACTGTACATTGTATGTAATCTAATCAAATCAACTTTTATTGTCATTGTTAGTGCACAAGTGCAGTACAACGAAATGTAGGCTTGCGGCTCCCGAGAGTGTACATTTGGATTAAGACATTTAAACATTCAACATACATTTGGCCTGTAGTATATTAACATAAATATGACCATAATAAAGTGCATTGGCAGATGTGCAGGCTTTAGAGTTTATTTGTGGAGTTCAGTAGGATGACAGCCCTGGGAAAGAAGCTGTTCCTAAATCTGGTCGTACGGGTGCGAATGCATCTGTAGTGTCTCCCAGATGGTAGGAGGGTGAACAGACTGTGGCTGGGGTGGGTAGGGTCTTTGATGATGGACCGTGACCTCCGTAGACAGTGTTTCTGGTATATGTGCTCTATGGTCGGTAGCCGGGTGCCAGTAATGCGTTGGGCAGTTTTGACTACCTGCTGCAGGGCTTTCCGGTCATAGTAGCTACAGCTGCCATACCATACTGTGATACAGTTTGTCAGGATGCTCTCTATAGTGCAGCGGTAAAAGTTAGAGAGGATCAGGGGTGACAGATTACATCCCTTCAGCCTCCTTAAGAAATATAGGCGCTGCTGGGCCTTCTTCACCAGAGAGCAGGTGTTGAGGGACCAGGAGAGGTCTTCCGTGATGTGGACTCCGAGGAACTTAAAGCTGTCCACCCTTTCCACCACAGCCCCATTGATGTGGATGGGGGTGTGACTTCCGCCTTTCGACTTCCTGAAGTCCACAATGATTTCTTTTGTTTTCTTGGTGTTAATGGCCAGGTTGTTATCGGCGCACCACTTCACGAGATGCTGGACCTCCTCCCTGTAGGCTGACTCATTGTTGTTGGTGATCTGGCCTACTACCGTGGTGTCATCCGCAAACTTGATGATGGTGTTGGAACCATTAACAGCCACACAGTCGTGGGTGAAGAGGGAGTAGAGGAGGGGACTCAGCACACATCCTTGTGGGGCCCCCGTGTTCAGGGTCAGTGGGGGGGAGGTGTGGTTACCTAATTTGACAGACTGGGGTCTGTTTGTTAGGAAGTCCAGGGTCCAGTTGCAGAGGGAAGTGTTCAGGAGTTTGGTGGCCAGCTTGTTGGGGACGATAGTGTTGAATGCTGAGCTGTAGTCTTTTAACAGCATTCTGATGTAGGTCTCCTTACCATCTAGGTGATTCAGTGCCGAGTGGTGTGGGTGCTGTGCTGTGCATTCTCTGATTTCAGTTATTTGAGCACTGTGCATTCTCTGAAATCAATAGTGTGAGCGCTGTACTTTGTGTGAAATCAGTAGTGTGGGTGCTGTGCATTCTCTGAAATCAGTAGTGTGAGCGCAGTGCTTTCTCTGAAATCAGAAGGGTGAGGCAGTGTATTGTCTGAAATCAGTTATGTGAATGCTATGCACTCTCAGAAATCAGTAGTGTGAGCGCTGTGCATTGTGTGAAATTGCTAGTGTGAACATGGTGTAATGTCTGAAACCAGTAGTGTTAGAAATGTGCATTGTCAGAAATCAATAGTGTTGGAGCTGTGCAGTGTCTGAAATCATTAGTGAGAATATTGTGCATTTTCTGAAAGCTGTACCGTGGGTGTTGTGCATTTTCTGAAATCAGTACAGACAATGCAAAGCGCTCAAAATACTGATTTCAGAAAATGCTCAATGATCACACTACTGATTACAGACAATGCAAAGCGCTCAAAATAATCAGTAGTGTGAACATTGTGCATTTTCTGAAATAAGTAGAGTGAGCTCAGTGCAATGACTGAAATAAGTAGGGTGCGCATGTTGCATTCTCTGAAATCAGTAGTGTTAGCGCTGAGCATTCCCTGAAATCAGTAGTGTGAGTGCATTGCAATCTCTGAGTTCATTAGTGTGAGAGCTGTGCCATATCTGAAATCAGTAGTGTGAGCGCTGTGCATTGTTTGAAATCATTAGTGTGAGTACTGTGACTTCTCTGAAATCCGTAGCATGAGTGCTGTGCATTGTATGAAATCAGTAGTGTGAGTGCTGTGCACTTTCTGAAATCAGTCGTGTGATCCTTGTACATTCTCTGAACTCAGCAGTGTTAGAACTGTGCATTGTCTGAAATCAGTAATGTGAGCACTGTGCATTCTCTGAAATCAGTAGTGTAAATGTTGTGCATTGTCTGAAATCAACAGTGTGAAAGTTGTGCATTGTCTGATATCAGCAGAGTGAGTGCTGTACATTCTCTGAAATCAGTAGTGTGGGGGCTGTGCTTTCTTAGAAATCAGTGCTGCGAGCACTGTGCATGCTCTGAAATCAGTAGTATGAGCACTGTGGATTTTACGTAATCAGTAGTGTGGGTGCATTCTCTTAAATCAGTGGTGCGAGCACTGTGCATTCTCTGAAATCAGTAGTGTAAATGCTCTGCATTCTCTGAAATCAGTCATTTGAGCGCTGTGCATTCTCTGAAATCAGTAGTGTGAGCGCAGTGCTTTCTCTGAAATCAGTAGGGTGAACGCTATGCATTGTCTGAAATCAGTGGTGTGAGCACTGTGCATTGTGTAAAATCACTAGTGTGAGCATGGTGTAATGTCTGAAATCAGTAGCGTGAGCACTGTGCTTTCTTGGAAATCAGTTGCGTGGCTGCTGTGCATTTTCTGAAATCAGTAGTATGAGCACTGTACATTGTATGTAATCAGTAGTGTGGGTGCTGTGCATTCTCTGATTTCAGTTATTTGAGCGCTGTGCACTCTGAAATCAATACTGTGAGCGCTAGGCATTTTCTGAAATCAGTAATGTGAACGCTGTGCATTGTGTAAAATCACTAGTGGGAGCACGGTGTAGTGTGTGAAATCAGTAGTGTGAGCACTGTGCCTTGTTTGAAATCTGTAGTGTGAGTGCTCTGCATTGTCTGCAAACAGTAGTGTGAGCACTATGCATTCTCTGAGTTCATTAGTGTGAGAGCTGTGCCATCTCTGAAATCAGTAGTGTGAACACTGTGCAGTGTCTGAAATTGGTAGTGTGGGTGCTGTGCATTGTCTGAAATCAGAAGTGTTGGTGCAGTGCATTCTCGGAAATCATGATGTGGGTGCTGTGCATTCTCTGAAGTCAGTAGTGTGAGCGCTGTACATTGTCTGAAATCCGTAGTGTGAACGTTATGCATTGTCTCAAATCAGCAGTGTGAGCTATGTGCAGTGTTGAAATCAGTAATGAGAAAATTGTGCATTTTCTGAAATCAGTATTTTGAGCACTTTGCGTTGCCTGTAATCAGTAGTGTTGTTGCTGTGCATTCTCGGATATCAGTACTGCGGGTGCTGTGCATTCGCTGAAATCAGTAGTGTGAGCCCTGTCCGTTGTATGAAGTCAATAGTGTGGGTGCTGTGCATTCTCTGAAATCAGTAGTGTAAGGGCTGTCCATTGTAGGAAATCAGTAGTGTGGTGCTGTGCATGGTCTGAAATCAGTAGTGTGAGCACTATGCATTCTCTGAAATCAGTAGTGTGAACGCTATGCATTGTCTGAAATCTGTAGTGTGAGTGCTGTGCATTCTCTGAAATTATTCACGTGAGCTATCTGCATTCTCTGAAATCAATAGTGTGAGTGATGTGCATTGTCTGAAATCAGTAGTGAGAGCTCTGTGCATTGTCTGAAATCAGTAGTGAGAAAATTGTGCATTTTCTGAAAGCAGTAGCGTGGGTGTTGTGCATTTTCTGATTACAGACAATGCAAAGCACTCAAAATACTGTTATCAGCAGTGTGAACATTGTGCATTTTCTGAAATAAGTAGTGTGAGTTCACTGCATTGACTGAAATCAGTAGTGTGAGCATTGTGCATTGTCTGAAATCGGTAGTGTGAACATTGTGCTTTCTCTGAAATCAGTAGTGTGAACATTGTGCATTGTTCCAAATCAGTAGGGTGAGCGCTGTGCATTGTCTGAAATCAGTACTGTGAGCTACGTACAGTGTTGAATGCATTATGTGAAATCAGTATTGTGAGCACTGTGCGTTCTCTGAAATCAGTAGTGTGAGAGCTGTACATTCTCTGAAATCAGGAGAGTGAGTGCTGTGCATTGTCTGTAATCAGTAGCATGAGCTTTGTGCATTTTCTGAAATAAGCAGTGTGAGCTCGCTGCATTGACTGAAATCAGTAGTGTGAGCATTGTGCATTGTCTGAAATCAGTAGTGTGAACATTGTGCTTTCTCTGAAATCAGTAGTGTGAGCGCTTTGCATTGTCTGAAATCTGTTGTGTGAGCATTGTGCTTTGACTGAAATCAGTAGTGTGCGCATTGTCTAATCTCTGAAATCAGTAGTGTGCACTGTGCATTCTCTGAAATCAGTAGTGTTTGCGCTGTGCATTGTCTGAAATCAGTAGTGTGTGCACTCTGCATTCTCTGAAATCATTACTGTGAGCACTGTTCATTCTCTGAAATCAGAAGTGTGAGCACTGTGCATTGTTTGAAATCTGTAGTGTGAGCTCTGTGCATTATCTGAGATCAGTAGTGTGAACCTTGTGCATTGTCTGAAATCAGTAGTGTGTGCTGTGCATTCTGTGAAATCAGTAGTGTGGGAGCTGTGCATTCGCTGAAATTAGTAGTGAGCGCTGCGCATTCTATGAAATCAGCGGAGTGAGCACAATATAGTTTGTCAAATCAGTAGTGTGAGCAATGTACTTTGATGAAATCAGTAGCATGAGCGCTGTGCATTCTCTGTAATCAGTAGTGTGAGCACTCCGCATGCTCTGAAATCAGTAGTGTGGGTGCTGTGCATTCTCTGATATCAGTAGTGTGAGCACTGTGCATTGTCTGAAATCAGTAATGTGAGCTCTGTGCATTATCTGAAATCAGTAGTGTGAGCATTGTGCATTGTCTAAAATCGGTAGTGTGAATGTTGTGCTTTCTCTGAAATCAGTAGTGAGAGCACTGTGAATCTATGAAATCAGTAGTACGAGCTGTGTGCAGTGTCTGAAATCAGTAGTGAGAAAATTGTGCATTTTCTGAAAGCAGTAGCGTGGGTGCTGTGCATTTTATGAAATCAGTATTGTGAGCGCTTTGCATTGTCTGTAATCAGTAGTGTGAACATTGTGTATTTTCTGAAATAAGTAGAGTGAGCTCGGTGCATTGACTGAAATCAGTAGTGTGAACATTGCATTGTCTGAAATCAGTAGTGTGGGTGCTGTGAACTCACTGAAATCGGTAGTGTAAGCACTGTGCAGTCTTTGAAATCAGTAGTTAGCGCTGTGCATTCTCTGAAATTAGTAGTGTAAGTGCCATGCATTTTCTGAAATCAGTAGTGTGAGCTTAGTGCATTGTCTGAAATCAGTAGTGTTGGTGCTGTGCATTTTCTGAAATCAGTAGTGTGAGCACTTTGCCTTGTCTGAAATCTGTAGTGTGAGCGCTGTGCATTCTTTGAAATCATTAGTGTGAGTACTGTGACTTCTCTGAAATCCATAGCATGAGTGCTGTGCATTGTATGAAATCAGTAGTGTGAGTGCTGTGCACTTTCTGAAATCAGTCGTGTGATCGTTGTACATTCTCTGAACTCAGCATTGTTAGAACTGTGCATTTTCTGAAATCAGTAGAGTGAGCACTGTGCAGTGTCTGAAATCGGTAGTGTGGGCACTGTGCATTGTCTGAAATCAGTAGTGTGAGCACTGTGCATTGTCTGAAAGCAATCGTGTGAATGTTGTGCATTGTTTGAAATCAGTAGAGTTAACACTGTGCATTCTCTGAAATCGGAAGTGTTGGTGCAGTGCATTCTCGGAAATCAGTAATGTGGGTGCTGTGCATTCTCTGAAGTCAGTAGTGTGAGCGCTGTACTTTGTGTGAAATCAGAAGGGTGAGGCAGTGCATTGTCTGAAATCAGTAGTGCGAATGCTATGCACGCTCAGAAATCAGTAGAGTGAGTGCTGTGCATTGTGTGAAATTGCTAGTGTGAACAGGGTGTAATGTCTGAAATCAGTAGTGTTAGAAATGTGCATTGTCAGAAATCAATAGTGTTGGCGCTGTGCAGTGTCTGAAATCATTAGTGAGAATATTGTGCATTGTCTGAAATCAGTAGTGTGAATTGTGCATTGTCTGAAATCAGTAGTGTGAGCACTGTGCATTATCTGAGATCAGTAGTGTGAACCTTGTGCATTGTCTGAAATCAGTAGAGTGTGTGCTGTGCATTCTGTGAAATCAATAGTGTGGGAGCTGTGCATTCGCTGAAATTAGTAGTGAGCGCTGCGCATTCTATGAAATCAGTGGAGTGAGCACAATATATTTTGTCAAATCAGTAGTGTGAGCAATGTACTTTGATGAAATCAGTAGCATGAGCACTGTGCATTCCCTGTAATCAATAGTGTGAGCACTCCGCATGCTCTGAAATCAGTAGTGTGGGTGCTGTGCATTCTCTGATATCAGTAGCGTGAGCACTGTGCATTGTTTGAAATCAGTAATGTGAGCACTGTGAATTGTCTGAAATCAGTTGCGTGAGTGCTGTGCATTCTCTGAAATCAGTGGTGTGGGTGCTGTGCATTCACTGAAATCAGTAGTGTGAGCATTGTTCATTGTCTGAAATCAGTAGTGTGGGCACTATATATTGTCTGAAATCGGTAGTGTGAGCACTGTGCATTCTGTGAAATCAGTAGTGTGAGCGCTTTGCAATGTCTGAAAGCAGTAGTATTAGTGCTGTGCATTTTCTGAATCAGTAGTGTGGGTGCTGTGCATTCTGTGAAATGAGTAGTGTGAGGGCAGTGCATTTTCTGAAATCAGTAGTGTGAATGATGTGCATTTTCTGAAATGAGGAGGGTGGGTGCTGTGCATTCCCTGAAATCAGTAGTGTTAGCACTTTGCATTCGCTGAAATCAGTAGTGTGAGCTCTGTGTATTGTCTGAAATCAGTAGTGTGTGCACTGTGCATTTTCTGAAATGAGTAGTGTGAGCATATGCCTTGCTTGAAATAAGTAGTGTTAATGCTGTGCAGTCTCTGAAATCAGGGGGGGCACGGTGGCATAGTGGTTAGCACTGTTGCCTCACAGCGCCAGGGACCCGGGTTCAAATCTGGCCTCGGGCGACTGTCTGTGTGGAGTTTGCACATTCTCCCTGTGTCTGCGTGGGTTTCCTCCGGGTGCTCCGGTTTCCTCCCACAGTCCAAAGATGTGCAGGTTAGGTTGATTTGGCTATGATAAATTGACCCTTAGTGTTAGGGGATTAAATACATGTGGTTACAGGGATAGGGTGGGATATGTGTCGGTGCAGGCTCGATGGGCCGAAATGGCCTCTATCTGCACTGTAGATTCTGTGATTCTGTGATTCTGTGTTGTTGCTGTGAATTCACTGAATTCGGTAGTGTGAGCGCTGTGCTTTTACTGAAATCAGTAGTGTGCGAATTGTGCATTATCTGAAATCAGTATTGTGAGCACTGCGCATTCTCTGTAATTAGAAGTGTGAGCGCTGTGCATTCTCGGAAATCAGTAGAGTGAGCACTGTATATTTTCTCAAATCGGTAGCATGAGTGATGTGCATTGACTCAAATCAGTAGCGAGAGTGCTGTGCATTGTCTGAAACCAGTGGTGTGGGAACTGTGCATTATGTGAAATCAGTATTGTGAGCACTGTGCATTCTCTGAAATCAGTAGTGTGAGAGCTGTGCATTCTCTGAAATCAGTAGTGGATTCTCTGAAATTACTAGCGTGAGTGCTGTGCATTGTCTGAAAACAGTAGTGTGAGCACTGTGCATTGACTGACTGATTTCAGTCATGTGAGCACTGTGCATTGCCTGAAATCAGTATTGTGAGCACTGTGCATTGTCTGAAATCATTAGTGTGTGTGCTGTGCATTCTCTGAAATCAGTAGTGGATTCTCTGAAATTACTAGCGTGAGTGCTGCCCATTGTCTGAAATCAGTAGTGTTATTCTGTGCATTCTCAAATCAGCCATGTGAACATTGTGCATTACATGAAATCAGTAGTGTGTGTGGTGTGCATTTTCTGAAATCAGTAGTGTGAGCGCTGTGCATTATGTGAAATCAGTAGTGTGAACATTGTGCATTGTCTGAAATCAGTAAGGTGGGCACGATGCATTCTCTGAAATCAGTAGTGCTGGTGCTGTGCATTCTCTGAAATTTGTAGTGTGAGTGCATTGCATTCTCTATCAGCAACGTGAGCTCTGAACATTGTCTGAAACAGTAGTGTCAGCACTGTGCATTTTCTGAAATCAGTAGTTTCAGCGTTGTGCATTCTTTGAAATCAGTTGTGTGAGCACCGTGCCTTGTTTGAATTCAGTAGTGTGAGCACAGTGCATGATCTGAAATCAGTAGTGTGAGCATTGTGCATTCTCTGAAATCTGCAGTGTGAGTGCTGTGCATTCTTTGAAAACAGTAGTGCGCACTTTCTGTTCTCTGAAGTCAGTAGTGTGTGCATCGTGCAATCTCTGAAATCAGTAATGTGTGCGCTGTGCATTGTCTGAAATTAATGTGGGCTCTGTGCATTGTCTGAAATCAGTTGTGTGAGCACTAAGTATTCTCTGAAATAAGTAGCGTGAGCACTGTGCATTCTCTGAAACCAGTAGTGTGCGTGCTGTGCATTCTCTGAAATCAGTAGTGTGAGCATTGATCTTTGTCTGAAATCAGTAGTGTGGGCACTGTGTATTGTCTGAAATCGGTAGTGTGAGCACTGTGCATTCTGTGAAATCAGTAGTGTGGGTGCTGTGCATTCTGTGAAATCAGTAGGGTGAGGGCAGTGCATTTTCTGAAGTCAGTAGTGTGAATGTTGTGCATTTTCTGAAATCAGGAGGGTGGGTGATGTGCATTCCCTGAAATCAGTAGTGTTAGCGCAGTGCATTCTCTGAAATCAGTTGTGTGTGCATTGTGCATTTTCTGAAATCAGTAGCGTGAGCACGTGCCTTGCTTGAAATAAGTAGTGTTAACACTGTGCCGTCTCTGAAACCAGTAGTGTTGCTGCTGTGAATTCACTGAATTCAGTAATGTGAGCGCTGTGCATTTTCTGAAATCATTAGTGTGCGAATTGTGGATTCTCTGAAATCAGTAGAGTGAGCGCTGTATATTTTCACAAATCAGTAGCATGAGTGATGTGCATTGACTCAAATCAATAGCATGAGTGCTGTGCATTGTCTGAAATCGGTGGTGTGGGAACTGTGCGTTATGTGAAATCAGTATTGTGAGCACTGTGCATTCTCTGAAATCAGTAGTGTGAGAGCTGTGCATTCTCTGAAATCAGTAGTGTGAGCACTGCGCATTGCCTGAAATGAGTATTGTGAGCACTGTGCATTGTCTGAAATCAGTAGTGTTATTCTGTGCATTGTCTCAAATCAGCCATGTGAACATTGTGCATTACCTGAAATCAGTAGTGTGTGTGGTGTGCATTTTCTGAAATCTGTAGGGTGGGCACGGTGCATTCTCTGAAATCTGTAGTGTTAGTGCTGTGCATTCTCTCAAATCTCTACTGTGAGCACATTGCATTATCTGAAATGAGTAGTGTCAGCGCATTGCATTCTCTGAAGTCAGTAGCGTGAGCTCTGTGCATTGTCTGAAATGAGTAGTGTGAGCACTGTGCATTCTCTGAAATCAGTAGTGTGAGTGCTGTCCATTTTCTGAAATCAGTAGTGTTAGCTCTGTCCATTGTCTGAAATCTGTAGGGTGGGCATGTTGCATTTTCTGAAATCAGTAGTGTGTGTGGTGTGCATTTTCTGAAATCAGTAGTGTGAGTGCTTTGCATTGACTGAAATCAGTATTGTGAACATTGTGCATTTTCTGAAATCAGTAGTGTGAGAATTGTGCATTGTCTGAAATTAGTAGTGTGGGTACTGTGCATTGCCTGAAATCAGTAGTGTGAGCACTGCAGATTCTATGAAATCAGTGGTGTGAACGTTGTGCATTGTCTGAAATCAATAAGGTGGGCACGGTGCATTCTCTGAAATCAGTAGTGCTGGTGCTGTGCATTCTCTGAAATCTGTAGTGTGAGTGCATTGCATTCTCTGATATCAGCAACGTGAGCTCTGAGCATTGTCTGAAACAGTAGTGTCAGCACTGTGCATTTTCTGAAATCAGTAGTTTCAGCATTGTGCATTCTTTGAAATCAGTTGTGTGAGCACTGTGCCTTGTTTGAAATCAGTAGTGTTAGCACTGTGCATGATCTGAAATCAGTAGTGTGAGCATTGTGTATTGTCTGAAATTGGTAGTGTGAGCACTGTGCATTCTGTGAAATCAGTAGTGTGAGCGCTTTGCAATGTCTGAAATCAGTAGTGTGAGGGCAGTGCATTTTCTGAAATCAGTAGTGTGAACATTGTGCATTTTCTGAAATCAGGAGGGTGGGTGCTGTGCATTCTGTAGTGTATGTAACCTGTACCACCTTAAGAGGATACCTTAAGGTGATGGAGTACTTTTTGATGGCTCCTGTTCATTGTAGTACCGGTGGTGACCACACCGGTATATAATCCCTGCGGAGCAAAGTGTATCTCAGTTCAGCCCTGACCCTCAATCACTAAAGACCTGTTTACTTACTTCTGTAGTCTGTGTCCTGTTATTCAGTATAACTGCAATTGAAAACACAGACTCAACAGTGGCGACGAGTCTGATCTTACCTTGCGGCAGTTTTGCATCAAAGGAAGCTTCGTCCTCAGACACGGATGTCGAAAAAGGGCATCCACCCTCAACATCCTGCATCGCACGGGAGGCCGTCAGAAACCCGGGTTGGTTTGCTGACCATGAAGTCAAGCATCAGTGAGCATCCCTTCTACGACAGCGGCGGGTAAGCCCGATCGAGTGGCATGGGGGGGAAAGTCGGCCGAGTTGTCAGTGGGAGAAGGGGAGGGAAAACGGCGAAAAGGGCGGAGAACATGACTGCAGCCGGTGTCAGGGGCCGGACTGCAATCGGGCAGAGACGCGCAGCAGCCAGAAAAGCGTTTATGGCCACAAGGACCACGGGAGCGGCGGGGGAACAAGAGCAGCAACGCAGGGGAAAATAAAGGACCGCTGGGAGGCGTGGACGGCAACAGCGCGGGAATCGCCATTTTGAGTCGGCGGGGGAAGAAGACAAGCGCGGGAAAAGCCGCCAAGCGCGGGAAAAGCCGCCATCTTAAAATAAAAAAATAAAAATAATAATAATATCCAAAGGGGAAGGAGAAACTCAGCAACGATGCCAAAAACGGGTAACATCACTGCTTTTGATAACTATGTGGAAGATTGGGCCACTTATGTGGAACGCATCGAAGTTTACTGTACAACGAATGAGGTACCGAATGGTAAGAAAGCACTAACCCTATTAAACTCAATGGGTGCGAAGACGTACGGGTTATTAAGGAACCTTGTAACACCAGACAAACCGGTAGGGAAGAGTTTCGCGGACATTGTTACTATCCTGCAGGAGCATTTAAACCGCACGCCGCTGCTGATAGCGGACCGATTTAAATTCTACAAAAGAATTCAACTTAGGAATTCAGCGTTGCTTTCTTCTTTAACAGAACTGCGCAAGTTATCAAAGTACTGCCAGTTCGGAACAGGACTAGCAGACGCACTGAGAGATAAGTTTGTGTGTGGGCTCCTAAGGGAAGGAACCCAGAAGCGACTGCTAGAGGAAAAGGACCTTACGCTGGACAAAGCTTTCAGCATTGCAGCATCCCACGAGGCAGCAGCACGAGGCGCTGCAGAGATACAGCAAAGGCCATTGGAATTCAGCACCAATGAAATGGCATTGGGCACAGTAAAGTGCTATCGTTGTGGAAGGACAACGCATGACCAGAACCAGTGCTGGTTCAAAGATAAAGAATGCAGGCAATGTGGCAAACTTGGTCACATAGCGAGAGTATGCCGGTCAGGAAAGAAGACCAGCAGCAAAAAGTCACCGCAGGAGAAGTACAAAAAAGCACACAAGGTGACAGGGAACAGTTCGGATGAACAGAAGACGGATTCAGACTCCAGCAGTAAGCAACTGGGTTGTCTGAAAATACATAATGTGGGTAACACAGCAGACCACCAAACTATCTGGGTCATGCTTCGGATAGCAGGAGTCCAAGTGAAGATGGAATTGGACACTGGGTCGGCATTAACGGTCATGAATAAGCAAGATTACAAAAGGTTATTCTCGCACATTCCCCTGAGGGATATGGAGATTGTATTGAAAACATACACGGGGCAAATAGTATACCCCAAAGGAAAGATAAAAGTAAACGTGGTCTACAATGGTTAAGAAAGTCAGAAAATGGACTTGTATGTGTTACCTGATGGAGGTCCGCCACTACTGGGACGGGAATGGATCCGGAGAATAAATGTGGACTGGCATTCCATACAAGCACTGACTGTAGATGCCTGTAAGGAGGACGACATCAAACCTAAACGACTGTCCAAAATCTTAGACGATGCTAAGGAGGTGTTCCAACAGGGACTTGGAACACTGAAAGGAATTACGGCAACCATCAAGGTTGAAGAACATGCAAACCCAAAATTTTTCAAAGCCAGACCGGTGCCTTATGCAATAGGACCTGCTGTGGAAGCCGAGCTGGAAGGGCTAGAACGTTCAGGGGTACTGTCCAAGGAGGACTGGAGCGAATGGGCTACACCCATTGTTCCTGTCATGAAGCGTTCGTTGAGCAACAAGCTGGGGGAACCTGGGAAGGTTCACATCTGTGGCGATTTCAAGATCACTGTTAATCCGGTTCTTCACACGGTGCAATATCTGCTTCCGCGGATTGGAGATATCTTCGCTTCGCTGTCTGGCGGGAAACACTTCACTAAGATAGACCTGGCGCAGGCGTACCTACAGATGGAAGTTGATGAGGCGTCACGTCAGTATCTCATGATCAACACGCATAAGGGCTTATATCGATATAATAGACTGGTTTTTGGAGTGGCATCGGCTCCAGCGATTTGGCAAAGGGCCATGGAGCAGGTATTGCAGGGAATTCCAGGCACACAATGCTACCTGGATGACATCCTGATTACAGGAGATAACGATAAGGATCACCTCGCGAATTTGGAGCAGGTGCTCATCAGATTGAAAGAATATGGGCTCAGAGTTAATCGCCAGAAATGCGAGTTCTTTCAAAAGCGAATCTCGTACTGCAGCCACGTCATTGACCGGGAGGGGCTCCATAAGTCACCTGACAAGATCGAAGCTGTTGTAAAAGCTCCTGCACCGGAAAATGTATCCCAGTTGAGGTCGTTCCTCGGGTTGGTTAACTATTACCACAAGTTTCTTCCAAATTTATCCATGGTGTTACACCCACTAAACACTCTTTTGCAAATGGGAATACCATAGAGTCATAGGGCTAAAAATTCGGTATCGCCGCGCCAGGTCTTTAGTGCCCGAAATTTTGCGCTCGCCCGGATTCCCGTAGCGCCCGCCTGAAATTCAGTTGCGCCGCCCCAAGACTGAGGCGGGCGCTATTGCAGGGTTTGGCCGCCTCGTTTGGGGCGATGAAAGTCAGTTTCAGGCGTCCAGCTGCCGCTGCGGCACCCGATGTGGTGCGGCAGGCTGGGGTACTGCAGGCCTCCTCCTTCTGTTAAGGAGGAGCTGCCTGCAGCCGTGAGATCGCCGCTGGATTCCTCCGGCAAATGAGCCCGGCACCACGGAGAAGTGCCGGGCTCGCGGGAGTCAGACACCAATGCCGCGGGGGGGTGGTGCAGGAGTCCAGGGAGGGAGGTGCGGCCAGGCGGCCGCCGGGAAAGCGGCCGGCCGCCCCTCCACCTTTATGCGCCGGCCTCTCGGAGCTGCAAGGCACCGTTTTTCAAACGCTGTTTGCGGCCGCTACGGGCGAGGCGGCCGCAACTGAATTTGGCCATCGGCACGGAATAGCATTGGAACCGGGGCGCTGCGCACACCGATGACGTCATTGGTGCCGGCGCAGCGTTACCGGCTAACGCCGATGTTAGGGACCAACCGAATTTCGGGCGCTAAAAAACTTCCGGCGCAAACCACTCTATAGCCAATAAGTGGGCGCAAACGCGACTGAATTTCTAGGCCATAGAGTTATACAGCACGGATAGAGGCCCTTCGGCCCATCGTGTCCGCGCCGGCCATCAAGCCCTGTCTAATCTAATCCCATATTCCAGCATTTGGTCCATAGCCTTGTATGCTATGGCATTTCAAGTGCTCATCCAAATGCTTCTTGAATGTTGTGAGGGTTCCAGCCTCCACAACCCTTTCAGGCAGTGAGTTCCAGACTCCAACCACCCTCTGGGTGAAAAAGCTCTTTCTCAAATCCCCTCTAAACCTCCCGCCCTTTACCTTGAATCTATGCCCCCTAGTTATTGACCCTTCTACTAAGGGAAAAAGCTCCTTAGTATCCATCCTATCTATGCCCCTCATAATTTTGTGCCCCTCATAATTTTGTACACCTCAATCATGTCCCCCCTCAGCCTCCTCTGCTCCAAGGAAAACAAACCCAATCTGCCCAGTCTCTCTTCATAGCTGAAGCGCTCCAGCCCTGGTAACATCCTGGTGAATCTCCTCTGCACCCTCTCCAAAGCTATCACATCCTTCCTGTAGTGTGGCGACCAGGACTGCACACAGTATTCCAGCTGTGGCCTAACCAGTGTTTTATACAGCTCCATCATAACCTCCTTGCTCTTGCCTTCATTAGCCGAGGCATAGAATATAAGTATCCCATATGCCTTTTTTACCACCTTATCCACCTGTTCCGCCGCCTTCAGGGATCTGTGTACTTGCACACCCAGATCCCTCTGACCCTTCGTCTTGCCTAGGGTCTTACCATTCATTGTGTATTCCCTTGCCTTGTTAGTCCCCCCAAAGTGCATCACCTCGCACTTTTCCGGGTTAAATTCCATTTGCCACTGTTCCGCCCATCTGACCAACCCATCTATATCGTCCTGCAGACTGAGACTACCCTCCTCGCTATTTACCACCCTACCAATTTTTGTATCATCCGCGAACTTACTGATCATACCTTTTACATTCATATCCAAGTCATTAATGTAGACCACAAACAGCAAGGGACCCAGCACCGATCCCTGTGGTACCCCACTGGCCACAGGCTTCCAGTCACAAAAACAACCTTCGACCATCACCCTCTGCCTTCTGCCACTAAGCCAGTTTTGTATCCAATGTGCCAAGGCACCCTGGATTCCATGGGCTCTTACCTTCTTGACCAGTCTCCTGTGCGGGACTTTATCGAAGGCCTCACTGAAATCCATGTATACCACATCCACTGCGTTACCCTCATCCACACACCTAGTCACCCCCTCAAAAAATTCAATCAAATTAGTCAGACATGATCTTCCCTTGACAAAGCCATGTTGACTATCCCTGATTAATCCTTGCCTCTCCAAGTGGAGACTAATTTTGTCCCTCAGAATTTTTTCCAATAATTTTCCTACCACTGCTGTTAGGCTCACTGGCCTGTAGTTCCCCGGTTTTTCCCTACTCCCCTTCTTGAATAATGGTACTACATTAGCGGTTCTCCAGTCCTCTGGCACATCCCCTGTGGCCAGAGAGGTTCTGAATATATGTGTTAGAGCCCCCGCAATCTCTTCCTTTGCCTCACACAGCAGCCTGGGATACATTTCGTCCGGGCCTGGGGATTTATCCATTTTTAGGCCTGCTAAAACCGCCAATACCTCCTCCCTCTCGATGTTAATATGTTCGAGCATATCACAGTCCCCCCGCCCTATTTCTATGTCTACATCGTCCCTCTCCATAGTGAAAACAGATGCAAAAAATTCATTTAGAACCCCTCCTACATCTTCCGGCTCCACACACACATTGCCACTTTTGTCCCTAATGGGCCCTATTTTTTCCCTAGTTATCCTCTTACCCTTAATATACTTATAAAACATCTTAGGATTTTCCTTTATTTTGCTCGCCAGTGTTATTTCATGGCCCCTCCTTGATCTCCTAATTTCTTTTTTAAGTATCCCCCTGCACTTTTTGTACTCCTCTAGGGCTTCCTCCGTCTTTAGCCTTTTGTATCTGCCAAAAGCCCTCCTTTTTTTTCTAATCCATTCTCGTATATCCCCTGACATCCAAGGTTCCCTGTGGTTTTTGGAGCCACCCTTGACCTTTACGGGAACATGTTGCCATTGTATGATCTCAATCTCTCTTCTGAAAGCCTCCCATTGCTCCGATGCGGATTTTCCTACAAGTAGCTGATCCCAGTCCACTTTGGCCAGATCCTGCCTTATCCTATTAAAATCGGCCTTCCCCCAATTTAGAACCTTTATTTCCGGCCCATCCCTGTCCTTTTCCATGACCACCTTAAATCTCACCATATTATGGTCACTGTCACCAAAGTGCTCACCTACTAGCACTTCTTCCACTTGGCCGGCCACATTCCCTAGAATTAGGTCCAGTACCGCCCCCTCTCTTGTCGGACCTTCTACATGCTGGCTCAAAAAGCTCTCCTGGATGCACTTTAAGAATTCTACACCCTCTGTGCCTTTCACACTCTGACTATCCCAGTTAATATTGGGGAAGTTGAAATCCCCCATTATTATTACCCTATTATTTGCACATTTCTCTGAGATTTGCCTACATATCTGTTCCTCTATCTCCCCCTGACTGTTTGGAGGCCTATAGTACACTCCCAGCAAAGTGCTTGCCCCCTTTTTGTTTTTAAGCTCCACCCATATGGCCTCATTAGAGGAACCTGCTAATATGTCATCCCTCCTTACTGCAGTAATTGACTCCTTAATTAATATTGCGACACCCCCTCCTCTTATACCTCCCCCTCTGTCTCGCCTGAAGATTCTGTACCCCGGAATATTGAGCTGCCAGTCTTGCCCCTCCCTCAACCATGTCTCCGTGATAGCAACAATATCATACTCCCATGTGTTTATCAACACCTTCAGTTCATCCACCTTATTTGCAAGACTCCTTGCATTAAAATAGATGCCATCCAGCCTTGCCCTTGTATATTTGCCCTGTCTACCAAGCTGACTTGTTTTTTTCTCTATAATTGGCAGCACATCACCCCCTATTTCAGCTCCCCTCTGTATCCCATCCCCCTGCCAAGTTAGTTTAAACCCCCCCCAACAGTGCTAGCAAACCTCCCCGCAAGGATATTTGTCCCGCTCTGGTTCAGGTGCAACCCGTCCAACTTGTACAAGTCCCACCTTTCCCAGAAGCAGGCCCAGTGATCCAGGAAACTAAAACCCTCCCTCCTGCACCAACTCTTTAGCCACGCATTCATCTGTTCTATCCTCCTATTCCTATACTCACTAGCACGTGGCACTGGGAGTAATCCAGAGATTACAACCTTTGAGGTCCTGTTATTTAATCTGCTACCTAGCTCCCTAAATTCTTGATGCAGGACCTCATCCCCCTTCCTACCTATGTCGTTGGTCCCAATGTGGACCACGACCTCTGCCTGCTCACCCTCCCCCTTAAGAATGCCCTGTAGCCACTCAGTGACACCCATGACCCTGGCCCCAGGGAGGCAACAAACCATCCTGGAGTCACGTTTGCGGCCACAGAAACGCCTATCTGTTCCCCTTACGATAGAATCCCCTACCACTATTGCTCTCCCACTCTTTTTCCTCCCTTTCTGAGCAGCAGAAGCGTCCCTGGTGCCAGGAAGCTGGCTGCTGCTGCCTTCCCCTGGTGAGTCATCCCCCTCAACAGTATCCAACTTAGTATACCTGTTTGAAAGGGGGATGTCCGCAGGGGCCCCCTGCACTTCCTGCCTGCCTCTGTTGCTCCGCCTGATGGTCACCCAAGTTCTTTCTGCCTGTGCAGCCCTACCCTGCGGCGTGAACAACTCGCTAAACGTGCTATCCACGACCCTCTCAGCATCGCGCATGCTCCAAAATTCATCCACCCGCAGCTCGAGCGCCGCAATGCGGTCTACAAGTAGCTGCAGCTGGATGCATTTCCCGCACACATGGTCGTCAGGGACACTGGCAGCGTCCCTGACTTCCCACATGGATCAAGAGGAGCAGAACACGGGTCTGAGCTCTCCTGCCATGAGTTACTCCTTTAATTAATTTAAAAATTTATTCAATACCCCAGTTACAGGTATACTCTAGGGCAGAATTCAAGCTTGTATTGAAAAGAGAGAAATACTCACCAACCAATCACTTACCTGCTTCCTGCTGACATCACACCCCACACCATGGAAGTGGAGCAATGATTGTAAGTGGGCTTTTCAAAAGAGCAAGGCACTGATCACCTCTAAGGAAGTGTTGGCTCACTTTAACCCAACGCTGCCTATTCGCTTAGCTTGTGATGCTTCTCCATATGGTATCGGGGTAGTGCTCTCACATAAGTTTCCAGATGGCTCGGAAAGGCCAGTCGCTTTCGCATCCAGATCATTGACCTCCGCTGAGCGCAACTCTGCTCAGATAGATAGGGAGGCTCTCAGCCTCGTGTGGGGAGTTAAGAAATTTAACCATTACCTGCAAGGCCAAAAGTTTACGCTGCTGACAGATCACCAGCCATTGGTTTTCATTTTCAACCCTAAGAAGGGTGTACCGGTAATGACGGCGCAGAGGCTTCAGAGATGGTCCCTTTTCCTAGGGGCACATCAATATGATATTGAATTCAAAGGTACAAAGCAACATGGTAATGCTGATGGGCTGTCGCGCCTGCCACTACCTACAGCGGAAGAGGCACCGGCAGTTGACCCTGTCGAGATATTTCACTCGACCATCATCGAATGCTTACCAGTCACCAATGCGGGTATTGAGAGAGAGACCCGAAATGACCCGACACTGTCTCGGGTCTATGACTTGACAGTGAAGGGATGGCCAGCACATGGCGAACCACTGTTACCAGCATTCTCAGCCAGACGAGAACAGCTGTCCGTATGTCAAGGAACATTGATGTATGGAACAAGGGTGATTATTCCTCTGAAATTAAGAGAGAGAGTTCTGAAAGAATTGCACGAAGGTCATCTGGGGAGAGTCAAGATGAAAAGCCTTGCTAGGGCTTATGTGTGGTGGCCAGGTATCGACAAACAAATAGAGGATCTGACTAAAAGATGCTCAGGGTGCCGAAAAGTTCAAAATGCACCTTCAATTGCACCGCTGCATCCGTGGGAATGGCCTTCAGCCCCCTGGCAACGTGTGCATATCGACTTTGCAGGTCCATTCATGGATTCCATGTTTTTGATAGCAGTAGACGCACATTCTAAAAGATGTCGACCACTACCTCTGAGAAGACGATCGCAGTTCTAAGAACCATATTTGCAAGGAATGGGTTGCCGGAGCAAATATGTTCAGACGATGGACCACAGTTCGTGTCAGAAGAATTCCAGAAATTCATGAAAAAGAATGGGGTGAAACACTATACATCTGCCCCATATCATCCGGCTACAAATGGGTTGGCCGAGAGATTTGTACAAATGTTCAAAAAGGCGATAAAGGCCATGAGTGAAGACCATATTCCACTACAACACAAGGTGGACAATTTCCTGATGGCGTATCAAAACGCCACGCATGCAGTGACAAATCAAAGCCCTGCCATAATGTTCTATAACAGAAGGTTGCGGTCCCGGTTGGATTTGTTAAAACCCAATGTGCGAAGGGAAGTCGAAAACAAGCAATTCCAGCATGTAAATAACAAGGCCGCTCGTAGTTTCGAAATAGGACAACCAGTGTTGGCCAGGGACTATAGGGATGATAAATGGCAACCTGGAACAATTCGTGCACGACAAGGGCCCTTGATGTACACGGTAGACGTTGGAGAGAACGTAATATGACGTCATGCTGACCAACTTGTGGAATCGAGAACAAGGGTCGACCCCATGTCTACGGCAGAGACACCAGTTGAAGAACTTATTGAGCCTGTAGCATCTACCTCAGACTCGAACGTACCTGATGATGTTCAATCCATAGGAGATCAAGTGGATGAATCACCCCAGCAATGAGAACCAGAGACCCCTGAAAGGCGTTATCCGGCCCGGATCAGGAGGCCTCCTCAGAGACTGAATCTTTGAACAGTTTGTGTGTAAATTGTATATATGTTATCCATGTAATGTTTAATTTGGGGTGTACACTGTAAAGCTAAAAGGGGAGGAATTGTAGTGTATGTAACCTGTACCACCTTAAGAGGATACCTTAAGGTGATGGACTACTTTTTGATGGCTCCTGTACATTGGAGTACCAGTGGTGACCACACCGGTATATAAACCCTGCGGAGCAAAGTGTATCTCAGTTCAGCCCTGAGCCTCAATCACTAAGAGTCTTCAGTGCATTTCTGGCTGTCTCAGTCAGCAGGAGGAGAAGGAGCAGCCAAACCAAGAGAGTGGAAAGTGGTGGTCTCCTGACCAGGAAGAGGAGGAGAACGATAGACCACCACCTCCACCTCCTCCACCATCATCACAGCAACTGAGGTGCCTGGAGAGATAGGACAGAGGAGGAGAAGGAGAAAGGAGGCCAGCAACAACACCAACCAGGGGAGAGGCCTTTCCATTACTGCCTCCCCAAATTGGCCTCCACTTCAGGAGAGGGAGAGAGGGGAGAGAAACAACCACCAACTGTTTGGAAGGAGGGAAGAACAAAATCATCTCTTCTGAACATCTACAGGTGGGTGTTATTTGGGGCACTCTCCCAAAGACTTTGTATTTTAGGTAGGGGGAGAAAAGAAGAAACAAGGCCGGATCATCAAGGGGTGTCTATGTGTGTGTGTGTGGCTCTTGTTAAAAGCTAGGCCACGCACACCACTAATAAGCACCCCTTTCTATTGCCCGGCCTGGGATAGCTGGAGCTGCCTAGGTGAAGTCTTTAATTTAATTCCATTAATTGCATCGTTAAGACCTGCTGCAGGACTGAGCCTGGGCATCTCCAGTTTTCCCAGGTGAAGACATCTTCTCCCCCTGCCAGAAGACCACCACCACCAAAGACTTTTAAATCCCATCGGAGAGTGCACCCCTGCCAACACCCACCCACCATCCTGAGTGGCAACACTGCCCTTGCGGCCTCCCTCCTTCCCACCCCCCTCTCTCTCTCTCTTTGTCTCTCTCTGCCTATTTCTCTGAGGCACCTCATTTTCATCTCTTTTTATGAATTGCCTATTGAGCAGAGGGGAGAAGGCCCCTCTCCCAATTTCAATCAATAAGGGGGAGAGGTGTGCCTTCAATTTAAACAGCTACCTCTGCTCAATAGAGGACCAAAAAAATACCTGAGGCCATTAAAACCTTCAGGCCTGTGACTTGGGGTGAGTGTAGCCCTTATAAAAGCACCCCAGAATGGCGACTGCATCTTCGCCGGTGGCGGGGCAAGCCAGAACTTATGCGGGAGTGGCAGCCACAGCCACAGCTGCTCCCGCTGCTTCTGCTGCCCCGTCACCATTCAGATTAATAACAAAAAAGCTTGGGGTGAAGAGCTACACTCACCCCACTATGACCATTGAGGCCTGCATTAAAGCCATGGCTGGGGTTGTCGGCCCCTCAGCCATCGTCGCGGCTTCAAAAATGTATGGGAAGGCTGTGTTCTTCCTGGGGTCGGAGCGGGCGGTGTCCCTGGCCGTCGCCAAGTGGCTCACCATGGGCGGGACCTTCCTGCCGGTGGATCCTCTCGAGGCCACCGCGCAGAGGATCGTCATTTCCAACGTCCCGCCCTATGTTCCTGGTGAGCTCCTCCTTCCCCATTTATGTCAACTTGGGGAGGTGAGGTCGGGGATCACACCCATCCTGCTTGGCTTCCGGGAGGCCAGCCTTCGCCACGCCTTCTCCTTCTGGTGCCAGCTGTTTATCCAGCTGGCACGGGAGGAGGACACCGACGGGGCGTTCGTCGTCCTCCACGAGGGGACCGCCTATTGCGTCTTTTGGACGTCAGACAGTGTGCGGTGCCATGCCTACAAGGAGGTGGGGCACATCAGGAAAAACTGCCCCGCCTCCAAGGCCGCCGGATCATCTTGTGCGGCCAAGGCTGGCGCCGCCGCCGCTCCTCCCCCCGGATCTGCCCGCGCGTCGAGAACGTCTGATGCGCGGTTGACGTTGGGGGCCGATGCCACCAAGGCCTCTGGCGGGGGGGAGGGAGCATGTCCGGCCGGAAAGAAGGCGCGAGGAAAAAATAAACACCTTAGGGCAGGTGCCCCCGTGGATGGCCAGCCCTTGCCCCTTGCGCCCCTTACACCCACGCTCCTCGCGGAGTTAATCGGGGCAGACGTGAGCGGGAGGGGCCTCGTGCCCGAGCCTGTGGCCGCAACCGCCGCAGCGGTAATGCCAATACCTGCGGCCGGGCCCGAGGAACCCGACAAACCTGCTACGCCGGAGGGAGCTGAGGAGGAAGCCTTTGCAGACATGGAGGTCTCCCTCGCTCCCTCCGTGCTAAAGAGAAGGCGCGACCCCCTGGAAGAGGAGGAGGACCGGGAGGAGGAAGGTCCCTCCGAGCAGGGGGAGTTGTCGCCCGCCGTGGGTACTGCGCCCCCCCCCCTCGCTGTCGTCCTCACCAGCGATCGGCAGGGGTCGCCTGTCCCTCGGGAGGCTGAGGCAGATGTGTCTGTCCGGCGCGTGCCTCCCGGGGATGGGGACGAGACCCTGCCCGTGGGGGGGGGTCGTGGAACAACCCGTGGTGGAAATTGACATTCTATCGGTGCCGTTACCCCTCGCCGGGCCTGGGGTCTGGGTCGGGCGAGCTCGAGGATAATGAGCTCGCCCAATGCGACCCGGACATCTCCCAGGGGCTGCTCGACCTGGTAGAGGTTTTAATTCAAAACACTCCATCCGCTGTGTCGGAGGTTGGTGGCGGGGAGGAGGATGGCCCCCTGGCTGCGTCTCTGGTGCCGGACGTACTGGAGGAGCTGGGACTTGTTCTCTCCCCGGTTTCTCAGGTTGTTCCGGCGTCTGGGGCGGAGGGGAGCTCTGAACTGCTGCCGTCTTCTGGCCCAGCACCCCTAGAGGAGCCCTGGGAGGAATCCTCTGCCGCCGATCCTGGGGGTGGGATCGGGTGGAGGCGGGGCTGGCTGGTGCGGCTGAGCCATTCGCTGCGCAGTGGACAGGTCGGCTGCTGGTGACGACCCCCTGGAGGAGGATGGGGACTCGGTGATGGGCACGGAGGATGATTCGGACTTCAGCGCCGACGAGGCGATGGATGACCTCGTGCCCCTTGCCGAGTCGCCCCTCATTCCCGTAAGGGAACTCCGGGATTTTATGGCCACGTGCCTGGGTCGGCACAATAAGGTCCGGCTGGCCCTCGACAGGTGGTCGGAGCTGGCGCTGCTCATCGTATCCGTCCGCGCTGCCGTTAAGATCATGGGCGCGGATGAGGGTGTGAACCCGCTCGAGCTGCGTCGGCTCAGAACGTTTCTCACTGGGATGCTGAGGAAGTGGCGGCTGACCAGCGGCTGCGCTTCCTCCCCCCGTTAGGTGTAGGTAGAGGTTGCACTATGCTTCTGACATGAAGATAACCATAGCCAGCCTCAACATCAACGGCAGCAGGGAGGCGCGCCGCAGATTCAATAACTTCTCGGTCCTTCGGGACGGGAAGTATGCAGTGTGCTTCCTGCAAGAAACCCACATCGTTCCAGGAGACGAAGCCACGTGGCTCCTGGAGTGGCAAGGAGGGGTCAGCATGAGTCACCTCTCCAACAATTCCAGCGGGGTGACTATCTTGCTGGCCCCGCATTTTTAGCCAGAGATCTTGGGGGTCAAGGACCACGTGCCGGGCCGCTTGCTCCAGGTCACTGTTCGCCTGGGGGGCGTGCCGCTCCATCTAGTGAACGTGTACGCCCCTCAGGCCGGTGCGCAGCAAGTGCGCTTCTTTGAAGAAGTGTCTGCTCTTCTGGGCTCCATCAACGTGGGCGAGTGCGTCATCCTCAGGGGGGGGATTTTAACTGCACCCTCGAGGCGAGGGACCCTCCGGGTCCCCCGCGATGCCCGGCGGTGATGGAGAAGTTGAGGGACCTGGTCGGGTCCTTTGACTTAGTGGACGTCTGGCAAAATCTTCATCCCGACTCCAGCGCCTTCACGAACGTGAGGTCTGGAGGAGGAAGGTCCAGAATCGACCGCCTCTACATTTCCTGGGCGTACGTCTCCTGCATTCCGGCGGCTTCCATGCGGCCGGTGCTGTGCACGGACCACCACCTGGTGTGGGTGGAGCTCGTTCCGCTGCATGCGCGGGGGGGTCCGCGTACTGGCACTTTAACAACCTGCTGCTGGAGGATGCGTGGTTCCGGGATTCGTTTCGTCGGTTCTGGGCCAACTGGAGAAGGAAGCAGGGGGGCTTCCCCTCCTTGAGGCTGTGGTGGGACGTGGGCAAGGCTCACGTCCGTCTCTTCTGTGAGGAGTACGCGAAGGGGTCGACCAAGAGGCGGGAGGCCCGGGTCGGGCGGTTGGAGAAGGAGGTGCTCGACCTGGAGTCCCGCCTAGGTCAAGTCGTCGAGGACCCAGCCCTGTGCAAGGTGTACGAAGAGAAGAAGGGCGCGCTGAAGGACCTGCAGCTCGTCGGGTCCTGAGGCGCATACGTGAGGTCGCGGATCCAGCTCCTGCGGGACCTGTACTGCGGCTCCCCCTTCTTCTACTTGCTGGAAAAAAGACGGGGGGTCCATAAGCAGCTCTTGGGGCTGCTGGCCGACGATGGATCTCTGGTCTCGGATCCGGAGGGAATCAGCGCGGAGACCCGCGCCTACTACGGGGCTCTTTTCTCTCCGGATCCGTCCAGCGAGGATGCGCGCAGAGTTTTGTGGGAGGACCTGCCGAAGGTCAGTCCGGAGGGCGCCGAAAAATTGGACGCTCCGCTAAGCCTGGCGGAGCTGACTGGCGCCCTCCACCAGATCTCTAGGGGAAAGTCCCCGGGGCTGGACGGGCTGACCACGGAGTTCCACAGGATGTCTTGGGGGGCGACTACGCGTGGGTCCTGGGGGAAAGTTTGGGGACCGGGGAGATGCCCCTCTCTTGGCGCAGGGCGGTCATTGTCCTGCTGCCTAAGAAGGGCGATCTCCGCCTCCTTAAGAACTGGCGCCCAGTCTCCCTCCTCAGCACGGACTATAAAATCTTTGCCAGGGCCATGTCTGCTCGCCTTGGCACCGTGCTGGCCCACATGATCCACCCCGACCAGTCCTACACGGCCCCGGGCCGGACCATCCACGATAACATCCATCTGGTCCGGGACCTGGTCCACCACTCCCAGAGGGCTGGTCTGTCGGTCGCCTTCCTCTCCCTGGATCAGGAGAAGGCGTTCGACAGGGTGGATCATGAGTATCTCTTCGGGACTCTGCGCGCATTCGGGTTCGGGACACATTTCGTCGCCCGACCCGACTTCTGTATGCCATCGCAGAGTGTCTGATTAAAGTTAACGGGTCCTTGACGGCGCCCCTTCGCTTCGGGAGGGGGGTGCGTTAGGGATGCCCCATGTCCGGTCAGTTATACGCCATTTGCGTGGAGCCATTCCTGCGCCTCTTGCGGAAGAGGTTGACGGGACTGGCTCTGCAAGGGCCGGGCGTAGAGGTGGTCCTCTCGGCTTACGCCGATGACGTGCTCCTCGCGGTCATGGATCCCGCTGACTTGCGGAGGATGCGGGAATGCCAGCAGATTTACGCGGACGCATCCTCCGCCAAGATCAACTGGGAGAAATGTTCCGGACTCCTGGTGGGTCAGTGGCGGGTGGACTCCCTGCCGGAGGAGTTCAGGCCTTTCACCTGGAGCACCACGCACCTCCTCTATTTGGGAGTCTACCTTAGCCCTGCCGAGGACACCTGGCCGGCGAACTGGCAAGAGCTGGAGGCCAAAGTCACCGCTCGCCTCGGACGCTGGATAGGACTGCTCCGAGTGTTGTCCTACAGGGGTCGAGCGCTGGTCATAAACCAGCTGGTGGCCGCCATGTTGTGGTACCGGTTGGTCACTTTGATCCCTCCCCCTGCGTTTGTCGCCAAGATGCAGAAGAAGCTCATCGACTTCTTCTGGGACAAAAGGAAGCACTGGGTCTCTGCCGTGGTTCTGTGTCTCCCGCTTAGGGAGGGCGGTCAGGTGCTGGTGTGCCTTTGCACCCAGGCTGCGACTTTCCATCTTCAGACGCTGCAGAGATACCTGTACGTCGAGAATCCTCCGAGATGGTGTGCGCCGGCGACGTTTTTCTTCCACCAGCTGCACGGCCTCAATTACGACAGGTAGCTCCTGTTTGTGAAAGTGGGCGGCAGGCATGCCGACCTGCAGGAGCTGCCTGTGTTCTACCAGGAACCACTATGGGTTTGGAACTACGTCGCATCCAGGCGGAGCTCTCCCCCGTCAGGAGCGGCGGCTCTCCTTCGGGAGCCACTGCTCAGGAATCCGCACCTCCACGAACGCGGGTTCAGGCGGCTGGCGGAGGGCAGGGCTGTGCCGGGCGGGGTGACCAGAGTCGGGGACCTGCTCGATGGCGGAGGAGCGGGCTGGATGGCGCCGGAGGAGCTGGCGTGGTGCCTGTCCTGGGCCAACGTCCGGCTCGCGGCTGAAGCCATCGAATCGGTGAAAGCGACTCCACTAGGTGTATCGAGGTGGCTCAAGCACGTGGGGCGATCCCGTCGAGCTTACCCCGGTCCGGACGGAATTCCTCATCGGCGCCCAGCCCCGAAATTCCCCTCGGGAGCCGGCGGCTCACAACTTGAGCCGTCTCGAGGAAATACCCTCCGTGCCTTTTCATTCCGCGAGGAGGGGTTTCCTGTACGGGCTGCTCCTGCACACTCTCCACTTTGCCATCTTCGTCTACCGTCCGGACACGCCTTGGCGTGGCGTCTTGCCGACTGGCGGTGGCGGAGGTCCCCAATGGAGGGCTCTCTACATGGGAGTCCTCCCTTGTTCCATCGGGGACTTGGCCTGGAGGGTGTTGCATGGAGCGGTCCTGTGCAATAAGGTTTTAAGTATGTTCACGGACTCCCAGGCCGCCTGCATTTTTTGCGGCCTGGAGGAGTCCGTGTTTCACGTTTATATGGAGTGTGAGAGGTTGCAGCCCCTCTTTCACTACTTGAAGGGGCTGCTCCTCGATTTTTGGTTGCACTTCAGTCCCATGCTCTTGATCTACGGTCACCCGGTGCGGAGGGGAGCGGACAGGCTGGAGGACCTCCTTGTGGGCCTGCTCCTGGGCGTGGCTAAAAGAGCAATCAATTGGTCCAGGCAGCGGGTGGTCGAGGGGGTCGTCCAGCCAGATTACCTGCCTCTCTTCCACGGCGATGTTCACGCCCGGGTGGCCCTGGAGATGGAGCACGCGGTGTCCACCGGTGCGCTTGAGTATTTCCACGACCGGTGGGCGCCGCGGGGACTGGAGTGCATCATCAACTCGGAAAACCAAATTTTAATTTGATTTGTTAAGGTTTAGTTGAACCTTTGTTTATTTACAGTCCAATTGTTTTTTTTTGGGTTCAATCAAAAAGAGGACCCTCAATCACTAAAGACCTGTTTACTTACTTCTGTAGTCTGTGTCCTGTTATTCAGTATAACTGCAATTGAAAACTCAGACTCAACACATTCCCTGAAATCAGTATTGTTAGCGCTGTGCATCCTCTGAAATCAGTAGTGTGAGCACTTTGCATTCTCTGAAATCAGTAGTGTGAGCTCTGTGTATTGTCTGAAATCAGTTGTGTGTGCACTGTGCATTTTCCGAAATCAGTAGAGTGAGCACGTGCCTTGCTTGAAATAAGTAGTGTTAACGCTGTGCATTCTCTGAAATCAGTACTGTTGTTGCTGTGAATTCACAGAATTCAGTAATGTGAGTGCTGTGCATTGTCTGAATTCAGTAGTGTGAGCAATGTGCATTGTCTGGAATCAGTATTGTGAGCACTGTGCATTCCCTGGAATCAGTATTGTGAGCACTGTGCATCTCTGAAATCAGTATTGTGAGCACTGTGCATTCTCTGAAATCAGTAGTGTGGGTGCTGTGCATGCTCTGTAATCAGTACCGTCAGATCTGTGCATTGTTTGAAATCAGTGGGGTGAGCGCTGGGTATTAGCTGAAATCAGTAGTGTGAGGGCTGTCCATTGTCTGATATCAGTAGTGTGGGTGCTGTGCATTGCCTGAAATCAATAGTGTGAGCATTATTCATTGTCTGAAATCAGTAGTGTGAATGCTGTGTATTGTCTGAAATCAGTAGTGTGAGTACTATGAATTCTGTGAAATCAGTAGTGTGAGCACTTTGCAATGCCTGAAATCAATAGTGTCTGTGCTGTGCATTGTCTGGAATCTGTAGTGTGTGCGCTGTGCATTATCTGAAATCAGTAGTGTGTGCACTCTGCATTCTCTGAAATCAGTAGTGTGAACCTTGTGCATTGTCTGAACTCAGTAGGGTGTGTGCTGTGCATTCTGTGAAATCAGTAGTGTGGGAGCTGTGCATTCGCTGAAATTAGTAGTGAGCACTGCGCATTCTATGAAATCAGTGGAGTAAGCACAATATATTTTGTCAAATCAGTAGTGTGAGCAATGTACATTGATGAAATCAGTAGCATGAGTGCTGTGCGTTCTCTGTAATCAGTAGTGTGAGCACTGTGCATGCTCTGAAATCAGTAGTGTGGGTGCTGTGCATTCTCTGATATCAGTAGTGTGAGCACTGTGCATTGTCTGAAATCAGTAGTGTGAGCATTGTGAATTGTCTGAAATCAGTTGCGTGAGTGCTGTGCATTCTCTGTAATCAGTAGTGTGAGCGCAGTGCATTGTCTGAAATCAGTAGTGTGAGTGTTGTGCATTGTCTGAAACCAGTAGTGTGGGTGCTGTGCATTCTGTGAAATCAGTAGTGTGAGCATTGTTCATTGTCTGAAATCAGTAGTGTGAACGTGATGTATTGTTTGAAATCAATAGTGTGAGCACTGTGTATTCTCTGTAATTAGAAGTGTGAGTGCTGTGCATTCTCTGAAATCAGTAGTGAGCGCTGTATATTTTCTCAAATCAGTAGCATGAGTGATGTGCATTGACTCTAATCAGTAGCGTGAGTGCTGTGCATTGTCTGAAACCAGTAATGTGAGCACTGTGCATTCTCTGAAATCAGTAGCGTGAGTGCTGTGCATTGTCCGAAACCAGTGGTGTGGGAACTGTGCATTATGTGAAATCAGTATTGTGAGCACTGTGCGTTCTCTGAAATCAGTAGTGTGAGAGCTGTGCATTCTCTGAAATCAGTAGCATGAGTGCTGTGCGTTCTCTGAAATCAGTAGTGTGAGCGCTGAGCATTCTCTGAAATCATTAGTGTGAGCACTGTGCATTGTCTCAAATCAGCCGTGTGAACATTGTGCATTACCTGAAATCAGTAGTGTGTGTGGTGTGCATTTTCTGAAATCACTAGTGTGAGCGCATTGCATTATCTGAAATGAGTAGTGTGAGCACTGTGCATTCTCTGAAATCAGTCGTGTGAGTGCTGTCCATTGTTTGAAATAAGTAGTGTTAGCTCTGTGCGTTGTCTGAAATCTGTAGGGTGGGCACGTTGCATTTTCTGAAATCAGTAGTGTGTGTGGTGTGCATTTTCTGAAATCAGTAGTGTGAGTGCTTTGCATTGACTGAAATCAGTATTGTGAACATTGTGCATTTTCTGAAATCAGTAGTGTGAGAATTGTGCATTGTCTGAAATTAGTCGTGTGGGTGCTGTGCATTGCCTGAAATCAGTAGTGTGAGCATTGCAGATTCTATGAAATCAGTAGTGTGAACGTTGTGCATTGTCTGAAATCAATAAGGTGGGCACGGTGCATTCTCTGAAATCAGTAGTGCTGGTGCTGTGCATTCTCCGAAATCAATAGTGTGAGTGCATTGCATTCTCTGAAATCAGTAATGTGAGCTCTATGCATTGTCTGTAATCAGTAGCGTGAGCACTGTGCATTTTCTGAAATAAGCAGTGTGAGCTCGCTGCATTGTCAGAAATCAGTAGTGTGAACGTTGTGCTTTCTCTGAAATCAGTAGTGTGAGCGCTTTGCATTGTCTGAAATCTGTTGTGTGAGCATTGTGCTTCGACTAAAATCAGTAGTGTGCGCATTGTCTAATCTCTGAAATGAGTAGTGTGTGCACTGTGCATTCTCTGAAATCAGTCGTGTTTGCGCTGTGCATTGTCTGAAATCAGTAGTGTGTGCACTCCATATTCTCTGAAATCATTACTGTGAGCACTGTTCATTCTCTGAAATCAGAAGTGTGAGCACTGTGCATTGTCTGAAATCAGAGTGTGTGCTGTGCATTCTGTGAAATCAGTAGTGTGGGAGCTGTGCATTCGCTGAAATTAGTAGTGAGTTCTGTGCATTCTATGAAATCAGTGCAGTGAGCACAATATATTTTGTCAGTCAGTAGAGTGAGCAATGTACTTTGATGAAATCAGTAGCGTGAGCACTGTGCATTGTCTGAAATCAGTAATGTGAGCACTGAATTGTCTGAAATCAGTTGTGTGAGTGCTGTGCATTCTCTGAAATCAGTGGTGTGGGTGCTGTGCATTATGTGAAATCAGTAGTTGAGCATTGTTCATTGTCTGAAATCAGTAGTGTGAACGTGATGTATCGTCTGAAATCAGTAGAGTGAGCACTGTGCATTCTCTGTAATTAGAAGTGTGAGTGCTGTGCGTTCTCTGAAATCAGTAGAGTGAGCGCTGTATATTTTCTCAAATCAGTAGCATGAGTGATGTGCATTGACTCAAATCAGTAGCATGAGTGCTGTGCATTGTCTGAAACCAGTGGTGTGGGAACTGTGCATTATGTGAAATCAGTATTGTGAGCACTGTGGCATTCTCTGAAATCATTAGTGTGAGCACTGTGCATTGTCTGAAATCATTAGTGTGGGTGCTGTGCATTTTCTGAAATCAGTAGTGTGGGCATTGTGGATTCTCTGAAATTACTAGTGTGAGCGTTGTCCATTGTCTGAAATCAGTAGTGTTATTCTGTGCATTGTCTCAAATCAGCCATGTGAACATTGTACATTACCTGAAATCAGTAGTGTGTGTTGTGTGCATTTTCTGAAATCAGTAGGGTGGGCACGGTGCATTCTCTGAAATCTGTAGTGTTAACGCTGTGCATTCTCTCAAATCTCTAGTATGAGCGCATTGCATTATCTGAAATGAGTAGTGTGAGCGCATTGTATTCTCTGAAGTCAGTAGCGTGAGCTCTGTGCATTGTCTGAAATGAGTAGTGTGAGCACTGTGCATTCTCTGAAATCAATAGTGTGAGTGCTGTCCATTGTCTGAAATCAGTAGGGTGGGCACGTTGCATTTTCTGAAATCAGTAGTGTGTGTGGTGTGCATTTTCTGAAATCAGTAGTGTGAGTGCTTTGTATTGACTGAAATCAGTATTGTGAACATTATGCATTTTCTGAAATCAGTAGTGTGAGAATTGTGCATTGTCTGAAATTAGTAGTGTGGGTGCTGTGCATTGCCTGAAATCAGTAGTGTGAGTGTTGCAGATTCTATGAAATCAGTAGTGTGAACGTTGTGCATTGTCTGAAATCAGTAAGGTGGGCACGGTGCATTCTCTGACATCATTAGTGTTGGTGCTGTGCATTCTCTGAAATCTGTAGTGTGAGTGCATTGCATTCTCTGATATCAGCAATGTGAGCTCTGAACATTGTCTGAAACAGTCGTGTCAGCACTGTGCATTTTCTGAAATCAGTAGTTTCGGCATTGTGCATTCTTTGAAATCAGTTGTGTGAGCACCGTCCCTTGTTTGAAATCAGTAGTGTTAGCACTGTGCATGATCTGAAATCAGTAGTGTGAGCATTGTGTATTGTCTGAAATCGGTAGTGTGAGCACTGTGCATTCTGTGAAATCAGTAGTGTGAGCGATTTGCAATGTCTGAAATCAGTAGTGTGAGTGCTGTGCATTCTCAGAAATCAGTAGTGTGAGCACTTTACATTTTCTGAAATCAGTTGTGTGAGCTCTGTGTTTTGTCTGAAATCAGTTGTGTGTGCACTGTGCATTTTCTGAAATCAGTAGTGTGAGCACGTGACTTGTTTGAAATTAGTGTTAATGCTGTACAGTCTCTGAAATCAGTAGTGTTGCTGCTGTGAATTCACTGAATTCAGTAATGTGAGCACTGTGCATTTTCTGAAATCAGTAGTGTGCGAATTGTGCATTATCTGAAATCAGTATTGTGAGCACTGTGCATTCTCTGTAATTAGAAGTGTGAGCACTGTGCATTCTCTGAAAGCAGTAGAGTGAGCACTGTATATTTTCTCAAATCAGTAGCATGAGTGATGTGCATTGACTCAAATCAGTAGCATGACTGCTGTGCATTGTCTGAAATCGGTGGTGTGGAAACTGTGCGTTATGTGAAATCAGTAGTGTGGGTGCTGAGCATTCACTGAAATCAGTAGTGTGAGCTCTGAACATTGTCTGAAATCAGTAGTGTGAGCGCTGTGCATTGTCTGATTTCAGTAATGTAGGTGCTGTGCAATGCCTGAAATCAGTAGTGTGAGCACTGTGCATTGTCTGAAATCAGTAGTGTGCACATTGTACATTCTCTGAAACCAGTAGTGTGGGTGATATGCATTTTACTGAAATAAGTAGTGTGAGCATTGTTCATTGTCTGAAATCAGTAGTGTGAGTGCTGTGCATTCTGTGAAATCAGTGGTGTGAATGCTGTGCGACCCCTGAAATCATTAGCGTGGGTGCTGTGCATTCTCTGATATCAGTAGTGTGAGTGCTGTGCATTGCCTGAAATCAGTAGTGTGTTCGCTGTGCATTCTCTGAAATTAACACGAGCTCTATGCATTCTCTGAAATCAGTAGTGTGATTGCTGTGCATTGTCTGAAATCAGTAGTGTATGCATTGTGCATTCTCTGAAATCATTAGTGTGAGCACAGTGCATTCTGTGAAATCAGTACTGTGAGCACTTTGCAATGTCTGAAATCAGTAATGTGTGTGTTGTGCATTCTCTGAAAGCAGTAGTGTGAATGCTGTGCGACCCCTGAAATCAGTAGCATGGGTGCTGTGCATTCTCTGCTATCAGTAGCATGAGTGATGTGCATTGTTTGAAATCAGTAGTGTGAGCGCTGTGCATTGACTGATTTCAGTAGTGTGGGCACAGTGGATTGCCTGAAATCAGTAGTGTGCGCATTGTGCATTCTCTGATATCAGTAGTGTGTGCACTGTGCATTCTCTGAAATCAATAGTGTGTGTGCTGTGCATTCTTTGAAGTCAGTAGTGTGAGCACTGTGCATTGTCTGGAATTAGTAGTGTGAGCACTGTGTATTGTTTGAAATCAGTAGTGTGCGCATTGTGCATTCTCTGATATCAGTAGTGTGTGCACTGTGCATTGTCTGAAATTAACGCGAGCTCTGTGCATTCTCTGAAATCAGTAGTGTGAGCACTGTGTATTGTCTGAAACCAGTAGTGCGAGTACTCTGCATTCTGTGTAGTGTGTGTGCTGTGCATTCTCTGAAATCAGTAGTGTGTGCGCTGTGCATTGTCTGAAATCTGTAGCGTTGGCGCTGTGCATTTTTTGAAATCAGTGGTGTGTGCATTCTGCATTCCCTGAAATCATTAATGTGGGTGCTGTGCATTCTGTGAAATCATTAGTGTGAGCGCTGGGCAATGTCTGAAATCAGTAGTGTGAGCGCTATGCATTCTCTGAAATCAGTAGTGTGAACACAGTACATTCACTGAAATCAGTAGTGTGGGTGCAGTGCATTCTCTGATATCAGTAGCGTGAGTGCTGGGCATTGTTTTAAATCAGTAGTGTGAGCACTGTGCATTGTCTGAAATCAGTAGTGTGCGCACTATGCATTCTGTGAAATCAGTAGTGTGAGCATTGTTCATTATCTGAAATCAGTAGTGTGCGCATTGTGCATTCTCTGATATCAGTAGTGTGTGCACTGTGCATTGTCTGAAATTAACGCGAGCTCTGTGCATTCTCTGAAATCAGTAGTGTGAGCACTGTGTATTGTCTGAAACCAGTAGTGTGAGTACTCTGCATTCTGTGTAGTGTGTGTGCTGTGCATTGTCTGAAATCAGTAGTGTGAGAGCTGTGCATTGTCTGAAATCAGTATTGTGAGGACTGTGCATTCTCTGAAATCAGTAGTGTGAGCACTATGCATTCTCTGAAATCAGTAGTGAGGGTCCTGTGCATTGCCTGAAATCAGTAGTGTGTGCACTCTGAAATCAATAGTGTGCACATTGTGCATTCTCTGATATCAGTAGTGTGTGCGCTGTGCATTGTCTGAAATTAACATGAGCTCTATGCATTCTCTGAAATCATTAGTGTGATTGCTGTGCATTGTCTGAAATCAGTAGTGTGCAAATTGTGCATTCTCTGAAATCATTCGTGTGAGCGCTGTGCATTCTGTGAAATCAGTAGTGTGAGCACTTTGCAATGTATGAAATCAATAGTGTGTGTGTTGTGCATTCTCTGAAACCAGTACTGTGGGTGCTGTGCATTCGTTGAAATCAGTAGTGGGAACTTTGTGCATTGTCTAAAATCAGTAGGGTGGGTGCTGTGCATTCTGTGAAATCAGTAGTGTGGGTGCTGTGCATTCATTGAAAATAGTAGTGAGCACGGTGCATTCTATGAAATCAGTAGAGTGAGCACAGTAGATTTTCTCAAGTCAGTAGTGTGAGTGATGTACATTGAAGAAATCAGTAGCATGAGCACTGTGCATTCTCTGTAATCAGTAGTGTGAGAACTGCGCATGCTCTGAAATCAGTAGTGAGGGTGCTGTGCATTGTCTGAAATCAGTAGCGTGAGTGCTGTGTATTGTCTGAAATCAGTAGTTTGAGGGCTGTCCATTGTCTGATTTCAGTCGTGTGAATGCTGTGTATTGTCTGAAATCAGTAGTGTGTGCGCTGTGCATTCTCTGAAATCAGTAGTGTGAGCACTAAGCAATGTCTGAAATCAGTAGTGTGGGTGCTGAGCATTCACTGAAATCAGTAGTGTGAGCTCTGAACATTGTCTGAAATCAGTAGTGTGAGCGCTGTGTGATGTAAAAAGGAGTCTCACATCAAGGAACTTTAAAGTAAGCTTTAAGCAACTTATAATTATACTATATACAAGAGCGGTCTTCACCATGCCTCTAGGAGAAGCCCTTTTACCATACTGAGCAGTTCAGTATTTATACTAGTCCAAACACAGGAAGTAATGTATGCACAGAGTTCACAGTTCACAGGAAGTGATGTGCACATAACTTCATCCAGAAGTTATTTATTATTATTACACTGTGCATTCTTTGTAATCAGTAGTGTGAGCCCTGTGCATTCTCTGAAATCAGTAGCGTGAGTGCTGTGCATTGTTTGAAATCAGTAGTGTGAGGGTGGTGCATTGTCTGATTTCAGTAATGTGGGTGCTGTGCGTTGGCTGAAATCAGTAGTGTCAGCGCTGTGCATTGTCTGAAATCAGTAGTGTGCGCATTGTGCATTCTCTGAAACCAGTAGTGTGGGTGATATGCATTTTACTGAAATCAGTAGTATGAGCATTGTTCATTGTCTGAAATCAGTAGTGTGAGCGCTGTGCATTCTGTGAAATCAGTGGTGTGAATGCTGTGCGACCCCTGAAATCATTAGTGTGGGTGCTGTGCATTCTCTGATATCAGTAGCGTGAGTGATGTGCATTGTTTGAAATCAGTAGTGTGATTGCTGTGTATTGTCTGAAATCAGTAGTGTGAGCACGGTTCGTTCACTGAAATCAGTATTGTGAGCACTGTGCATTCTCTGAAATTAGTAGTGTGAGCACTGTGCATGCTCTGAAATCAGTCGTGTGAGTGCTGTGCCTTGTCTGAAATCAGTAGTGTGCGCATTGTGCATTCTCTGATAGCAGTAATGTGTGCGCTGTGCATTTTCTGAAATTAACACGAGCTATATGCATTCCCTGAAATCAGTAGTGTGATTGTTGTGCATTGTCTGAAATCAGTAGTGTATGCATTGTGCATTCTCTGAAATCATTAGTGTGAGCACTTTGCAATGTCTGAAATCAGTAGTGTGTGTGTTGTGCATTCTCTGAAACCAGTACTGTGGGTGCTGTGCATTTTACTGAAATCAGTAGTATGAGCATTGTTCATTGTCTGAAATCAGTAGTGTGAGCGCTGTGCATTCTGTGAAATCAGTGGTGTGAATGCTGTGCGATCCCTGAAATCATTAGCGTGGGTGCTGTGCATTCTCTGATATCAGTAGCATGAGTGATGTGCATTGTTTGAAATCAGTAGTGTGATTGCTGTGTATTGTTTGAAATCAGTAGTGTGAGCACGGTTCGTTCACTGAAATCAGTATTGTGAGCATTGTGCATTCTCTGAAATTAGTAGTGTGAGCACTGTGCATTCTCTGAAATCAGTAGTGTGTGCGCTGTGCCTTGTCTGAAATTAACATGAGCTCTATGCATTCTCTGAAATCAGTCGTGTGAGTGCTGTGCATTGTCTGAAATCAGTAGTGTGCGCATTGTGCATTCTCTGATATCAGTAGTGTGTGCGCTGTGCATTTTCTGAAATTAACACGAGCTATATGCATTCCCTGAAATCAGTAGTGTGATTGTTGTGCATTGTCTGAAATCAGTAGTGTATGCATTGTGCATTCTCTGAAATTATTAGTGTGAGCACTTTGCAATGTCTGAAATCAGTAGTGTGTGTGTTGTGCATTCTCTGAAACCAGTACTGTGGGTGCTGTGCATTTTACTGAAATCAGTAGTGTGAGCTTTGTTCATTGTCTGAAATCAGTAATGTGAGCGCTGTGTATTGTCTGAAATCAGTAGTGTGAGCACTGTGCATTCTCTGAACTCAGTAGTGTAGGTGCTGTGCATGCTCTGTTATCAGTAGCATCAGATCTGTGCATTGTTTGAAATCAGTAGGGTGAGCGCTGTGTATTGTCTGAAATCAGTAGTGTGAGCACTGTGCATTCTCTGAACTCAGTAGTGTAGGTGCTGTGCATGCTCTGTTATCAGTAGCATCAGATCTGTGCATTGTTTGAAATCAGTAGGGTGAGCACTGTGTATTGTCTGAAATCAGTAGTGTGAGCACTCTGCATTCTGTGAAATCAGTGGTGTGAGCACTTTGCAATGTCTGAAATCAATAGTGTGTGTGTTGTGCATTCTCTGAAATCTGTAGTGTGAGCACTGTGCATTGTCTGGAATCATTAGTGTGAACCTTGTGCATTGTCTGAAATCTGTAGGGTGGGCACTGCATTCTGTGAAATCAGTAGTGTGGGTGCTGTGCATTCGCTGAAAATAGTAGTGAGCGCTGTGCATTCTATGAAATCAGTAGCATGTGCACAGTAGATTTTCTCAAATCAGTAGTGTGAGTGATGTACATTGATGAATCAGAAGCGTGAGCACTGTGCGTTCTCTGTAATCAGTAGTGTGAGAACTGCGCATGCTCTGAAATCAGTAGTGAGGGTGCTGTGCATTCTCTGATACCAATAGTGTGAGCGCTGTGCATTTTCTGAAATCAGTAGTGTGAGCACTGTGAATTGTCTGATTTCAGTAATGTGGGTGATGTGCATTGTCTGAAATCAGTTGTGAGCGCTGTGCATTCTCTGAAATCAGTAGCGTGAGTGCTGTGCATTCTCTGAAACCAGTAGTGTCGGTGCTGTGCATTCTCTGAAATCAATAGTGTGAGCATTGTTCATTGTCTGAACTCGGTAGTGTGAGTGCTGTGTATTGTCTGGAATCAGTAGTGTGTGCACTGTGCATTCTGTGAAATCTGTAGTGTGAGCACTTTGCAATGTCTGATATCAGTAGTGTGGGTGCTGTGCATTCTATGATATCAGTAGCATGAGTGCTGTGCATTGTTTGAAATCGGTAGTCTGAACGCTGTGCATTGTCTGAAATCAGTAGTGTGAGGGCAGTGCATTGTCTGATTTCAATAATGTGGGTGCTGTGCATTGCCTGAAATCAGTAGTGTGAGTGCTGTAATAACAACAGAAAATGCTGGAAATACTCAGCAGGCCAGGCAGCTGTGAGCACTGTACATTGTCTGAAATCAGTAGTGTGAGGGCTGTGAATTGTCTGATTTCTGTAATGTGGGTGCTGTGCATTGCCTGAAATCAGTAGTGTGAGTGCTTTGCCTTGTCTGAAATCAGTAGTGTGCGCATTGTGCATTCTCTGAAATCAGTAGTGTGAGCGCTGTGCATTCTCTGAAACCAGTAGTGTGCATGCTGTGCATTTTATGAAACCAGTAGTGTTTGCATTGTGCATTGTCTGAAATCAATAGTGTGAGCATTGTGTATTGTCTGAAATCAGTAGTGTGAGCACTGTGCCTTCTGTGAAATCAATGGTGTGAGTGCTTTGCAATGTCTGAAATCAGTAGTGTGGGTGCTGTGCATTCACTGAAATCAGTAGTTGTGCGCTGAGTATTTTCTGAAATAAGTAGTGTGAGAGCTCTGCAGTCCCTGATATCAGTAGCATGAGCTCTGTGCATTGTCTGAAATCAGTAGTGTGAGTATTGTGCATTCTCTGTAATTATTCTTGTGAGCTTTGTGCATTCCCTGATATCAGTAGCATGAGCACTGTATATTGTCTGATTTCAGTAGTGTGAGCACTGTGCAAACTCTGAAATCAGTGGTGTGAGCGTTGTGCATTCTCTGATATCAGTAGAGTGAGTGCTGTGCATTGTCTGATTTCAGTAATGTGGGTGCTGTGCATTGCCTGAAATCAGTAGTGTGAGCGCTGTGCATTTTCTGAAATCAGTAGTGTGTGCACTGTGCATTGTCTGAAATCAGTAGTGTGAAAGTTGTGTATTGTCTGACTCCAGTGGTGTGAGCACTGTGCATTCTGTGATTTCAGTGGTGTGAGTGCTTTGCAATGTCTGAAATCAGTTGTGTGGGTGCTGTGCATTCTGTGAAATCAGTAGTTGTGCACTGTGTATTTTCTGAAATAAGTAGTGAGAGAGCTGTGCAGTCTCTGAAATCAGTAGTGTGGGTGCTGTGCCTTCTCTGAAATCAAGAGTGTGAGTGCTGTGCATTGTCTGAAATCAATAGTGTGAGCACTGTGCATTGTCTGAAATCAGTAGTGTGAGGACTGTGCATTGTCTGATTTCAGTAGTGTGAGCATTGTGCATTCTGTGAAATCAGTGGTGTGAGCGTTGTGCATTCTCTGAAATCAGCAGTGTTGGTGCTATGCCTTCTTTGAAATCAGTAGTGTGGGTGCTGTGCATTCTCTGATATCAGTAAAGTGAGTGCTGTGCATTGTCTGAATTCAGTAATGTGGGTGCTGTGCATTGCCTGAAATCAGTAGTGTGAGCGCTGTGCATTGTCTGATTTCAGTAGTGTGAGCATTGTGCATTCTCTGTAATCATTAGTGAGAGCTTTGTGCATTCCCTGATACCAGTAGTGTGAGCGCTGTGCCTTCTGTGAAATCAATGGTGTGAGTGCATTGCAATGTCTGAAATCAGTAGTGTGGGTGCTGTGCATTCACTGAAATCAGTAGTAGTGCGCTGAGTATTTTCTGAAATAAGTAGTGTGAGAGCTGTGCAGTCCCTGAAATCAGTAGCATGAGCTCTGTGCATTGTCTGACATCAGTTGTGTGAGTGCTGTGCATTCTCTGAAATCAGTGGTGTGAGCCCTGTGCATTCACTGAAATCAGTAGTGTGCATGCTGTGCCTTCTCTGAAATCAGTAGTGTAAATACTGTGTGATGTAATAAAAAGACTCACACATCAAGGAACTTTAAAGTAAGCTTTAAGCAACTTATAATTAAACTACATACAAGAGCGGTCTTCACCATGCCTCTAGGTGAAGCCCTTTTACAATACTGAGCAGTTCAGTATTTATACTATTCCAAACACAGGAGGTGACGTATGCACAGGAAGTGATGTATGCACAGAGTTCACAGTTCACAGTTCACAGGAAGTGATGTGCACATAACTTCCCGGAAGTTGTTATTATTATCACATTCTTCCCTCCTGCAAGATTAGAAGGCTGTGGTCTTCCTTTTGTTCCACAGCCGCCGAATGAGGAAGAGTCGCACCCGTTTGGGTTCCCGTCGTAGAGGGTCGCTGGTCCGCTTACACGCTGTTGGCCATTGGTCAGAGTCTGTGTGGCCTGGATTACCCTGTGAAGGGTCAGGGAGATCATGGCTTCGTGTATGAGTCCCAATAGGTGCAGAGTCGGTCTGTCTCTGTTCAGAGGGAGGTGCAGAGCTGGTCTGTGGCGGATCAGTACTTTGGTGCACGGTACTGGGAGGGTCGCAACTTTGAGTACGGGGTTCTACTGGTACCACGCTAGTTGGTGTCAGATCAGGATCCTGGAGAGGGGTACCTGGTAAGTCCCAAGAGGCTCCTGGTAAAATACCATCACTCGATGCCCCACTAGGTCCTGGTGGGCAGGGAACCAGATCCCGTAATGATACGGTAGATTCTCGGCCGTCGGGATATCGTATGTATGCATAGGTGGGGTTGGCATTGGTTAGTTCGGCCTCGTCTACGAGAGGGTCATTTTTAGATGTCCGAACGTATCTTCGGAGTAGTACAGGTCCAGGAGTAGTTAGCCATGACGGGAGGGATGTCCCATAAGATGAGCGACGCTGGAATCCAAAGAACCGCTCATGAGGTGTAGTATTTGTGGCTGTAGAAAGAAGGGACCGTATAGAGTGCAATGCATCCGGAAGCACTGTTTCCCATTGCTGGTTTGGTAGGCCCCGAGATCTTAAAGCAAGATGTACGGAATTCCAGATGATACCGTTACACCTCTCTACCTGCCCATTTCCGATGGGATGATATGGCGTCGTTTTGCTTGTAGCAATTCCCCGTTCTGAGAGGTAGTCCTTGAGTTCCCTTGACATAAAGGATGGACCCCGATCCGAGTGAATGTAAGCCGGCATGCCACAGAGAGAAAATACCTGCTCAAGGCAGCAGATTACTGTGGACGCCAGCATATTGGAGCAGGGGAAGGCAAACGGAAAACGTGAATATTCATCAATCATGGTGAGCAAATATGTGTTCAGAGTTGAAGAGGGCACTGGGCCCTTAAAATTGATGCTAAGTCGTTGCATCGGTTGGGTTGCGTGTATGAGCATACCATCTGAGGGGCGGAAGAACTGAGGTTTTAATTCTGCACAAAGCCGGCATTCTGAGCACATTTTCTTTACATCTCCAGTAGAAAAAGGGAGATTCCGTGATCGTACGAAATGTAGCATGCGCGTAACGCCAGGATGACACAATCCATTATGGACATCTATGAGAGTAGAGGACGACATAGTGGAGCAGAATGCTCGTGTGAGGGTATCCGGGGCCACATTCTCCTTGCCAGGTCGATAGTGAATGGTGTAACCAAAAGAGGCCAGTTCCATCCTCCAAAGCTGTATTTTATTATTCTTAATTTTGGTTCGTTTTCGATTATCGAGCATGAAGGCGACTGATCGCTGGTCCGTGATTAATGTAAAGCGCTGGCAAGCTAGGAAATGGTTCCACTTCCGTACTGCCTCTACAATGGCTGTGGCTTTCTTCTCAACCGGAGGATAATGTAGCTCGGCACCTTGTAAGGTCCTGGACATAAATGCTACAGGACGACCTTCCTGATTCAGAGTAGCCGAGATCGCCACCTCCGAGGCATCACATTCGACTATGAAAGGGAGAGTCTCATCGATGGAGTGAAGAGCCGCTTTCTCCAACTGTTTTTTGAGAAGGTTAAAGGCTGCAACAGCCGTTGTTTCTTATGGAAATGATCTAGCATGCAGCAAGGGTTGGATTTTGTCTGAAAAATGAGGAATCCATTTAGCGTAGTATGCAAACAGATCGAGAGCCCGACGTAAAGAAGCCGGATTCTTAGGTGACGGGAGCTCTTGGAGCGGGCGAAGTCTTTCTGGGTCTGGCTTAATGATACCATTGCCTACGCAGTAGCCAAGGATGTTGATGGTCGGTTGCGACTCAACAGATTTAGATTCATTCAAAGTTAAGTTACGGTGATGGAGAGCATCCCGAAATTTTTGGAGGTTGGCGTCGTGTTCCTGTTGATCGTGACCTGCAATAGTAATGTTATCAAGATAGGGAAAAGTGTCCCTTAAGTTTTCCTGCTTAACCAGGCCATCCATTGCCCATTGGAAGACAGCCACTCCATTAGTAACCCTGAATGGAAGGCGACGAAATTGGTACAGCCGTCCATTAGCCTCAAAGGCCGTGTACTGCTTATCTGAGACCTTCAAGGGTACCTGACGATAGGCACTTTTCAAATCGTAAGTTGAGAACACTTTGTATTCGGCCAGTTTATTAACCATATCATCAATGGGTAGGCGTCCAAGTCAGTATATTGATTGATGGTTTGCGAATAATCAATGCATAGTCGTTGTTTGTGAGGTTTTAGAGGGTTCTTGACGATGACGATTTGAGCCCGCCAGGGCGACGAACATGGTTCGATGATATCCTCTGCTAAAAGTCGAGAGATTTCAGCCTCAATAAAAGATTGGTCTTCCTGACTAAAGCGCCGTGATTTCATTATTATTGGTTTGCATTGAGGAGGAATACTGGCAAATAATGGGGGTTCATCAAGTGAAGCTGCTGATAATGCACAAAACAGTAATTTAGACAGTATATTAGAAACAGTAAGACCAGGTTTGGATCCGCCGAACTCAATGGTGAGTTTCTTATGCTGTTTTTGAAAATCCAGCCCTAAGATGAGATCACTACATAAGTCCTTGAGCACCGAAAGTCGGGTGGAGGGATACATACGACCATTAAGTGTCATATCAATAATACAAAAGCCGGAGATTCTGGTATTAAGTGATGACTGAGCCATCGCAATTGCCTGGTCCGATGGGAAGATATGTAGTTTCAATTTCACAACAATCTGTTCTCTAATGAAACTATCAGTACTTCCTGAGTCAATTAAGGCATCTAAGGTATGCCCATTAATTGAAACTTTTGTAGCTGCATGAAACGGGTTCTGTGTGCAACCACATCAATTACAGCTGCTTGCCCAGAGAGTGGCTGAAACTCTAGGTGTGCTTCTTCGGGAGAGAGCTCGAGAGGAAGCTTGATAGGTCCTAGCCGGAGCATCTTGATGGGCCCTAATTGGGGCAGTTCGGTAGGTCTTAGCTGGATAGGCCCTCGTAGAGGCTCTTGATTGGCAAACTTTTGCAAAATGTCCCTTTTTTTATCGCAATGACTGCAGATCGCATTGCGAGCAGGGCAGAATTTCCTAGGGTGAAAAGAATCTCCACAAAAGAAGCATTCCTTCCTAGATTGCCAAGAGGCTGCTAAAGTGGGGTCATCCTCCTCTTCTTCATCAGAATTATCATCAGGATTAGATTCCTCCATGATAGAGTTCACCTGAGGCCACTTGAATCGTCTGGTTGCAGTTACAGCAGCAGATCGAGATCTGGGCAGCTGATAGAGGTCTGCATTTTTCTTTGCCAAATCCAGAGAACAAGCCAGGTCAAAAGCCTTTTGTAGCTCAAGTGTTTTACTCTCTAGCAGACGCTGGTGTATAAATGGAGAGGCAATCCCGCAGATGAAAGCATCACGAATCATTTCTTCGCGGTACAGCTCAGCCGAGGCTGCCTGAAAGTTACAATCTACGCTGAGCCTGCGAAGTTCCTGGAGGAATTCGTTAATCGATTCCCCTGGCCCTTGTTGGGCTGTGGCCAGTAGATGTCTAGCATAGACCTCATTTGCGGTCTTGGCATATAGTTTTTTAAGTGCCCGGATCACCTCATCGTAATTATCCCATTCATCAACATATTCAAACACTGTTGGGGTCACATAGTTGATAAGTATCCTCAGTTTAGTAGGAGCATCCGCTTTACATTCATCAAGAAAATTCTCAAAAGTACGGTACCAATGCTTCCATACCCTGCCAGCTGCTGGTGCGTTTGGGTCCAAGTCCAGACGAGTAGGTTTAAGGATGTTTTCCATGATGGGTGGTTCCCTGGATCCTTAACTCCGAGTTTGTCCGAAGGTCTAGTATTTGTGAGTGTAAATACTAAGTTGCTTAAATTGATGTAACAAAAAGACTCACACATCAAGGAACTTTAAAGTAAGCTTTAAGCAACTTATAATTGAACTATATACAAGAGCGGTTTTCACCATGCCTCTAGGTGAAGCCCTTTTACAATACTGAGCAGTTCAGTATTTATACTATTCCAAACACAGGAAGTGACGTATGCACAGGAAGTGATGTATGCACAGAGTTCACAGTTCACAGTTCACAGGAAGTGATGTGCACATAACTTCCCGGAAGTTATTATTATCACACTGTGCGTTCCCTGAAATCAGTGGTGTGGGTGCAGTGCATTCTCTGAAATCAGAAGTGTGAGGACTGTGCATTCTCTGAAATCAGTAGTGTTAACATTGTGCATTGTGTGAAATCAGTAGTGTGTGTGCTGTGCATTCTCTGAAATCAGTAGTTGAGCTCTGTGCATTTTCTGAAATCATTAGTGTGAGCGCTGTGCATTGTCTGTAATCAGTACTGTGAGCTTTGTACATTCTCTGAAATCAGTAGTGTGCGTGCTGTGCATTGTCTGAAATCAGTAGTGTGAACATTGTGCATTGTCTGAAATTAGTCTGAGCTCTGTGCATTGTCTGAAATCAGTAGTGTGCGCATTGTGCATTCTCTGAAACCAGCAGTGTGAGCGCTGTGCATTCTCTGAAACCAGTAGTGTGCGTGCTGTGCATTTTATGAAATCAGTAGTGTTAGCACTGTGCATTGTCTGAAATCAATAGTGTGGATGCTGTGCATTTTACTGAAATCAGTAGTGTGAGCGTTGTTCATTGTCTGAAATCAGTAGTGTGAGCGCTGTGCATTGTCTGAAATCAGTATTGTGAGCGCTGTGTATTGTCTGAAATCAGTAGTGCGAGCACTGTGCATTCTGTGATTTCAGTGGTGTGAGTGCATTGCAATGTCTGAAATCAGTAGTGTGGGTGCTGTGCATTCTCTGAAATCAGTAGTTGAGCGCTGTGCATTGTCTGAATCCAGTGGTGTGAGCACTGTGCATTCTGTGAAATCAGTGGTGTGAGTGCTTTGCAATGTCTGAAATCAGTTGTGTGGGCGCTGTGCATTCTGTGAAATCAGTAGTTGTGCACTGTGTATTTTCTGAAATAAGTAGCGAGAGAGCTGTGCAGTCTCTGAAATCAGTAGCATGAGCTCTGTGCATTGTCTGAAATCAGTAGTGTGAGCATTGTGCATTCTCTGTAATAATTAGTGTGAGTTTTGTGCGTTCCCTGATATCAGTAGTGTGAGCACTGTGCATTGTCTGAAATCAGTGGTGTGAGTACTGTGCATTCTCTGAAATCAGTAGTGTGGGTGCTGTGCCTTCTCTGAAATCAGTAGTGTGAGTGCTGTGCATTGTCTGAAATCAATAGTGTGAGCACTGTGCTTTGTCTGAAATCAGTAGTGTGAGGGCTGTGCATTGTCTGATTTCAGTAGAGTGAGCATTGTGCATTCTCTGAAATCAGCAGTGTTGGTGCTATGCCTTCTTTGAAATCAGTAGTGTGGGTGCTGTGCATTTTCTGATATCAGTAAAGTGAGTGCTGTGCATTGTCTGAATTCAGTAATGTGGGTGCTGTGCATTGCCTGAAATCAGTAGTGTGAGTGCTGTGCATTGTCTGAAATCAGTAGTGTGCGCACTGTGCATTCTCTGTAATCATTAGTGAGAGCTTTGTGCATTCGCTGATATCAGTAGTGTGAGCACTGTGCATTGTCTAATTTCAGTAGTGTGGGTTCTGTGCATTCTGATTTCAGTAGTGTGAGCACTGTGCATTCTCTGAAATCAATGGTGTGAGTGCTTTGCAATGTCTGAAATCAGTAGTGTGGGTGCTGTGCATTCACTGAAATCAGTAGTTGTGCGCTGAGTATTTTCTGAAATAAGTAGTGTGAGAGCTGTGCAGTCCCTGAAATCAGTAGCATGAGCTCTGTGCATTGTCTGAAATCAGTTGTGTGAGTGCTGTGCATTCTCTGAAATCAGTAGTGTGCATGCTGTGCCTTCTCTGAAATCAGTAGTGTAAATACTGTGCATTCCCTGAAATCAGTGGTGTGGGTGCAGTGCATTCTCTGAAATCAGAAGTGTGAGGGCTGTGCATTCTCTGAAATCAGTAGTGTTAACATTGTGCATTGTCTGAAATCAGTAGTGTGGGTACTGTGCATTCTCTGAAATCTGTAGTGTTAGCACTGTGCATTTTCTGAAATCAGTAGTGTGTGCACTCTGCATGCTCTGAAACCAGTAGTGTGGGTGCTGTGCATTCTCTGAAATCTGTAGTGTTAGCGCTGTGCATTTTTTGAAATCAGTAGTGTGTGCACTCTGCATTCCCTGAAATCATTCATGTGGGTGCTGTGCATTCTGTGAAATCATTAGTGTGAGCACTGTTCATTCTCTGAAATCAGTAGTGTGAGTGCATTTCACTGACTGAAATCAGTAGTGTGAGCACTGGACACTCTGTGAAATCAATAGTGTGAGTGCTATGCAATGTCTGAAATCAATAGTGTGAGTACTGAACATTGTCTGAAATCAGTAGTGTGAGCACTGTGCATTGTCTGAAATCAGTAGTGTGAGGGCGGAGCATTGTCTGATTTCAGTAAGGTGGGTGCTGTGCATTGCCTGAAATCGGTAGTGTGAGCGCTTGGCATTGTCTGAAATCAGTAGTGTACGCATTGTGCATACTCTGAAACCAGTAGTGTGGGTGCTATGCATTTTACTGAGATCAGTAGTGTAAGCATTATTCATTGTCTGAAATCAGTAGTGTGAGAGATGTGTATCATCTGAAATCAGTAGTGTGAGCACTGTGCATTCTGTGAAATCAGTGGTGTGAGTGCTTTGCAAAGTCTGAAATCTGTAGTGTGGGTGCTGTGCATTCTCTGAAATCTGTAGTGTGAATGCTGTGTGACCCCTGAAATCAGTAGTGTGGGTGCTGTGCATTCTCTGATATCAGTAGCGTGAGTGCTGTGCATTGTTTGAACTCAGTAGTGTGAGCGCTGTGCATTCTCGGAAATCAATAGTGTGAGCACTGTGCATTTTCTGAACTCAGTAGTAGGAACCTTATGTATTGTCTGAAAGCTCTAGGGTGGGCACTGTGCAATCTGATAAATCAGTAGTGTGGGTGCTGTGCATTTGCTGAAGATAGTAGTGAGCGCTGGGCACTCTGTGAAATCAGTAGTGTGAGTGCTGTGCAATGTCTGAAATCAGTAGTGTGAGCGCTGTGCATTCTCTGAAGCCAGTAGTGTGGGTGCTGTGCATTCTCTGATATCTGCAGCATGAGCGCTGTGCATTGTCTGAAATCAGTAGTGTGGGTGCTGAGCATTCACTGAAACCAGTAGTGTGGGTGCTGTGCATTCTCTGATATCTGTAGTGTTAGCGCTGCGCATTTTTTGAAATCAGTGGTGTGTGCACTCTGCATTCCCTGAAATTATTAATGTAGGTGCTGTGCATTCTGTGAAATCATTATTGTGAGTGCTATGCATTGTCTGAAATCAGTAGTGTGCACATTGTTCACTCTCTGAAATCAGTAGTGTGAGCGCTGTGCATTCTCTGAAGCCAGTAGCGTGGGTGCTGTGCATTCTCTGATATCTGCAGCATGAGCGCTGTGCATTGTCTGAAATCAGTAGTGTGGGTACTGAGCATTCACTGAAATCAGTAGTGTGAGCTCTGAACATTGCCTGAAATCAGTAGTGTGAGCGCTGTGAGTTCTCTGAAATCAGTAGTGTGAGCACTGTGCATTGTCTGGAATCAGTAGTGTGAGCACAGTGTATTCTCTGAAATCAGTGGTTTGGGTGCTGTGCATTCTCTGATATCAGTAGCGTGAGTGCTGTGCATTGCTTGAAATCAGTAGACTCAGCATTCTGCATTGTCTGAAATCAGTAGTGTGAGGGCGGAGCATTGTCTGATTTCAGTAAGGTGGGTGCTGTGCATTGCCTGAAATCAGTAGTGTGAGCGCTTGGCATTGTCTGAAATCAGTAGTGTGCACATTGTGCATACTCTGGAACCAGTAGTGTAGGTGCTATGCATTTTACTGAGCTCAGTAGTGTGAGCATTATTCATTGTCTGAAATCAGTAGTGTGAGAGCTGTGTATCATCTGAAATCAGTAGTGTGAGCACTGTGCATTCTGTGAAATCAGTGGTGTGAGTGCTTTGCAAAGTCTGAAATCTGTAGTGTGGGTGCTGTGCATTCTCTGATATCAGTAGCGTGAGTGCTGTGCATTGTTTGAACTCAGTAGTGAGAGCGCTGTGCATTTTCTGAAATCAGTAGTGTGGGTGCTGTGCTTTGTCTGAAATCAATAGTGTGTGCATTGTGCATTCTCTGAAATCAATAGTGTGAGCACTGTGCATTTTCTGAACTCAGTAGTAGGAACCTCATGTTTTGTCTGAAAGCTGTAGGGTGGGCGCTGTGCAATCTGATAAATCAATAGTGTGGGTGCTGTGTATTTGCTGAAGATAGTAGTGAGCGCTGGGCACTCTGTGAAATCAGTATTGTGAGTGCTGTGCAATGTCTGAAATCAATAGTGTGTGTGCTGTGCATTCTTTGAAGTCAGTAGTGTGAGCACTGTACATTGTCTGGAATCAGTAGTGTGAGCGCTGTGCATTCTCTGAAATCAGTAGTGTGAGCACAGTGCATTCTCTGAAATCATGAGTGTGGGTGCTGTGCATTCTCTGATATCAGCAGCATGAGTGCTGTGCATTGTCTGAAATCAGTAGTGTGGGTGCTGAGCATTCACTGAAATCAGTAGTGTGAGCGTTGTTTATTGTTTGAATTCAGTAGTGTGAGAGCTGTGTATCGTCTGAAATCAATAGTGTGAGCACTGTGCATTCTGTGAAATCAGTAGTGTGAGTGCTTTGCAATGTCTGAAATCTGTAGTGTGGGTGCTGTGCATTCTCTGAAATCTGTAATGTGAATGCTGTACGACCCCTGAAATCAGTAGTGTGAGGGCGGTGCATTGTCTGCTTTCAGTAATGTGGGTGCTGTGCATTGCCTGAAATCAGTATTGTGCATTCTCTGAAATCAGTAGTGTTGGTGCTGTGCATTTTACTGAAATCAGTAGTGTGCATATTGTGCATTCTCTGAAATCAGTAGTGTGAGCGCTGTGCATTCTCTGAAACCAATAGTGTGGGTGCTGTGCATTTTACTGAAATCAGCAGTATGAGCGCTGTCCATTGTCTGAAATCAGTATTGTGAGCACTGTGCGTTCTGTGAAATCAGTGGTGTGAGCTCTTTGCTATGTCTGAAATCAGTAGTGTGGGTGCTGTGCCTTCCCTGAAATCATAAGTTATGCACTGTATATTTTCTGAAATAAGTAGTGTGAGAGCTGCGCAGTCTGTGAAATCAGTAGCATGAGCTCTGAGAATTATCTGAAATCTGTAGTGTGAGCATTGTGCATTCTCTGTAATCATTAGTGTGGGTGCTGTGCATTCTCTGAAATCAGTAGTGTGAGCACTGTGCATTCTCTGAAATCAGTATTGTGAGCACCGTGCATTCTCTGAAATCAGTAGTGTGAGCACTGTGCATTATTTGAAATCAGTAGTGTGAACCTTGTGCATTGTCTGAAATCAGTAGGGTGTGTGCTGTGCATTCTGTGAAATCAGTAGTGTGGGAGCTGTGCATTCGCTGAAATTAGTAGTGAGCACTGCGCATTCTATGAAATCAGTGGAGTAAGCACAATATATTTTGTCAAATCAGTAGTGTGAGCAATGTACATTGATGAAATCAGTAGCATGAGTGCTGTGCGTTCTCTGTAATCAGTAGTGTGAGCACTGCGCATGCACTGAAATCAGTAGTGTGAGTGCTGTGCATTCTCTGATATCAGTAGAGTGAGCGCTGTGCATCGTCTGAAATCAGTAGTGTGAGCACTGTGAATTGTCTGAAATCAGTTGCGTGAATGCTGTGCATTGTCTGAAACCAGTAGTGTGAGTGCTGTGCATTGTCTGAAATCAGTAGTGTGAACGTGATGTATTGTCTGAAATCAGTAGTGTGAGCACTGTGCATTTTCTGAAGTCAGTAGTGTGAGTGTTGTGCATTTTCTGAAATCAGGAGGGTGGGTGCTGTGCATTCTCTGAAATCAGTAGTGTGAGCACTTTGCATTCTCTGAAATCAGTAGTGTGAGCTCTGTGTTGTCTGACATCAGTTGTGTGTGCATTGTGCATTTTCTGAAATCAGTAGTGTGAGCACGTGCCTTGCTTGAAATAAGTAGTGTTAACACTGTGCAGTCTCTGAAATCAGTAGTGTTGCTGCTGTGAATTCACTGAATTCAGTAATGGGAGCACTGTGCATTTTCTGAAATCAGTCGTGTGCAAATTGTGCATTATCTGAAATCAGTATTGTGAGCACCATTCATTCTCTGTAATTAGAAGTCTGAGTGCTGTGCATTCTCTGAAATCAGTAGAGTGAGCGCTGTATATTTTCTCAGATCAGTAGCATGAGTGATGTGCATTGAATCAAATCAATAGCGTGAGTGCTGTGCATTGTCTGAAACCAGTGGTGTGGGAAATGTGCATTATGCGAAATCACTATTGTGAACACTGTGCATTCTCTGAAATCAGTAGTGTGAGAGCTGTGCATTGTCTGAAAACAGTAGTGTGAGCACTGTGCATTGTCTGATTTCAGTAGTGTGAGCGCTGTGCATTGCCTGAAATCAATAGTGTGTGCATTGTGCATTTTCTGAAACCAGTAGTGTGGGTCCTCTGCATTCACTGAAATCAGTAGTGTGAGCATTGTTCTTTGTCTGAAATCAGTAGTGTGGGCACTGTGTATTGTCTGAAATTGGTAGTGTGATCACTGTGCATTCTGTGAAATCAGTAGTGTGAGCGCTTTGCAATATCTGAAATCAGTAGTATTAGCGCTGTGCATTTTCTGAATCAGTAGTGTGGGTGCTGTGCATTCTGTGAAATCAGTAGTGTGAGTGCTGTGCATTCTCAGAAATCAGTAGCATTAGCGCTATGCATTTTCTGAATCAGTAGTGTGGGTGCTGTGCATTCTGTGAAATCAGTAGTGTGAGGGCAGTGCATTTTCTGAAATCAGTATTGTGAACGTTGTGCATTTTCTGCAATCAGGAGGGTGGGTGATGTGCATTCCCTGAAAGCAGTAGTGTGAGCTCTGTGTATTGTCTGAAATCAGTTGTGTTTGCACTGTGCATTTTCTGAAATGAGTAGTGTGAGCATGTGCCTTGCTTGAAATAAGTAGTGTTAACGCTGTGCAGTCTCTGAAATCAGTAGTGTTGTTGCTGTGAATTCACTGAATCCAGTAGTGTGAGCACTGTGCATTTTCAGAAATCAGTAGTATGCAAATTGTGCATTATCTGATATCAGTATTGTGAGCATTGTGCATTCTCTGTAATTAGAAGTGTGAGCGCTGTGCATTCTCTGAAATCAGTAGAGTGAGCGCTGTATATTTTCTCAAATCAGTAGCATGAGTGATGTGGATTGACTCAAATCAGTAGCGTGACTGCTGTGCATTGTCTGAAACCAGTGATGTGGGAATTGTGCATAATGTGAAATCAGTATTGTGAGCACTGTGCATTCTCTGAAATCAGTAGTGTGAGAACTATGCATTTTCTGAAATCAGTAGAGTGAGTGCTGTGCATTGTCTGAAAGCAGTAGTGTGAGCACTGTGCATTGCCTGAAATCAATAGTGTGTGCATTGTGCATTCTCTGAAATCAGTAGTGTTTGCACTGTGCATTGTTGGAAATCAGTAGTGTTTGCACTGTGCATTGTCTGAAATCAGTAGTGTGTGCACTCTGCATTCTCTGAAATCATTACTGTGAGCGCTGTTCATTCTCTGAAATCAGAATTGTGAGCATTGTGCATTGTCTGAATTCAGTAGTGTGAGCGCTGGGCATTATCTGAAGTCAGTAGTGTGGACCTCTTGCATTGTCTGAAATCTGTAGGGTGGGCACTGTGCATTCTGTGAAAACAGTAGTGTGGGTGCTGTGCATTCGCTGAAAATAGTAGTGATCGCTGGGCACTCTGTGAAATCAGTAGAGTGAGTGCAGTAGATTTAATCAAATCAGTAGTGTGAGCGATGTACATTGATGAAATCAGTAGCGTGAGTGCTGTGCGTTCTCTGTAATCAGTAGTGTGAGCATTGTTTATTGTCTGAAATCAGTAGTGTGAGTGCTGTGTACTGTCTGAAATCAGTAGTGTGAGCACTGTGCATTCTGTGAAATCTGTAGTGTGAGCTCTTTGCAATGTCTGATTTCAGTGGTGTGGTGCTGTGCATTGTCTGAAATCAGTTGTGTGAGCATTGTTTATTGTCTGAAATCAGTAGTGTGAGTGCTGTGTACTGTCTGAAATCAGTAGTGTGAGCACTGTGCATTCTGTGAAATCTGTAGTGTGACCTCTTTGCAATGTCTGAAATCAGTAGTGTGTGCACCCTGCTTTCCCTGAAATCATTAATGTGGGTGCTGTGCATTCTGTGAAATCATAAGTGTGAGCACTTTTAATTCGCTGAAATCAGTAGTGTGAGTGCGTTTCATTGAATGAAATCAGAAGTGTGAGCGCTGTGCATTGTCTGATTTCAGTAGTGTGAGCACAGTGCATTCTCTGAAATCAGTAGTGTGGGTGCTGTGCCTTCTCTGAAATCAGTAGTGTGAATGCTGTGCAACCCCTGAAATCAGTAGTGTGGGTGCTGTGCATTCTCTATCAGTAGCATGAGTGATGTGCATTGTTTGAAATCAGTAGTGTGAGCGCTGTGCATTGTCTGCAATCAGTAATGTGAGTGCTGTGCATTGTCTGATTTCAGTAGTGTGGGTGCTGTGCATTCTCTGAAATCAGTAGTGTGAGGGCTGTGCATTCTTTGTAATCAGTAGTGTGAGCACTGCACATGCTCTGAAATCAGTAGAGTGAGTGTTGTGCATTGTCTGAAAACAGTAGTGTGACCGCTGTGCATTGCCTGAAATCAATAGTGTGCGCATTGTGCATTCTCTGAAATCAGCAGTGTACGTGCCATGCTCTCTCTGAAATTAGTCATGTCAGCACTGTGTATTGTCTGAAATCAGTAGTGTGAGCACTGTGCATTCTCTGAAAACAGTATTCTGAGCGTTGTGCATTTTCTGAAATAAGTAGCATTAGCGCTGTGCATATCCTGAAATCAGTATTGCGGGTGCTGTGCATTGTCTGATATTAGTTGTGTGAGATTCGTGCTTTCGCTGAAATCAGTAGTGTTTGTGCTGTGCATTGTCTGAAATCAGTAGTGTGTGCACTCTGCATTCTCTGAAATCATTACTGTGAGCACTGTTCATTCTCTGAAATCAGAAGTGTGAGCACTGCATTGTCTGAAATCAATAGTGTGAACCTTGTGCATTGTCTGAAATCAGTAGGGTGTGCGCTGTGCATTCTGTGAAATCAGTAGTGTGGGAGCTGTGCATTCGCTGAAATTAGAAGTGAGCGCTGCGCATTCTATGAAATCAGTGGAGTGAGCGCAATATATTTTGTCAAATCAGTAGTGTGAGCAATGTACATTGATGAAATCAGTAGCGTGAATGCTGTGTGTTCTCTGTAATCAGTAGTGTGAGCACTGCACATGCTCTGAAATCAGTAGTGTGGGTGCTGTGCATTCTCTGATATCAGTAGTATGAGCGCTGTGCATTGTCTGAAATCAGTAGTGTGAGCGCTGTGCATTCTCTATAATTAGAAGTGTGAATGCTGTGCATTCTCTGAAATCAGTAGAGTGAGCGCTGTATATTTTCTCAAATCAGTGGCAGAGAGATGTGCATTGACTCAAATCAATTGCGTGCATGCTGTGCATTGTCTGATCCAGTAGTGTGAGAACTGTGCATTATCTGGAATCAGTATTGTGAGCACTGTGCGTTCTCTGAAATCAGTAGTGTGGGTGCCGTGCATGCTCTGTTATCAGTAGCATCAGATCTGTGCATTGTTTGAAATCAGTAGGGTGAGTGCTGTGTATTGCCTGAAATCAGCAGTTTGAGGGCTGTCAGTTGTCTGATTTCAGTAATGTGGGTGCTGTGAATTGCCTGAAATCAGTAGTGTGACCGTTGTTCATTGTCTGAAATCAGTAGTGTGAACATTGTGTATTGTCTGAAATCAGTAGTGTGAGTACTATGCATTCTGTGAAATCAGTGGTGTGAGCACTGTGCGTTCCCTGAAATCAATATTGTGAGCACTGTACATTCTCTGGAATCAGTAGTGTGAGCACTGTACATTCTCTGAAATCAGTAGTGTGGGTGCTGTGCATTGCCTGAAATCAGTAGTGTGAGCGCTGTGCACTGTCTGAAATCAGTAGTGTGCACATTGTGCATTCTTTGATATCAGTAGTGTGCGCGCTGTGCCTTGTCTGAAATTAACACGAGCTCTATGCATTCTCTGAAATCAGTAGTGTGATTGCTGTGCATTGTCTGAAATCAGTAGTGTGTGCATTGCGCATTCTCTGAAATCATTAGTGTGAGCACTGTGCATTCTGTGAAATCAGTAGTGTGAGCACTTTGCAATGTGTAAAATCAATAGTGTGTGTGTTGTGCATTCTTTGAAACCAGTATTGTGGGTGCTGTGCATTTTACTGAAATCAGAAGTGTGAACCTTGTGCATTGTCTGAAAACAGTAGTGTGAGCGTTGTGTATTACCTGAAATCATTAGTGTGAGCACTGTGCATTCTGTGAAATCAGTAGTGTGAGCACTTTGCAATGTCTAAAATCAATAGTGTGTGTGTTGTGCAGTCTCTGAAATCTTTAGTGTGAGCGCAGTGCATTGTCTGGAATCAGAAGTGTGAACCTTGTGCATTGTCTGAAATCTGTAAGGTGGGCACTGTGCATTCTGTGAAATCAATAGTGTGTGTGCTGTGCATTCGCTGAAAATAGTAGTGAGCGCTGTGCATTCTATGAAATCAGTAGAGTGAGCACAGTAGATTTTCTCAAATCAGTAGTGTGAGTGATGTATATTGATGAAATCAGTAGCATGAGCACTGTGCATTCTCTGTAATCAGTAGTGTGAGAACTGCGCATGCTCTGAAATCAGTAGTGTGGGTGCTGTGCATTGTCTGAAATCAATAGTGTGGGTGCTATGCATGCTCTGTATCAGTAGCGTCAGATCTGTGCATTGTTTGAAATCAGTAATGTGAGTGCTGTGAATTGCCTCAAATCAGTAGTGTGAGCATTGTTCATTGTCTGAAATCAGTAGTGTGAACGCTGCATATTGTCTGAAATCAGTAGTATGAGTACTATGCATTCTGTGAAATCAGTAGTGTGAGCACTTTGCAATGTCTGAAATCAATAGTGTGTGTGCTGTGCATTTTCTGAAATCAGTAGTGTGGGTGCTGTGCATTCTCTTAAATCTGTAGTGTTAGCGCTGTGCATTTTTGAACTGAGTGGTGTGTGCATTCTGCATTCCCTGAAATCATTAATGTGGGTGCTTTGCATTCTGTGAAATCATTAGTGTGAGCGCTGGGCACTCTGTGAAATCAGTAGTGTGAGCGCTATGCAATGTCTGAAATCAGTAGTGTGGGTGCTGAGCATTCACTGAAATCAGTAGTGTGAGCTCTGAACATTGTCTGAAATCAGTAGTGTGAGCGCTGTGCATTCTCTGAAATCAGTAGTGTGAACACATTGCATTCTCTGAAATCAGTAGTGTGGGTGCAGTGCATTCTCTGATATCAGTAGCGTGAGTGCTGTGCAATGCCTGAAATCAGTAGTGTGAGCACTGTGCATTGTCTGAAATCAGTAGTGTGCACATTGTACATTCACTGAAACCAGTAGTGTGGGTGATATGCATTTTACTGAAATAAGTAGTGTGAGCATTGTTCATTGTCTGATATCAGTAGTGTGAGCGCTGTGCATTCTGTGAAATCAGTGGTGTGAGCGCTTTGCAATGTCTGAAATTAATAGTGTGGGTGCTTTGCATTCTCTGAGATCAGTAGTGTGAATGCTGTGCGACCCCTGAAATCATTAGCGTGGGTGCTGTGCATTCTCTGATATCAGTAACGTGAGTGATGTGCATTGTTTGAAATCAGTAGTGTGATTGCTGTGTATTGTCTGAAATCAGTAGTGTGAGCACTGTTCATTCTCTGAAATCAGTATTGTGAGCACTGTGCGTTCTCTGAAATTAGTAGTGTGAGCCCTGTGCATTCTCTGAAATCAGTAGTGTGGGTGCTGTGCATTGCCTGAAATCAGTAGTGTGCGCATCGTGCATTCTCTGATATCAGTAGTGTGTTTGCTGTGCATTCTCTGAAATTAACACGAGCTCTATGCATTCTCTGATATCAGTAGTGTGATTGCTGTGCATTGTCTGAAATCAGTAGTGTACGCATTGTGCATTCTCTGAAATCATTAGTGTGAGCACAGTGCATTCTGTGAAATCAGTACTGTGAGCACTTTGCAATGTCTGAAATCAGTAGTGTGTGTGTGTGCATTCTCTGAAAGCAGTAGTGTGAATGCTGTGCGACCCCTGAAATCAGTAGCGTGGGTGCTGTGCATTCTCTGCTATCAGTAGCATGAGTGATGTGCATTGTTTGAAATCAGTAGTGTGAGGGCTGTGCATTGTCGGAAATCAGTTGTGTGAGGGCTGTGCATTGCCTGATTTCAGTAGTGTGGGCACAGTGGATTGTCTGAAATCAGTAGTGTGTGCACTGTGCATTCTCTGAAACCAATAGTGTGGGTGCTGTGCATTTTACTGAAATCAGTAGCGTGAGCATTGTTCATTGTCTGAAATCATTAGTGTGAACGCTGTGTATTGTCTGAAATCAGTAGTGTGAGCACTGTGCATTCTGAGAAATCAGTAGTGTGAGTAGTTTGCAATGTCTGAAATCAATAGTGTGTGTGCTGTGCATTCTTTGAAGTCAGTAGTGTGAGCACTGCATTCTCTGAAATCAGTAGTGTGAGCATTGTTCATTGTCTGAAATCAGTAGTGTGAGGGCTGTGCATTGTCTGATTTCAGTAGTGTGGGCACTGTGGATTGTCTGAAATCAGTAGTGTGCGCATTGTGCATTCTCTGATATCAGTAGTGTGTGCACGGTGCATTGTCTGAATTAACGCGAGCTCTGTGCATTCTCTGAAATCAGTTGTGTGAGCGCTGTGTATTGTCTGAAACCAGTAGTGTGTGCGCTGTGCATTGTCTGAAATCTGTAGTGTTAGCGCTGTGCATTTTTTGAAATCAGTGGTGTGTGCATTCTGCATTCCCTGAAATCATTAATGTGGGTGCTGTGCATTCTGTGAAATCATTAGTGTGAGCGCTGGGCAATGTCTGAAATCAGTAGTGTGAGCTCTGAACATTGTCTGAAATCAGTAGTGTGAGCGCTGTGCGTTCTTTGTAATCAGTAGTGTGAGCGCTATGCATTCTCTGAAATCAGTAGTGTGAACACAGTGCATTCACTGAAATCAGTAGTGTGGGTCCAGTGCATTCTCTGAAATCAGTATAGTGAGCACTGTGCATTCTCTGAAATCAGTATTGTTAGCAATCTGCATTCTCTGAAATCAGTATTGTGAGCACTGTGCATTCTCTGAAATCTGTAGTGTGAGCGCTGTGCATTATCTGAAATAAGTAGTGTGTGCGCTGTGCTTTGTCTGCAATCAGTAGTGTGTGCACTCTGCATTCTCTGAAATCATTACTGTGAGCGCTGGTCATTCTCTGAAATCAGAAGTGTGAGCACGGCATTGTCTGAAATCAGTAGTGTGAGCACTGTGCATTATTTGAAATCAATAGTGTGAACCTTGTGCATTGTCTGAAATCAGTAGGGTGTGTGCTGTGCATTGTCTGGAATCAGTAGTGTGAGCAGTGTGCATTATCTGAGATCAGTAGTGTGAACCTTGTGCATTGTCTGAAATCAGTAGGATGTGTGCTGTGCATTCTGTGAAATCGGTAGTGTGGGAGCTGTGCATTCACTGAAATTATTAGTGAGCACTGCGCATTCTATGAAATCAGTGGAGTAAGCACAATATATTTTGTCAAATCAGTAGTGTGAGCAATGTACACTGATGAAATCAGTAGCATGAGTGCTGTGCATTCTCTGTAATCAGTAGTGTGAGCACTGCGCATGCTCTGAAATCAGTAGTGAGTGCTGTGCATTCTCTGATATCAGTAGTGAGCGCTGTATATTTTCTCAAATCAGTAGCATGAGTGATGTGCATTGACTAAAATCAGTAGCGTGAGTGCTGTGCATTGTCTGAAACCAGTAATGTGAGCACTGTGCATTCTCTGAAATCACTATTGTGAGCACTGTGCATTCTCTGAAATCAGTAGCGTGAGTGCTGTGCATTGTCCGAAACCAGTGGTGTGGGAACTGTGCATTATGTGAAATCAGTATTGTGAGCACTGTGCGTTCTCTGAAATCAGTAGTGTGAGAGCTGTGCATTCTCCGAAATCAGCAGCATGAGTGCTGTGCGTTCTCTGTAATCAGTAGTGCGAGCACTGTGCACTCACTATATTTAGAAGTGTGAGTGCTGTGCATTCTCTGAAATCAGTAGAGTGAGCGCTTTATATTTTCTCAAATCAGTAGCGTGAGTGCTGTGCATTGTCTGAAACCAGTGGTGTGGGAAATGTGCATTATGTGAAATCAATATTGTGAGTACTGTGCATTCTCTGAAATCAGTAGTGTCAGCGCTGAGCATTCTCTGAAATCATTAGTGTGATGACTGTGCATCGTCTCAAATCAGCCGTGTGAACATTGTGCATTACCGGAAATCAGTAGTGTGGGTGCTGTGCATTGCCTGAAATCAATAGTGTGAGCGTTGTTCATTGTCTGAAATCAGTAGCATGAACGCTGTGTATTGTCTGAAATCAGTAGTGTGAGTACTGTGCATTCTGTGAAATCAGTAGTGTGAGGGCAGTGCATTTTATGAAGTCAGTAGTGTGAGTGTTGTGCATTTTCTGAAATCAGGAGGGCGGGTGCTGTGCATTCCCTGAAATCAGTAGTGTTAGCACTGTGCATTCTCTAAAATCAGTAGTGTGAGCTCTGTGTATTGTCTGAAATCAGTTGTGTGTGCATTGTGTATTTTCTGAAATCAGTAGTGTGAGCACGTGCCTTGCTTGAAATAAGTAGTGTTAACACTGTGCAGTCTCTGAAATCAGTAGTGTTGCTGCTGTGAATTCACTGAATTCAGTAATGGGAGCGCTGTGCATTTTCTGAAATCAGTAGTGTGCAAATTGTGCATTATCTGAAATCAGTATTGTGAGCACCGTGCATTCTCTGTAAGTAGAAGTCTGAGTGCTGTGCATTCTCTGAAATCAGTAGAGTGAGCGCTGTATATTTTTTCAAATCAGTAGCATGAGTGATGTGCATTGACTAAAATCAGTAGCGTGAGTGCTGTGCATTGTCTGAAACCAGTAATGTGAGCACTGGGCATTCTCTGAAATCAGTAGCATGAGTGATGTGCATTGAATCAAATCAATAGCGTGAGTGCTGTGCATTGTCTGAAACCAGTGGTGTGGGAAATGTGCATTATGTGAAATCAGTATTGTGAACACTGTGCGTTCTCTGAAATCAGTAGTGTGAGAGCTGTGCATTCTCTGAAATCAGTAGAGTGAGTGCTGTGCATTGTCAGAAAACAGTAGTGTGAGCACTGTGCATTGTCTGATTTCAGTAGTGTGAGCGCTGTGCATTGCCTGAAATCAATAGTGTGTGCATTGTGCATTTTCTGAAACCAGTAGTGTGGGTCCTCTGCATTCACTGAAATCAGTAGTGTGAGCGTTGATCTTTGTCTGAAATCGGTAGTGTGATCACTGTGCATTCTGTGAAATCAGTAGTGTGAGCGCTTTGCAATGTCTGAAATCAGTAGTATTAGCGCTGTGCATTTTCTGAATCAGTAGTGTGGGTGCTGTGCATTCTGTGAAATCAGTAGTGTGAGTGCTGTGCATTCTCGGAAATCAGTAGCATTAGCTCTATGCATTTTCTGAATCAGTAGTGTGGGTGCTGTGCATTCTGTGAAATCGGTAGTGTGAGGGCAGTGCATTTTCTGAAATCAGTAGTGTGAACGTTGTGCATTTTCTGAAATCAGGAGGGTGGGTGATGTGCATTCCCTGAAATCAGTAGTGTGAGCACTTTGCATTCGCTGAAAGCAGTAGTGTGAGCTCTGTGTATTGTCTGAAATCAGTTGTGTGTGCACTGTGCATTTTCTGAAATGAGTAGTGTGAGCATGTGCCTTGCTTGAAATAAGTAGTGTTAACGCTGTGCAGTCTCTAAAATCAGTAGTGTTGTTGCTGTGAATTCACTGAATTCAGTAGTGTGAGCGCTGTGCATTTTCTGAAATCAGTAGTGTGTGAATTGTGCATTATCTGAAATCAGTATTGTGAGCACTGTGCATTCTCTGTAATTAGAAGTGTGAGCACTGTGCATTGTCTGAAATCATTAGTGTGGGTGCTGTGCATTTTCTGAAATCAGTAGTGTGTGAATTGTGCATTATCTGAAATCAGTATTGTGAGCACTGTGCATTCTCTGTAATTAGAAATGTGAGCACTGTGCATTCTCTGAAATCAATAGTGTTATTCTGTGCATTGTCTCAAATCAGCCGTGTGAACATTGTGCATTACCTGAAATCAGTAGTATGTGTGGTGTGCATTTTCTGAAATCAGTAGTGTGAGCGCTTTGCATTATCTGAAATCAGTGGAGTGAACATTGTGCATTTTCTGAAATTAGTAGGGTGGGCACGGTGCATTCTCTGAAATCAGTAGTGTTAACGCTGTGCATTCTCTCAAATCTCTAGTGTGAGCGCATTGCATTCTCTGAAATGAGTAGTGTGAGCTCATTGCATTCTCTGAAGTCAGTAGCGTGAGCTCTGTGCATTGTCTGAAATGAGTATTATGAGCACTGTGCATTCTCTGAAATCAATAGTGTGAGTGCTGTTCATTGTCTGAAATCAGTAGGGTGGGCACGTTGCATTTTCTGAAATCAGTAGTGTGTGTGGTGTGCATTTTCTGAAATCAGTAGTGAGTGCTTTGTATTGACTGAAATCAGTATTGTGAACATTGTGCATTTTCTGAAATCAGTAGTGTGAGAATTGTGCATTGTCTGAAATCAGTAGTGCTGGTGCTGTGCATTCTCTGAAATCTGTAGTGTGAGTGCATTGCATTCTCTGATATCAGCAACGTGAGCTCTGAACATTGTCTGAAACAGTAGTGTCAGCACTGTGCATTTTCTGAAATCAGTAATTTCGGCATTGTGCATTCTTTGAAATCAGTTGTGTGAGCACTGTGCCTTGTTTGAAATCAGTGTTACCACTGTGCATGATCTGAAATCAGTAGTGTGAGCATTGTGTATTGTCTGAAATCGGTAGTGTGAGCACTGTGCATTCTGTGAAATCAGTAGTGTGAGCGCTTTGCAATGTCTGAAATCAGTAGTGTGAGGGCAGTGCATTTTCTGAAATCAGTAGTGTGAACGTTGTGTATTTTCTGAAATCAGGTGGGTGCTGTGCATCCTCTCAAATCAGTAGTGTGAGCACTTTGCATTTTCTGAAATCAGTTGTGTGAGCTCTGTGTTTTGTCTGAAATCAGTTGTGTGTGCACTGTGCATTTTCTGAAATCAGTAGTGTGAGCACGTGCCTTGTTTGAAATAAGTAGTGTTAATGCTGTACAGTCTCTGAAATCAGTAGTGTTGCTGCGGTGAATTCACTGAAATCTGTAGTGTGAGCACTGTGCATTCTCTGAAATTAGTCATGCGAGCATTGTGCATTGCTTGAATCAGTAGTGTGTGCACTGTGCATTCTCTGAAAACATTATTCTGAGCATTGTGCATTTTCTGAAATCAGTAGCGTGAGTGGTGTGCATTGTCTGAAATCAGTAGTGTGAGCGCTGTGCATTCCCTGAAATCAGTAGTGCGGGTGCTGTGCATTGTCTGATATTAGTAATGTGTGATTCATGCTTTCACTGAAATCAGTAGTGTTTGTGCTGTGCATTCTCCAAAATCAGCAGTGTTAGCATTATGCATTCACTGATATCAGTAGAGTGGGTGCTCTTCATTCTCTGAAATCAGTAGTTTGTGTGCTGTGCATTGTTTGAAATCAGTAGTGTTTGCGCTGTGCATTGTCTGAAATCAGAAGTGTGAACACCGTGCATTGTCTGAAATCAGTTGCATGAGTGCTGTACATTCTCTGAAACCAGTAGTGTGGGTGCTGTGCATTCTGTGAAATCAGTAGTGTGAGCATTGTTCATTGTCTGAAATCAGTAGTGTGAGCACTTTGCATTCTCTGAAATCAGTAGTGTGAGCTCTGTGTATTTTCTGAAGTCAGTAGTGTGAATGTTGTGCATTTTCTGAAATCAGGAGGGTGGGTGCTGTGCATTCCCTGAAATCAGTAGTGTTAGCACTGTGCATTCTCTGAAATCAGTAGTGTGAGCACTTTGCATTCTCTGAAATCAGTTGTGTGAGCTCTGTGTATTGTCTGAAATAAGTTGTGTGTGCACTGTGCATTTTCTGAAATCTGTAATGTGAGCACATGCCTTACTTGAAATAAGTATTGTTAACGCAGTGCAGTCTCTGAAATTAGTCGTGTTGTTGTTGTGAATTCACTGAATTCAGATATGTGAGCGCTGTGCATTTTCAGAAATCAGTAGTATGCAAATTGTGCATTATCTGATATCAGTATTGTGAGCGCTGTGCATTCTCTGAAATCAGTAGAGTGAGCGCTGTATATTTACTCAAATCAGTAGCGTGAGTGCTGTGCATTGTCTGAAACCAGTGGTGTGGGAATTGTGCATTATGTGAAATCAGTATTGTGAGCACTGTGCATTCTCTGAAATCAGTAGTGTGAGAGCTGTGCATTCTCTGAAATCAGTAGAGTGAGTGCTGTGCATTGTCTGAAAGCAGTAGTGTGAGCACTGTGCATTGTCTGATTTCAGTAGTGTGAGTGCTGTGCATTGCCTGAAATCAATAGTGTGTGCATTGTGCATTCTCTGAAATCAGTAGTGTGCGCGCTGTGCTCTCTCTGAAATTAGTCATGTCAGAAATGTGTATTGTCTGAAATCAGTAGTGAGAGCACTGTGCATTCACTGAAATTAGTCATGCGAGCATTGTGCATTGCTTGAATCAGTAGTGTGTGCACTGTGCATTCTCTGAAAACAGTATTCTGAGCATTGTGCATTTTCTGAAATCAGTAGAGTGAGCGCTGTATATTTACTCAAATCGGTAGCGTGAGTGCTGTGCATTGTCTGAAACCAGTGGTGTGGGAATTGTGCATTATGTGAAATCAGTATTGTGAGCACTGTGCATTCTCTGAAATCAGTAGTGTGAGAGCTGTGCATTCTCTGAAATCAGTAGAGTGAGTGCTGTGCATTGTCTGAAAGCAGTAGTGTGAGCACTGTGCATTGTCTGATTTCAGTAGTGTGAGTGCTGTGCATTGCCTGAAATCAATAGTGTGTGCATTGTGCATTCTCTGAAATCAGTAGTGTGCGCGCTGTGCTCTCTCTGAAATTAGTCATGTCAGAAATGTGTATTGTCTGAAATCAGTAGTGTGAGCACTGTGCATTCACTGAAATTAGTCATGCGAGCATTGTGCATTGCTTGAATCAGTAGTGTGTGCACTGTGCATTCTCTGAAAACAGTATTCTGAGCATTGTGCATTTTCTGAAATCAGTAGCGTGAGCGGTGTGCATTGTCTAAAATCAGTAGTGTTTGCACTGTGCATTGTCTGAAATCAGTAGTGTGTGCACTCTGCATTCTCTGAAATCATTACTGTGAGCGTTGTTCATTCTCTGAAATCAGAATTGTGAGCATTGTGCATTGTCTGAATTCAGTAGTGTGAGCGCTGGGCATTATCTGAAGTCAGTAGTGTGGACCTTGTGCATTGTCTGAAATCTGTAGGGTGGGCACTGTGCATTCTGTGAAAACAGTAGTGTGGGTGCTGTGCATTCGCTAAAAATAGTAGTGACCGCTGGGCACTCTGTGAAATCAGTAGAGTGAGTGCAGTAGATTTAATCAAATCAGTAGTGTGAGCGATGTACATTGATGAAATCAGTAGCGTGAGTGCTGTGCGTTCTCTGTAATCAGTAGTGTGAGCATTGTTTATTGTCTGAAATCAGTAGTGAGTGCTGTGTACTGTCTGAAATCAGTAGTGTGAGCACTGTGCATTCTGTGAAATCTGTAGTGTGAGCTCTTTGCAATGTCTGATTTCAGTAGTGTGGTGCTGTGCATTGTCTGAAATCAGTTGTGTGAGCATTGTTTATTGTCTGAAATCAGTAGTGTGAGTGCTGTGTACTGTCTGAAATCAGTAGTGTGAGCACTGTGCATTCTGTGAAATCGGTAGTGTGAGCTCTTTGCAATGTCTGAAATCAGTAGTGTGGGTGCAGTGCAATCTCTGAAATCTGTAGTGTTAGTGCTGTGCATTTTCTGAAATCAGTAGTGTGTGCACTCTGCTTTCCCTGAAATCATTAATGTGGGTGCAGTGCATTCTGTGAAATCATAAGCATGAGCACTTTTAATTAGCTGAAATCAGTAGTGTGAGTGCTGTGCATTGTCTGATTTCAGTAGTGTGAGCACAGTGCATTCTCTGAAATCAGTAGTGTGGGTGCTGTGCCTTCTCTGAAATCAGTAGTGTGAATGCTGTGCAACCCCTGAAATCAGTAGTGTGGGTGCTGTGCATTCTCTGATATCAGTAGCATGAGTGATGTGCATTGTTTGAAATCAGTAGTGTGAGCGCTGTGCATTGTCTGCAATCAATAGTGTGAGTGCTGTGCATTCTGATTTCAGTAGTGTGAGCACTGTGCATTGTCTGAAATCAATAGTGTGCGCATTGTGCATTCTCTGAAATCAGCAGTGTACGTGCCATGCTCTCTCTGAAATTAGTCATGTCAGCGCTGTGTATTGTCTGAAATCAGTAGTGTGAGCACTGTGCATTCTCTGAAAACAGTATTCTGAGCATTGTGCATTTTCTGAAATCAGTAGCATGAGCGCTGTGGATATCCTGAAATCAGTATTGCGGGTGCTGTGAATTGTCTGATATTAGTTGTGTGAGATTCGTGCTTTCACTGAAATCAGTAGTGTTTGTGCTGTGCATTGTCTGAAATCACTAGTGTGTGCACTCTGCATTCTCTGAAATCATTACTGTGAGCACTGTTCATTCTCTGAAATCAGTAGTGTGAGTGATGTGCATTGTCTGGAATCAGTAGTGTGAGCACTGTGCATTATCTGAGATCAGTAGTGTGAACCTTGTGCAATGTCTGAAATCAGTAGAGTGGGAGCTGTGCATTCGCTGAAATTAGAAGTGAGTGCTGTGCATTCTCTGAAATCAGTAGAGTGAGCGCTGTATATTTTCTCAAATCAGTGGCAGAGAGATGTGCATTGACTCAATGCGCAAGTGGTGTGCATTGTCTGATCCAGTAGTGTGAGAACTGTGTGTTCTCTGAAATCAGTAGTGTGGGTGCCGTGCATGCTCTGTTATCAGTAGCGTCAGATCTGTGCATTGTTTGAAATCAGTAGGGTGAGTGCTGTGTATTGCCTGAAATCAGCAGTTTGAGGGCTGTCAATTGTCTGATTTCAGTAGTGTGGGTGCTGTGAATTGCCTGAAATCAGTCGTGTGACCATTGTTCATTGTCTGAAATCAGTAGTGTGAACATTGTGTGAGTACTATGCATTCTGTGAAATCAGTGGTGTGAGCACTGTGCGTTCTCTGAAATCAATATTGTGAGCACTGTACATTCTCTGGAATCAGTAGTGTGAGCACTGTACATTCTCTGAAATCAGTAGTGTGGGTGCTGTGCATTGCCTGAAATCAGTAGTGTGAGCGCTGTGCACTGTCTGAAATCAGTAGTGTGCACATTGTGCATTCTCTGATATCAGTAGTGTGTGTGCTGTGCCTTGTCTGAAATTAACACGAGCTCTATGCATTCTCTGAAATCAGTAGTGTGAGCACTGTGCATTCTGTGAAATCAGTGGTGTGAGCACTTTGCAATGTCTGAAATCAATAGTGTGTGTTGTGCATTCTCTGAAATCTGTAGTGTGAGCACTGTGCATTGTCTGGAATCATTAGTGTGAACCTTGTGCATTGTCTGAAATCTGTAGGGTGGGCACTGTGCATTCTGTGAAATCAGTAGTGTGGGTGCTGTGCATTCGCTGAAAATAGGTGTGAGCACTGTGCATTTTCTGAAATCAGTAGCGTGAGCACTGTGAATTGTCTGATTTCAGTAATGTGGGTGATGTGCATTGTCTGAAATCAGTTGTGAGCGCTGTGCATTCTCTGAAACCAGTAGTGTCGGTGCTGTGCATTCTCTGAAATCAATAGTGTGAGCATTGTTCATTGTCTGAACTCAGTAGTGTGAGTGCTGTGTATTGTCTGAAATCAGTAGCGTGCGCACTGTGCATTCTGTGAAATCTGTAGTGTGAGCATGTTGCAATGTCTGATATCAGTAGTGTGGGTGCTGTGCATTCTATGATATCAGTAGCATGAGTGCTGTGCATTGTTTGAAATCGGTAGTCTGAACGCTGTGCATTGTCTGAAATCAGTAGTGTGAGGGCAGTGCATTGTCTGATTTCAATAATGTGGGTGCTGTGCATTGCCTGAAATCAGTAGTGTGAGCACTGTGCATTGTCAGAAATCAGTAGTGTGTGCATTGTGCATTCTGTGAAACCAGTAGTGTGAGCACTGTGCATGCTGTGAAATCAGTGGTGTGAGCACTTTACAATGTCTGAAATTAGTAGCATGGGTGCTGTGCATTCTCTGATATCAGTAGCGTGAGTGATGTGCATTGTCAGAAATCAGTAGTGTGAGGGCTGTGCATTGTCTGATTTCAGTAGTGTGCATAATGTGCATTGTCTGAAATCAATTGTTTGAGCACTGTGCATTCTCTGAAATCAGTAGTGTGGGTGCTGTGCCTTCTCTGAAATCAATAGTGTGAATGCTGTGTGACCCCTGTAATCAGTAGCTTGGGTGCTGTGCATTCCCTGATATCAGTAGCGTGAGTGATGTGCATTGTTTGAAATCAGTAGTGTGAGCGCTGTACATTGTCTGAAATCAGTAGTGTGAGGGCTGTGTATTGTCTGATTTCAGTAGTGTGGGCACATTGGATTGTCTGAAATCAGTAGTGTGCACATTGTGCATTCTCTGATATCAGTAGTGTGTGCACTGTGCATTCTCGGAAATCAATAGTGTGAGCACTGTGCATTTTCTGAACTCAGTAGTAGGAACCTTATGTATTGTCTGAAAGCTGTAGGGTGGGCGCTGTGCAATCTGATAAATCAGTAGTGTGGGTGCTGTGCATTTGCTGAAGAGAGTAGTGAGCGCTGGGCACTCTGTGAAATCAGTAGTGTGAGTGCTGTGCAATGTCTGAAATCAGTAGTGTGAGCATTGTTCTTTTTCTGAAATCAGTAGTGTGAGGGCTGTGCATTGTCTGAATTTCAGTAGTGTGGGCACTATGGATTGTCTGAAATCAGTAGTGTGCACATTGTGCATTCTCTGATATCAGTAGTGTGTGCACTGTGCATTGTCTGAAATTAACGCAAGCTCTGTGCATTCTCTGAAATCAGTAGTGTGAGCACTGTGCATTGTCTGAAATCAGTAGTGTGAGCACTGGGCACTCTGTGAAAACAGTAGTGTGGGTGCTGTGCATTGTCTGAAACCAGTAGTGTGCGTGCTGTGCATTCTCTGAAATCAGTAGTGTGAGCATTGCTCATTGTCTGAAATCAGTAGTGTGAGCACTGTGCATTCTCTGAAATCTGTTGTGTGAGCACTTTGCAATGTCTGAAATCAGTAATGTGGGTGCTGTGCATTCTCTGAAATCTGTAGTGTTAGCGCTGTGCATTTTCTGAAATCAGTAGTGTGTGCACTCTGCATGCTCTGAAACCAGTAGTGTGGGTGCTGTGCATTCTCTGAAATCTGTAGTGTTAGCGCTGTGCATTTTTTGAAATCAGTAGTGTGTGCACTCTGCATTCCCTGAAATCATTAATGTGGGTGCTGTTCATTCTCTGAAATCGGTAGTGTGAGTGCATTTCACGGACTGAAATCAGTAGTGTGAGCACTGGACACTCTGTGAAATCACTAGTGTGAGCGCTATGCAATGTCTGAAATCAATAGTGTGAGTACTGAACATTGTCTGAAATCAGTAGTGTGAGCACTGTGCATTGTCTCGAATCTGTAGTGTGGGTGCTGTGCATTCTCTGATATCAGTAGCGTGAGTGCTGTGCATTGTTTGAAATCAGTAGTGTGAGCGCTTGGCATTGTCTGAAATCAGTAGTGTACGCATTGTGCTTACTCTGAAACCAGTAGTGTGGGTGCTATGCATTTTACTGAGAACAGTAGTGTAAGCATTATTCATTGTCTGAAATCAGTAGTGTGAGAGATGTGTATTGTCTGAAATCAGTAGTGTGAGCACTGTGCATTCTGTGAAATCAGTAGTGTGAGTGCTTTGCAAAGTCTGAAATCTGTAGTGTGGGTGCTGTGCATTCTCTGAAATCTGTAGTGTGAATGCTGTGTGACCCCTGAAATCAGTAGTGTGGGTGCTGTGCATTCTCTGATATCAGTAGCGTGAGTGCTGTGCATTGTTTGAAATCAGTGGTGTGTGCACTCTGCATTCCCGTGAAATTATTAATGTGGGTGCTGTGCATTCTCTGATATCAGCAGCATGAGCGCTGTGCATTGTCTGAAATCAGTAGTGTGGGTGCTGAGCATTCACTGAAATCAGTAGTGTGAGCTCTGAACACTGCCTGAAATCAGTAGTGTGAGCGCTGTGCAATGTCTGAAATCAGTAGTGTGAGGGCTGTGCATTGTCTGATTTCAGTAGCGTGAGTGCTGTGCATTCTCTGAAACCAGTAGTGTCGGTGCTGTGCATTCTCTGAAATCAATAGTGTGAGCATTGTTCATTGTCTGAACTCAGTAGTGTGAGTGCTGTGTATTGTCTGAAATCAGTAGTGTGCGCACTGTGCATTCTGTGAAATCTGTAGTGTGAGCACTTTGCAATGTCTGATATCAGTAGTGTGGGTGCTGTACATTCTATGATATCAGTAGCATGAGTGCTGTGCATTGTTTGAAATCGGTAGTCTGAACGCTGTGCATTGTCTGAAATCAGTAGTGTGAGGGCAGTGCATTGTCTGATTTCAATAATGTGACTGCTGTGCATTGCCTGAAATCAGTAGTGTGAGCACTGTGCATTGTCTGAAATCAGTAGTGTGTGCTTTGTGCATTCTCTGAAACCAGTAGTGTGAGCACTGTGCATGCTGTGAAATCAGTGGTGTGAGCACTTTACAATGTCTGAAATTAGTAGCATGGGTGCTGTGCATTCACTGATATCAGTAGCGTGAGTGATGTGCATTGTTTGAAATCAGTAGTGTGAGCACTGTGCATTGTCGGAAATCAGTAGTGTGAGGGCTGTGCATTGTCTGATTTCATTAGTGTGCATTGTCTGAAATCAATTGTTTGAGCACTGTGCATTCTCTGAAATCAGTAGTGTGGGTGCTGTGCCTTCTCTGAAATCAGTAGTGTGAATGCTGTGTGATCCCTGTAATCAGTAGCTTGGGTGCTGTGCATTCCCTGATATCAGTAGCGTGAGTGATGTGCATTGTTTCAAATCATTAGTGTGAGCGCTGTACATTGTCTGAAACCAGTAGTGTGTGTGCTGTGCATTTTACTGAAACCAGTAGTGTGTGTGCTGTGCATTTTACTGAAATCAGTAGCGTGAGCATTGTTCATTGTCTGAAATCAGTAGTGTGAGCGCTGTGCATTCTCTGAAAGCAGTAGTGTGGGTGCTGTCAATTCTCTGATATCAGTAGTGTGAGTGCAGTGCATTGTCTGAAATCAGTAGTGTGAGCGATGTGCATTGTCTGATAACAGTAGTGTGAGCGCTATGCATTCTCTGAAATCAGTAGTGTGGGTGCTCTGCATTTTACTGAAATCAGTTGTGAGCGCTGTGCATTGTCTGAAATCAGTAGCGTGAGGGCTGTGTATTGTCTGATTTCAGTAGTGTGGGCACAGTGGATTGTCTGAAATCAGTATGTGTGCACTCTACAGTCCCTGAAACCAGTAGTGTGGGTGCTGTGCATTCTCTGAAATCTGTAGTGTTAGCACTGTGCATTTTTTCAAATCAGTAGTGTGTGCAGTCTACATTCCCTGAAACCAGTAGTGTGGGCACTGTGCATTTTCTGAAATCAGTAGTGTGTGCACTCTGCATGCTCTGAAACCAGTAGTGTGGGTGCTGTGCATTCTCTGAAATCTGTAGTGTTAGCGCTGTGCATTGTCCGAAATCAGTAGTGTGTGCACTCTGCATTCCCTGAAATTATTAATGTGGGTGCTGTGCATTCTGTGAAATCATTAGTGTGAGCGCTGTGCATTGTCTGAAATCAGTAGTGTGCACATTGTACATTCTCTGAAACCAGTAGTGTGGGTGATATGCATTTTACTGAAAAAAGTAGTGTGAGCATTGTTCATTGTCTGAAATCAGTAGTGTGAGCGCTGTGCAATCTGTGAAATCAGTGGTGTGAGCGCTTTGCAATGTCTGAAATTAATAGTGTGGGTGCTTTGCATTCTATGAGATCAGTAGTGTGACTGCTGTGCGACCCCTGAAATCATTAGCGTGGGTGCTGTGCATTCTCTGATATCAGTAGCGTGAGTGATGTGCTTGTTTGAAATCAGTAGTGTGATTCCTGTGTATTGTCTGAAATCAGTAGTGTGAGCACTGTTCATTCTCTGAAATCAGTATTGTGAGCACTGTGCATTCTCTGAAATTAGTAGTGTGGGTGCTGTGTATTGTCTGAAATCAGTAGTGTGAGCACTGTGCATTATCTGAGATAAGTAGTGTGAACCTTGTGCATTGTCTGAAATCAGTAGGGTGTGCGCTGTGCATTCTGTGAAATCAGTAGTGTGGGAGCTGTGCATTCGCTGAAATTAGAAGTGAGCGCTGCGCATTCTATGAAATCAGTGGAGTGAGCGCAATATATTTTCTCAAATCAGTCGTGTGAGCAATGTACATTGATGAAATCAGTAGCGTGAATGCTGTGTGTTCTCTGTAATCAGTAGTGTGAGCACTGCGCATGCGCTGAAATCAATAGTGTGGGTGCTGTGCATTCTCTGATATCAGTAGTATGAGCGCTGTGCATTGTCTGAAATCAGTAGTGTGAGCACTGTGCATTGTCTGATCTCAGTAGTGTGAGTGCTGTGCATTGCCTGAAATCAATAGTGTGTGCATTGTGCATTCTCTGAAATCAGTAGTGTTTGCACTGTGCATTGTTGGAAATCAGTAGTGTTTGCACTGTGCATTGTCTAAAATCAGTAGTGTGTGCACTCTGCATTCTCTGAAATCATTACTGTGAGCGCTGTTCATTCTCTGAAATCAGAATTGTGAGCATTGTGCATTGTCTGAATTCAGTAGTGTGAGCGCTGGGCATTATCTGAAGTCAGTAGTGCGGGTGCTGTGCATTGTCTGATATTAGTAGTGTGTGATTCGTGGTTTCACTGAAATCAGTAGTGTTTGTGCTGTGCCTTCTCCGAAATCAGTAGTGTTAGCATTATGCATTCACTGACATCAGTAGAGTGGGTGCTGTTCATTCTCTGAAATCAGTAGTTTGTGTGCTGTGCATTGTCTGAAATCAATAGTGTTTGCGCTGTTCTTTGTCTGAAATCAGTAGTGTGTGCACTCTGCATTCTCTGAAATCATTACTGTGAGTGCTGTTCATTCTCTGAAATCAGAATTGTGAGCATTGTGCATTGTCTGAATTCAGTAGTGTGAGCGCTGGGCATTATCTGAAGTCAGTAGTGTGGACCTTGTGCATTGTCTGAAATCTGTAGGGTGGGCATTGTGCATTCTGTGAAAACAGTAGTGTGGGTGCTGTGCATTCGCTAAAAATAGTAGTGATCACTGGGCACTCTGTGAAATCAGTAGAGTGAGTGCAGTAGATTTAATCAAATCAGTAGTGTGAGCAATGTACATTGGTGAAATCAGTAGCGTGAGTGCTGTGCGTTCTCTGTAATCAGTAGTGTGAGCATTGTTTATTGTCTGAAATCAGTAGTGTGAGTGCTGTGTACTGTCTGAAATCAGGAGTGTGAGCACTGTGCATTCTGTGAAATCTGTAGTGTGAGCTCTTTGCAATGTCTGAAATCAGTAGTGTGGGTGCAGTGCACTCTCTGAAATCAGTAGTGTGAGCGCTGTGCATTGTCTGAAATCAGTAGTGTGAGCACTGTGCATTGTCTGAAATCAGTAGTGTGCACATTGTACATTCTCTGAAACCAGTAGTGTGGGTGATATGCATTTTACTGAAATAAGTAGTGTGAGCATTGTTCATTGTCTGAAATCAGTAGTGTGAGCGCTGTGCATTCTGTGAAATCAGTAGTGTGGGTGCAGTGCATTCTCTGAAATTAGTATTGTGTGCATTGTCTGCAATCAGTAGTGTGTGCACTCTGCATTCTCTGAAATCATTACTGTGAGCGCTGGTCATTCTCTGAAATCAGAAGTGTGAGCACGGCATTGCCTGAAATCAGTAGTGTGAGCACTGTGCATTATTTGAAATCAATAGTGTGAACCTTGTGCATTGCCTGAAATCAGTAGGGTGTGTGCTGTGCATTGTCTGGAATCAGTAGTGTGAGCACTGTGCATTATCTGAGATCAGTAGTGTGAACCTTGTGCATTGTCTGAAATCAGTAGGGTGTGTGCTGTGCATTCTGTGAAATCGGTAGTGTGGGAGCTGTGCATTCGCTGAAATTATTAGTGAGCACTGCACATTCTATGAAATCAGTGGAGTAAGCACAATATATTTTGTCAAATCAGTAGTGTGAGCAATGTACACTGATGAAATCAGTAGCATGAGTGCTGTGCATTCTCTGTAATCAGTAGTGTGAGCACTGCGCATGCTCTGAAATCAGTAGTGTGGGTGCTGTGCATTCTCTGATATCAGTAGTGTGAGCGCTGTGCATTGTCTGAAATCAGTAGTGTGAGCATTGTGAATTGTCTGAAATCAGTTGCGTGAGTGCTGTGCATTCTCTGTAATCAGTAGTGTGAGCACTGCGCATGCTCTGAAATCAGTAGTGTGAGTGCTGTGCATTCTCTGATATCAGTAGTGTGAGCACTGTGCATTGTCTGAAATCAGTAGTGTGAGTGCTGTGCATTGTCTGAAAACAATAGTGTGAGCACTGTGCATTCTCTGTAATTAGAAGTGTGAATGCTGTGCATTCTCTGAAATCAGTAGTGAGCGCTGTATATTCTCTCAAATCAGTAGCATGAGTGATGTGCATTGACTAAAATCAGTAGCGTGAGTGCTGTGCATTGTCTGAAACCAGTAATGTGAGCACTGTGCATTCTCTGAAATCACTATTGTGAGCACTGGGCATTCTCTGAAATCAGTAGCGCGAGTGCTGTGCATTGTCCGAAACCAGTGGTGTGGGAACTGTGCATTATGTGGAATCAGTATTGTGAGCACTGTGCGTTCTCTGAAATCAGTAGTGTGAGAGCTGTGCATTCTCCAAAATCAGTAGCATGAGTGCTGTGCGTTCTCTGTAATCAGTAGTGCGAGCACTGTGCACTCACTATATTTAGAAGTGTGAGTGCTGTGCATTCTCTGAAATCAGTATAGTGAGCACTTTATATTTTCTCAAATCAGTAGCATGAGTGATGTGCATTGACTCAAATCAATAGCGTGAGTGCTGTGCATTGTCTGAAACCAGTGGTGTGGGAAATGTGCATTATGTGAAATCAATATTGTGAGTACTGTGCATTCTCTGAAATCATTAGTGTGATCACTGTGCATCGTCTCAAATCAGCCGTGTGAACATTGTGCATTACCGGAAATCAGTAGTGTGAGGGCTGTGCATTGTCTGATATCAGTAGTGTGGGTGCTGTGCATTGCCTGAAATCAATAGTGTGAGCGTTGTTCATTGTCTGAAATCAGTAGCGTGAATGCTGTGTATTGTCTGAAATCAGTAGTGTGAGTACTGTGCATTCTGTGAAATCAGTAGTGTGAGGGCAGTGCATTTTATGAAGTCAGTAGTGGGAGTGTTGTGCATTTTCTGAAATCAGGAGGGCGGGTGCTGTGCATTCCCTGAAATCAGTAGTGTTAGCACTGTGCATTCTCTAAAATCAGTAGTGTGAGCTCTGTGTATTGTCTGAAATCAGTTGTGTGTGCATTGTGTATTTTCTGAAATCAGTAGTGTGAGCACATGCCTTGCTTGAAATAAGTAGTGTTAACACTGTGCAGTCTCTGAAATCAGTAGTGTTGCTGCTGTGAATTCACTGAATTCAGTAATGGGAGCGCTGTGCATTTTCTGAAATCAGTAGTGTGCAAATTGTGCATTATCTGAAATCAGTATTGTGAGCACCGTGCATTCTCTGTAATTAGAAGTCTGAGTGCTGTGCATTCTCTGATATCAGTAGAGTGAGCGCTGTATATTTTCTCAAATCAGTAGCATGAGTGATGTGCATTGACTAAAATCAGTAGCGTGAGTGCTGTGCATTGTCTGAAACCAGTAATGTGAGCACTGTGCATTCTCTGAAATCAGTATTGTGAGCACTGGTCATTCTCTGAAATCAGCAGCATGAGTGATGTGCATTGAATCAAATCAATAGCGTGAGTGCTGTGCATTGTCTGAAACCTGTGGTGTGGGAAATGTGCATTATGTGAAATCAGTATTGTGAACATTGTGCGTTCTCTGAAATCAGTAGTGTGAGCACTGTGCATTATCTGATTTCAGTAGTGTGAGCGCTGTGCATTGCCTGAAATCAATAGTGTGTGCATTGTGCATTTTCTGAAACCAGTAGTGTGGGTCCTCTGCATTCACTGAAATCAGTAGTGTGAGCGTTGTTCTTTGTCTGAAATCGGTAGTGTGATCACTGTGCATTCTGTGAAATCAGTAGTGTGAGCGCTTTGCAATGTCTGAAATCAGTAGTATTAGCGCTGTGCATTTTCTGAATCAGTAGTGTGGGTGCTGTGCATTCTGTGAAATCAGTAGTGTGAGTGCTGTGCATTCTCGGAAATCAGTAGTGTGAACATTGTGCATTTTCTGAAATCAGGAGGGTGGGTGATGTGCATTCCCTGAAATCAGTAGTGTGAGCACTTTGCATTCGCTGAAAGCAGTAGTGTGAGCTCTGTGTATTGTCTGAAATCAGTTGTGTGCGTGCACTGTGCATTTTCTGAAATGAGTAGTGTGAGCATGTGCCTTGCTTGAAATAAGAAGTGTTAACGCTGTGCAGTCTCTGAAATCAGTAGTGTTGTTGCTGTGAATTCACTGAATTCAGTAGTGTGAGCGCTGTGCATTTTCTGAAATCAGTAGTGTGCGAATTGTGCATTATCTGAAATCAGTATTGTGAGCACTGTGCATTCTCTGTAATTAGAAGTGTGAGCGCTGAGCATTCTCTGAAATCATTAGTGTGAGCACTGTGCATTGTCTGATTTCAGTAGTGTGAGCACTGTGTATTGCCTGAAATCGGTATTGTGAGCGCTGTGCATTGTCTGAAATCAGTAATGAGAGTACTGTGCATTCTCTGAAATCAGTAGTGTGAGCACTGTGCATTGTCTGAAATCATTAGTGTGGGTGCTGTGTCTTCTCTGATACCAGTAGTGTGGGCATTGTGGATTCCCTGAAATTGCTAGTGTGAGCGCTGTCCATTGTCTGAAATCAGTAGTGTTATTCTGTACATTGTCTCAAATCAGCCGTGTGAACATTGTGCATTACCTGAAATGAGTACTTTGTGTGGTGTGCATTTTCTGAAATCAGTAGTGTGAGCGCTTTGCATTATCTGAAATCAGTAGAGTGAACATTGTGCATTTTCTGAAATTAGTAGGGTGGGCACGGTGCATTCTCTGAAATCAGTAGTGTTAACGCTGTGCATTCTCTCAAATCTCTAGTGTGAGCGCATTGCATTCTCTGAAATGAGTAGTGTGAGCGCATTGCATTCTCTGAAGTCAGTAGCGTGAGCTCTGTGCATTGTCTGAAATGAGTATTATGAGCACTGTGCATTCTCTGAAATCAATAGTGTGAGTGCTGTCCATTGTCTGAAATCAGTAGGGTGGGCACGTTGCATTTTCTGAAATCAGTAGTGTGTGTGGTGTGCATTTTCTGAAATCAGTAGTGAGTGCTTTGTATTGACTGAAATCAGTATTGTGAACATTGTGCATTTTCTGAAATCAGTAGTGTGAGAATTGTGCATTGTCTGAAATTAGTAGTGTGGGTGCTGTGCATTGCCTGAAATCAGTAGTGTGAGCATTGCAGATTCTATGAAATCAGTAGTGTGAACGTTGTGCATTGTCTGAAATCAGTAAGGTGGGCACGGTGCATTCTCTGAAATCAGTAGTGCTGGTGCTGTGCATTCTCTGAAATCTGTAGTGTGAGTGCATTGCATTCTCTGATATCAGCAACGTGAGCTCTGAACATTGTCTGAAACAGTAGTGTCAGCACTGTGCATTTTCTGAAATCAGTAATTTCGGCATTGTGCATTCTTTGAAATCAGTTGTGTGAGCACCGTGCCTTGTTTGAAATCAGTAGTGTTACCACTGTGCATGATCTGAAATCAGTAGTGTGAGCATTGTGTATTGTCTGAAATCGGTAGTGTGAGCACTGTGCATTCTGTGAAAACAGTAGTGTGAGCACTTTGCAATGTCTGAAATCAGTAGTGTGAGTGCTGTGCATTCTCAGAAATCAGTAGTGTGAGGGCAGTGCATTTTCTGAAATCAGTAGTGTGAACGTTGTGTATTTTCTGAAATCAGGTGGGTGCTGTGCATCCTCTCAAATCAGTAGTGTGAGCACTTTGCAATGTCTGAAATCAATAGTGTGTGTGCTATGCATTCTCTGAAATCAGTAGTGTGTGTGCTGTGCATTGTCTGAAATCTGCAGTGTTAGCGCTGTGCATTTTATGAAATCAGTAGTCTGTGCACTCTGCATTCTCTGAAACCAGTAGTGTGGGTGCTGTGCATTCTCTTAAATCTGTAGTGTTAGCGCTGTGCATTTTTGAACTGAGTGGTGTGTGCATTCTGCATTCCCTGAAATCATTTATGTGGGTGCTTTGCATTCTGTGAAATCATTAGTGTGAGCGCTGGGCACTCTGTGAAATCAGTAGTGTGAGCTCTATGCAATGTCTGAAATCAGTAGTGTGGGTGCTGAGCATTCACTGAAATCAGTAGTGTGAGCTCTGAACATTGTCTGAAATCAGTAGTGTGAGCGCTGTGCATTCTTTGTAATCAGTAGTGTGAGCGCTGTGCATTCTCTGAAATCAGTAGTGTGAACACATTGCATTCTCTGAAATCAGTAGTGTGGGTGCAGTGCCTTCTCTGATATCAGTAGCATGAGTGCTGTGCATTCTTTGAAATCAGTAGTGTGAGCGCTGTGCATTGTCTGAAATCAGTAGTGTGAGGCGGTGCATTGTCTGATTTCAGTAATGTGGGTGCTGTGCAATGCCTGAAATCAGTAGTGTGAGCTCTGTGCATTGTCTGAAATCAGTAGTGTGCACATTGTACATTCTCTGAAACCAGTAGTGTGGGTGATATGCATTTTACTGAAATAAGTAGTGTGAGCATTGTTCATTGTCTGAAATCAGTAGTGTGAGCGCTGTGCATTCTGTGAAATCAGTGGTGTGAGCACTTTGCAATGTCTGAAATTAATAGTGTGGGTGCTTTGCATTCTCTGAGATCAGTAGTGTGAATGCTGTGCGACCCCTGAAATCATTAGCCTGGGTGCTGTGCATTCTCTGATATCAGTAGCGTGAGTGATGTGCATTGTTTGAAATCAGTAGTGTGATTGCTGTGTATTGTCTGAAATCAGTAGTGTGAGCACTGTTCATTCTCTGAAATCAGTATTGTGAGCACTGTGCGTTCTCTGAAATTAGTAGTGTGAGCCCTGTGCATTCTCTGAAATCAGTAGTGTGGGTGCTGTGCATTGCCTGAAATCAGTAGTGTGAGCGCTGTGCATTGTCTGAAATCAGTAGTGTGCGCATTGTGCATTCTCTGATATCAGTAGTGTGTTCGCTGTGCATTCTCTGAAATTAACACGAGCTCTATGCATTCTCTGAAATCAGTAGTGTGATTGCTGTGCATTGTCTGAAATCAGTAGTGTGAGCACAGTGCATTCTGTGAAAGCAGTACTGTGAGCACTTTGCAATGTCTGAAATCAGTAGTGTGTGTGTTGTGCATTCTCTGAAAGCAGTAGTGTGAATGCTGTGTGGCCCCTAAAATCAGTAGCATGGGTGCTGTGCATTCCCTGATATCAGTAGCGTGAGTGATGTGCATTGTTTGAAATCAGTAGTGTGAGCGCTGTGCATTGTCTGAAATCAGTAGTGTGAGGGCTGTGCATTCTCTGATATCAGTAGTGTGTGCACTGTGCATTCTCTGAAACCAATAGTGTGGGTGCTGTGCATTTTACTGAAATCAGTAGCGTGAGCATTGTTCATTGTCTGAAATCAGTAGTGTGAACGCTGTGTATTGTCTGAAATCAGTAGTGTGAGCACTGTGCATTGTCTGGAATTAGTAATGTGAGCACTGTGTATTGTTTGAAATCAGTAGTGTGCGCACTATGCATTCTCTGAAATCAGTAGTGTGAGCATTGTTCATTGTCTGAAATCAGTAGTGTGAGAGCTGTGCATTGTCTGATTTCAGTAGTGTGGGCACTGTGGATTGTCTGAAATCAGTAGTGTGCGCATTGTGCATTCTCTGATATCAGTAGTGTGTGCACTGTGCATTGTCTGAAATTAACGCGAGTTCTGTGCATTCTCTGAAATCAGTAGTGTGAGCGCTGTGTATTGTCTGAAACCAGTAGTGTGAGTACTCTGCATTCTGTGTAGTGTGTGTGCTTTGCATTCTCTGAAATCAGTAGTGTGTGCGCTGTGCATTGTCTGAAATCTGTAGTGTGAGCGCTGTGCATTTTCTGAAATCAGTAGTGTGTGCATTCTGCATTCTCTGAAACCAGTAGTGTGGGTGATGTGCATTCTGTGAAATCATTAGTGTGAGCGCTGGGCACCCTGTGAAATCAGTAGTGTGAGCACTAAGCAATGTCTGAAATCAGTTGTGTGGGTGCTGAGCATTCACTGAAATCAGTAGTGTGAGCTCTGAACATTGTCTGAAATCAGTAGTGTGAGTGCTGTGTGATGTAAAAAGGAGTCTCACACATCAAGGAACTTTAAAGTAAGCTTTAAGCAAGAGCGGTCTTCACCATGCCTCTAGGAGAAGCCCTTTTACCATACTGAGCAGTTCAGTATTTATACTAGTCCAAACACAGGAAGTGACGTATGCACAGGAAGTGATGTATGCACAGAGTTCACAGTTCACAGTTCACAGGAAGTGATGTGCACATAACTTCATCCGGAAGTTATTTATTATTATTACACTGTGCATTCTTTGTAATCAGTAGTGTGAGTGCTGTGCATTGTTTGAAATCAGTAGTGTGAGGGCGGTGCATTGTCTGATTTCAATAATGTGGGTGCTGTGCATTGCCTGAAATCAGTAGTGTGTGCACTGTGCATTGTCTGAAATTAACGCGAGCTCTGTGCATTCTCTGAAATCAGTAGTGTGAGCGCTGTGCATTCCCTGAAACCAGTAGTGTGTGTGCTGTGCATTTTACTGAAATCAGTAGCGTGAGTGTTGTTCATTGTCTGAAATCAGTAGTGTGAACGCTGTGTATTGTCTGAAATCAGTAGTGTGAGCACTGTGCATTTTCTGATATCAGTAGTGGGAACCGTGTGCATTGTATGAAATCTGTAGGGTGGGCGCTGGGCACTCTGTGAAAACAGTAGTGTGAGCGCTGTGCAATGTCTGAAATCAGTAGTGTGAGCTCTGAACATTGTCTGAAATCAGTAGTGTGAACATTGTGCATTCTTTGTAATCAGTAGTGTCAGCGCTGTGCATTCTTTGTAATCAGTAGTGTGAGCGCTGTGCATTCTCTGAAAGCAGTAGTGTGAGCACAGTGCATTCTCTGAAATCAGTAGTGTGGGTGCTGTCAATTCTCTGATATCAGTAGTGTAAGTGCAGTGCATTGTCTGAAATCAGTAGTGTGAGGACGGTACATTGTCTAATTTCAGTAATGTGGGTGCTGTGCATTGCCTGAAATCAGTAGTGTGAGCGCTGTGCATTGTCTGAAATCTGTAGTGTGGGTGCTCTGCATTTTACTGAAATCAGTTGTGTGAGCGCTGTGCATTCTCTGAAACCAGTAGTGTGAGCGCTGTGCATTCTCTGAAATCAGTAGTGTGGGTGCTCTGCATTTTACTGAAATCAGTTGTGTGAGCGCTGTGCATTGTCTGAAATCAGTAGCGTGAGGTCTGTGTATTGTCTGATTTCAGTAGTGTGGGCACAGTGGATTGTCCTAAATCAGTAGTGTGTGCATTGTGCATTGTCTGAAATTAACGCGAGCTCTGTGCATTCTCTGAAATCAGTAGTGTGAGCGCTGTGCATTCTCTGAAACCAGTAGTGTGAGCACTGCATTGTCTGAAATCAGTAGTGTGAGCACTGGGCACTCTGTGAAAACAGTAGTGTGAGCGTTGTGCAATGTCTGAAATCAGTAGTGAGAGCGCTGTGTATTGTCTGAAATGAGTAGTGTGAGCACTGTGCATTCTGTGAAATCTGTAGTGTGAGCACTTTGCAATGTCTGAAATCAGTAGTGTGGGTGCTGTGCATTCTCTGAAATCTGTAGTGTGAACGCTGTGTGACCCCTGAAATCAGTAGTGTGGGTGCTGTGCATTCTCTGATATCAGTAGTGTGAGCGCTGTGCATTTTCTGAAATCAGTAGTGTGAGGGCTGTGCATAGTTTGATTTCAGTAGTGTGGGTGCTGTGCTTTGTCTGAAATCAGTAGTGTGTGCATTGTGCATTCTCTGAAGTCAATAGTGTGAGCACTGTGCATTTTCTGAACTCAGTAGTAGGAACCTTATGTATTGTCTGAAAGCTGTAGGGTGGGCGCTGTGCAATCTGATAAATCAGTAGTGTGGGTGCTGTGCATTTGCTGAAGATAGTAGTGAGCGCTGGGCACTCTGTGAAATCAGTAGTGTGAGTGCTGTGCAATGTCTGAAATCAGTAGTGTGGGTGCTGAGCATTCACTGAAACCAGTAGTGTGGGTGCTGTGCATTCTCTGATATCTGTAGTGTTAGCGCTGTGCATTTTCTGAAACCAGTGGTGTGTGCACTCTGCATTCCCTGAAATTATTAATGTGGGTGCTGTGCATTCTGTGAAATCATTAGTGTGAGTGCTGTGCAATGTCTGAAATCAGTAGTGTGAGCATTGTTCTTTTTCTGAAATCAGTAGTGTGAGGGCTGTGCATTGTCTGAATTTCAGTAGTGTGGGCACTATGGATTGTCTGAAATCAGTAGTGTGCACATTGTGCATTCTCTGATATCAGTAGTGTGTGCACTGTGCATTGTCTGAAATTAATGCAAGCTCTGTGCATTCTCTGAAATCAGTAGTGTGAGCGCTGTGCATTCTCTGACACCAGTAGTGTGGGTGCTGTGCATTTTACTGAAATCAGTAGCGTGAGCACTGTGCATTGTCTGAAATCAGTAGTGTGAGCACTGTGAATTGTCTGATTTCAGTAGTGTGGGTGCTGTGAATTGTCTGAAACCAGTAGTGTGCGTGCTGTGCATTCTCTGAAATCAGTAGTGTGAGTGTAAGATTTGAAATTTTCTGCAAAAATCACGCAAGAAAACTGGATGAAATAAGACTGTTTATTGACCAAAGTAAGCTTGCACAGAAAAACCTTTGATAAAAGGGCATACAAAATGGCCGCCAGGCCCTGTGATCAGTTTCTGAACCATTTTATTTCTGTTACTGCAAGCCAGACAGGCTTGTGGATTGAAGACAGTAAGCCCGCGAAAGCCAGTATCTGGGAACTGAAACTCAGAGAAACAGCATACATATTCAATGGATTCTAAGTACAGGATGGGGCCCATCAAGATATGGGCGGACAATGCAAAAACACTTATACCCATTTATTGTACAAAGGAAAAACCATTCAGCAGCCATCAAGGAAAATCTCCGGACCGATCAATATGCGAACCGAGCTGCGGTGACAATGAAAAAGACATTAAAAGACATTATCGGCCAGGAAGGCCAGTTTAAGTTATCACCGGCTCCGTTACAAGACAAAGCGCCCCTGCAGAGATTTCTGCCCGCCAAAATTAATACAAAGACAGGACTATGATTTGGCGGGAGATAAGACTGTCCCAAAAGAGTATAACTATGGATTGAAAGTCCATCTAAGTTACTTCGGACTTCGGACTTGAAAGGCTTCGGACTTCGGGTTACTTAAGAACTACTTCACTTGACTGGACGGCGGCTGCTTCTTCTTCTTGGACGACTTCAGACTTGACTTTTCTTCAAGGACCTCTCCTACAAGGAACGAACGAAGGACGGACGGTGCCAGGATCGGCGCCTCTTCCACTTCGGCAGATGCAGAATCGATGAAAACGTTTTCGTCTTTTTAAAGACGGACGGTTTCAGTGAAAAGACAACGTGGTCGGTGTTCAGCCAAACAAGGCTCGGCCACGATGAGAAGACGACAAGGGTGGCCCGGGTACTGAGGTCGGGAGATCATCGACGACCCAGGCCGAAGGAGAAGACACCCTCAGGAAAACCGACGATCCAGGCCAGAGAGAGGACATTCCGGGCCTGAAACTTCCGTGTCTCAACATCCCATTGGGTTGTTGTTCTACTCCATGAACAAAAATCCACGACAAATAGTGGATCTCAACCTTGACGAGCGCTCATCGAGGCTGTGTCTACCCCACCGCCTCGAGGGAGAGAAAATATCGACTGCGCCAGAAGCTTCCAAATCCACGTGACGACGGAAAGCGGTGCCAAAAGGCTGCGAACCCCCTTTTTCGCGATTTCGAGAGCGGTGAGCATGATCCCAAGTTCCCCAGGTCGAAACTTAGTTTAGGTATAGGGGAGGGAGTTAAGGGTATTCGTAATGTGTTTCCCCTTTTTCGATGTGCCGTGTGTTCCCCCATTTCCATAGAGTCAAGTTCATAAATTTGTGTATGATTGTAGTAACTTTAATCTGTGCCTATGACATGTATTTTGTAATGCTTCAAACTGTTTAAAAATAAAAGCATCCATTTCGTGCTATTCAACCTGGTCTATTGAGTTCCTTCTCTGCACTACGGTTCTCTGCATCTAAGTCCAAGGTCTAGAACCGTAGGGGGAGTGGGTCGAACCACTCAAGGGTAATTATTGCACGAAACCTGGCAGGAGACCAGAACGAGCAAGAGAAGCCCCCTACAGAAATGGCGACCGCGGCAGGACCTTGGCAGCAGGAAAGTAGTGTGTTAGATCAAGGTCTGAATAAACGAGATGTGATGGACGAAAGAATAGCCGATTATGTTTTTGGAAAAGTTAACCTCACAAAGCAGTGGATATCTGACCTGTTGAGATAGGCGCCCGCTAGATGCAGCCATCAAGTGGACAGCGGGTAAAGAGCATAAGAAATCTGTAGAGAAGGCGGTCTGGCTGATGTGCTACAAGAAGCAAGTCCAGCTTTTGGACCAGGTCGTTGCAGCACAGACAGCCCAGATCAACAGTTTGCTTAAAGACGTAGAGGAGAAGGTTGCGGGAGGGCAGCAACTGATTGAAGCGCTGAATCAGGAACGCCACTCCATAATTCGCTGCCACGAGACCCGGGTAGAATATATAAAATGTCAGGTCATTGAAGCCAAGGCCAGTGAAGGTAGAATGAGAGAGAGGTGTTTCCGTCTAGCTAAGCAAATAGAGGCCCAAGAGGAAAAACTTCTGGGAGCCAGGGCAGCATATAAGATGGCCATGGAGGATAGATCTGAGAGCACCGACCACAGCGCTTGCCGCCGGGAGCAAGAGGACCTGAGAACAGCCCTAGCCAAGGCAAACGGGTTGGTGTGTCTCATAAATCCACCAGCGAGTCAGCTATTGCTAGCCAAGGAATCCAAAAGACCGATCCCACAAGAGGCAGTTGGGGTACCAACTCCCGAACCCTCTGCGCCTCCTGCTTATGATGAGTCTTGGACTCTGGGAAAGGAGACGGAGACGGTAGAGGAAGAGAGTTCTGAGGTAGAGCAACCCCAGATAGTAGAGTCAGGGCCGGCGCCGATGTGTCCAACGAGACACCGGAGGCTCGGTCCAAATGAAGCGAATGGCGATGACGGACCCCTTGAGAGTCAGATCGTAATGCCCCATAGCGCACGACAGCTAAGAGAAATGATAAGTCACATCCCAAAACTCTCCGAGTCAGGAGGTCCCTCCGTGCATTTCAGGGACATGGAGCAGACCGCAGCAGTTAATGACTGCGACGGGGTTGAACAGTCTAAAATGCTGCTGTTCTCCCTGGACAGTTCGCTCCTCCAGTGTCTCCCTGACGAGAGCAAGAGAGGGCACAGGGACTATGAGTTGCTATGGGATGAGATTCTGGAGATCATGGGAGAGGGGGACGGAACTCCGTTCCTCCGTTTAGAAAAAACAGTGCAGCTAGAGGGGGAACCCCCACGGGTTTTCGCCGACAGGTTGTGGCCAGTGTATCGGCGCAGCTGCCCGGGCGGGCCGGCCCGGGCCGGGCTGGATGGTGAACAGAGAGCTCATTGGCTTCGATGCCTGGTAGCAGGTTGCTTGCCAGTAGTAAGGGAGCAGGCCAAAGCATGGTTTGACCCCACTAACGCCCGCTCCACGGAGGATCTAGTATTAGACCAGCTCACGATCAGTTATAGAAACAACAAGGGCAAGAAAACGCCTGTTGTAAAAGGAAAGGTGCATGAGGTGAGGCCCGCAGCCTCTGCTAAAAGGGAATGGCGTCAGGAGGGAAATCGCCCTCCCCAAGCCAACAGCAGTTGTTACGGGTGTGGGAAGGAGGGTCATTGGCGCAAGGACTGTTGGAATCCATGGAAGGATAAGAGAGAGAGAGCGTTCGCCGCAGCCCAAGATCGAGCCCGAGCCCAAGCCGCCCACGGTCCGATCGTTTACCCAGCACCAGCACAAGCACAAGTGCAGACCGCTGCCCCAACACCAGTCCAGAACCCGACCGTGGCCCCCACCCCAACCAAAGGGGGTGGTGCGGCTGTGGATCCCACTGCGATCGAGTCAGTCTTCGAGGCTATGCGGTCTCTGATGACCTGGCAGGGGAAGGTAGCGATCGCCAACAGCCCTATCGCTCCCGAGACCCCAACCGAAGCACCTAAATGACTGACGCCCGCGCAGCCCGTCTACTTGTGTCCGCTCCGCTATGACGCCTGGAGAAGACCTGTGGTGGAGATGGAGGTGGAAAGGCAAAAGGGTAGTTACCTGTTGGATACGGGAGCTTCGTGTACCATGATCCACACAGATAAACCTTTCGCCTCACCTCTGTCCGCCCAGGCTCCATACTCAGTAGCGGGTTTCACAGGCAGAGAACAGGCTGGCGCGTACTCCATCCCGCTCTCCATTCAGTTGGGAGCACTCCACACCACATGGACGTGCATCCTATTAAAGTGGAAGGAGGGGGGTGGAAAAGGCATCCTCGGGGCTGATTTCTTGGTGGAACACGGGATCCTCGTGGACCTGAGAAATCACTGTCTCTGGGGAGCTGAGAGCGGTTTAGGTAAGGTAGTCGTTATCCCAGGGAAGGAAGAAAAGGGGGCCCTATGTACCATGAAGCCGTCAGGAGGTTACGATCTCGAGCTCATGGTAACGAACGTCCCAACGGACTTGCAGGCGTGTGTGTCGGAAAATCTGACCGCGTTTGCCACCCACAAGCACGACTGTGGGAGAGTCACTGGGTTTGAAGTCAGCGTAGACGGGGACCCCATGATCCGACCCCAAAAGCAGTATAATTTCCCGAAGGAGGCAGAACCCGACATGGAGACAGCAATATCTTCATTGGTGCAGCAGGGCGTATTGAGAACGATAGCCACTCACGTGAACTCCCCATTATGGCCGGTAAAGAAGCCGGACAATTCCTGGAGAGCCACTGTGGACTACAGAGTCCTCAATAGTAACATCCCAGCCTGCGCGCCCACGGTAGCAGCAGTTGCAGACCTAATAGGGAGCATTCCAGCATCGGCGACCACGTTCACGGTGCTGGACATCTCGAACGGTTTCTGGTCCATCCCGCTGCGGCGGGAGGATCAGTACAAGTTTGCCTTTACTTTCAAAGGGCAACAGTACACTTGGAACTGCTTACCACAGGGTTTTCACAACAGCCCCAGCATTTTCCATCAATGCATGGCGGGGAGTTTAAAAGAGTTTAGCCAGCCCAACCAGATAGTACAGTATGTGGACGACTTACTCCTGTTCACGGACTCGAGGGAGGAGCACGGCCCACTATTAGCCGAATTGTTGGAACTGTTAGAAAGGAAGGGTTTCAAAGTAAACCCAAAGAAAGCCCAGATCGGCCAGCAGGATGTTAAATTCCTAGGTCTGGCCATCCGCGCTGGAGAAAGAGCCATAGATAAGGCCAGAAGGGAATCAATACAAGATCTGCCGATTCCCAACACAGTAACGGGTGTAAGGTCCTTTTTGGGGTTGACCGGGTACTGCAGAGATTTCATCGAGGACTATGCTGCCACAGCAGCCCCACTACTCCGACTCTTACACAAGGGAGTCGAGTGGTCTTGGGATGAGGGGTGCCAGGCAGCATTCGAGAAGTTGAAAAGGGATCTGCAGACCGCGCCAGCCCTAGGGGCCATAGATGGGGGAGAGGAGTTCTTTCTGGAGGTAGCCACTAGTGGGGACAGCCTGAGCGCAGTGTTGCTCCAGGAGTGGCACGGCAAGCTGAGACCAGTAGTTTATTCCTCCAGGGTGCTCACGGATGTGGAGAGGAGTTTCTCCAATTGCGAACGGCATCTCTTGGCCACGCATTGGGCTGTGAACAGATCAGTGATCTTCACAGGAACCTCTCCCATCACGCTCCTCACCCATCACACCCCCACAAAGATGCTTCTGGATGGAAGGATTAAGGATGGGACCGTAAGCAGCGCTCGGATTGCGTGCTGGACCCTCCTCCTTTCCCAGATGGATCTCAAAGTTAAAGGCCTCTGCACGCCAAGGCTCGCAGCCAATATGGCATATCCCGGGACAGCCCATCGATGTTCCATAGAAGGGGTATGGGAGGTCAACATAGGTTTACGGGCCGGGATACATCCCACAGGCCACGAAATCTATGTAGATGGTTCTAGCACTGTATCTGACGGCAAACGACTCACAGGGTGTGGAGTTTATGACCCTGCGGCAAACATTGCCCTGGCAATTAAGCTCCCCAGCACTATGAGCGCACAGCAGGCTGAACTGTCCGCGGTGGCGTACGTGGTTACCCACCCCGAGATTTTCCCAACCCCATACACGATTTGCTCAGACAGCATGTTCACCTGCAATTCGTGTACAGAGTACCTCGCCATCTGGTCCCGACGCGGGTACACCTCCGCGGACGGACGACCTTTAACAGTTAAGCCCTTGCTGGAAAAGATCCTAGCAGCTGTGGGGGAGAAAGGGGAGGTGTTCATCCATAAGGTGAAGGCTCACTCCACCACAGAACCCCGCGGCCAGGGCAACCAGCAGGCGGATGCGCTAGCCAGGGAGGGTGCCCGCAACGGCATTCTCTGGGACCCCTATGGACCCGGACCCGTGGCAGCGATCCAAGGCAGGCAGGGAATTCCAGGGATCACAGGGGTGACACCGCCCCCAGACCTAAAGACCGTCCAAACCCTGGATTCCGCCCTAAAAGCAGTCCTAAAAGCCATCACAGAAGGCAAGCAGGTAGAGGGTCCGTACAGTGCGGCGGCCCTCACAGTCAAAGAAGGTATGCTGTTCCGAGAGGAGCAGTGGGTTGTGTCGCAGCAGCACCGGAGGGAATTCCTGCAACTGGCCCACGAGGGTCCAGGAGCAGGACACCCCGGGCCTGAGGTCACCTGGCAACGGGTAGAGCAGGAGGGATGGTGGCCGGGACTTCGGGACGATGTCCGCGAGTTCTGCACAAGCTGTCTTGTGTGCGCTGCTAACAACCCAGACCCCCACAAAAGGAAGGTGCCCATACATCAGGAGGGTAGAGGGACCATGGCAGTCGATTCAGGTCGACTACATAGGGCCCCTGCCCGCCGCCCAGGGAGGCTATAAGTACTGCCTTGTCCTGGTAGATGTGTTCACCAAATGGGTAGAAGCTTTCCCGTGCAGAACAGCTACGGCACTGGGTACTGCTAAAATCTTGATTCGGGAAGTGTTCTCACGGTGGGGACTCCCCCGTTTTGTAGAGTCCGACCAAGGGAGTCAGTTCACCGGTCAAGTAATGCAGAACGCCCTCATGCTCTTGGGCATTGAGGGGAAGTGGCACGTAGCATACAATCCCCAGTCATCCGGGATTGTTGAGCGTATGAATCGGACCCTCAAGGAAAAGCTGAGGAAAGAAACAATGGGCTCGCCCCAGAAATGGGCGGAGGTCCTGCCTTTAGTTCTCATGGGGATCCGAGCCAGCCAGTCCAAAAGTACGGGGTATTCCCCGCATGAATTAATGACTGGAAGGATCATGCGAACACCCACCCATGTACTAGCCCCGGTGCTCACTGAGGGCCAGCTCCGAGAGGTGAAACGGGACAAATTCGCCCAAACCCTTTTGGAGCGCCTGAGACAGATTTATGGGCAGGCGGCTGGGAACATGGGAAGACAGCACCAGGGAAATAAACTGTTGTTGGAACCTCGGAAACAACAAGAGTGGGTAGTCGGAGACCAGGTCATGGTCCGAAACTACGCCAGGGTAGGGAGTTTTGAACCACTGTACATGGGGCCTTACAGCATTGTGGACAAGGCCAGCCCCATGGTTTATGCAGTGAAGATGCCCCGACGTACCAAATGGTTTCACATCAACCAGTGTAAACTGTTTAAACCGGGTGCACAAGGGCCATCAAAGGGGACCAGGTCTGAGATCAAAGATCCTCAGCCTGTAACAGAGTCACAGACCACACAGGCTGGAACAGTAGCCTGCGTGAAGGGAGAGGCCATCCCATTGGAGTGGGAGGTCTCATCTTTTGAATGGGATTTAGGCAGGAGAGAGCCCGAACAGCTCAACCTCGCTTTAGACCCAATCACGGAGGAGGAAGAGTCAGAGGACGACGATCCCGCCCTCGACTCAAGCTTGGGGGAGGTAGGGAATGGGGGTGGAGACTCACTACCTGTAGGGACAGGTGAGGTGGAGTCGGAAGCCACAGATCCCGACCCCGGGGGGGTGGAGCCTGAGGGAGGGGAGCTGGAGCCGGCAGCTGTGGAGGAACCACAGGCTGTGACGGTGGCAGTCCCAACCCCCGGTCCATCAGCCCCGGGAGCCCAACCCAAAGCAGCCCCTCGTAGGTCGGCTCGAGCGCCCCAGCCCAGAAAATTTTGGCCAGATTCTCCCCATCTTTCCCAACCACGGTTTAGAGCAGCCCCAGGAAGGCATGGTCCCCGTTCAGCAGCGACAGGCTGCGGGGGATCAAAGCCAAAGATCAGTGCAGCCCCACCGCAGGGTGTGGCGCACGACAGACCTCACAGGGATTAGGCAAGCCGCCCCGCGGAGGGCGGCGCTGTACATAAGTTAAGTTAGGTAATTATGGCGATAATTTAAGGAAATGTATATAGCGTTAAGATGTGTTAAGAGTACGATTTTCAAAGTCTGCCCGATATGTGTGTTTTGTTTGGGAGCGGGGTCCAGGAACCCGCGCGTCCATTTAATTAGGTCAGCACCTATTGGGAGCCCGGCTACATCATTTTATTGGTTACAGAAACCTGGGATATGATGGAAAAGATTCTCATCGCGTTCATGGCGATTGGGTGCGGGTGGGCCTACCGAGGCCGCACCAAGGACGTCATCATTTTCGGGTGCTCCGGGGACACGGCCCCCATCGCAACGGATGGGACAGGGGAGCGAGAGGTTGAGGAAACCGCCACCTACTTCCACCAAGGGAGATGGCCAGGTTGGCTGGGAACGAATTCTACGGAATATTCCAGCAATTTCGGTTTTGCCTACCAAGAGACTTCGTTAATGTGCCCTCGGGTGAGGATCCTTGCACCCAGAGTCAGCGTTACCGTGGGAAAGAGGATTTGTCTGGTGTGCAATGGGAACGTACCACTAAGGCGATGGTGGTGGCTACGAAAGCTGGGAAAGGACATGAGAAACTCTACGGTCGAGTGGGAGCGACTGGGTAATAATACCCATCGGACTATTACAGGGACTCACGGACAATTACGTGTGTGTTGGGACAAATGGTGGGAACCAGATGAAGGAATATATGTCTGTATGTGGGGTTCGAGACACGTGTGCCCCAAGGGCGTATCCATCTTCTTCCAGAGGCAGTGGCAGGATGAAGGAAAGGGGATGAGATGGGATGTCAGCACTCGAGTGTGCGGAGCACCATACTCCCCTATCCCGGTAAATGCCACTGAACTTATCACCCGCCCACGCAAACCCCTACCCACGCTTCCGGTAGCACTAGCCCAGAAAGGAGGGTGCCCAACCACCACCAAGGGACCCGGGAACGGTTTAGTATTGGTACCCACCGGTCAGGTGCTGTACCAAGGGGTACACTACGTGGTGGCCTCAGTGATTTTAAATCTCACTGAGGTACGATTGCCGGAGTGGTGTCCCAAAGAAACGGAACAATTATACCAGGCCCTGTTAACCCGAATGTTTAGACAATTTTACGAATTTGACTTTGCCGACATCGACAGAGACAAATTATACACCACACCACCAGAAGTTTTGGATCGAGTCGGGAGGCAAAGAAGGGGTACTGTAAATGACATATTCACTGCTTTTAATACCGGGACATCTGTTGTCAACGCTCTAGATAACGTGGAGCTGCAGACACAGATCAACGGTTTAAAGGCCCAGTTAAGGAACATACTGACAGACGAAAATAAGGTAGTGGGTTCTGAGTTGCATGAGGACCAGGCCATGACACTACACTTTAAGGATATAATTGCTGAGCTGGAGAAACACGCGAGAACGGTAAATGCGCTCATTAAGGAGGATCGGAATGCGTCCGATCAAGCTGCGCAAAATGAGGCCTGTGTGCTGTACGGGGCGTGGTTACTGGGCGAGGGCCGCAGTAATCTTGAGGATTTAAAACAGGGTTTGGTCCCGTCCTGGATCAGCAACAAGCACTTGCAAGCGCTCCACCCCTTTGAGAATGCATTAAGCCCGTGCCAGCTCAGACTAGCCGCAGAAGCATACCCAGTCCCAGTGGACTGCGGACATTCAAATCACACTATCATGGGAATAGTAGTAAGAATGCCGGTGTTGGGTCCCGCAGCAAAGCCCGCCCCGGTATACAGAGTAGAGAACATTGGAGTCATTCAGGGGGGCGCACACATTCGTTACGCAGTGGTCCCGCCTTACGTCATCAGATGGGAGCTTACGATGACAGGCACCGACCTCTCGGGATGTCGGAGCCGGGGAGCACACATCATCTTGTGTCCCCAGCACTTGAATGCCTTTTTGAAACCACAGTGCGGGTTCAGAACTGCTAGCGCGAAGCCGGTAAATTGCACCATGGAGGCCATGGCAGAGGACCATGTGCCCCTGCAGGTAGCGTATATCGGGGGTGGGACATACTGCGTCACCACTGCAGCGCCTCAGTACCGATACGGACAACACGAGTGGTGTTCGATCGGTGATAGCAGTTTCTGTTTCAAACCCAGGGCCGAGGTTCAAGTGGCACAACAACGAATTGTCCCCATTCCTGCGCCCTCCACCGTTCACATCACTATCAAAGAGAATTTCACAGACTTACAGCGATTTGTCGCGCATTTTGGTTATGTCATTCCCTCTCTTCCCGAACACCTCACAAAGATTTTAAAAGCCGTTATAGTTTCACAGAAACATTTCTACACACTGGAGCAGAAGACTTTAGAGATAGGAAAAGACATATTGGACATAACCATCCCACCATGGTGGGACTTGTTCACCAACATAGAGGTCCCAGCCTGGATTAGAATAGCATCCCACATCCTAGTAGTGTGTCAGGTTTTAATTGTGATATTTTTGCTCTTCGTGCATTGCAAGAGAGGCAAACACCTCCAGAGGCACGAGAATGCAGGAGAATGGAGAGAACGCTATGTATGAATGGGGGAAGAAGACACCCCACTTTAAGCTGCTAGTATAAGATTAAGCATCCCTCCATTTAAAAATTTTTTTTTTCTCTTTTCTGACCATTCGCGTTTTCTTTTGTGTTTGTTTTGGGTTATAAGGAAATAAGTATTGTTATGTTATTAGTCGTTCTTAAGTATTGTTATGGATTAATAAAAGGTGTATACAGATGACGCAAGGGGGTATCAACACCCGCACATCTGACAGATGAATGTGTTATAGTTTAAGATATGCTGTCTATGATGGTCCAAATGTGCAAAAGGTAATTTTCGTTTTCTTCAGAAATGGGAACTGCATGTGTCGTGAGGGTCATAGATAGTTAAGTGCCAGGAATGTTTGGATGTGGGGAATCAGGGAAAATTTGCTCACCAAGGATTATTGATACTTTAAGCAAGCTATCAGTATCACAGGGGGGTCTGTAAGATTCGAAATTTTCAGCAAAAATCACGCAAGAAAACTGGATGAAATAAGACTTTATTGACCAAAGTAAGCTTGCACAGAAAAACCTTTGATAAAAGGGCATACAAAATGGCCGCCAGGCCCCGTGATCAGTTTCTGAACCATTTTATTTCTGTTACTGCAAGCCAGACAGGCTTGTGGATTGAAGACAGTAAGCCCGCGAAAGCCAGTATCTGGGAACTGATACTCAGAGAAACAGCATACATATTCAATGGATTCTAAGTACAGGATGGGGCCCATCAAGATATGGGCGGACAATGCAAAAACACTTATACCCATTTATTGTACAAAGGAAAAACCGTTTAGCAGCCATCAAGGAAAATCTCCGGACCGATCAATATGCGAACCGAGCCGCGGTGACAATGAAAAAGACATTAAAAGACATTATCGGCCAGGAAGGCCAGTTTAAGTTATCACCGGCTCCGTTACAAGACAAAGCGCCCCTGCAGAGATTTCTGCCCGCCAAAATTAATACAAAGACAGGACTATGATTTAGCGGGAGATAAGACTGTCCCAAAAGAGTATAACTATGGATTGAAAGTCCATCTAAGTTACTTCGGACTTCGGACTGGAAAGGCTTCGGACTTCGGGTTACTTGAGAACTACTTCGCTTCTACTGGAACAACTTCGAACTTGACTTTTCTTCAAGGACTTCTTCTACAAGGAATGAATGAAGGACGGACGGTGCCAGAATCGGCGCCTCTTCCACTTCAGCAGATGCGGAATCGATGAAAACGTTTCGTCTTTTTAAAGACGGACGGTTTCAGTGAAAAGACAACGTGGTCGGTGTTCAGCCAAACAAGGCTCGGCCACGACGAGAAGATGACGAGGGTGGCCCCGGGTACTGAGGTCGGGAGATCATCGACGACCCAGGCCGAAGGAGAAGACACCCTCAGGAAAACCGACGATCCAGGCCAGAGAGAGGACATTCCGGGCCTGACACTTCCGTGTCTCAACATCCCATTGGGTTGTTGTTCTACTCCATGAACAAAAATCCACGACAAATAGTGGATCTCAACCTTGACGAGCGCTCATCGAGGCTGTGTCTACCCCACCGCCTCGAGGGAGAGAGAATATCGACTGCGCCAGAAGCTTCCAAATCCACGTGACGATGGAAAGCGGTGCCAAAAGGCAGCGAACCCCCTTTTTCGCGATTTCGAGAGTGGTGAGCATGATCCCAAGTTCCCCAGGTCGAAACTTAGTTTAGGTATAGGGGAGGGAGTTAAGGGTCATCGTAATGTGTGTCCCCTTTTACGATGTGCCGTGTGTTCCCCATTTCCATAGAGTCAAGTTCATAAATTTGTGTATGATTGTAGTAACTTTAATCTCTGCCTATGACATGTATTTTGTAATGCTTCAAACTGTTTAAAAATAAAAGCATCCATTTCGTGCTATTCAACCTGGTCTATTGAGTTCTTTCTCTGCACTACTGTTCTCTGCATCTAAGTCCAAGGTCTAGAACCATAGGGGGAGTGGGTTGAACCACTCAAGGGTAATTATTGCACGAAACCTGGCAGGAGACCAGAATGAGCAAGAGAAACCCCCTACATGAGCATTGCTCATTGTCTGAAATCAGTAGTGGGAGTGCTGTGTATTGTCTGAAATGAGTAGTGTGAGCACTGTGCATTCTCTGAAATCTGTAGTGTGAGCACTTTGCAATGTCTGAAATCAGTAGTGTGGGTGCTGAGCATTCACTGAAACCAGTAGTGTGGGTGCTGTGCATTCTCTGAAATCTGTAGTGTTAGTGCTGTGCATTTTTTGAAATCAGTAGTGTGTGCACTCTGCATTCCCTGAAATCATTAATGTGGGTGCTGTTCATTCTTTAAAATCGGTAGTGTGAGTGCATTTCACGGACTGAAATCAGTAGTGTGAGCACTGGACACTCTGTGAAATCACTAGTGTGAGTGCTATGCAATGTCTGAAATCAATAGTGTGAGCACTGAACATTGTCTGAAATCAGTAGTGTGAGCACTGTGCATTGTCTCGAATCTGTAGTGTGGGTGCTGTACATTCTCTGATATCAGTAGTGTGAGCACTGTGCATTGTCTGAAATCAGTAGTGTGAGGGCGGAGCATTGTCTGATTTCAGTAAGTTGGGTGCTGTGCATTGCCTGAAATCAGTAGTGTGAGCGCTTGGCATTGTCTGAAATCAGTAGTGAAAGAATTGTGCATACTCTGAAACCAGTAGTGTGGGTGCTATGCATTTTACTGAGATCAGTAGTGTAAGCGTTATTCATTGTCTGAAATCAGTAGTGTGAGAGATGTGTATCGTCTGAAATCAGTAGTGTGAGCACTGTGCATTCTGTGAAATCAGTGGTGTGAGTGCTTTGCAAAGTCTGAAATCTGTAGTGTGGGTGCTGTGCATTCTCTGAAATCTGTAGTGTGAATGCTGTGTGACCCCTGAAATCAGTAGTGTGGGTGCTGTGCATTCTCTGATATCAGTAGCGTGAGTGCTGTGCATTGTTTGAACTCAGTAGTGTGAGCGCTGTGCATTTTCTGAAATCAGTAGTGTGAGGGCTGTGCATTGTCTGATTTCAGTAGTGTGGGTGCTGTGCTTTGTCTGAAATCAGTAGTGTGTGCATTGTGCATTCTCTGAAATCAATAGTGTGAGCACTGTGCATTTTCTGAACTCAGTAGTAGGAACCTTATGTATTGTCTGAAAGCTGTAGGGTGGGCGCTGTGCAATCTGATAAATCAGTAGTGTGGGTGCTGTGCATTTGCTGAAGATAGTAGTGAGTGCTGGGCACTCTGTGAAATCAGTAGTGTGAGTGCTGTGCAATGTCTGAAATCAGTAGTGTGGGTGCTGAGCATTCACTGAAATCAGTAGTGTGTGCACTCTGCATTCCCTGAAATTATTAATGTGGGTGCTGTGCATTCTGTGAAATCATTAGTGTGAGCGCTGTGCATTGTCTGAAATCAGTAGTGTGCACATTGTACATTCTCTGAAACCAGTAGTGTGGGTGATATGCATTTTACTGAAATAAGTAGTGTGAGCATTGTTCATTGTCTGAAATCAGTAGTGTGAGCGCTGTGCATTCTGTGAAATCAGTGGTGTGAGCGCTTTGCAATGTCTGAAATTAATAGTGTGGGTGCTTTGCATTCTCTGATATCAGTAGCATGAGCACCGTGCATTGTCTGATTTCAGTAGTGTGGGTGCTGTGCATTGTCTGATTTCAGTAGTGTGAGCATTGTGCATTGTCTGAAATCAGTTGTGTGAGCACTGTGCATTCTCTGAAATCAGTGGTGTGAGCGCTGTGCATTCTCTGAAATCAGTAGTGTGGGTGCTGTGCCTTCTCTGAAATCAGTAGTGTGGGTGCTGTGCCTTCTCTGAAATCAGTAGTGTGAGCGCTGTGCATTGTCTGAAATCAGTAGTGTGAGGGCTGTGCATTGTCTGATTTCAGTAGTGTGAGCATTGTGCATTCTCTGAAATCAGTAGTGTGTGTGCAGTGTATTGTCTGAAATCAGTAGTGTGAACATTGTGCATTGCCTGAAATTAGACTGAGCCCTGTGCATTCTCTGAAATCAGTAGTGTGCATGCTGTGCCTTCTCTGAAATCAGTAGTGTAAATACTGTGCATTCCCTGAAATCAGTGGTGTGGGTGCAGTGCATTCTCTGAAATCAGAAGTGTGAGGGCTGTGCATTCTCTGAAATCAGTAGTGTTAACATTGTGCATTGTCTGAAATCAGTAGTCTGTGTGCTGTGCATTCTCTGAAATCAGTAGTTGAGCTCTGCATTTTCTGAAATCAGTAGTGTGCGTGCTGTGCATTGTCTGAAATCATTAGTATAAATGCTGTGTGCTCCCTGAAATCAGTAGTGTGTGTGCAGTGCATTGTCTGAAATCAGTAGTGTGAACATTGTGCATTGTCTGAAATTAGTCTGAGCTCTGTGCATTGTCTGATTTCAGTAGTGTGCGTGCTGTGCATTGTCAGAAATCAGTTGTGTGACTGCTGTGCATTCTCTGATATCAGTGGTGTGAGCGCTGTGCATTCTCTGAAATCAGTAGTGTGCATGCTGTGCCTTCTCTGAAATCAGTAGTGTGAGCATTGTTCATTTTCTGAAATCAGTAGTTTGAACCTTGTGCATTGTCTGAAATCAGTAGGGTGGGCACTGTGCATTTTCTGAAATCAGTAGTGTTGTTGGTGCGAATTCTCTAAATTTAGTAATATGAGCGCTGTGCATGTCTGAAATCAGTAGTGTGGGTGCTGTGCATTGTCTGAAATCAGAAGTGTGAGGGCTGTGCATTCTCCGATTTCAGTAATGTGGGTGCTGTGCATTGCCTGAAATCAGTAGTGTGAGCGCTGTAATAACAACAGAAAATGCTGGAAATACTCAGCAGGCCAGGCAGCTGTGAGCGCTGTGCATTCTCTGGAACCAGTAGTGTGCGTGCTGTGCATTTTATGAAACCAGTAGTGTTTGCATTGTGCATTGTCTGAAATCAATAGTGTGAGCATTGTGTATTGTCTGAAATCAGTAGTGTGAGCACTGTGCCTTCTGTGAAATCAATGGTGTGAGTGCTTTGCAATGTCTGAAATCAGTAGTGTGGGTGCTGTGCATTCACTGAAATCAGTAGTTGTGCGCTGAGTATTTTCTGAAATAAGTAGTGTGAGAGCTGTGCAGTCCCTGAAATCAGTAGTGTGAGCATTGTTCATTGTCTGAAATCAGTAGTGTGAGCGCTGTGCATTGTCTGAAATCAGTATTGTGAGCGCTGTGTATTGTCTGAAATCAGTAGTGTGTGCACTGGGCATTCTGTGATTTCAGTGGTGTGAGTGCTTTGCAATGTCTGAAATCAGTAGTGTGGGTGCTGTGCATTCTCTGAAATCAGTAGTTGAGCGCTGTGCATTTTCTGAAATCAGTAGTGTGTGCACTGTGCATTGTCTGAAATCAATAGTGTGAAAGTTGTGCATTGTCTGAATCCAGTGGTGTGAGCACTGTGCATTCTGTGAAATCAGTGGTGTGAGTGCTTTGCAATGTCTGAAATCAGTTGTGTGGGCGCTGTGCATTCTGTGAAATCAGTAGTTGTGCACTGTGTATTTTGTGAAATAAGTAGTGAGAGAGCTGTGCAGTCTCTGAAATCAGTAGCATGAGCTCTGTGCATTGTCTGAAATCATTAGTGTGAGCTTTGTGCATCCCCTGATATCCGTAGTGTGAGCACTGTGCATGGTCTGAAATCAGTTGTGTGGGTGCTGTGCATTCTCTGATATCAGTAGCATGAGCACCGTGCATTGTCCGATTTCAGTAGTGTGGGTGCTGTGCATTGTCTGATTTCAGTGGTGTGCGTACTGTGCATTGTCTGAAATCAGTTGTGTGAGCACTGTGCATTCTCTGAAATCAGTGGTGTGGGTGCTGTGCATTCTCTGATATCAGTAGCATGAGCACTGTGCATTGTCTAATTTCAGTAGTGTGGGTTCTGTGCATTGTCTGATTTCAGTAGTGTGCGTGCTGTGCATTGTCTGAAATCAGTTGTGTGAGCTCTGTGCATTCTCTGAAATCAGTGGTGTGGGTGCTGTGCATTCTCTGATATCAGTAGTGTGAGTGCTGTGCTTAGTCTGAAATCAGTCGTGTGTGCGCCGTGCATAATCTGCATTCAGTAGTGTGAGGGCTGTGCATTGTCTGATTTCAATAGAGTGTGCACTGTGCATTGTCTGAAATTAACATGACATCTGTGCATTCTCTGTAATCAGTAGCGTGAGCACTGTGCATTCTCTGAAATCAGTAGTGGGAGCACTGCTCATTCTCAAGAAATCAGTAGTGTGAGCACTGTGCATTCTCTCAAATCAGTAGTGTGAGAACTGTGCATTCTCTGAAATCAGTAATGTGAGTGCTGTGCATTGTCTGAAATCAGTAGAGTGAGCATTGTGCATTGTCTGAAATCATTAGTGGGAGCGATGTGCATTGTCTGAAATGAGTTGTGTGAGAGCTGTGCATTCTCTGAAATCAGTAGTGTATGTATTAAGCATTCTCTGTAATCAGTAGTGTGAGCATTGTGCATTCTCTGAAAAATGTAGGGTGAACGCTGTGCTTTGTCTGAAATCAGTAGTGCGAGCATTTTGCATTCTCTGAAATCAGTAGTGTAAGCATTGTTCATTGTCTGAAATCAGCAGTGTGAGCGCTGTGCTTAGTCTGAAATCAGTTGTGTGAGCGCCGTGCATTTTCTGAAATAGTAGTGAGCTCTGTGCATTCTCTTAAATCCGTAGTGTGAGCGCTGTGCACTGTCTGATATCAGTAGTGTAACCATTGTGCATTGCCTGAAATCAGTAGTGTGAGCACGGTGCATTCTCTGAAATCAGTAGTGTGAACATTGTCCATTGTCTGAAATCAGTAGTGTGAGCGTTGGGCATTCTCTGTAATCATTAGTGTGAGCTTTCTGCATCCCCTGATATCAGTAGTGTGAGCACTGTGCATTGTCTGAAATCAGTTGTGTGGCTGCTGTGCATTCTCTGATATCAGTAGCATGAGCACCGTGCATTGTCTGATTTCAGTACTGTGGGTGCTGTGCATTGTCTGATTTCAGTGGTGTGCGTACTGTGCATTGTCTGAAATCAGTTGTGTGAGCGTTGTTCATTGTCTGAACTCAATAGTGTGAACGCTGTGTATTGTGTGAAATCAGTAGTGTGAGCACTTTGCAATGTTTGAAATCAATAGTGTGTGTGCCGTGCATTCTTTGAAATCAGTTGTGTGAGCGCTGTGCATTGTCTGGAATCAGTAGTGTGTGCACTGTGCATTGTCTGAAATCAGTAGTGTGAGCGTTGTTCATTGTCTGAAATCAATAGTGTGAGCACTGTGCATTCTGTGAAATCAGTGGTGTGAGCGCTTTGCAATGTCTGAAATCAGTTGTGTGGGCGCTGTGCATTCTCTGAAATCAGTAGTGTGGGCTCTGTGCATTTTACTGTAATCATTAGTGTGAGCGCTGTGCATTCTGTGAAATCAGTGGTGTGAGCACTGTGCATTCTCTGAAATCAGTTGTGTGGGTGCTGTGCATTCTCTGATATCAGTAGCATGAGCACTGTGCATTGTCTAATTTCAGTAGTGTGGGTTCTGTGCATTGTCTGATTTCAGTAGTGTGCGTGCTGTGCATTGTCAGAAATCAGTTGTGTGACTGCTGTGCATTCTCTGATATCAGTGGTGTGAGCGCTGTGCATTCTCTGAAATCAGTAGTGTGCATGCTGTGCCTTTTCTGAAATCAGTAGTGTGAGCATTGTTCATTTTCTGAAATCAGTAGTGTGAGCACTGTGTATTGTCTAAAATCAGTAGGGTGAGCACTGTGCATTCTGTGAAATCATTAATGTGAGCACTGTGCATTGCCTGTAATCAGTAGTGTGAGCACTGTGCATTCTCTGAAATCAGTAGTGTGAGCACTGTGCCTTGTTAGAAATCAGTTGTGTTAGCACTGTGCATTCTCTGAAATCAATAGTGTTGTTGGTGTGAATTCTCTCAATTTAGTAATATGAGCGCTGTGCATGTCTGAAATCAGTAATGTGGGTGCTGTGCATTGCCTGAAATCAGTAGTGTGAGCGCTGTAATAACAACAGAAAATGCTGGAAATACTCAGCAGGCCAGGCAGCTGTGAGCGCTGTGCATTGTCTGAAATCAGTAATGTGAGGGCTGTGAATTGTCTGATTTCTGTAATGTGGGTGCTGTGCATTGCCTGAAATCAGTAGTGTGAGTGCTTTGCATTGTCTGAAATCAGTAGTGTGCGCATTGTGCATTCTCTGAAATCAGTAGTGTGAGCGCTGTGCATTCTCTGAAACCAGTAGTGTGTGTGCTGTGCATTTTATGAAATCAGTAGTGTTAGCATTGTGCATTGTCTGAAATCAATAGTGTGAGCATTGTGTATTGTCTGAAATCAGTAGCATGAGCTCTGTGCATTGTCTGAAATCAGTAGTGTGAGTATTGTGCATGCTCTGTAATCATTAGTGTGAGCTTTGTGCATTCCCTGATACCAGTAGTGTGAGCGCTGTGCATTCTGTGAAATCAATGGTGTGAGTGCATTGCAATGTCTGAAATCAGTAGTGTGGGTGCTGTGCATTCACTGAAATCAGTAGTAGTGCGCTGAGTATTTTCTGAAATAAGTAGTGTGAGAGCTGTGCAGTCCCTGAAATCAGTAGCATGAGCTCTGTGCATTGTCTGACATCAGTTGTGTGAGTGCTGTGCATTCTCTGAAATCAGTGGTGTGAGCCCTGTGCATTCTCTGAAATCAGTAGTGTGCATGCTGTGCCTTCTCTGAAATCAGTAGTGTAAATACAGTGCGTTCCCTGAAATCAGTGGTGTGGGCGCAGTGCATTCTCTGAAATCAGTAGTGTGAACATTGTGCATTGTCTGAAATTAGTCTGAGCTCTGTGCATTGTCTGAAATCAGTAGTGTGCGCATTGTGCATTCTCTGAAATCAGTAGTGTGAGCGCTGTGCATTGTCTGTAATCAGTACTGTGAGCTTTGTACATTCTCTGAAATCAGTAGTGTGAACATTGTGCATTGTCTGAAATTAGACTGAGCTCTGTGCATTGTCTGATTTCAGTAGTGTGCATGCTGTGCATTGTCAGAAATCAGTTGTGTGACTGCTGTGCATTCTCTGATATCAGTGGTGTGAGCGCTGTGCATTCTCTGAAATCAATAGTGTGGATGCTGTGCCTTCTCTGAAATCAGTAGTGTGAGCATTGTTCATTTTCTGAAATCAGCAGTGTGAGCACTGTGTATTGTCTAAAATCAGCAGTTGAGCGCTGTGCATTTTCTGAAATCAGTAGTGTGTGCACTGTGCATTGTCTGAAATCAGTAGTGTGAAAGTTGTGCATTGTCTAAATCCTGTGGTGTGAGCACTGTGCATTCTGTGAAATCAGTGGTGTGAGTGCTTTGCAATGTCTGAAATCAGTTGTGTGGGCACTGTGCATTCTGTGAAATCAGTAGTTGTGCACTGTGTATTTTGTGAAATAAGTAGTGAGAGAGCTGTGCAGTCTCTGAAATCAGTAGCATGAGCTCTGTGCATTGTCTGAAATCAGTAGCATGAGCTCTGTGCATTGTCTGGAATCAGTAGTGTGAGCACTGTGCATTCTCTGAAATCAGTAGTTTGAACCTTGTGCATTGTCTGAAATCAGTAGGGTGGGCGCTGTGCATTCTCTGAAATCAGTATTGTGAGCTCTGTGCATTGCCAGTAATCAGTAGTGTGAGCACTGTGCATTTTCTGAAATCAGTAGTGTGAGCACTGTGCCTTGTTAGAAATCAGTTGTGTTAGCACTGTGCATTCTCTGAAATCAGTAGTGTTGTTGGTGTGAATTCTCTAAATTTAGTAATATGAGCGCTGTGCATGTCTGAAATCAGTAGTGTGGGTGCTGTGCATTGTCTGAAATCAGAAGTGTGAGGGCTGTGCATTCTCCGATTTCAGTAATGTGGGTGCTGTGCATTGCCTGAAATCAGTAGTGTGAGCGCTGTAATAACAACAGAAAATGCTGGAAATACTCAGCAGGCCAGGCAGCTGTGAGCGCTGTGCATTGTCTGAAATCAGTAGTGTGAGGGCTGTGCATTGTCTGATTTCAATAGAGTGTGCACTGTGCATTGTCTGAAATTAACATGACATCTGTGCATTCTCTGTAATCAGTAGCGTGAGCACTGTGCATTCTCTGAAATCAGTAGTGGGAGCACTGCTCATTCTCAAGAAATCAGTAGTGTGAGCACTGTGCATTCCCTCAAATCAGTAGTGTGAGAACTGTGCATTCTCTGAAATCAGTAATGTGAGTGCTGTGCATTGTCTGAAATCAGTAGAGTGAGCATTGTGCATTGTCTGAAATCATTAGTGGGAGCGATGTGCATTGTCTGAAATGAGTTGTGTGAGAGCTGTGCATTCTCTGAAATCAGTAGTGTATGTATTAAGCATTCTCTGTAATCAGTAGTGCGAGCATTTTGCATTCTCTGAAATCAGTAGTGTAAGCACTGTGCATTGCCTGAAATCTGCAGTGTGAACATTGTGCAATGTCTGAAATCAGTAGCGTGATCGTTGTGCAGTTTCTGAAAACAATAGTGTGAGCTCTGCTCATTTTCAGTACTCAGTAGAGTTAGCGCTGTGCATTATCTGATATCAGTAGTGCGAGCACTGCACATTGTTTGCAATCTGTAGTGTGAGCACTGCTGCAATCTGTAGCATGAGCACTGTGCATTGTCTGAAATCAGCAGTGTGAGCACTGTGAATTGTCTGAAATCAGTAGTGTGGGTGCTGTGCATTCTCTGAAATCATGTAGTGTATGTATTAAGCATTCTCTGTAATCAGTAGTGTGAGCATTGTGCATTCTCTGAAAAATGTAGGGTGAACGCTGTGCTTTGTCTGAAATCAGTAGTGTGAGCGTTTTGCATTCTCTGAAATCAGTAGTGTAAGCACTGTTCATTGTCTGAAATCAGCAGTGTGAGCACTGTGCTTAGTCTGAAATCAGTTGTGTGAGTGCCGTGCATTTTCTGAATTCAGTAGTGTGAGCTCTGTGCATTCTCTTAAATCCGTAGTGTGAGCGCTGTGCACTGTCTGATATCAGTAGTGTAACGATTGTGCATTGCCTGAAATCAGTAGTGTGAGCACGGTGCATTCTCTGAAGAGTGTAGGGTGAACATTGTGCTTTGACTGAAATCAGTAGTGTGAGCGTTTTGCATTCTCTGATATCAGTAGTGTAAGCTCTGTGCATTCACTGAAATCAGTAGAGTGAGCACTGTGCATTCTCTGAAATCAGTAGTGTGAGTGCTTTGCATTGTCTGAAATCAGTAGTGTGGGTGCTGTGCATTGTCTGAAATCAGTAGTGTGAGGGTTGTGCATTGTCTGATTTCAGTAGGGTGTGCACTGTGCATTGTCTGATATTAACGTGAGCTCTGTGCATTCTCTGTAATCAGTAGCGTGAGCACTGTGCATTCTCTGAAATCAGTAGTGGGAGCGATGCTCATTCTCAAGAAATCAGTAGTGTGAGCACTGTGCATTCTCTCAAATCAGTAGTGTGAGAACTGTGCATTCTCTGAAATCGGGTATGTGAGTGCTGTGCATTGTCTGAAATCAGTAGAGTGAGCATTGTGCATTGTCTGAAATCAGTAGTGGGAGCGATGTGCATTGTCTGAAATCAGTACTGTAACCATTGTGCATTGCCTGAAATCAGTAGTGTGAGCATGGTGCATTCTCTGAAAAATGTAGGGTGAACACTGTGCTTTGACTGAAATCAGTAGTGTGAGCATTTTGCATTCTCTGATATCAGTAGTGTGAGCACTGTGCATTCTCTGAAATCAGTAGTGTGAACATTGTGCATTGTTTGAAATCAGTAGTGTGAGTGCTTTGCATTGTCTGATATCAGCAGTGTGAGTGCTGTGCTTAGTCTGAAATCAGTCGTGTGTGTGCCGTGCATACACTGCATTCAGTAGTGTGAGTCTGTGCATTGTCTGAAATCTGCAGTGTGAACATTGTGCAATGTCTGAAATCAGTAGCGTGATCGTTGTGCAGTTTCCAAAACCAGTAGTGTGAGCTCTGCTCATTTTCAGTACTCAATAGAGTGAGCGCTGTGCATTATCTGATATCAGTAGTGCGAGCACTGCACATTGTTTGCAATCCGTAGTGTGAGCACTGCTGCAATCTATAGCATGAGCACTGTGCATTGTCTGAAATCAGTAGTGTGAGCACTGTGCATTCTCTGAAATCAGTAGTGTGGGTGCTGTACATTCTCTGATATCAGTAGTGTGAGTGGTGTGATTGGTTTGAAATCAGTCGTTTGAGCACTGTGCATTGGCTGAAATCAGTAGTGTGAGGGTTATGCATTGTCTGATTTCAGTAGAGGGTGCACTGTGCATTGTCTGAAATTAACGTGAGCACTGTGCATTCTCTGAAATCAGTAGCGTGAGCACTGTGCATTCTCTGAAATCAGTAGTGGGTGCTGCGGAATCTCTGAAATCAGTGGTGTGAGCGCTGAGCATTTCCTGGCATCAGTATTATGAGCACTGTGCAGTGTCTCAAATCAGTAGTGTGAATGCTGTGGATTTCCTGAAATCAGTAGTGTGAGCACTGTGCATTATCTGAAATCATTAGTGTGAGTGCTGTGCATTCTCTGAAACCAGTAGTGTGAAAGCAGTGGATTTCCGCAAATCAATAGTGTGAGTGCTGTGCATTGTCTGAAATCATTAGTGTGAGCGCTGTGCTTTTCCTGAAATCAATAGTGTGAATGGTGTGGATTCCCTGAAATCAGTAGTGTGAGCACTGTGCATTCTCTGAAATCAGTAGCGTGAAAGCTGTGCCATCCCGAATATCAGCAGTGTGAATGCAGTGCATTGTCTGAAAACATTAGTGTGAGCGCTGTGCATTTTCTGAATTCTGTGGTGTGAGCGCTGTGCATTTTCTGAAATCAATAGCGTGAATGCTGTGGATTACCTGAAATCAGTAGTGTTAATGCTGTGCATTGTCTGAAGTCAGAGTGTGAATGCTGCAGATTCTGTGAAATCCGTAATGTGAGCGCTATGCTGTCTCTGAAATCAGTAGTGTGAGTGCTGTGCATTCTCTGAAATCAGTAGTGTGAGCGCTGTGCATTCTCTGCAATCAGTAGTGGGAGCGCTGTGCATTCTCTGAAATCAGTAGTGTGGGTGCTGTGCATTATCTGAATTCAGTAGTGTGGGTGCTGTGCATTCTCTGCAATCAGTGTGAGCACTGTGCATTCTCTGCAATCAGTAGTGTGGGTACTGTGCATTCTCTGCAATCAGAAGTGTGTGCTGTGCATTCTCTGAAATCAATAGCGTGGGTGCTGTGCATTCTCTGATATCAGTAGCATGAGCGCTGTGTGTTGTCTGATTTTAGTAGTGTGGGTGCTGTGCGCTGTCTGATTTCAGTAGTGTGGGCGCTGTGCATTGTCTGAAATCAGTAGTATGTGCACTGTGCATTCTCTGAAATCAGTAGTGTGAGCACTGAGCATTTCCTGAGATCAGTATTGTGAGCACTGTGCATTGTCTCAAATCAGTAGTGTGAATGCTGTGGATTCCCTGAAATCAGTAGTATGAGCGCTGTGCATTGTCTGAAATCAGTAGTGTGAGCGCTGTGCATTGTCTGTAATCTGTAGTGTGAGCACCGCTAAAATCTGCAGCATGAGCACTGTGCATTGTCTGAAATCAGTAGTGTGAGCACTGTGCGTTTTTTGTAATCAGTAGTGTCAGTGCTGTGCATTCTCTGAAATCAGTAGTGTTAATGCTGTGCATTGTCTGAAATCAGAGTGTGAATGCTGCGGATTCTGTGAAATCCGTAATGTGAGCACTATGCTGTCTCTGAAATCAGTAGTGTGAGTGCTGTGCATTCTCTGAATTCAGTAGTGTGAGCACTGTTTTGTCTGAATTAATTAGTGTGAGCGCTGAGCATTCTCGGAAATCTGTAGTATGAGCGCTGTGCATTCTCTGAAATCAGTATTGTGAGTGCTGTGCATTCTCTAAAATCAGTAGTGTCAACTCCGTGCATTCTCTGAAAACAGTTGTGTGAGCACCATGCATTCTCTGAAACCAGTATTGTGTGCATTGTGCATTCTCTGAAATCAGTAGTGTGAGCACAGTGTATTCTCTGAAATCAGTAGCGTGAGCACTGTGCATTCTCTGCAATCAGTAGTGTGAGCACTTTGTATTTGCTGAAAACAGTAGTGTGAGCACTGTGCATTCTCTGAAATCAGCATTGTGAGCACTGTGCATTGTATGAATACGGTTGTCTGTATACTGAGCATTCTCTGAAATCAGCAGTGTGAAGGCTGTGCATTGTCTGATTTCAGTAGTGTGGGTGCTGTGCACTGTCTGATTTCAGTAGTGTGGGTGCTGTGCACTGTCTGATTTCAGTAGTGTGGGTGCTGTGCATTTTCTGAAGTCAGCAGTGTGTGCACTGTGCATTGTCTGAATCAGTAGTGGCAGCGATGTGCATTGTCTGAAATGAGTTGTGTGAGAGCTGTGCATTCTCTGAAATCAGTAGTGTATGTATTAAGCATTCTCTGTAATCAGTAGTGTGAGCACTGAGCATTCTCTGAAAAATGTAGGGTGAACGCTGCGCTTTGTCTGAAATCAGTAGTGCGAGCGTTTTGCATTCTCTGAAATCAGTAGTGTAAGCACTGTTCATTGTCTGAAATCAGCAGTGTGAGCACTGTGCTTAGTCTGAAATCAGTTGTGTGAGCTCTTTGCATTCTCTGAAATCCGTAGTGTGAGCACTGTGCACTGTCTGGTATCAGTAGTGTAACCATTGTCCATTGCCTGAAATCAGTAGTGTGAGCACGGTGCATTCTCTGAAAAATGTAGGGTGAACACTGTGCTTTGACTGAAATCAGTAGTGTGAGCATTTTGCATTCTCTGATATCAGTAGTGTAAGCTCTGTGCATTCACTGAAATCAGTAGAGTGAGCACTGTGCATTCTCTGAAATCAGTAGTGTGAACATTGTGCATTGTCTGAAATCAGTAGTGTGGGTGCTGTGCATTATCTGAAATCAGTAGTGTGAGCGCTGTGCATTGTCTGTAATCTGTAGTGTGAGCACTGCTGCAATCTGTAGCATGAGCACTGTCTGAAATCAGTGGTGTGAGCACTGTGCATTCTCTGAAATCAGTAGTGTGGGTGCTGTGCATTATCTGAAATCAGTAGTGTGAGCGCTGTGCATTGTCTGTAATCTGTAGTGTGAGCACTGCTGCAATCTGTAGCATGAGCACTGTCTGAAATCAGTGGTGTGAGCACTGTGCATTCTCTGAAATCAGTAGTGTGGGTGCTATGCATTCTCTGATATCAGTAGTGTGAGTGCTGTGCTTAGTCTGAAATCAGTCGTGTGTGCGCCGTTCATACTCTGCATTCAGTAGTGTGGGTGCTGTGCATTGTCTGAAATCAGTAGTGTGAGGGCTGTGCATTGTCTGATTTCAGTAGAGTGTGCACTGTGCATTGTCTGAAATTAACATGACATCTGTGCATTCTCTGTAATCAGTAGCGTGAGCACTGTGCATTCTCTGAAATCAGTAGCGTGAGCGCTGTGCATTCTCTGAAATCAGTAGTGGGAGCGCTGCTCATTCTCAAGAAATCAGTAGTGTGAGCACTGTGCATTCTGTCAAATCAGTAGTGTGAGAACTGCATTCTCTGAAATCAGTAATGCGAGTGCTGTGCATTGTCAGAAATCAGTAGAGTGAGAATTGTGCATTGTCTGAAATCAGTAGTGGGAGCGATGTGCATTGTCTGAAATGAGTTGTGTGAGAGTTGTGCATTCTCTGAAATCAGTAGTATATGTATTAAGCATTCTCTGTAATCAGTAGTGTGAGCACTGTGCATTCTCTGAAAAATGTAGGGTGAACGCTGTGCTTTGTCTGATATCAGTAGTGCGAGCACTGCACATTGTTTGCAATCTGTAGTGTGAGCACTGCTGCAATCTGTAGCATGAGCACTGTGCATTGTCTGAAGTCAGTAGTGTGAGCACTGTGCATTCTCTGAAATCAGTAGTGTGGTTGCTGTGCACTCTCTGATATCAGTAGTGTGAGTGCTGTGCTTAGTCTGAAATCAGTCGTGTGTGCGCCGTGCATACTCTGCATTCAGTAGTATGAGTCTGTGCATTGTTTGAAATCAGTAGTGTGGGTGCTGCGCATTGCCTGAAATCAGTAGTGTGAGGGCTGTGCATTGTCTGATTTCAGTAGAGTGTGCACTGTGCATTGTCTGAAATTAACATGAGATCTGTGCATTCTCTGTAATCATTAGCATGAGCGCTGTGCATTCTCTGAAATCAGTAGTGGGAGCGCTGCTCATTCTCAAGAAATCAGTAGTGTGAGAACTGTGCATTCTCTGAAATCAGTAATGTGAGTGCTGTGCATTGTCTGAAATCAGTAGAGTGAGCATTGTGCATTGTCTGAAATCATTAGTGGGAGCGATGTGCATGGTCTGAAATGAGTTGTGTGAGAGCTGTGCATTCTCTGAAATCAGTAGTGTATGTATTAAGCATACTTTGTAATCAGCAGTGTGAGCACTGTGCATTCTCTGAAAAATGTAAGGTGAACGCTGTGCTTTGTTTGAAATCAGTAGTGCGAGCATTTTGCATTCTCTGAAATCAGTAGTGTAAGCACTGTTCATTGTCTGAAATCAGTAGTGTGTGTACTGTGCATTGTCTGGAATCAGCAGTGTCAGTGATGTGCATTCTCTGAAATCAGTAGTGTAAGCATTGTGCATTCTCTGAAATAAATAGTGATCACTGGGCATTCTCTGAAAAAAGTAGGGTGAACGCTGTGCTTTGTCTGAAATCAGTAGTGTGAGTGTTTTGCATTGTCTGAAATCAGTAATGTGAACATTGAGCACTGTCTGAAATCAGTGGTGCGTGCGCTGTGCATTGTATGAAGTCAGCAGTGTGAGTGTTGTGCTTAGGCTGAAATCAGTCCTGTGAACGCCGTGCATGCTCTGAATTCAATAGTATGAGCTCTGTGCATTCTCTGAAATCAGTAGAGGGAGTGTTGTGCATTGTCTGAAATCAGTAGTGTGAACTGTGTGCATTGTCAGAAAGCAGTAGTTTGAGCATGGTGCATTCTCTGAAAAATGTAGGGTGAACACTGTGCTTTGTCTGAAATCAGTAGTGTGAGCCTTTTGCATTCTCTGAAATCAGTAGTGTAAGTGCTGTTCATTGTCTGAAATCACCAGTGTTATCTCTGTGCTTAGCCTGAAATCAGTTGTGTGAGCACCATGCATTTTCTGAATTCAGTAATGTGTGCTCTGTGCATTCTCTGAAATCAGTAGTGTGAGCACTGTACATTGTCTGAAACCTGCAGAGTGAGCATTGTTCATTGTCTGAAATCAGTAGTGTGAGCTCGGTGCATTCGCTGAAAAATGTAGGCTGAACACTGTGCTTTGTCTGAAATCAGTAGTGTGAGCGTTTTGCATTTTCTGATATCAGTAGTGTAAGCTCTGCTCATTATCAGTACTCAGTAGTGTGAGCATTGTGCATTCTCTGAAATCAATAGTGTGAGCGGTATGCATTGTCTGAACTCAGTAGTGTGAGCATTGTGCATTGTCTGAAATCAGTAGTGTGAACATAATGCATTCTCTGAAATCAGTAGTGTGAGTGCTGTTCATTCTCAAGTAATCAGTAGTGTGAGTGCTGTGCATTCTCTGAAATCAGTAGAATGAGCACGGTGCATTTTCTGAAATCAGTACTGTGAGCACAGTGCATTGCCTAAAATCAATCATGTGAGCGCAGTGCATTGTCTGAAATCAGTAGTGTGAGTGGTGTGGATTGTTTGTAATTTGTAGTGTGAGCTCTGTGCTATGCTGAAATCAGTAACGTGAACGTTGTGCATTTTCTGAAATCAGTAGTTTGGGTGCTGCTCATTTTCATAACTCAGTAGCGTGCGTGGTGTGCATTCTCTGAAATCAGTAGTGTGAGACCTGTGCATTCTCTGAAATCAGTAGTGTGAGCGCTGCGCATTGCCTGAAATCACTAGTGTGGGTGCTGTGCATTCTCTGAAATCAGTAGTGTAAGCTCTGCGTATTCTCTGAAATCAGTGGTGTGAACATTGTGCATTTTCTGCAATCAGTAGTTTGGGTGCTGCTCATTTTCATAACTCAGTAGCGTGAGTCGTGTGAGCTCTGTGCATTCTCTGAATTCAGTAGTGTGAGCTCTGTGCATTCTCTGAAATCATTAGTGTGAGCTCTGTGCATTCTCTGAAATCATTAGTGTGAGCGCTGTGCATTCTCTGAAATCAGTAGTGTGAGAGCTGTTCATTTTCAAGAACTCAGTAGTGTGCTGTGCATTCTCTGAAATTGGTAGTGTGAAAATTGTGCATTTTCTGAAATCAGTTGTGCGAGCGCTGTGCAGTTTATGAATTCAGAAGTTTGGGTGCTGCTCATTTTCTGAAACCAGTAGCTTGAGCATTGTGCATTCTCTGAAATCAGTAGAGTGCGCACTGTGCATTCTCTGAAATCAGTAGCGGGAGCACTGTTCATTCGCTGAAATCAGTAGTGTGAGCGCTGTGCATTCTCTGAAATCAGTAGTGAGAGCGGTATGCATTGTCTGAACTCAGTAGTGTGAGCATTGTGCATTGTCTGAAATCAGTAGTGTGAATATAATGCATTCTCTGAAATCAGTAGTGTGAGCGCTGTTCATTCTCAAGTAATCAGTAGTGTGAGTGCTGGCATACAGCTCTTGCACCCATGTCTGGATCAAAACTGCGATGAGATTCGGAGCCGAGTGATTCTGGTGGAACCCAAACTGTGCTTTGGTTACCAGGTTATTGTGAATAGATGTTGCTGGATGGCACCGGGGATGACTTCTTCTATCACTTTATTGATTGTGTGGATGCTGACTGGGTGGCAATTGGCCAGGTTAGATTTATCCTATTTTTTATGGATAGAACATACCTGATAAATCTTCCATGTTGCTGAGTAGATGCCAGTGTCCTAGCTGTGCTGGAACAGCTTGGCTAGGTAGATAATTCTGGTGCACAGGTCTTCAGCACTATGGCCAGGATGTTGTCAGGGTTCACCGCCTTTGTTGTGTCCTGTGCACTTAGCCATTTCTTAATGTCATGTGGAGTGAAATTAATTGGCTTAAAGTGGTATCTATGATGTTGGGGGGGGGGACCTTAGGAGGAGGCCAAATAAGATCACCCACTCAGCACCTTTGGCTGAAGATGCTTCACGCTGTGTCTTGCACTCATGTGCTGAGCTCCACCATGGTTGAGGATGGGAATATTCATTGCATATCTTCAATAGTTGCCAAGTTGTCTATCACCATTCTCAACTGGATGTGTTTGGGCTACAGAGCTTCACTCTGATCCATTGGTTATGGGTAGCCCTATCTATAGGCTGCACTTCTGTTGTTTAACATTCAGGTAGCTCTGTGCAGGAGTTTCACTAATTTGGTATCTCACTCTAAGGTTTGCCTGGTGCTGTACCTGGTACACATTTCTACACTTTGCATTGAGCTAGCATTCAGGATTCATCTCCTGACCTCATGATGATCAACTGTGGTGGGCCATGAGGTTACAGATTATGGTTGTGTACAAGTCTGCTGCTACTGATGACCCACAATGCCTTATGAATGCCCATATTTGGTATGCTACACCAGTCCTTAGTTTGTTCCACCTAGCACAGTGTTAGTGCCACCCTACAGGATGGAGGGTATCATTCTGGAGAAGACAAGACTTTTTCTTCACAAGGGTTTTGCGATGATCTCTTCATGTGCATACGTGTCTATGACAGGCTAGTGTGGACAAGATCAAGAAGATTACATCCTTGTGTAGATTTCTTCACCCCTGACAAAGGTCCAATCTGGCAATCTATGGGTTTTCACAGTCAGTCACAGTGTCCATGTTGAGCCTAAACGTCATCATGTGGCAGTCTTGCATCATCCTAGGGTAGCTGTATGTTGTAGTACAAATGCTCGCTGGGGTAGCTTGATCTGTGAAAGTATGCCTCCGATCCCCTCTGCACTCCCAAGCTTGTTGCTCTTTCATATTCTGCTGCACAATAACATAACTGACTGACTGTTACACCCATTTTGTGCGGCCAAAATATCATCTGAAAAATTCACTTCTATCAATATTGTGCTGATACATCCAAATCTTGCCCTTTCTTCACATGGCTAATACCCATCTGAGTGAGAGTTCCTGACTCACTGTTCGTTCATATCACACACTACTCAATTCTGCAGGAGTTTCTCAGATAGACAAAAATAAAGAAATAAGATGGATTTTCCTCTCCAGATGCCCACTGGGTATCCAACAGGTACACTGTACTGGAGGTGGGCTCAGTTTTATAAAGGCCTTCACAGTTCTTAATAAGCCCTTAAGTATCAAGAGGGCATATTTTGTTCGATATTATGCCCGGGAAATGCTCAGTTCCCAGCCACTGCAAAGAGGAAATGTGGTTGGAGATCCATCAGACTGTATTTTGCTCTGCTATTCCACCCTGAAATAATGAAAATGGTGGAAAAATGGGGCAACAAGGCCTGCCACAGCTTTACCACTGTGACCTAGATTATTGATTTCACTCCTGTGAGAACCATCCAGCCCTTCCCCATGCAAATACCGATGGGGAAGTGGGACCTGGGTTTCCCAATGTATTTGCCTATATTTGCTCCCTTACCACTGCTTCTCTACCTGTTGAAATGTGGCAGTCGGCCCAGGGTAGTAGTGCTAAGGCCCCAACATTCTTTTAATTGAGGGAGAGATCCCAATAGAGGCCACCTTTTCCTCCATTTCTGCTCCATGCACTTGCCTGTTTAGATCTCGGCTTTTATTTTTGGGTCTTTTCCGCCCCTTTAAGGCCCCTCACCATTTCTTCAGGGGCTGCGGCGGTGGTCTTGCTGCAGCACCACCCAACATTCCTCATTGGCAGTGACAAGCTGCCTCTTGGTGGCAGGAAGCGTGCCAGGAGCCCACTCAGCTTGGAAATTACTGTTGACTCAGGAAACCGGTGCAGAGTCCGGGCAGAATTGGAGGGGCTGTTTTTGTCAGATTACAGCACTGACATTTCTGGGGCTTCCCCAAAATAGCATGTGGGCCTGCACTGGACTACGCATAGGACCAGCGTAGGCATTACCATAAGGTGGAAGAGGGTGTTTCCCATCTACTGCTTCACTTTTCTCTCTCTGCACCCATACAAAGAGGTGCTCTGACAAATCTGGCTGTGGGGCTTGTGCCAGAACCCTCTATGGATTGAAAGATTTATGGGCAGCCTGGGGGAAGCCTGAAGATCCAAGAAGACAGATGGTTGGTGACTTATTTACCCTCCTGGGTGATCATCAGGCTGACAGCAGCTAGATGGCCTTGATGCAGGTGGCCAGGAGAATAGGTGCAGGCCTCTCACATCCTTAGCTTTGCTCCTGTTGCCAGTCCCTCCTAAGGGGTGCACCTTTGGTAGAAGTGTACCCAGGCATGCAAAGAGCCTGAGCCAGGATAATGGAGCTCACTCTGCCCTTCATAGATGGAGAGGTATTGAGAAAAAGCCTCCTGTAGAATGTGCCTGTTGGATGACCAGTGGGCCCTGGAGAGGAAGGTAGGCTCTGAGTTTTTTTTGCCACTAATTTCATCGGGGGAAAAATTCAGTATCGTCCCGTTTGGGGCACGATTATCGGCCGTGCGCAAAGTTTAGCGCCTGGCACTAATTGCCTCCGATGGCAAACTTGGCTTTTATTGCCCTGGGAGGTGATTGGAGCGCTAAATTAGGTGCTACACACCTCTCTTAAGGTGCAAAGGCCGAGGAGCGAGGCGCTAACTCAGAGAGCGGGCGCAGCGCAGGTGCTGTCAGTTAGCCATGGAACACAGACACACTGGCGCCGGAAAGTTCTTAAAGGGGAGGGTCGATCTTGCTCTCCAGCCACACCCTGCTCATTGGAGCCTTGAATCTCGGCCTGGAGAGACCTGTGCCTAAATCTTGCAGCCAAGGACTATGGGGAGGGCCAGGGAGCGAGCACAGCGCTTCAGCGAGTGGACCTTGGAGGCTCTGGTTGGCGCGGTGGAGCGCAGAAGATCAATAATGTACCCAGAGAGTGACAGGAGGCCTTTGCCGTGCGATTACAGAAGAGGGTGGAGGGAGGTGGCACAGAGTGTCTCCTCCAGGAGCATGGTGCCCAGGACCCACATACAATGTAGAAAAAAGTTCAACAACCTCACTTGGGTCGTCAGGGTGAGTGACTTTTTTTCAATACCTCTCCATCCCTCCATCTCAACCTCACTCTATGGCCAGAGGGTCTTAAAACCCCAATGCCCAACACTCATCCAACACCTATGGCCCTCTCATGAAACACACATGCACATTCCACACTTTGCATACAGTAAGGGCCATTCATCTATGGGAGGCACATTAGTCAAGACCATGGCTACATACAGTAAGGGCTATTCACCTATGGGAGGCATATCAGACAAGACCATGGCTGCATACAGTAAGGGCTATTCACCTATGGGAGGCATATCAGGCAAGACCATGGCTGTATATTTACTCAGACGTCGTCCTTTTTCTTGCAGGCCAAGCTATCTCATAATAGGAGACAGCAGCAACAGACGGGTGGAGGGTGGCCTCAGCTGCAACCCCTCAGCAATCTTGAGGAGCATGTCCACAGGATTGTGGCAAGCCGGGTGATTGGTCCCATCACCACTGGAGACGCCAACCCCGTTCTGGACAGCAATGGTAAGGTCATTACCTTTTTGTCCTCTCTCCTTCCACTTGTCCCTCAGAACACCAGCCTTTGACACTTTCAATCCAACTTACTAAATCGCTGCACTCATTCCTCCCTTACTGCCACCCTGTCCTCATGCTAAAGCCAGTCTTGTACCTCCCTGCTTTCAGATGGTGATTCACCAGCTGAGGAGACGGGCCCTCAAGCTGCCAGTGGGAGTGAAGCTGCAGGTGAGGAGGAAGATGAAGCCGGAGCATCAGTGACATCCTCTCCCGAGGAAGCTCATGCCCACACTAGGAACACGCCTTCCCTGGAGGGGAGCAGGGGGGAAGGGTCTGATGAGGGTGAAGCTCCAGAACCCAGCAGGCTGCAGCAACGCGATGGGGGTAGGGAAGCTCGGGGGCCTTCTCCCCAGAGGGAGAGTATGCCAGCAAGTCCTACTTCACTGGACGCAGAGGAGGAGCGGCTGATCGCTGAAATGAACACCCAGGCGGTGGACATGCACACTCAGCTCATGGGTGCAGTGGGAAGGGCGCCCGAATGCATTGAATCACTGACAAGGGTGTGGAGCACTTTGCTGTAGCAAAGGCGGATGCCACGCAAATGTTTAGTGCTGCAATTTAGTCACTGGCTGCCATGACCCCATCTCTGACTGCTCTCATGCAGACTCAGATTGAGGCCACGCGAGCACTGACTGCTGCTGCCCGTGGGAGTGCCAGTGTGTTGGTCGAGCAGGGAGTTGCTGTCCTCTCTCAAGATGACCGCATTCCTGCTGCCACCACTGTCACTTCTCCACTGCAGTTGCCACCGCCTGTAGGACAGACTGCTGCCGCCCATGCAGAGTTGGTACAGTCTGTAGCCGGGCCCTCCAGGCCCAGAGCTGGTCAAGTCCGTCCTTCAAGGGCATGTGCAGTCTCAGGTTGTGACAATCAGCAGCCTTCCACCAGCCTTGCTGCAGCCACTGGGGTCCCATTACGGAGGAGCTGCGGGGTGGGAAGGGGGGAAGTCCGCAAGGGAAGGAGATCACCTTCGAAGGGCAAAAAGTAGGAGGTGTGACAAAATGTTGTTCATTTTTTTATTAAAGGCTGAGGTTCGTTGTCAAACTTTTGTTTAGTGTTTTGGACATTATCTCCAGGTTGTGAGAACCGGTTATGTTAATGACTCTTTTTTTGTGTTTCTTTCTATTAGTTTGTCATGAGGAAGTGGCACACACAGAGTTTGTAAAATAAATAAGATTTTGTATTCAAAATGTACATGTTTGGTCTTTGCAATCATTGCTGCCTTGGCCGGCTTAGGGGTTGTGGGTTGGTTTCATTCATGTTGTTCTCAATGGCAGAAGCCATTTCCTCAGCAGGGGCCCAGAAGCGGATTGCTATCAGCCGTTGGCGGACTGCCCTTCCAGTTTCTACATTGTGTGCCTCCCTCCCGCCTTGGTGCTGCTGATGATCATCCTCCTCCTCTTCCTCCTCCTCTGGTGGTGCTCCAAGCCCTGGTGGCATTGGCTGGGTCCTGAGGATTGCCAGGTTATGCAGCATGCAGCACACAACAACGAAGAGGGAGACTCGCTCAGGCGAGTACTGCAGGTCTCCTCCAGAATGGTCCAGGCAGCGGAACCGTTGCTTGGGCACGCCGATTGTGTGCTCAACGATGTTCCTGGTGGCAAGATGGCTCTCATTGTACCGCAGTTCAGCAGGGGTGTTGGGCGTACGGAGCGGTGTCATCAGCCAGGTGCACAGTGGATATCCCTTGTCCCCGAGAAGCCAACCACCTGGGTGAGGCGGTGCCTGGAAAAGTTCTGCCACAGTAGTCTGGCGCAGGATGTATGCATCGTGGCTGCTGCCAGCATAGCGGGCATTGACAGCGAGTTTCAGCTGTCTGTGGTCACAGACCAACTGCACGTTTAAGGAATGGAACCCCTTTCGGTTGAGGAAATCCTCTGCATTCTCATGCGGAGCACGCAAAGCCACATGCGTGCAGTCAATGGCGCCCTGCACCAAGGGGAAGCCCGCTATCCTCGCAAAGCCCATAGCGCATTCATGCTGCTTGGCCGGGGTCATGGGGAAAGAGATGTACTCTCATCTCCTTTTATAGAGGGCATTTGTGATCTGACGGATGCAGCAATGGACCGCGAACTGGGAGATATTGGCATGTCCCCAGTAGCTGACTGAAATGAGCCGCTGGCATAAAAGTTGAGAGTTCTGTTATCGTCACTGCCACCGACAGAGACGTCGTGCTCCTCAGTTGAGGCTGCAGATCTGGCTGCAGCAGGTGGCAGAGCTCAGTGACCACCTCCTTGCTGAAGCGCAGCCTTCGCAAACACTGCTCCTCAGACATATTAATGTAGGAGAACTGTTGGCGAAATACCCTGGGAGGGTAAGGTCTCCTGTACAGAGGCCTGTTGGCCCTCCTCCGTCTGGCCATGATTGCCACTCTCTCTCTGCGTATCTGTGGCCTCCGAATCTGCTGGCGCAGGACGACGCCCCCAATTAGTGCAGTCCCCATAGTCTCTTGACAGTCAAAGTGATGAAGGTCAAAAACCAAAGTACCTGCAAAGTTATGGTCAGAAGCCAAAGCTACTTCACACAGCATTGACTTAATTCAGGAGTCTCTCTTTCTCTCTCTCAAAATCTCTCTCTCTCTCTCTCTCAGAATGAGTGGTGCAAAAATGTCTACCACACAAAAAGCCAGGAAGAGGTCCCCTTTAAATAGCGCTTCCCCCAGCCCCACAGCGATTGGGAAGCATTCCAGTCTACTTGTTGTTGGTTGCGCCAGGCGGATAGGAGGGGGGCGCCACTCAATTTCCGTTCCGGGGCGCCACAAGGGCGTTGTACGCTCGAATGACGTCAAGATCTGCGTGCGCAGGAGATCGGGCGGTATTGTTTAGCTCTGCCACAAAATGTCCGGGCAATTTCGTGAGAGGCGCAGATATCGCCGCGTCCGGGTGCTAGATGCTTTGCGCCCCATTAGCGCCCTCTTAAGGCGCTAACGGGAGGCGCAATCCAACTGAATTTTACCCAGTTTAGGCTGTGAGCAAGTCTTAGAGTACAGTAAATGTTTGATACTGCTTTCTACAAGACTTGCTCACTTGTTTTCTTTCCTACTTTGTTTATTAAATTGACACCCAGAGGAAAATGTAGCCTTACATGATATATTTAGAAATAATCAAGAATTGAAGTCCTGACCTTTTGGAGCTACGTACAAGTTTTTTTAGCAGGTGGTCAAGAAAATTCTCCAACGTACACTTCTGCACCAACGATCTATTTGTAAAATGTTATTGGATGTGTCTTATGTCTGCACCAGTTCCCTTATTTCAGTAGTAAACCAACCGTATGAATTGGCACAGAATAGAAAAACATATTTTGGCTGAAAAGCAATGAAAACTGTCATCAGTGTTCCCTGGTGGTTCAGTGACTAGATCCAGGTCCTAAAGATTGATTTTTAAAAAATATTAATTTTCCTCAGGTCAGCAAGATATATACATTGTGGCAGCTCATAACATTTCAGAAACCCTGCTGCAAGTAGAAATGCTGCAAATGGTTTTATGCACACTCCAGTCAAATGATTATTACATTATTTGCAAAGAAATCAAGCTGAACTTTTTACTAGCTCATTGGCATTTTTCATTATAAAATAACAAAAGCACTGAAAGAAAATGAAGAAAGAGTAATTGCAGCAAGACACTCTCTACACCTTTTTGTTATTTCTATGAAATTAACTGAAAATTTATGATAGATTTACTGTAAACATCCTAAGATAGCCTATGCATGTTGGCAACAGAAACACAAATGTGATTTTACTGCTAGAAATCTGCCAACAGTTATGGGGGGGGGGGGGTGGCGGGATGTTGGGGGGCGGGAGAGGGGGCGGGGGGGGCAGGGCGGGGCAGGGGGGTGATTGGCGGGGGGTGTGATCGCAGACCTGCAGAGGGCCTCAAGTGTGCTGTAGAGCCTGGAAAAGCACTCCTGCTCCTCCTGACTTCACATCTAAATAAATACATTTTCTGTAGTGTCCGAGTATAAATAATACACGGACTGCAGGAGAACAATAATAACAGGTATTTACTGAACAGAGGGTACTCTTTTTGCTTGGACCCAAAAAAAAACAATTGGACTGTAAATAAACAAAAGTTCAACTAAAACTTAACAAATCAAATTAAAATTTGGTTTTCCGGGTTGATAATGGACTCCAGTCCCCGCGGCGCACACCGCTCGCGGAAATACTCAAGCGCACCGGCGGACACCGCGTTCTCCATCTCCAGGGCCACCCGGGTGCGAACATGGCCGCAGAAGAGAGGCAGGCAATCCGGCTGGACGACCCCCTCGACCGCCCGCTGCCTGGACCAATTGATGGCTCTTTTAGCCAGGCCCAGGAGCAGGTCCTCCAACCTGTCCGCTCCCCTCCGCACCGGGTGACCGTAGATCAAGAGCGTGGGACTGAAGTGCAACCAAAAATCGAGGAGCAGCCCCTTCAAGTAGTGAAAGAGGGGTTGCAACCTCTCTCACTCCATATAAACGTGAAACACGGACTCCTCCAGGCCGCAAAAAATGCAGGCGGCCTGGGAGTCCGTGAACCTACTTAAAACCTTATTGCACAGGACCGCTCCGTGCAACACCCTCCAGGCCAAGTCCCCGATGGAACAAGGGAGGACTCCCGCGTAGAGAGCCCTCCATTGGGGACCTCCGCCACCGCCAGTCGGCAAGACGCCATGCCAAGGCGTGTCCGGACGGTAGACAAAGATGGCAAAGTGGAGAGTGTGCAGCAGCAGCCCGTACAGGAAACCCCTCCGTGCGGAATGAAAAGGCACGGAGGGTATTTCCTCGAGATGGCTCAAGTTCTGAGGCGCCGGTTCCCGAGGGGAGTTTCGGGGCCAGGCGCCGATGAGGAATTCCGTCCGAACGGGGGTAAGCTCGGACGGTATCGCCCCATGTGCTTGAGCCGCCTCGATACACCTAGTGGAGTCGGGGCCCAGTGCCGCTTTCACCGATTCGATGGCTTCGATCGCGAGCCGGACGTTGGCCCAGGACAGGCGCCGCGCCAGCTCCTCCGGCGCCATCCAGCCCGCTCCTCTGCCATCAAGCAGGTCCCTGACTCTGGTCACCTTGCCAGGCACAGCCCTGCCCTCCGCCAGCCGCCCGAACCCACGTTCGTGGAGGTGCGGATTCCTGAGCAGCGGCTCCCGAAGGAGAGCCGCCGCTCCTGACGGGGGAGAGCTCCACCTGGAAGTGACGTAGTTCCAAACCCATAGTAGTTCCTGGTAGAAGACAGGCAGCTCCCGCAGGCCGGCACGCCTGCCGCCCACTTTCGCAAACAGGAGTAGCATGTCGTAATTGAGGCCGTGCAGCTGGCGGAAGAAAAACGTCGCCAGCGCACACCATCTCGGAGGATTCTCGACGTACAGTTATCTCTGCAGCGTCTGAAGACGGAAAGTCGCAGCCTGGGTGCGAAGGCACACCAGCGCCTGACTGCCCTCCCTAAGCGGGAGACACAGAACCGCGGCAGAGACCCAGTGCTTCCTTTTGTCCCAGAAGAAGTCGATGAGCTTCTTCTGCATCTTGGCGACAAACGCAGGGGGAGGGATCAAAGTGACCAACCGGGACCACAACATGGTGGCCACCAGCTGGTTTATGACCAGTGCTTGACCCCTGTAGGACAACACTTGGAGCAGTCCTGTCCAGCGTCCTAGGCGAGCGGTGACTTTGGCCTCCAGCTCTTGCCAGTTCGCCGGCCAGGCATCCTCGGCAGGGCTAAGGTAGACTCCCAAATAGAGGAGGTGCGTGGTGCTCCAGGCGAAAGGCCTGAACTCCTCCGGCAGGGAGTCCACCCGCCACTGACCCACCAGGAGTCTGGAACATTTCTCCCAGTTGATCTTGGCGGAGGATGCGTCTGAGTAAATCTGCTGGCATTCTTGCATCCTCCGCAAGTCAGCGGGATCCGTGACCGTGAGGAGCACGTCATCGGCGTAAGCCGAGAGGACCACCTCCACGCCCGGCCCTTACAGAGCCAGTCCCGTCAACCTCTTCCGCAAGAGGCGCAGGAATGGCTCCACGCAAACGGCGTATAACTGACTGGACATGGGGCATCCCTGACGCACCCCCCTCCCGAAGCGAAGGGGCACCGTCAAGGACACATTAACTTTAATCAGACACTCCGCGGCGGCGTACAGAAGTCGGATCCGGGCGACGAAATGCGTGCCGAACCCGAATGCGTGCAGAGTCCCGAAGAGATACTCGTGATCCACCCTGTCGAACGCCTTCTCCTGATCCAGGGAAAGGAAGGCGACCGACAGACCAGCCTCTGGGAGTGGTGGACCAGGTCCCGGACCAGATGGATGTTATCATGGATGGTCCGGCCCGGGACCGTGTAGGACTGGTCGGGGTGGATCATGTGGGCCAGCACGGTGCCAAGGCGAGCAGACATGACCCTGGCAAAGATTTTATAGTCCGTGCTGAGGAGGGAGACCGGGCGCCAGTTCTTAAGGAGGCGGAGATCGCCCTTCTTAGGCAGCAGGACAATGACCCCCAGGATCAGCGGCAGAGGATTCCTCCCTGGGCTCCTCTAGGGGTGCTGGGCCAGAAGACGGCGGCGGTTCAGAGCTCCCCTCTGCCCCAGACGCCGGAACGACCGGAGAATCCAGGGAGAGAACAATTCCCAGCTCCTCCAGTACGTCCGGCACCAGAGACGCAGCCAGGGGGCCATCCTCCTCCCCGCCACCAACCTCCGACCCAGCGGATGGGGTGTTTTGAATTAAAACCTCTACCAGGTCGAGCAGCCCCTGGGAGATCTCCGTGTCACATTGGGCGAGCTCATTATCCTCGAGCTCGCCCCACCCAGACCACAGGCCGCCCGAACCGGCGCGGGGTAACGTCACCGATAGAATGTCAATTTCTGCCGCGGGTGGTTCCGCGACCCCTCCCCACGGGCAGGGTCTCGTCCCCAGCCCCGGGAGGCACGCGCCGGACAGACACATCTGCCTCAGCCTCCCGAGGGACAGGCGACCCCTGCCGATCGCTGGTGATGATGACAGCGGGGGGGGGGGCGGGCGCAGTACCCGCGGCGGGCGACGACTCCCCCCTGCTCGGAGGGACCTTCCTCCTCCCGGTCCTCCTCCTCTTCCAGGGGGTCGCGCCTTCTTTTTAGCACGGAGGGAGCGAGGGAGACCTCCATGTCTGCAGAGGCCTCCTCCTCTGCTCCCTCCGGCGGAGCAGCTTTGTCGGGTTCCTCGGGCCCGAGCCCGGCCGCAGGTATTGGCGTTACCGCTGCGGTAGTTGCAGCCACAGGCTCGGGCACGAGGCCCCTCCCGCTCGCGTCTGCCCCGATTAACTCCGCGAGGAGCGCGGGTGTAAGGGGCGCAAGGGGCAAGGGCTGTCCATCCATGGGGGGACCCGCCCTAAGGTGTTTATTTTTTCGCCGCGCCTTCTTTCCGGCCGGACACGCTCCCTCCCCCCCCGCCGAAGGCCTTGGTGGCATCGGCCCCCGACGTCGACTGCGCATCAGACGTTCCCGACGCGCAGGCAGATCTGGGGGGAGGAGCGGCAGCGGCGCCAGCCTCGGCCGCACGAGATGATCCGGCGGCCTTGGAGGCGGGGCAGTTTTTCCGGATGTGCCCCACCTCCTTGCAGGCGTGGCACCGCACACCGTCCGACGTCCAGAAGACGCGATAGGCGGTACCCTCGTTGTGGACGATGAACGCCCCGTCGGTGTCCTCCTCCCGCGCCAGCTGGATAAACAGCTGGCGCCGGAAGGAGAAGACGTGGCGAAGGCTGGCCTCCCGGAAGCCGAGCGGGATGGGTGTGATCCCCGACCTCACCTCCCCAAGTTGGCGTAAATGGGGAAGGAGGAGCTCACCAGGAGCATAGGGCGGGACGTTAGAAACGACGATCCTCTGCGCGGTGGCCTCAAGAGGATCCACCGGCAGGAAGGTCCCATCCACGGTGAGCCCCTTGGCGACGGCCAGGGACACCGCCCGCTCCGACCCCAGGAAGAACACAGCCTTCCCATACATTTTTGAGGCCGCGACGATGGCTGAGGGGCCGACAACCCCAGCCATGGCTTTGACGCAGGCCTCAATGGTCATAATGGGGTGAGTGTAGCTCTTCACCCCAAGCTTTTTTGTTGTAAGTTTAAAGGGTGACGGGGCAGCAGAAGTAGCGGGAGCAGCTGTGGCTGTGGCTGCCACTCCCGCACAAGTCCTGGCTGGCCCCGCCACCGGCGAAGATGCAATCGCCATTATGGTGTGTTTTTATAAGGGCTACACTCACCCCAAGTCACAGGCCTGAAAGTGTTAATGGCCTCAGGTATTTTTTTTTGGTCCTCTATTGAGCAGAGGGAGCTGTTTAAATTGAAGGCACACCTCTCCCCCTTTTTGATTGAAATTGGGAGACGGTCCTTCTCCCCTCTGCTCAATGGGCAATTAATAAATAATGATGAAATGAGGTGCCTCAGAGAGAAAGGCAGAGAAAGACAAAGAGAGAGAGAGAGGGGGGGGTGGGAAGGAGGGAGGCCGCAAAGGCAGGGTTGCCACTCAGGATGGTGGGTGGGTGTTGGCAGGGGTGCACTCTCCGATGGGATTTAAAAGTCTTTGATGGTGGTGGTCTTCTGGCAGGGGGAGAAGATGTCTTCACCTGGGAAAGCTGGAGATGCCCAGGCTCAGTCCTGCACCAGGTCTTAACGATGCAATTAATGGAATTAAAGAATTCACCTAGTCAGCTCCAGCTGTCCCAGGCCAGGCAATAGAAGGGGTGCTTATTAGTGGTGTGCGTGGCCTATCTTTTAACAAGAGGCACACACACACACGCACACACACACACACACACAGACACCCCTTGATGATCCGGCCTTGTTTCTTCTTTTCTCCCCCCACCTAAAATACAAAGTCTTTGGGAGAGTGCACCAAATAACACCCACCTGAAAGATGATGTTGTTCTTCCCTCCTTCCAAACAGTTGGTGGTTGTTGGTTGTTTCTCTCCCCTCTCTCCTGGAATGGAGGCCAATTTGGGGAGGCAGTGATAGGAAAGGCCTCTCCCCTGGTTGGTGTTGTTGCTGGCCTCCCTTCTCCTTCTCCTCCTCTCCCTCCAGGCACCTCAGTTGCTGTGATGATGGTGGAGGTGGAGGTGGTGGTGGTCCAGTGTTCTCCTCCTCTGCCTGGTCAGGGGACCACCACTTTAGTCCACTCTCCTAGTCTGGCTGCTTCTTCTCCTTCTGTTTGCAGCTGCACAGCCAGCAATGCTGTGAATGAGGTACTGAACAGAGGGTCACTTAAGACTGAAATACAGAAGCCTGCTATGGCTTTATATACAGGGGTGGTCACTGCCAGTACTGCAGTATAGAATCAGTTCTTCTCTTAAAGATACATACACAACATTTTCGACTTACCTTTTTGGTAGTGTAGAGGCAGCCCGACTGTGCTAGCCCTCCAGATGGCTACATGGGTGCAATCAGCCCTGTACTTTCGAAAAGCCAACAGTCTGGTGGAATTGAGCAGCCTCGTTATGCTGCTGTTGTCATGGGAAAGGAGATGTAGGTGTTGGCCCTCCTGTACAAAGCATCAGTCAACTGTTTGACATATCTATGGACAGCAAATTGGCTCCTACTGCAGATGTACCCTGTGCTAGCCAGGAAGGAGCCAGAGGCATAAAAAAATAAGGGACTTGGTCACATTGATGGCCACAGTGCCATTTGAGCTTGGTTGCAGGTATTTCTGAAGCAGAAGGCACAGTTCTGTAATTGCCTTCCATCTAAGCCTCCAGAGAGTGTCCTTCAGTTATTGCTAGCTAGCTGTACCTTGGCTGGTATACCTAATGGGTAGGATAGTAGCAGATCTGGACCGTATGGCCATGAAATTGGGAGGTTTAGTGCGGCGGTTAAGGCTGGTTTTGCAGAAAAAATGACGGCCGCCTCACTTCTGCCCACTACCGGCGCGGAATATGATGGTCAACATTTTGGGCAGGTCAGCAGCGCTGCCGTTGCCTGGGCTCACTGCCCACATTTAAATGATGCAAATCATGAGGTCAATTGGCATGCAATGATTGACGCACGATCTGTGATTTTCGATGTTGCCGCTCTTGATATCGCCCTCTCCAAACCACGCACGGAAGAATGTGTGTGCAGCAATAAAATACAAACACTGCCAGTGCTTCTTAAAGGGTTACACAAATTTCATATAAGTTTCGATTTTTGCACATGGGCTTTTTTGTTACGTTTTATTGGAGTAAAGGCTTGGTTCAATACATTAAAAAAGTTGTTAAAGTGTGCAGGGCATGCTGCTGGATGATTGCCAGGCTTTGGCTGTTAAAGGAAGGCCTCTGAGAAGACCACTTGCTCACAATCCTGGGGATTCTAATTGTAGTCTCCCTTGGGCTGCAGCATCACATGGCGATGCAACAGAGGCAGCAAAGGGACAAGTTGTTCGTAGAAGGAGGAGGAAGCAGAAGAGGAAAAAGCAGAAGAGGAAAAAGCAGAAAGAAGGAGGCAACCCAGACAGCCCCTTTCTGGCTCGGGATATCCGGGATCGAATCATTCGCCTGCAGTACCAGTGACCACAACCCCAATTCCCCTTTCAAAATTTGTCCCACACTTTACCTTCCCTCTGTTACTGACCATCACAGCATCATCTTGGCCGCATTGCTGAAATAAAAGCCACCACAAAGCAAACTTTCCAATCCAACTTCATCCATATTTGCATCCAATATGACATCAAATAATCAACTAATTACCCTTGTGCATTCTCTTAGTGTTTGTCTTTCGTGTTCATTTGCCTATCCTAGTGCTCCTACACAGTGCTACCCCAATGGCTGCCACATGGCTGGTGGAAGGCTGCTGACTTTCAGTGGGGGGTACTGCAGATGGCCATGCAGGATGACCTCGAGGGGCCGGTGGCTGGGAATGTGAAATCGTGTGACTGTGTTTCTTCTTCTTCTTCCCTCTTCTCTCCTTCTTCTTGGTCAACCAATGACTGGGCAGGCTGGATTTCTTGGGTGTCTGAAATGAGGAAGGCACAAGGGCAGGGTTGTGGAGAGGGGAGGGCAGAAAATCAAGAGGTGCATGCTTACACCACGTACAGCTTATAAACCAATAGGGATTGTGCGATGAGGGGGAGGTGGGATACTGGCATCTTGTATTCTTTCAGCCCTGCCACTGGCCAAGGGCTCAGCCATGACCCTGCCAAGAATGGCCAGCACTGTCTCCTCCAAGGGGGTGAGGTGAAGCTAGGAATGTGAGGTGTGCCTCGTGTTTGGTAGAGATTGTTGGTAGGTGAGTGATAGGGCGCGGGGGTTATGCATTGAGCAGTGTGTGAGGCTAGTGGTGCAGTTTGTAGGAGACGGTTTTTGAAGATGCATTCACTGACCTTGACCACTCGTTTGAGGCCATGCAACTTCTTTGGGCACTGGAGCCAGGTCCTGGGGGTGACACTGCTGGCAGTGACGACCTCGGTGACCTGGTCCCACATCATTCTTTCTGGAGGGCCTCCTGGCCCCCTGTGGGTAGAGGACCTCTCTTCCAGTGTTGACCCCCTGCACAAAGCTGGAGTGCTGCGTGCGAGACCCTGGGTGTCCTTTTCCTGGCCTGTTGAACCATTTGTATTATTGCTGAAGCACTTTTAGCATTTTTTACTTGCAGAAGGCAGTTTAGCTTCAAGTGCTGAAGACTGCCTAGTTCTGAAGGATTTAAAAAAATTTACGTGCTGAAGTTAGCTCAGATTTTAGAGTTGCTGACTGCCTCATGCTAAAGGATTGTAATTTTTTTTTCAGAAGGCAATTCGGGCTAGATTTTCAGTTGCTAGCGCCAGCAGTTAGCGCCTTAAGAGAAGTGATTTTCGGGCGCTATGCGTGTAGCACCCGTGCGCAGTGCAGTTTGCGCCCCGCCCCAAATTAAGTTGCCCGTTAGCGCCGGTGCAAAGTTTAGCGCCCGCCCGGATGTGCACGCAGAAAATGACGTCACATCCTCGTGCAACGCCCTTTGGCCGCCCCGATTCCAAACTTCAGTCGGACCGCCCCATTGTGCGGCTGGCGGCCGGAGCGTTTGGAAAAAGGAACGCAACACAACCAGCGCGGGCCCCGGGGGGCGCAAATTAAAGGGGACGTGCTCTCCAGTATAAAGGCCAGCCTTTTTTCAGAAAACACTCTTGTGCAACGCATTTCTGGAGACACAACAAGGAGGATAGCTAACTGGTTTCAAGCAGCAAGAGCTCAGGTATTTTTGGACTCAGGCCAGAGCGCTGCAAGTGGCCTTTTGGAAATTTGAGTGTTTGCCAGGATTTGATGGGGGTTGCATGGGGTGCCAACGCGGAGCTGCAGCTCCATGTCCGTAGGGCTCGCAGACGCATTGTGAGAGGGGCAGCCCTGGCTAGAGGCAGAGGGGGCTACAGGCGTCGGCCACGTAGGCCTTACCCAGTCAGGCTATACCGCCAGCAGCGCTCCTACCTAAACATGAGTGCCGCGCGATGTGTTAAAAGGCTCCGATTCCGAAAGGAGGTGATTGCAGAGATCTGCCACCTGCTTCGCCGAGATCTGCAGCCAAAGCTCAGGTGCAGGACGTCTCTGTCGGTGGAAGTGGCATTGAACTTCTATGCCACCGGCTCCTTCCAATACGCTGCTGGGGGCATAGCAAACATCTCCCAGTACGGCGCGCATCGCTGCATCCGCCAGGTGACCGAAGCACTGTTCAGAAGGAGAAGCCAATTCATCTCCTTCCCCATGGCCCTGGAGAGCCAGCATCAGCGCGCATTGGGATTTTCCAGACTCGGGGAATTCCCCTTGGTGCAGGGCGCCATTGACTGTATGCATGTGGCTTTGCGGGCCCCTCTGGAGCATGGCGAGCAGTATCGCAACAGGAAGGGCTACCATTCTCTGAATGTGCAGCTGGTGTGTGACCACAAGCAGCGCATCATGGCAGTCAATGCCAGCTTCCCAGGCAGCAGCCACGATGCCTTTATCCTACGGCAGAGTACTGTGCATGACATGTTCCAGGCACAGCCTCCCCCAAGAGGATGGCTACTCGGGGACAAAGGCTATCCTTTGTGCACCTGGCTCATGACCCCGCTCCGCGCGCCCAGGACCGCTGCTGAAAAGGCCTACAACGAGAGCCATCAAACCACCCGCAACATCATCGAGCAAACTATTGGGGTCCTCAAGCAGTGGTTCCGCTGCCTTGATCGCTCCGGAGGAGCTCTCCAGTATTCGCTGGACCGGGTCTCCCAATTTGTGGTGGTTTGCTGCATGCTACACAACCTGGCTATCCGCAGGACTCAGGCACTGCCACCTGACGTTGGACCAGCACCTCAGGAGGAGGAGCAGGAGGAGCATGAGGAGGAGGAGGAGGAGGAGGAGCAGGAGTACGTTCCCAGGAGGGAGCGACCAGGGCCAAGGGCCGCACGACACCACCTTATTACACGGTACTTCTAAGCCCCCTGTCAGGGAATGGCCAGGGGCCATGAGGGAAGATGAATGCAGCCGCTCCGCAAGCCCTCAGCCGGCGAAGCCAACAAACACTAAGAAGAACAACCATGGAGACTGCATGAATAAAGATAATTATTTATTACACAAAAATGAAAAGCCCTTCTCACATGAATCCCCAAAAACAATAAACGGGCCCCACAAAAAGCCCAACAAACGACTCACTCCCACAAACTGGGGAGGAGTCACTCCACATTTCTTCAAACCGGGCCTCAACGTCGGCCTAACGCAAAAAATAAGCCCTCCAACAACACAACCATGGGCAAAATAAAGATGGCCACCGCCATATAAAAGGAAAGCTGGCCACACCCTCTACTGAGTGGCCCGCGAGGGCGAGACCTTGCCCAGCCTTTTGCCTCCCCTGCCCGGCCTGCTGCTCCTTTGCAAGCTCTGCCCAGTGGCTGCTGCGAGGCTGGGGGAAGGCGCCTGAGGCTCAGATGCCCTTCCGCCAGATGCCGCTGTAGGGCGGCCTACACGGCGTTTGGGCCTCAAGGGGCCGTCTGCTGAGTGGCGCACCTGAGCCTGGCCACCATCAGCTGCAGCCGCTTGCCCTTGACGCCCCAGTGGGGGAATGGCGGCGACGGATGGCGCAATGTGGGCCAGCTGGCGTCTGGGATGCGCTGGCTGGTGCTGTGGCGCGGTGGCACTCGGCCGGGCCCGCACTGCAGGATCCGCAACAATCAGCCGAGGGGCGGCTTGCTGGGATGGTCCAGCGCGGCGGCTGCCCTGGCGATGCCTGCCTGAGACAGCGCGTGTGGCAGCAGTGAGTGCCCCTGTTGTCCTGGTGTGCGCCCGCATCACATCCGCCAGGGTCTTGACGGCATCAGTCAGCATGCGGCCACTCGCAGCAGTTGCTGCCCGAACTCGCGCACACTGGTCGCCAGCGACTCGATGGCCTCAGGCATGCGCCCCACCACGCTCATGAGCTCCGTATGGCGCCGGTCCGAATCCTCGGCCATCTTATCCAGCTTCCGCACCTCCTCCGAGGTGAAGGTGTCCGGACTGGAGTCGCGACTCTCCCGCTGGGGAGGAGGGGGCCGAACTAGGGGACCCTTGTCACGTTGGTGGCGGCGAGTGTGCCGATCAGCAGCACTCCCCTCTGATCCTTGCCCCCTTTGGGGGGAAGGCCGCGGGCCACGCGCACGGCTCCTGGGTGGCTGGACGCCACTGGTCCCAGAAGCTGCATTGCCCTGCGACAGTTCCTCCAGGCACTCGTCCAGTGAGGAGGTGTCAAGCATTTCCTCCTCTCCTGCGGGACGTGACTGTTCCCCCGATGGTCCGGCTTGCTCCTCCTCCTCCTCCTGCTCGGAGGTGCTGTCACTGGCAGCTTCAGGGTCCTGGTCGTCACCAGCTGAAAGCAGGAATGCACAAGAGTAGCTTCAGAGTGAGGAGACGGCGTCAGCGAGGGAGTTAGGACTGGTGGCATTCAGCGCATTGGTGGGACAGTGGCAAAGGAGGTAGCTCGGATGGGCCAGTGCGACGCGAGAGGGCCAAAAGGCGAGGTCCTTACCATTGCCGGGCAGTGGAGGGTCGGCTACTCCGCACGCTGTGGGGACGATCACACGGGCTCCCATGAGCACACACACGCGCTCCTCCAGCCGAGTGAGCTTCTGCAGCTTGGCGCGGCCACCCCTGGCACAGGCCTGGCGATTGAAGGCTACTTTAGCCTGCAAGAGAAAGGACGGGCTGTAAGTGCGCAGTGTAGCCCTGATGTAGTGTGCACTGCCTCCCATGGTGGAATAGCTTGGCCAGAGTGAAGCCCTGATGTAGTGTGCACAGCCTCCCATGGTGGAATAGCTTGGCCAGAGTGAAGCCCTGATGTAGTGTGCACAGCCTCCCATGGTGGAATAGCTTGGCCAGAGTGAAGCCCTGATGTAGTGTGCACTGCCTCCCATGGTGGAATAGCTTGGCCAGAGTGAAGCCCTGATGTAGTGTGCACAGCCTCCCATGGTGGAATAGCTTGGCCAGAGTGAAGCCCTGATGTAGTGTGCACAGCCTCCCATGGTGGAATAGCTTGGCCAGAGTGAAGCCCTGATGTAGTGTGCACTGCCTCCCATGGTGGAATAGCTTGGCCAGAGTGAAGCCGTGATGTAGTGTGCACAGCCTCCCATGGTGGAATAGCTTGGCCAGAGTGTAGAGTGCCGAATGGCCAATTGATGCTCATGACTGTCCCAATGCTGCTGGCTGAGGGCTGGCCAATAGGACTTTTAGCTCCCTTTGCCCATCATGTCAGGTGTACATGCAAGAATGAGGAGGAGACTGGAAAGGGCACTCACCCTGACAATCCTGGTCAGGTCGTTGTATTTTTTACGACATTGTTTGTGGGTCCTGGGGGCATCGCCGGTGAACGTCACCCTCTGGGCGATCTGCTTCCAGGCTTTGGTGTAGTCGTGGTGGGTTGGATTCCTCCCACTCTCTGGGAACAAGATCTTGCGCCTCACCTCCAGAGCTGTGACCATTATGTCCAGATCACCCTCTGAGAAGCGCAGGGCACGCTGACGGGCCTTCTCTGGCGTTGCCATGACTCCCTGGGGCTGAGCAGCAGTGTTGAGGCCTCTTTGCAAGGCTGCAGTGTGCAGGGCGTGGCAACAGACCAATTCGTCCCTTCCCCCTTTAAGAGCTGGTCGGCGCCACGGGGTCTGCTGTCAGTCCAAAAATGACCGCACCCGCGCTGCGCCCCGCCTGGGCGCTATCCCTCTGGACCGCCGGCTTAGCGCCTAAAGATAGTAGTGGAACGCCTCTTTTAGCGCTCCACCAACCTCTTAGGGCGAAGCCACTGAATTTCCGGCAACGGGGCGCTACTTTGGGGCGGGCGCTAACTTCGGGCGGGCGCTAAGGTTAACGCCCCAAAACTGCCTATACTGAAAATCTAGCCCTTCAACTTTAAGAGCAGAGGAATGTGTAGACTGCCTTGAAGAGGAGTAGGTTAGCTTTAAGTAAAGCTAGCCTCACTCCAACGATATGAACTTCAGCCCCCTGCTGACAGCCTGCTGCCTGCGCTTTCTGAACGGGCGTAGGCATATCTTGCATCATGGTGCTTGCACCTATTTTACGGCCTTATCAAATTTCACCCCCTATGTCTTTGGTATCACCAGATATCTTTGGCTCCTTCTGTGTACCAGCTCAACATCCTCAACTAAGTTTGGACAGGAAGCACTAAAATTAATCCCATTTATAGCAAACTTTGTCAGTTAAGGTACAGTGAAACATCAGTTTCCTTTACAATCGCAACTAACCAGAACATAGCTCAGCTGCAAAGCACAATTCACATGGGCAATAGGAATATGTTACAAGTGTGATCTGTGAAGCCTGTAATTTGGTACATTTCCCCCTTAATGACCAATTATGCGAGAAACAACAAGCACAATTAATTATTAATGCATGGCAGCCCCAACACCTTCAGAGTAATTTTACCACAGGTGGAAATTGGGGAGGAAATGTGTGGAAATTCACACTCTGACTTTACTGACCACTATCACACTTTTGCTACGGGCATAACTATTATCACCGATGGCAATTTCTGGACTATAATCTTTACTTTCAAAAATTGGCAGCAGAGATTGCACAACTATAAATTTTGATTTAGATAACCGCAGCTGAATGGAAAGACACCATTGTGGCCATGTTCAGGGAAGGCAGCCTGTCTCAGCTTGTGGCAGTTTGAGTGCCAAACATCCGTACTTGGCAACCCTCTTGTAACAAGAGAAGGCACACCAGCTCCCATATGGTAAATAGAATCATTTTTCTTCTGAACATGACCCAATAAGCTATATATGCATGTATGTATTGACTCCATTTTCCTCTTTTGTTGGTTCTGATTCATTGTGGGGCTGATACTCATTTTTGTAACAATGGTGGTAGATTGTTGGTGGGGTGAGACTTCCACTTGCCCCTTGTCTACGCCCCTGATCGCTGCCTATTTAACCACAGTTGATTTACATAATTAGGGCAGATGCTTGGCCATTTACAGTACTGCTGAGGCATCCGCCTCATTTGGGGTTGGGGGACAAAAATGGTTGCAGCAGTGTAACATGGCCTCTGGTGCCAACAGAAGAGTCAAGAATATTTCAGCTTTTACAACAAGGTAGCACATAAGAGGTCATTTTCTGACTTGATGCTCCCAGTGGGGAGCATTAATCACTAGGAGACCAAATTGGAAATTTAGGTTTTCTCATCATTTTGAGAAAATTAGAACTTTTGATATGTGCTCTTAGCAGGTAAGGCTTCCCGCCAGGAGTGCAAAGTTGGAAAATTACCCACATAAATACATGGCACAATCTTGACCTGGAGAAAGGTCTCCCTGGTGAAGAGTAGGTGGCAAAATCTTATCTTCCTTGAAATGCCCAAGTAGCTCTGGTGGGGTCTATAGGCCTGCGTACTTGGGTAACAGTGGGCCTATGCTGGTGCCTTACAGGCAGATGGGCCTTTCTCTGATCATTCCTCTGCAACTTCTGCTTATCCTCAAATCCTCTGAGTATGAAGAAATATTTAGAAGAATGCTTTTTGTAATGATTATGGGCACTTAAGCGGTTCTATTAGAAAACACAACACAAAAAAAGCAAATAAAGTGCAAAAAAAGCCAAAAGCAAAAGAATAAATAAATGCACCAAATAAAATGCAAAAAAGAACCCAAAACACAAAATTAGCAATTATCTTTGAAACTAGACTGAATGACTACAACGCAGCATTAAGAGAGAAAAGCTCAAAAGCAACCATTTTATTTCCTGGGCAAATGTGGGGAAATTGTGGCTGGCTGAATTTAAATAATATTTGAAGTCTTAATGGGATTCTAGTGCATCCTAAGTGAGAATCTCCAGTGATCCCAGCACAGTCTGGCTGTATAAAACCAGGCTGTTTGACCCTGATTCAGAAAAGGTTCAAGTCCTACTTTAGCGATTTTCTAATTCCTCATTCAAAACCAGCGCAATTGATGTTCGCATTTTCGCTATGGTTGGTAGCAGGTATGGCAAACCAGGCTCTGCTGGCTGCTGATCTCCCTAGCATGTCATTTTTCATCTAGTACCATTTAAAACATGAAATACTGTGATTGAGGTGCTTCTGAAAAATCTTCCAGCATTAAGGTTATTCAGCCATTTGCATATTGCATTCTTGTTGTTAGCTTTGCTGCCATGGCCTCCCTTGGGAATTTACACCTCCGCATGCATTAATCCTCTGACAATACAAGGTAAGGTCTGTGCTTGTAAAATCAATTGCAAGGGTAACACTGGGTGAGCTCAGAGCCCCTCTGATCCAGCCTGCCCTGCCCTGCCCTGCCTGAAATTCCTCCTTTGGTGCTCTTTTCTTCCACCAAAAAGCTAAAAAGGAAGAAGTTTACATTTCAGATCCACATAACCCTTCATCAGAACTCTAAGTATCATACATACCTGAAATATCAACTGTTTTCCTTTCTCCACAGATGCTACCTGACTTGCTGAGTGTTTCCAGCATTTTAGTAGACAGAAGTTTCTTGAAGTGGCAGACTGAGTATTGCACTTAGAATTTCCAAGTTTGAAGCATTTTATTGCATTGTCATAACTGAACCTTTAGACCATGGATGCTCCCTCCTAAATATATTTGATCTATTTCTAAAAGGGGCTGAACTTACACAGGTGATCTGCAGAGCTCCAGTGTTTCCTTCATTTTATTGTCAGAGTTGCAAAAATATATATTTCTTGCAATGGTACTCAGTGCTGGACAGATGAGTAGAATCGAGTGCATAAACTGATCTTAGGAGCTTTGAATTCCAGAACGTATGGTACTTATACTCTATAGGGTAAGATACGCTATTCTTGTATATACATATATATATGTTGGGTTAGGATTTGGTTTAATCTCATATGATTAAGGTTTTTGTTTTCTTATCACGTATAGCTTGCAGACTTATACAGTAGCTAGAAATAATAAAATGGTCAATTTGCTTATTCCCAGAATGCTTCAAGATATGGATGACCTTTAGCAGGAAAAAGCTTTTATCAGCAAGGAGAGTTTTTTTGTTAGCAAGGAATGATGAATAAGAGGTCAAAGGTCTTTCAGATAGAGGGTATCCTTTATCACAAAGAAACAAGACAATGATCAACAGATTAGTTAGGAAAACTGAAAAACAACTAAACTGAAAACAACTCTTATCACGCCATAATGAATCATCAAGATTACAAAGGATGGGTGTACTGACTAGAACTCTATAAAGATTGTAAGCTTTCCTTTACAATTCGTAGGGAGAGAAAAAAATGAAAGAATCGACGATGGTTATGTCTCTACCAAGAGAGAAAGTGGGTAATATTGTTTATTTCTCTGTATGACTATTGCTTAAGAAATTGAGTGTCAAGACTCAGTTGAACTAAATAAAGATTATTTGCAAACCAAGAAATTGGTGTTAAGTCTAAGGGGGAAAAATTCGGTTGGTTTGTGCCTCCCGTTAGCACCTTAAGAGGGCACTAATGGGGCGCAATGTAACAAGCGCCCGTGTGCGGCGATGTTTGTGCTGCTCACGAAATTAACTAGACATTTTGCAGTGGCGCTAAACACTACTGCCACGATCTCCTGCGCCGGCAGATTGTGACGTCAGTCGAGTGTGCAGCCGGACCGGATATTGAGTGGCGCCCCCTGTTTTACCACCTGCTGCTAGCAACGACAGGTTGAGGGGTGCGTTTTGCAGTCGGGAAGGGACTGGGGGAGCACTATTTAAAGGCGACTGCTTCCTGCCTTTTTTTGTCAGCGAAATTTTTGCACCACGCATTCTGAGTGAGAGACTGCAGGAGATATTCAAAGCTGTGTTGAGGAGTTTTGGGTACTGAGCAGCACTTTGCAGGTTCTTTCTGATTTGATCTTCCTTGCATCGATTTAAAAGAGAATATGGGGGCTGCACTCTGAGTTCTTTCCCTGGACCTCTCCTTTGTTCTTTCCAACAGATTTGATGTACAGGTCTCTCCAGGCCAACAGCAAGACTGACCCTCCCCTTTAAGAATTGGCCGGCGCCAGAGTGTCTGTGTTCCATTGCTGAGTGACATCACATGAGCTTCGCCAGCGCTCTGAGGTAGCGCCTCGCTCCTCGGCCTTGCCGCCTTAAGATAGGTGTGTCGCGCCTGATTTAGCGCTCCAATCACCTCCAGGGGCGATAAAAGCCAAGTTTGCAGTCGGAGGCGATAATTAGCGGCAGGCGCTAAACTTTGTGCTCGGCTGATAATTGCGCCTCAAATGGGGCGATACCGAATTTCTCCCCCTAAGAACCTTACACTTACTTTGATTGCTGTCTGTCTTCTTTGACAATGATTGAGCATCCAATCAATTGTGTAAAAACAGAAAATGCTGGAAATACTCAGCAGGTCAGGCAGCATCTGCGGAGAGAGAAACGTTTCAGATTGATGACCTTTCGTCAGAACTCTGTTAGTGGGTAGTGGTGAACTTTATTACCAGTGGCAGTGCTGCCCCTATTGCAGGTAGACAACAAGTCCTTGCAGTGGATAGTACAGCTCTGCTGACCTCTGGTCAGTATCAAGGCCTGGCATAATGGCAGATATAGGCAGTCTGGCTCTGGTATCTGCAAATCCCCTTTATTTTATTTTGTACCACTTCAAATATGAAATACTATATCTGGGGTGCTTTAAAACCAAACCCCATCTTTAATTTTATCTTGATTTGGTCATGCCACAGGGCGTTATAGCTTGCATTTAGATGCTGTGTCACTTGTAGAGCTGCCCTGGAAGTTGGTATTGTACGAGCTCCTTGATCTGATTCCTCCATATTTAAGCTCTTCCTGCTGTGGCATGGTCCTGTAAATGCTTCAATTTCAATCAACTTTCTAGTGATTTGCTGACAATATTTGGTACATTTTGTTTCAATATAAACATTCCCTACATGCTATAAAAATGTCTAAAAATACATTAACATTTTTTAAAAACTGGAAACAATGTAAAAATATGATAGTACAAAAAAGGTACTGGAAAATGAAAAGTAAATATATAAAGAAGAGCACCTTCCTCTTTATGAATTCCATTGCACATATAGCTTCCTTTTAAGCCTATTATAGTTGAAGGCAGAAGATTGTTCATGGTGTGAATTGGGCTGGGATTTCATGAAAGTGATTTCTTGTCTGATCTTTTGGCCCCCACTTGCATGTTCCATGCCAGGAGGACCAGGTATGCAGGCTGAAAAATATGCTCTCATAAAAATTGACACAAGAAAGACATTAAACAGTAATTCAATGAAAAATACTAGACTAGTTGAGGAATGGGCATAAATTCATTAACCAAACATAACATGAATTCTATGTAAATTTCTTACCAAACAACTGCAATAGCATCATCACCCAAAGTACCATATGTAGAGGACCATTATGAAGACCCATGAGATATGACCTAACAACTCAAGAGCAGTCATGATCAGGACAATGAGTGGGATGTATGTCATATTCCATGGGTAGTCATTATATATTCTGTTTACACCATATATTAGAAACAAATTAGGCAACCTTAATTAGGTAGACTGGGGAAAAGGATGCATTTAATAGTGCACTATATTCCTTAGTGGATTAATTCCAGTGCAACTGGAGGCAGTGCAAGTCTATTGTGTGTATATACATTTGGAATACTTGTACTTTGAATATTCTCTTATTTTTGTAGAGTGGCATTTAAGGAATAAACTTAGTTTTGGCGATCAATCTGTAACTGTACTTATGTAATCAAAACTATTCAAATACATTCTTCATCTTGGTTATGTCTAAAATCTACTGGGCTAAATGGGATATTGCACAAAACAGCGCATTTGCATTAAACCTTCAGGGCAAGAAATTTGGCTTCTTTGCACCTGCCTTTAGCGCCTCCGGGGGTGAAAAACATGCCTCCCGAGAAATTCGGGGGGGTGTTGCTGAGGTGCTACCCGATAGCGCCGTGCCCCTGGCAGTAGCCATGCTGCCATGCGCTGTGACCCCTTAATGCCATGTGGCAGAAATTTGGCTGCGCCCCGCAAGGCTGCCACGGGCGGTGTCAGCATCAGCCTCGCGGGTCGCAAGCCGGGGCAGTATTTAAAGGGCGGTGCGGCCGTGAACCATGCCACCATTTTCTTTCTTTGGCCGACCTTCAGGTCGGCCCTGCGTGGTAGGCTGTGGTATGGTCCTGGCTGCCATCGCGCAGCCCGGCACTGTGTCTTGGCGCCGGGCTGCGGCCACGGGACCATGCGCCCTGGTGACTTAGTGTGGGCCATCAGAGGCCCTGCAGAGTGCGCAGCGGCTCTCCCTTTAACTGAAGGGGAGGGGTGTTGAAATGCAGCAGCGCTCCACGGAGCTTCAGCGGAACGCTGCCAATCGTGCTCTGACATAGCCTCGGTTAACGCCTCACAAGGAAGTGGAGTGCCCGAGATTGCGGGGCGGTAAGCCGAATTTAGCGGCCGGGGCGGTACTTCTGCACCAGACGCTAAATGTCTGGCCTTAACTCAGTTAGGGTGGTAGCCGAATTTAGCACCCAAATACTCAGAGTGTGCAGATTACACTTGTAAACAATAACAAAATTGAATAAGTAATGGGGCAGATTTTGCGGTCGGTGGTGTACCTATGGAGTACGCCACCGGCATCTGAATAGAATATGAACTTACCTGATGAGGACCCTCCTTTGTGAACTTGCTCTCTGATGCTGCATACTCAAGGGCAGTGAATGGCCCACGGATCCCAGGGGCGCAGCATGTGCGGAAGCGTACCTGGGAACATGTGGGCCTGGTGCTCCAATCAGTGGAAGCACTGAGTTTCCTCTTGTCAGATATGTGGGAACCAGCATCAGGCTTTTACAGTTAATTGTTCAATGGGATATGATAACTGGTACACAGTGGAATAAAGTTACAGAATAAGGCAACAGAGGAGAAAGAAGGGTACAGACTGGCATGTGACCCATTGAATCCACTCACAGAACCAGCACTGTCAATGACAACAGCACCGTATGGTGACTTTAAATGTTTTAATGTCAGGAAATAGGATATAAATATATAGTTAGGTTTAACATTTTGTTCTTTATTTGCGATTTAGTATTGGTTGACTTCAGATTGCCCCACACAAAAGAACTGGCGATATGACAGCACCAAGCTTCAAAATCAGGATTTCAATAAAATGTGTAGACAAAACAAATTTTACTTTTACGTGAGCTAAATAAGCTAAATACATGCTGAAACAAGCTTTGGATCTTTTGAGGTATCCCCTTACGCTGATGCAAACAGGCCCTGTGCCTGCTTGCATCAGCTGTAAAATTTTCGTACGTAATTGCTGGACAGTTGGTGGGCAACTGCCCAACTCTGCACTGGCAATTTGGATTTCCAAGGCAGAGCGGATGATCTGTCAAGTCGTAACTTGCATTTCAAAGGCAGTATGACGGTATACTCTGAGAGTATGCCATCATACCCACCACAAGTGCTGGCCCAATATTTCCAATATACCATATTATTGTTGATTCTGTAAGCCTTGCTTAAATTTGGGCAAGCAGTTCAGTGTGCACGATTCACATCGGGTCACATTTTCCAATAAAGAAAAGTGCTGCCAATTTTGAGACTTCACTGATAGCCTGTGCAAGCCTCATTACAGGTAAAAATATTTCATGAGTCCCACACTGCAACTTGTGTCTATCTCAATGCTTTGTCACGAGCAACTCTGCTCACCCATTTAAAACTGGACCAACAGCATGTACATGGTCTGGCCTGCAGGAGTTAGGATTACTTTTTAGCTTGGAAGTTATTGGGGACGAAATTCAGTTATGCCCTGTTTGGGGGCAGTAACCAAGTTAAGGCCGGACATTGAGCGCCCGGCATGGACGTACCGCCCCAGCAGCTAAATTCAGCTTACCGCCCCCGCACAGGAAGTAGAGCACAATCTTGGGCGCTCCACTTCTTGGTGGGCGGTAACCGAAGCGCTATCGGGGCGCGATCGGCAGTGTCTGCGGAGCACTGCAGCATTTCAATGCCCCTCCCCTTCAGTTAAAGGGGAGGGCCACTGTGCACTCTGCAGGGCCTCCAATGGCGCACACTAGGCCACCAGGGGGGCGAGATGCCGTGGCTGCAGCCCGGCCCCGAGACGCAGAGCCGGGCTGTGCGATGGTGGCCAGGACCGCGTCACAGCACACCACGGAGGGCCGACCTGAAGGTCGGCCAAAATAAGAAAATGGCGGCACGGGTTGCGGCCACACCGCCCATTTAAATACCGCCTTGCGAGCGGAGGTCGGCCCGGCTCGTGACCTGTGAGGTTGACGCTGGCACCACCCGAGTCAGCCTCATGGGGTGCAGTCAAATTTATGCCACAGGGCGGTAAGGGGCCGTGGCACATGTTGATGATGTCATTGATGATGGTGCAGTGGCCCAGGGTGCTACTGGCTGTTACGTGGCGCTACTGGGTAGCGCTTCAGCAACGTCCCGCTGAATTTCACGGCAGGCACTTTTTTGCCCCCCTCCAAGCGATAAGCCCTTTGCACCCCAACGAGGCAATAAAGGCAGGCACAAAAGAGCCAAATTTCTAGCCCATTTTGTTTTGTTTATATTACCTTTTCTGCACTTTTATTTGTGTATTTATTTTGATTGCCATTTAGGTCTAATTTTCTACATTGCAAGGCTTATTTTGAAATCCATTTCTTACAACTAGCATGCTTCCAGTTGCTATTTCACTTGCAGCAACTTTTGCGGCAACTGTTCAAGACAGGATGGGAATTTCTTCGAGTGTTCCCAGATTTGGAGCAGAAGCAATTCTTGAGGGGACAGAAATGCAGCTGTGACTGTACCTCATGTGTTATGTAAGCACCCATTGTTACTTCAGAATCAAATTTACTGACCCAGAAATTCCTCCTTGTAGTAAAGGTGCCTCTGGGGAAGAGTGATCATAATATTATAAAATTGTATATTGAGTTTGAAAGTGAATTTTTTAAATTCTGAAACCAGGGTCTTAAATCTGAAAAGAGCAAACAATGTAGGTATGAGGGGCAAATTGGCTAAGGTAGATTGGGAAACTAGATTAAAAATATGATGGTTGTTAAGCAATGGCAAACATTTAAAGAAATAATTCATAATTTGCACTTAATATGCATTCCCTTAAGGAATAAAAACCTCAGGGGAAAAGTGGTCCAACTGTGGCTTACAGGAGAAGTTAAAGATAATTTTAGGTTAAAGGAAGAGGCTTATAATGTGACAAAAAAGAGAACTAAGTTTGAGGATTGGGAGGATTTTAGAATTCAGCAAAAGATGACTGAGGAATTGATAAATAGAGAGAAAAAAGAATATAAGAGTAAACTAGCAAGAGACATCAAAACAGATTGTAAAAGCTTCTGTAGGTATGTAAAAAAAGAAGAGATTAGCAAAAGTGAATATGGGTCTCTTACAGGCAGAGACAGAAGAAATTATAATGGGGGATAAGGGAATGGCAGAGACATTAAACAAATATTTTGTATCTGTCTTCATGGCAGAAGACACAAAAATATTCCAGAAATAGTGGGGAACCAACGGTGCAGTGAGAATGAGGAACTTAAAGAAATTAGTATTAGTACAGAAATAGTACTGGAGAAATTAATCGGTTTAAAAGCTGACAAATCCCCATGACCTGATGGCCTACATCCTAGGGATTAAAAAGAGATGGCTGCAGAGATAGTGGATGTATTGGTTTTGATCTTCCAGAATTCCCATGATTTTAGAATGGTTTGCATGGATTGGAAGGTAGCAAATGTAATTCCGCTATTCAAGAAAGAAGGAAGAGAGAAAACAGAGAGCTATACACCAGTTAGCCTGAAATCAATAGTAGGGCAAATGCTAGAAACTATTATTAAGGATCTGGCAACAGGGCACTTAGAAAATCATAATATGATTGGGCAGAGTTAACACAGATTTATAAAAGGGAAATCATGTTTGACAAATCCATTGAGAGTTTTTTGAGGTTGTAACTAGCAGGATAGATAAGGGGGAACCAGTGGACATAATATATTTGGATTTTCAAAAAGCATCCGATAAGAATACAAGAGGTTATTACACAAAATTAGGGCTTATGGGATTGGGGGTAATATATTAGCATGGACTGAGGTTTGTTAATGGACAGAAAACTGAGTAGGAATAAACGGGTCATTTTCGGGTTGGCCGGCTGTAACTAGTGGGGTACCACAAGGGTCAGTGGTTGGCCCTCAGCTACTTAAAATCTATATCAATGACTTAGATGAAGGGACCTAGTGCAATGTATCCAAGTTTGCTGATGATACAAAGCTAGGTGGGAAAGTAAGCCATGAGGTGGATGCAAAGAGACTGCAAAGGGATATATAGGCCTAGAAATTCAGTTTGGGCCCGCCAGCTGGCTTGCGCCCAAAAGTTAGCGCTGCGCGCGGAGCCAGTTGCGCCCGTGAGATATTCAGTTTTTGCGCCCCAAGTCGGAACCGGGCACTGTTCCAGGGTGTGCCCGCCCCCGCTTGGGGCGCTGAAACTGAATTTCAGCGCTCCAGGTGCCGCTGCGCCACCCGATGCGGTGCGGCAGGCTGCGGTACTGCAGGCCTCCTCCTTCTCTTAAGGTGGAGGTGCCTGCAACAGGGAGATCACCGCTGGATTGTGCCGGCAAATGAGCCCGGCACCACGGAGAAGTGCCGGGCTCGCGGAAAGCAGCCGGCAATGCCACGGGGGGGGGGGGGGTGGTGGAGGAGGCCGGGGAAGGAGGTGCGGGCAGGCGGCCGCCGAAAAAGCGGCCGGCCGCACCTCCACCTTTATGCGCCCCACTAAGGCTGCAGTAAGGCCCTGGTCTCCGGATGTTAGTAGCGGCCGCCACGGAGGAGGCGGCGGCAACTGAATATGGGGGTCGGGGCGGAAACGGGGCACTGCGCACACCGATGACGTCATCGGTGCCGGCTACCGCCGCCGTTACCGCCGAGCTCAATATCAGCGCAACCTCCTCCACTGGCGCAGAGGCCCTCTTTGGGCCTTAACTGGGTGCAAAGCCCACTGAATTTCTAGGCCATACAGTTTAACTGAGTGGGAAAGAATGTGGCAGATGGAATATAATGTGAAGAAATGTGAAGTTATCCACTTTGGTAGGAAAAATAGAAAAGCAGAATATTTTTCAGAAAGGTGAGTTACTAGAAACTGTTGGTATTCAGAGGGACCTGGGCATTCTTGTACACAAATTGCAGAAAGTTAACATGTAGGTACAGCAAGCGAATGCAGTGATGCCCGCGAACTTCCATGCCAGTACCACCTGGGCCTCTAGCGCCTCGCAGATCGTGACATCATAAAGTGCGCAGCGCCCCGTTATCACCCCGGATGTGAAATTGCCTCCCACCCCCTGCTGTATCAACGGGCGTGAATGACGACAGGAAGAGGCATTGTCAACTTGGCAGGCCGTTTGGGGAGCGTTAATTAAAGGGAAGTTTTCAGGTAGACCAACCTTTATTATTTGCTTCAGTCTGGTGCCTGCTCAAAATTTTTGATGTTGCATTGCTGTAAGATGTCCAAGTCCTCCACTTTGTGAGAGTGAGGCTGTAATGGCAGTTGCGCAGGTCGTCTAGCAATGCAGAACTGCCGACAACTAGGTTATGCACCATCATTTGTCCTTCCCTTTAAGCAAGGAAAGCAGCCTCTGATGCCGTTAGCAATGCACTCCAACTTGTTCAGTGCTCTGCCGCTACCGCCCCGTTCTCAGGCTTTAGCGCCTTAAGAGAAGTGGTTAGCGCTTGATTTAGCGCTCCACTTCCCTCTTGGATCGCTAAAGCTGAATTTCCTGGCAGGAGAGAATCATTAGTGCCTGGCGCTACTTTTCAAAAGTTAGTGCCCCAACCTGCTACAGAATTTCTAGCCCAAGAAGTTTTACTACAATTGTACAGGGCCTTAGTGAGACCACACCTGGAGTACTGTGTACAGTTTTGGTCTCCTTACCTAAGGAAGGATATACTTGCCTTAGAGGGAGTGCAATGAAGGTTTACTAGACTGATTCCTGGGATGAGGGGGGATTGTCCTATGAGGAGAGATTAAGTAGACTAGGCCTATATTCCCTAGAGTTTAGAGAGGTGATCTCATTGAAATATATAACATTCTTAAGGGGCTTGACAGGGTAGCTACTGGGAGGATGTTTTCCCTGGCTGGGGAGTCTAGAATCAGGGGTCACAGTCTCAGAATAAAGGGTCAGCCAGTTACATCTAAGCTTTTCTTGTGAGCCTGGAGGAACATTCCTGCTCATGCCGGGCCCACAATGGAAGTAAAAAAAAAATCTCCTTTTTGGGTCTTTTCTGGCTCCGATGCTCTCCACTGGGCTGCCCATTCAGGCCCCTTGCGTTAAAATTGCAATTAGATCCTTATGATGTCACTAGGCCCCAAATTGCGTATGTCGAAAAGGACCCAACTTGCGTATGTCGAAAAGGACCCCCCTGGCTTTGGGCAAGTGTCCTTTCTGGCTATTCAGGAGAGAAGGTGAATATCGAAATCTGTCAGCTCCAGGGTGGGTAAGTAACTCAGACGATTTTAGCTGCCCACCTACCCAGTTTCCACCTGGCAGGCAGGTTTAAAATTGCCTCCATTGACTCTGCTTCCTATTTTAGTATCATCTGCAAATGTGGGCACCACTCCTTCTAACCCTATATCCAAATCATTGATGTACAGTGAACAGAAGTGGTCCCAGAATAGAACCTTGTGAGACCCTGCTACCAAATTCCAACAACTGCCCTTAACTCTTACTCTGTTTCTTCTCTTCTAACCAATTTTTAATCCAATTTGCTACCCTCCCCTAATTCTATACCCTTAATTTTCTCCAATGTGGTACCTTCCAAGGCTTTCTGCAAGTCCATGTATACCACATCCACTGCATTTCCTCCATCCACCATTTATGTCACCTCCTTAAAAAACTCAATCAGTTTTTTCAAGCGCAATCTTCTTTTCAGATATCTGGGTTTTCTGATTCTAATTATTTTCTCTTCATCTAGATATGTAGTAAGCTTTTCCCTACTATTTTCTAACATCAGCGATGTTAAACTAGCTGACCTGTAATTACATGGGTTAGCTCTGTCTCCCTTTATGAAAAATGAATATTACAATTGGCACTCTGCAGTCCTCTGGAATAGATCCACTGTCACTAGAACCTTCACTATTTCTTCCCCAGTTTCTGTCAGTATCCTTGGATGGTTTATAAAACACTGGTTCGGCCTCAACTGGAGTATTGTGTGCAATTCTGAGCACCGCACTTTAGGAAGGATGTGAAGGCCTTAGAGAGGGTGCAAAAAAGATTTATGAGAATGATTCCAGGGATTACGGACTTCAGTTACGTGGATAGACTGGAGAAGCTGGGGTTGTTCTCCTCAGAGAAGAGAAGGTTGAGAGGAGATTTGCTAGAGGTATTCAAAATCATGAGGGGTCTAGAAAGAGTAAAGAGAAACTGTTCCCATTGGAAGGGTTGAGAACCAGAGGACACAGATTTTAAGGTGATTAGCAAAAGAACCAAAGGCGACATGAGGAAAAACTTTTTTACGCAGCGAGTGGTTAGGATCTGGAATGCACTGCCTGAAAGGGTGGTGGAGGCAGATTCAATCATGGCTTTCAAAAGGGAGTTGGATAAGTACCTGAAGGAAAACAATTTGCAGGGCTACAGGGAAAGGGCGGGTGAGTGGGACTAGCTTAAGTGCTCTTGCAGAGAGCCGGCATGGGCTCGACGGGCCGAATGGCCTCCTTCTGTGTTGTAACCTTTCTATGTTTCTATGTGTCTTTTAGCTTAACAACTTCTCTAATACTATCTTTTTATTTATTACAATAGTGGGACAAAGGGACACAGGTTCAAAGTAATAGATGATCATTTTAAGACTGATATCAGGAAGTATTGCTTTACACAGAGTAATCAACATGGAATAATTTCAGAAACAATTAGATATTGGAATGTAGGGTACTTCTGGGTGGGTGAACTAATGTGAGGTGAATGGCCTTGCTTATCTTAAATGATCTTGTGAAATGTAATTGTTTTTTAAAGAAGTGACTGGATGGATAAAGGGAATGCAGTAGGTATAGCATGTATTTTCAGATGGCGTTTGATAAAAGAGTCTCACAAGAGGTTTCTTACAAAAATTCAGGTGTATAATATAAGAGGAAATGGAGCAGCATGGATAGAAAGTTGGTTAAAAGACAATGTTACATGGATTGGAGAAGGGTTGGAAGTCGTGTATCCCAGGGTCAGTGCTGGGTCCACTTTTGTTCTTAGTATATACAGATGATGTGGACTTGCGCATAGGGAACATAGGTCTGAATCTTAACTCCCAAAAACGGATGGGAGGTAAAAATTCCAAAAATCTGAAACAGGAATCCAACCCGTCTTGAATCAACCGATTTTCAGTTTTAATGGAGGTGGAACAAGGGGCGGGCGACCAATCCGCTTGTGGTAGGTGGGTTATCATTTAAATATTATAATGAGGCTGCCTGCCTTCATTGTAATCGTCATTCTATTTTTAATTCAGTTCAGGAGAAAGGAGGTAAGTGCCTTTACAGCACTGCTTGTAGGCCAGGAGGAGTGTTTCCTCGAGGCCCAACAAGCTTATCTTGTGAACCCTCTCACCTCCACGATCTGTCTGCTCCCCTCGCCACCATCGGACACCCCCACCCTGACCTCCATCGGATCCCCCTGACCACCATCGAACCCCCCGACCACCATCAGACCCCCCGACCACCATTGAACCCCCCCGACCACCATCAGACCCCCCCGACCACCATCAGACCCCACCGACCACCATCGGAACCCCCCCATCTGACTACCATCAAACCCCCCGACCACCATCAAACCCCCCGACCACCATCGGACCCCCCGACCACCATCAGATACCCCCCGACCACCATCAGATACCCTCCGACCACCATCGAACCCCCCGACCACCATCGGACCCCCCCGACCACCATCGGAACCCCCGGACCACCATTGGACCCCCCCGACCACCATCGGACACCCCCGACCACCATCGGAACCCCCCCCCACCCGACTACCATCAAAACCCCCGACCACCATCGGACCCCCCGACCACCATCAGATCCCCCCTGACCACTGTCGAATCCCCCGACCACCATCGAACTCCCCGACCACCATCAGATCCCCCCCGACCACCGTCGAATCCCCCGACCACCATCAAAACCCCCGACCACCATTGAACTCCCCGACCACCATCAGACCCCCCCGACCACCATCGGACCCCCCCGACCACCATCGGAACCCCCCCCCACCCGACTACCATCAAAACCCCCGACCACCATCGGACCCCCCGACCACCATCAGATCCCCCCTGACCACTGTCGAATCCCCCGACCACCATCGAACTCCCCGACCACCATCAGATCCCCCCCGACCACCGTCGAATCCCCCAACCACCATTAGATCCCCCCCGACCACCATCGAACTCCCCGACAACCATCGAGCCCCCCGACCACCATCAGACCCCCCAAGCACCATCGAACCTCCCGACCACCATCAGACCCCTCGACCACCATCGGACCCACCCGACCACCATCGGACCCCCCCGACCACCATCGGACCCCCCCGACCACCATCAAAACCCCCGACCACCATCGGAACCCCCAACCACCATCAGACCCCTCGACCACCATCAGACCCCCCCGACCACCATCGGACCCACCCGACCACCATCGGACCCCCCCCCGACCACCATCGGACCCCCCGATCACCATCAGAACCCCCGACCACCATCGGAACCCCCGACCACCATCGGACCCCCCCCGACCACCATCGGACCCCCCGACCACCATCGGACCCCCCCGACTACCATCAGACCCCACCCAACTACCATCGGACCTCCCCGACCACCATCGGACCCCACGGCCACCATCGGACCCCACGACCGCCATCGGACCCCCCGACCACCATCAGACGACCCCTGCCCACCATCGCACCCCCCCTGACCACCATCGGACCCCCCGACCACCATCAGATCCCCCCCCCCGACCACCATCGGACCCCCCCTGGCCACCACTGGATCCCCCTAACCACCATCGGACCCCCCTGACCACCATCAGTACCCCTCCCACGATCGGGACAACCCCCAGCGATCAGTACCCCTTTGATCGGGACAACTGCACGGTCGGAGCACCACCACCCTCCCAATCAGGAGACCCCCGGGCGATCAGGAACCTTCCTCCCCCCCCCCCCTGCCCACCCCATGCAATAAAGCCATAGAGAAAGGTCAACAGCATTTCAGATTCCATAAATAGGGGCATAGAACACAAGAGTAAAGAAGTAATGATACATTTATACAAAACATCGGTGGGCTGAGAAGATTTAATAGCGATTTTTAAAATGGCATAGGTTTTGATAAAGTGAATAGGGAAAGAATATTTTCTCTGGATGAGAAGTCAGTGATGCAGGGTCATAAATTTAAAATTGTTGGTATAAAGCAGAGAATAGGAGACATTTCCTGATGAAAAGGGTTGTTTTTGGAGCAAGGAATGCTGTTCTAAAAGAGAACAGTTGAGGCATCGACAATTGCATCTTTTAAAATAAAATTGGAAAATATTTGAAGCAAAATAAGATATAGGGCTCTGGGGAGAGAGTAGGGCAGTGGGATTTGTTTTAGATCGTTGTAGCAATGAGCTAGCACAGTCATAATTGGGTCCATGGCTTCCTTCTGTGCTGATAACTTATATGGCTCTGTGGATCAATCAGCCAGTCATTCTGTGGCTTCAAAACTGGGGCTTATATGTGATAGTCCCAGGACTTTCACAGGACTATGCTGAGGCTACTTTAGAATCACTGTAGGCCATAGTTTTTTTCTTTTAGTGTAAAATTAAAACAAAATGTAAGAATGTTTACAGTAAAATTTAATTCTTTAACTATTTCCTACACAAAAATGGAAGATACATATAAACTGCTTACTGCAGGAGTTCGATTTTGTAAAAATAAATCACTGTTAAATAACTCAAAATCTACTGTGTGGTTCATTATCATACTGTAATTTATTGTCCAAAAGTCTTTGATTATTTAACCCTATAATACTGTTTATTACAAATCATGATAGCCCTTCCAACCCATCCATCAGAAATATACAAGACCATTGTCAAATCAGTTTTGCTTGTCCCTTTCAATTATTTTGCATTGGGAGCCTGGCATCATTTAAAAGGGCATTATCATCAGTTGTTGCCAGCACAATAAATCGAGTACATAATTGGTGATGGGAGAGGAATATGTAAATATAGCACAGATTTTCTTTTTTAATTTATGAAATAGGAAATAAAAACTAACATAAGAAAGTGAAAATTTCAGATATAGCATTCCTGAGAATATATCATGGTAGTGTTTCAATTAATTTTCACAGCATGCTCATTCTTGGACGTTCAAAGAAGTGAGTCTACAAAAACTATCCAGCAAAGTGATAATCATTCCTAACTTGTTTTGTCACAATGTTTCCTTAACAAATATGAAATCACTGTATGTAATATTAGCACATGGACATTTAAAACATTTGAATCACATTCCTCTGTCTCCTTAATGTTGTTATTAACCTATTTAAAGTAAGTAGATTAACATCTTTGTTAAAACAGTGGAATATCATACAAATGCATTAAGTTTTTGTTCGATAATATCACAAACAGTATTTGTTAGGTTATAGTTTTTTTATTATCCACTCAATTGCAAATTATGATTGAAATAGTGACATTTTAAATTTGTAGCTAACAGAATGGATTGTCTATTTTCAAATGTTATTATTTATCCAAAGTATGTATTTTAATTCTACTCAGAAACTGCATAATCATCAATAACAAATATGTAATCATATCTGAATGAATTACTGAAAGATGACTGGGTGAAGAAATATATTTCAAGGATCATTATCATCAGAATATCTGCCTTGCAAGGGAGAAACAAATTCCTCTGTATTATCCAATACACAGAAGATTCTATATAGTTTCTTAAAATTTGGGATACTGAAAACATCATGACAGATTTGCAGTCATTTTCCTCTACTATTAGTAACAGAATATCTTTAATTGCTGTCATACTCATCTTCCCCAACATGAAGACATTTCAACTGAAGCACAAAAGGGGTTATTGGGTACGATAGTGTAGTACAGTGGCAATGGCCGGGATTTTGCTGACCTCGATGGGTCCGGGGCGGGCGATGTCGGTGGTGGGTTGCGACCCCACTGCTGGCTCCATCCCAAGGCCTAAAATGAATTTACGTTGATAGGCCTTGTTAAGCCCACCCAGTGCTTTTCCCGGCCCATTTAGAGGAAGCGGGTCTGGTGACATCATTTATGATGCGTCATCAGCCGATTTCCTTAAAGGGACCATGGCCAACTTTCTTTTGACATTTGAGCTGTCAGTGTTCTATAGCATTGAGATGTTGCAAAGACTGACAATGACTGCACAGAGGCAGGGAGTTGCACCCAGGTTCTCCCAAGACTCCCTTCATATGCTTATGGATTCAGTGCATGCAGGGAGGTCCTCTTCCCTTCTGATGGGCGGAAGACACCTCCCCAGGAGACCGTAACAGCCTAGTTGCACATTGCACAGGAGGGCACAAGCAATGATGTGGTCAGGAGGACCTGGGTGCGGTGGCACAAATGATCTCAGTAGATCACGAAACGGTAGTACAAAGCCACACTCAACCTCATGCTGCTGTGCCTCTCATCACATCCCCATCACGCTGCTTTCCCTACCCTACTCCTGCATATCCTTACTCACACCAACTTACCTTGCACCTCCACCCATCTCTCTATCTACATCATCACATCCCCATCTCACTAGCCACCCCTCACACTCACTCTCATCCTAGTGCAATCATACCAACTAACATCACACAAGGGTAGCCACTTGGGTGTTTTATCCAATGTGCACCTTTGGAAGTGGCTTAGTGAGTTGCAGTGAATGGTGAAACATAATGATACCCCCTGTAATGGTGATGAGTGTGAAAGTAATGGCTTGGGCATTGTAGGGCTGCTTTATGTTGTTGGTGTGGGGTGGTGCCAACCTGGTGCATCATGTGGCAGCCAGGGTGTACAGCGTCAAGTGAAGTAAATCTGGCCATGATGAGGCCATCCCTGGCAGCAATGTGCTCAGGTGCCCTCTGTCCGGTGCAGCATCAGGTGTTTGCGGAGAAGCTTGGTGGTGTTGTTGGTGCTGCTGATGTGCCTGGTGCTGCTGATGTTGGGGCTCATCATGGTCCGATTCTGAGGACCAAGGTGAGACAGTATAAATGGCACCCATGCTGATGGAATAGATGGCAGGTGAAGTACAGGTGACAAAAGCAATCTGTCAATGGTGAGAATTGTAATAAGGTGAGTCTGGATGGAGACTTGTGGAAAGACTTGCAGCCTGCAGAAGCTGTGCTGGAAATGCAGTGAGGAACAGCTTGTGGCTGAGGAAAGTGATCTCTGTCAAGTGGGAGCTTTTACTATACATTTGAAGGTGTCAAGGTATCAGCTCAAGCAATGGGCACTGAACTCCCACCTCAGGTTGACAGATGCGGTCACCGGACAGTGTGGTTCCTGTGGCCATGAAGTTAAATTTAAAAAGTAAGGTAAAAAAGCTGGTTAAGGGTCTGGTAAGTACATTATAATTCGTTTAATTGGGTCGCCTGCCGCTGCCTGTCGGGTCTGTTCAGCGCTGACGGACCCGACCTTGGGAAAGGTGCGTTGTGGTGGGTTGACAGTGGGTTCCTGACCCGCTGTCAAAAAAAACTTTTCCACCCAACCTACCACCAATCCCGCCTGCTTGACACCCTGGAAAATTCCAGCCTATGTTACTGGAGTAGTAATCCAGAGAGCATATTCAAATCCCACTGTGTTAATTTGAATTAAGTTTTTTTTAAATCTGAAAATAGCTGGTATTAGTAAAAGTGCCTATTAAGCAATCAGATTCTTGTAAAAACCCAACTAACGACCTTTTAGGGATGGAAACCTGACACCCATACCTGGTCTGGCCTGTATGTAATTCCAGTCCAACACTAATGTGGTTGACTAGCAAGCCACTCCGTTGTATCAAATCACTACAAAGAATAACAGTTCAAAAAGACGGCTCATCACCATCTTCTCAGGGAAACTAGAAATGGGCAATAAATGTCAGCCTTGCCAGAAATGCCTACATCCTGAGAAGGAATTTTATAGTTAAATATCAAAAGTTCAAAAATATTGACAGTCTGAATTACTTAATGTACATTATAAGAAGCTGTGTGATTTTTCTAGGTAGGCAGTGTTTGTGATCCTGATACAATAGTACACAGAGATTATGGAGAACTATCATTTGGGTGGCTACAAGAAGCTGCCAGCTTTGGTAACTATAAGACATCGGTCACACTTCTGTGGCCATGGTGTACTGTGTCTTCATCAGTAGTTTGTTTTGTATGATATTATATTTTTAAGGGAGGGGGGTGTTCACTAAATTGATAAATGTGGTAAATAAGTATTTGTGTTGGCAGAAACTTCAAGACATTAAATCACCAAACATACTATTCTATGGTGCATTAAGTATTCAGACTTACCATAAACCAGAAGTCTTTGATCTGTAAAAATTACGTTAAAATACACTGTGATGTCATTTAGGTCATATAAGGAGGGAGAAGATGCATATTTATAAATGCTTTTTGTGTAATGTATATTTTAATACAGGAAACTCTTTTTTATCCGGCACCGACGGGACTGGCGTGGTGCCGGTTGATCAAAAAGTCCAGATTACAGAGAGGTATACTTACCAAGGTACGAGAGCCCCGTACACGGCCACAGGTGCAGGAGCCCCGGTTACACGGCACTTGTGCAGGAGTCCCGGTTACACGGCCACAGATCCAGGAGTCCCTGTTGCATGTCCACAGGTGCAGGAACCCCGGTTACACGGCCACAAGATCCAGGAACCTCGGTTACACGGCCACTAATATATAGTAAAACTTACCTGAACCTACTCCTGAATTTTGCCGGTTAAGAGAGGTTTCCGGATATTTAGGTGCCGGTTAAAAGAGAGTTTCCTGTAATACACATATTACACATTACCTAAATGTTGCAATAATCTACATAGCTAAGTAAAAAGGAATTATAAAACTCTGACAAACAAGGCGTCCAGATC